>NW_017264196.1:1114775-1799315 GCF_001619985.1 Xylona heveae TC161 | reverse complement strand
GTCTTTCCTTGACTTCTTTCATCCCTTTGGTCTTTACCATTTCCTTCTTCCATTTGCGGCCCTTTGCTTTTCTTCTTTTCTTTTCTTTCTTTTTTTTTGATTTTACCCATTCTTTCCTTCTCCTTTCTTTTCCTTTCCTTCACTTTCCTTCCCATTCTTTATCTTCGCTTTCCCGTTGTCTTACAATCCTGCCCGCCCACTCTTCTCTTACCCCCTGTAACCCCCTCGGAAAATATATCCCTCTCATACTAACGTTACCGCATCCTCCAGGCGTCAACTACGTCATCGCCATCGACGGCGGCTTCAACCTCGTCTTCGGCACATCTGCTAGCTCTCCCACTTTCGGCTCCATCATCACCCTCATCAACGAAGCCCGTCTGAATGTCGGTAAGGGACCCGTCGGCTTTCTGAATCCCACCCTCTACGCCCACCCGCAGGTCCTGAATGATATCACCTCGGGCGGAAACCAGGGCTGCGGCACCCCCGGTTTCACTGCCGTGTCGGGCTGGGATCCCGTCACGGGCCTGGGCACGCCGAATTATCCGAAACTTTTGGCTCTGTATCTTTCTTTGCCTTAGAGAGTTAGAGTTTTAGACTCTTAGAGCTGCTGTTTTTTTGTGCGATTGTGTCATTGTGTCATTGTGTCATGGCGTCGTCGCGTCATGGCGTCGTTGTTGGCGTGGGTGTGGATGTTGTTACTGCCGCTGCCGCTTTTGTTCGCGGCGGTGGGGTTTGGTAGTGGTGGTAATGGTGGCGGAGAAGACGAAGAAGGAAGGGGATGTAGTGGAGGTGGTGTTGAATTACTAACCTTTAAGTTGTAGATATCTAGAAGATATATTACTTCCATCTTTTTCTACATCTAGCATCTAGCATCCAGCATCTGCCATCTGGCATCTGACATCTAGCATATGAGAGATATAAAATATTACAGACATTTTCAAGTTCTTGATTTGGTATCACCGTTTTTTGTTCTTGTTTTGTCATCCTTCTTCCTTTTTGTGGTTGATTCTGCCTTTGGTTCAATAACTTCAATGGCGTCTTGTAGTAGACTCAATCTTGAACATGAATTTAATGCATCTGATACATTTTCTCTCTGCTAGCTATGAACTTAAACTCTAGTAATATTAAAATTGTCTTTAAAGAACCCATTCTCTGTTTCATGATTCATCATTTGACCTTTGAAAGCAGGATGTTTAAGGTATGACCGTATGACAGTCTGAGTCGGATGAGTCCTCTTCCAGGGAGCAAGCAAAACCCCCCTTACCCACTCAATCGTACAACCTTCCTGACATCAACCCTATCCTTCTCGGCGCTATCGCGCTTCCTAGGATCGGGTTTCCAGGGAAGTACATAACCACGCTGATTGCTCAGAACTGTTATACCGTCTTGCTTGAACTGCGTCGTGTGGTGTGTATGTCCAAATACCCAAACCTTGACTCCGTCCCACTCACTCTGTGTGTTTGGCCTTTTTGACACCGACAACAGGTCAGTTGCGAACGCTGAGATCCATGGGTTTTTCGAGTTGCGCGGACTGGAGGTTTTTGCAATAGAGGGCGCGTAGTGAGTTATTATCAGAATCGAGCGGTTCCTGGGTCTTGACCTGGACCTGGACCTGAACCTGGACTCCAACCCCAAGCTTGACCCAGACCTCTTTTTGGTGTGAGCTGGGGTCGCTTCATTCTCTCGCTGTATGAGCCCAACCTGCTGCCGTAACCAGGCGACATCCGACTCATGAGCAGCGTTGTGGTCGTCAATCGTCCAGTCATGTATATTTTGAAAATCTTTGATCTTGGACTTGACAATCGCTCTGGTTTTGGCGTCGTCTGGGATTTGGGACCAGAGCGTGCAGCCTAGGATTGTAACACGGGGACAGGGACAGGAACGAGGAGAAAAATAGGGAGAGAGGAGAGGAGAAGGAGAAACAGGAGGGACCAGAGATGAGGATGTGGAACAATTGCAATCAAAGTCAAAACGCGTCTGATGAAGAAGGACAAGCCGTCCGCTAAAACAATGTTCCTTTTCAAGTTGCTTGGCCTTTTCAAGACCGGCGGCAAAAGATAGGCCGTAGAACTCATGATTCCCAAGAACGAGAAATACTTTTTCGAAACGCTCAGTTTGGCGGCATAGGAAGTCACGGTACTCGTTATAGTCTGAGTCCGCGAGGCGGCCAACGTCCCCGGCGAGAATCAAATAAGGGGAACAGACGGGTATGTCATAGGATGAATATTGCTTGTTGATTTCGAGATGCAGATCTGATAAGACTTGAAAGGAGACGGACGGTCTTGGCAGCAGGGATTGGATTTTGTATCGCCATGAAGCCACGCTGCGGGTTGCAGCAAGATGCTGCATTCTTAGAGTAGTAGATGATGATGGCCATCTATACAGACCACGTATGTCAATCCTTGCAATGGAACGCCGTTGAGGAGACGAGATAATTGTGTTCTCGACATATGCAAGGAACTTGAGAGAAAGAACTCATTGCAACGAAACTGAATGCAAGAAAGGATTTGGGGGCGGGGAGGGGGAAGTTGACAGTCTTTGTTGGCGGTCAAGCTGTGCCTCTATTATCACAGCGAGACTGCACAGTTGGGCTTTACCGACACCTGAGTCAGAGATAGCCGCCCAAATCAGGGCGACCTGGCGAACCGGACTATTTAAGACACCTAAACTCCGCCATTATTGACTCTCTGCTCCTTTATTCCCCGCATCCGTAGTGTGCCCATCATTGTTCTTTGATGCAAGATGGACATTTTACAAATCATCAAGACGACTCTTGCGGCTCTCAAAAACGCAGATATTCCTGCATGTCTGGTTGGAGAAATAGCACTGAATTACTACAATGTACCAAGGGTTGTGCATGTGAGCATTCCTGCAGAACTTACGGAATTGCCCTCACATATATATGTAGGATATCGAGATCTGCATACCTGAGAATTCCCTGTCTCCAGCAGTATCTGTTTTATGCTCGAAAAATATGTTCAAGCTTGAGATAAAGGAAGATTACGATCTCTTCACAGAGTATAAAAGAGGGTTTCCCCGGCTTCTGGCGACATCGGTGACGACGCTATCATACGCAGTCATTCTTTTCTCCGATACATATTTTGGCCTGAATCCTCTCGACAGAAACATTGTTTGCCAAGACGAGACACGTTCCTTTACTACATACAGCCGTCAGATCTTGGATTTGGTTTCTAAAGATGACATCAAGTATATCCCTGTACCACGGCTGCCACCTTTTTTCATTGGTCTTTGTCGGAGATTTTTAGAATCAAATGATGGTATGGCGAGGATTGCTGCGGAGCAATTACTGGATGGGATGGATTTGGATGAGGAGTGGGTCAAGGCGAATATCATCAGCGCCCAACCTCAAGTGCTCGAATTAGCCATGACGCTGATATGCGAAAAGTCATCGTGCAATGATGAGTTTTTGGACCACGATGTGACGTGTTTTGTTGCAGATAAAGAGGAAGCAGAGCGACTCCGACGGATTCCGGGATCTGGATTCCAGATCATAGCCTCCCGGTAATTTTATCTGCTCACAATCAAAGAATTTAGTTTGCTGTTTTTTTAACGTTTCGCATCGAGGATGGCAAATTGGAGGAGCGTATGTCACATTTCGGAAAAAGACGACTTCAAGAAACCGCTGCTCACGCGGCTGATACATCCCTCCCAAAACCAATAGGCGCTTGTATTAACACCATGATTGGTCAACAAACAGACCCCCCTCCACATCAATCCCATGCAGCAAAAACAGAGCAGGGATTACAAGTCTTATTGACGTGGCACCATGGACTTGCCATGGAAATAGCTGATGTTCAAAGGAAAAACAATGAAGACTTTGTTTCCATACATGTCAACTTCAAGGAGTTGTACAGATCTGGATACGAGAGTGAGATGGCTCTTTTCCAACATATCCTGACACAATGGTTCAAGAACGCCTGAATGATGCTGCAATTGCACTGTATCGAATCCTGCGCCAAGCTAATGTCAAGTCTGGCATATTTGGTGGATATGCCATTGCTGTCCTCGGGGGCCTCCGCCAGAGTAAGGATATTGACTGCATTGCGTCCATATCCAAAGCGCAAATCATCAGTCTGCTCGACGGCAAGGACGGCTTTGCTGCCATCCCTCAGAGTCGACAGGACTATGTCGCATTCTTATGGTCCGATAAACCAGATCGAAGCAATGCGGTGCTTGTCGAGATCTTTTGTGAGCAATTTGCCGGTTAGTGTGTGCCCTTCCCCCCTTCTCTCTGTCGGAAGAACTCGAAGATCAGTTTATCTAAATATCCTCGAGGCTCGCAATACACTATGAGAGACATACAGGCCTCCCTTCGGACGGTAAATGGCCAGCGACTCGGGACCGGCCTTGCCAGCGTCCTCGACCCATTTTATTTATTCAAGGGTAAGCTTCGTGCAGCAGCAACACGGGCAAAATATCATGATTCGTTCGACTTGCGATGGCTTGGAGATCAAAAGGGGTCTTTCAGCCTTTCTCCACTTCCAAAGGTTGTGTCTCTGGAGCTCCCATTGGAGCGTTCTTTCTGATACTTCTGGCATACAGGTTGCATGTAATTCCCATAATTTTATACTCAGATTATTTGGAATTTGTCTTCGAACCTGTCTGGATGTACAGTCAGAAATTTTTTTGGGTCTTCCAGGTCGCAGGAGGGTCTCTAAATTTTCATGTTTTTTGTCCTGTACAAGTGTGGAGTTAACAGTAGTGTATGGCAAGTAGAGCAATGAAGCAATTTATTTATAAGTCTTGCCAGCCTTTCTAGCCCCAATTATCTCCCTGCTGAGCTGGAAATAGCTCAGGGCCCTGTTTTCATGGCTCAAAGGCTCGAGGCATCGTTGTTGTGGTGGTGGTGAAGACACGTTCTGGTCGCGAAATTAACCCCTTATTTGTGTCACCCCACAGTAGGCAGCATTTCAAATTAAACACGAGCCAACCCGTTGTTACGCCCCAGCCCCAGACTTCCCCCACAACCCGCGCTTCGACCCCACTAATTTAATCAACCTTCAGCAATCTTACAGCGAGGATTTAGGGACCAATTAACTGGAGCTGGACAAAACTTTAAAATGTCTTACAAAATATACTCTTTGGACAATACGATTGCTGATTTTTTTCTTCCTTTCAAAGATGTTACGAGAGATCAGTGCGACGAGATTGCCATTTCACTAGTTGGAGCCCCAATCACTCCGTGTCCAATCCAAGGATGCTTCAGCTACACGGTATACGCAGGGCCGAAACAAACAAGCATTGTACAATTCCGATGCGAAGATTTAGACATGGAAATCTACGACCTTGCATGGTCCACGTTTGGCAGTTTTGTAGCACGGTGTACTTTTCACGGGCACATTGGCGATTCCGAATCGTCTCGTCTCGGCATCTACGTGATGGAGAGAGTAGAAGGCATCACTTACATCGAAGCACGAATGAGACATGGTTTCTTTGTTGACCTTTCCAAAGAGATACAGACATGGCAGGAAAACGTTGTAATGGACTTTGCAAAGTAGGTATTAAAGCCCCGTGACGTGTCTCAAAACAATCATCATGTTTTTTTTTTCTTTAATATTTTATTGACATTGTTGGTAATAAGTTTTTTGCATTGTCGTGGAAGAAGCCAGTAGCCATGGACGAACGGGCACTAGCAGCTTGCCGGGATGAGATTTCGCGGGACTTGAACCTTCTCTCTGATTCTTTGCCTCCGCGATTTGCTAAAGTCATGCTTCGGCTTTGCAAAGATGTTGACGGATTGTTTTCCTCTTCATATCCTCTTGTTATTACCCACGATGACCTCTGCGAGATGAATGTGCTCGTTGACCCCTCAACGGGCCATATTACTGGAATCATTGACTGGGTTGACGCCAAATTCCGACCATTTGGTTTAGCTCTGTGGGGCGTGGAGAATGTCTTGGGCCACATGGACAGCGAGGGCTGGCATTACTGTAGCAACCACGAGCAGTTGAGAAAGCTTTTCTGGAAGACTTTCGAGAGTGAAGTAGGAACTGAAGACGTCACGACAGAGCTCAAGGAGAAGATGGAGTTGGCTAGGTTAATGGGTATTGCCTTGCGATATGGCTTTGTGTGGGATATTGCAACCGGGAAGAAGAGGCCTGCTTTGAGTAGTGACTCGTCGTTCAAGTATCTCGATGCTTTTATGGAGACGGATGATGGCTGTGCTTATGCCAACAAGGGGCACTAGGGCTGAGTGATTGTGGAGCAGTTCTGAAGATAAATAATTAGACTTTTTTCTTCGTTTCTTTCTTGTTCAACAGAGCAAATGTCAAAGCAATATTGCAAAGCTCATACCATTATCCATAGACTGTTCAGATCGTTACCCAACTCCTTGATAGATGCCAACACCACTCCAAATACAAATTTGATTGGGCCAAAAAATGGAAGCAAAATGAATGTGCGAGGTTAGTTATTCAAGCATTTGATAGCTCCCAGGCAAAGAGGGGCATTGAACGCTTTGATTCGAGCAATCTCTGAGCTATTTGAGACAGTTGTAGCCATCCTCAATGTGCGTGGTTCTAAGAATTTGTCTACATTAGCCTTTGAAAATAGCAGTAACCGGTTGAATGGAAGTCACCTCAGAACGCTGAGTGGCACATTTCAGCCTTTCACTCACTTCCATCTCGAGTCGTTCCTTTCCGTATGGCTCAGAGCGCAAGACAGCCATTTGGTCCCTCCTGGGGGGGAAGTCATTGTCAAAGGTTGGTTCTCCGGCACCACGCATGTTTGCCAACACACCCTGCCGAAAGTGCCATCGTAGCAGCTCATCCGACACGTGGTGTGGATTTGACGGCTCCCGACAGGGAAGCTCTAGGATTCGACCATCGACGCCCCAATTGTCAGGTACAAAACTTATTATTTTATAGCCATCCTTTGCTGTATCAGTACACTACGTTGCTGGAACGATTTCCACCCTGAAAGTACTCACGTCAGGATTGATAGAGAACAAGTACTGATCGAAGCACGAATGCAAGCTTTCTGACATTAGCAGTCCATTCTGGATAGAATTTATCCTACTGCTCTCAGGCGCATCGTCCATGTCCATCACCCAGCAGCGGTAATCATTTGCTCTCCATATCATCTCCTTCGCCAATGGAAATAAGTGCGCAGCTTGTAGTCCAATGAAGTCACCAAAAGCAGCCAATCTATTTGGTGCACCAGATACCATGCAATATTGGTCTCTCAGGCGCACGTGACGAGTAAACGAGTCCTCTCGGCCAGATAAATTATGGCTAATAAGGCGAGCCTCCCATGGCTCGTCAGTTACACGTATCGTCCCTAGTTATATAAGTCTATGAATCGGTCTTATTTTGGGCAATCGCATACCTGCCGTACTGATCTCATAGGTTCCCGGGACGACTGGTTGAGCTGAAGGCACAACGGTTCGGTTAGTCTCCCGATGACTAACAACCAGATCACCTTCCACCACAAGTAAGATATTTCGAAAGATCCAAATCAGACACTCTTCACTTAAAGAACCCTCTTGATAACAACCGCCTAAGATTGCTCCTGTCGAGGCGTCGACAAAATGCACGTTCCGCCAGGCGCTCCGATCTCTAGGCATCGTAATTGAAGAAGAGTCAAGGGCCGAGAAGGACAGAAATGGCTTCCAAACAGCCGTCTCAAAGGTTGTAGCTAGACTTTGAAATTCTTCCCGGTTTCTGAGAAAGTTAGGAATGCAGTACTTGGATGCAGAGAATAATGACAAGAGTTCTGGTTGATAGTAGAGAGTTCTTATGACGAGTTTAGACGACGTAATTAAGGTTAAGAGGAAGCGAGCGACAGGGCGTCTCGTTATTCTCTAGCTTAAGCAATTGAACGGCAGCTAGCGTATGGTATGTAGAGGGGATTAAGCTTGATTGAGAATCCTTGTAGACGACGGAATCTACTGAGTACACTAGCGATACTTGCCCATGTAGTGACATAACAGCAGTCGCCCGTTAATCGAAAACTAGCCTAAGTTGAGGTTTGGACAGCTGGTGATTTGCCCGGACAGAAAATCTAAGATCTACAATGCATTTCATTGGCAATTTTGGAAGTCAAGAAGCAGGCTTTGAGATAGGGGATAAGGCGTCATTAGCATATGTTGGTAGCAGCTCTGCCTGAGAAAAAAAAAGATTCAACAATTACTGCGCAACCAAGTAGGCAGGAGGTTGACAAGTTATATCATATAACCTGCATGACAATTACTATTGTATTGTATAGAGTATAGACGGATATGATTGATAGTGCTACCCAACGCCCAAGTGATTGGCCCATATTGATAATCTTTGAAGATAAAAATGATAAAACAAGCCGCTCAATATGCTCCCAGCCGGATGACTCCATAACTCCGCCCCGCTAATAGACAGATCGTGACTCGGCATTCCAGAATTTGCACCATTTTGTGTAAAGGAATAGGAAAAGACGTGAAAGCAAGGAAGTGACAAAGGCAAGATGCCGATGAAATCGAAAGGTGAATAAAAGGGAAGAGAAAAGTGAAGATTGGGCCAGCGTTGACCAGACTTGAGACCCGAAAAAAGGCTCCTTCAAGACTGTGCAAGAAAGTTCTGCCATTGACATGAACATCCACCTGTACCGCCGTCGATGCCTCCATACTGGGTATCACGGACTGCTATCATGCTCCGGCTTGCGACACTATTGGCAGTTTCATTACTCGACTCCAGTGAGGCAGGATTGACCAAAGTCCCGCCAAACCCCCGATCTTCAACCTGGTAGAAATTGTCCGACGGAACAATGGCACGGGTTGTCGAATTAATGCCATAGCAGTAGATCATTTTCTCGGCGTCGTTACCGCCATGGCGGTCAAGCGTGATGGTCACAGGATAAGGAAATGTACCGGGTCGAGAGAATGTAGTTGAGTTGAGAGCCGACGCCGTTGCAGAGGCAGCTGCGGAAGAAGATTGCTTTACAGAAGGCGATACAGACGACGAGGATGATATTGCGGATACAGGGGTGGGAAGTAACGCCGTGGCGTTACCTCTTCTAGTCCAAATCTGCACCAGAAATCGGGTCTGTGCCCACGTACATCTCAAAGTTGCTTGGTCTTGGGGAGAGCCTCCATCCAGATCTGCTGAGCTTACGCCGTCGATGGAAGAAAGGAAAATAGATCGGTCAAAGTAGTTGTAGAAGCCGTAATGCTCGGTAGGCAAGCCACGGTTATAGAGGCGAAGCGGCTGCGATACAGGGTAGGGAAGAAGGTTCGCAGGTGCGGGATCACCGTCTGCGTCAACGTCCGGCGCCGGAATCGCAGATGATATACTCCTGCTGCTAGTTGCGGTCGCGCTGCTGGCACTGCTGGGATTGGTACTTTGGCTTCGCTTGATAAGTGAAGCTGATGAGGATGAGGATGTTTGCAAAGTGGACATGAAGGTAATATAGAATGGTGTTTCCTCTCCTTCGTACAATGATGTAGTGATGCCGTCGGTAGTATTACCGAGAAATATCTGGTCCTCAAGACTCGGCGCAGCGGGCGTTGGTATCCAGGAAACGTCAGAAGCGTTGTTGTTACTGCTGCTGTTGAGATACCGGATGTCGAATCGAAAGTTTGGTTGGTCAGGCGCATTAGGGGAAATCGCTGCTTGCTGCTCTTTGGGTAGAGCGCAGCTCCAGATGGTCGAAGGATTTACACAGCCTGCATTTTCTACGGCAGCGCTTGGCTGGGCTACTGTCAGGGTTCCCGTAGGCATGGGAGGAAACCCAGTGCCATTGACCCAGAAGGATATTGGTGGTGATGATGGGTGTTTAGTGTGAAGAGTAGTGGCAAGTACAACCGCGAGAATTATCATTATGCAAATGAGAAAAGCTGAGAAAATGAACCACCGTATCAGGTTTCGTCGTTTGATGAGTCGACGACGGTCGCTGGTTGGGGGCTTTGGAAAAGATTTCCTATCCACACTGCGCTCAGTAGCAACGCATGCAGCCTTTGCCGCAACTGTACCTGGAGGTTTGTTCCATCCGGTTATAGACGCATAGAACTTGACGTCTTCCTCATCAGGGGTTCGCGGGATGGACTCTTCGGATGGAGAGTCATGCGAGCCACCAAAACTCGGCCAAGGGATGGTCCGCGGAGTTTGATGGCAATTATTTTGTTCCTCATGAGGCATGATTTTGCTTGAGCCACGAGAGGATGGCGCCTTGGACGTATAGGGTGGCGGTTGGGGAGATAAGTATTCTTGATATACAGAGTTTCTAGAAGGAGATGCCGTGCCTCTTCTGGGAAGCGTTTCGCTCTGCTTCTTTGAGCTGTTGGCTGGTAGATCCTTGGAAGCAAGATGAAAAGCATTCGTAGTATCCGAGTCTACCTTTTCTTTTAGAAACGAACGACTCGCGAAAGTAGGCCGTGAGTCTTTTCGGTCATTTACGAATCCAGACCATACAGTCCTTGGAGTAATGGGCGAAGAAGGGCTTGATTGACGCGGCGTGTCGGGATCTGATCGTGCAGAAGAGGCAAGTTGGCGATGTATAGGGACGGCGTCAGCTTGGTCGATGATAGATGGAGTATGATGCGCGATCAAGCTTCGAGAAAGTGCTGGTGCACTTCGCAGGGAATGTCTCTGATTGGTATCTTCTTCAAGCCCAAACATGATGATTTCCTCGCCCTGAGACCTTGAGTCATTTCCTAAAGTTTCGTCTTTTGTTGAGAGAGGAGACCAAAAACTTTGTGTGAATGAAAATTTTTGATCCGCAACCTTGGGCGTCATTAAAGAATGCTGGCCGTTGATACTCCGGACCTGTTGCCCAGGACTGGGGGTCAGGAGATGAGCCGTCAGTATTCCTTGAACCCAATAGCCGTCAGATGGAGGTCGAGTTTTGGAAGTGTCAATCTTTAAATTGCAAGGTTTTGAACGAGCTCCTTCAGCGTCGTTCTCCGAGCTCTGGTGAATGCTATATTCGTGCTCTGACGTAAACGTTTGATGAGTTTGAGGCGAAGAAATCCATGTTTGATTTCCAGTCTTTCCGGCGGTTGGGCCGTCTTGGGGGCTTGTGACATATCTGGGATCGGCGATCCAGTGAGGGGCAATCTTGGGTATTGGCGGCACAGGGCTTGGAGGCATCTGGAAAGACGTCCCGTCACCGAGAAATATTGTCGCCTGCGAATAGACACTGGATCGAGGACGCCAGCCTGGAAGGGCCAGTCTGTTCTGCTCTGGTCCAGCGGTATCCAGCTCGCGGCGCACTGGGGATGAAAATTGGTAGACAAGATCCACTACGGCGCTTGATGGAGAGATTCCACTGGCAGGCACAGTTGATGCACTTTGCCTTGTCAACCTTTTCCCTCTGATTGTTTTCGGCGTTCCAGAGGTCGTTGATGTCCAAGCGCTAAAGCGACTGCGCGGTTCCTCCTCGGACGTTCTGCTTGCAGCGGACGCATGTCCGCTGTTGCCATTCATAGTAGACAAACCGACTCCACGATCACAAGAAGCAGATTTCGGAGAAAAGGGGTTTTGGTCGAGAGTTGTTAAACCGGTTCTTGGGGTTGATTGAGTGTCTATTCGAAGAACTGGTCGGGGTTGTTCATCACGAACCGGCGGGCTGCCGCATGTCCAATATGACTGTCGTGGCGTGGTCCCCGCCGACTCCTCCGTGTCCTCCCATTGTGTGCTCGCTGAGAGAGGGTGCTCAGGACTGTCGAATAGGCCAACATGCTTGTCCTGCTCACGAGAGTCTGTTACGAGTGCGGGCAAGGGAGGCGGAGAAGGTTGAGCATAACCTTTTCCAAGCACGTGTTGCGACGATGAGTATGGCCTTTCGCGTGACCAGATACTCATGTCCCTCGGTTCATCCTTCATGTCGTCCAGCGACGTCGATGGCAACTGAGTTGGTCTGGCAAAGAAGCGAGTGATGTAGGACATACCGGCCCAGCGGTTCCTAGGAAGAAGACGTTGAATTCGAGAATCTAGGTGCAAAATGCTAATATAGATACGCGATAGGCTGAGTCGTACGATGATTCTGGCGCTCCGCAATTATGAATTGGAGTCAACTAAGCTGAAACGTAAGATCTCCACGGATTTGATGAGGAGAGCAAGAAATTTTGAGCGAGAAAAACAGTCACGATTGGTTTGGAAAATGATGATACGTCGTCACCAGTAAATATGATGATAGGAAAATGACAATGACAATGTTCCTGGCCACAATGAATGATGTTTAAACAATGGAATAAAGAATGATAGGCAACTAGTGCAGCCGGACGTGAATAGCTCAAACGAAGGACAA
Source organism: Xylona heveae TC161 (assembly GCF_001619985.1). NCBI lineage: Eukaryota > Fungi > Ascomycota > Xylonomycetes > Xylonales > Xylonaceae > Xylona > Xylona heveae. Next base: position 1,787,078 of record NW_017264196.1, on the reverse strand, counting down.
TGGCACAATAGCACAATGAGCGGGAACTCCAACCTCAGCTGACGATCACAAAGAAACAAACGAGAAGGGAAAAAAGAAGAGGATGAAAGGAAAGAAGGAATTCTCTTGACATTGGTGAGACGCCCTGAGTTGTCTTGCAAGTACTCTTCGAGCTCTCATTGGCCATTGACCTATTTGTATAGGCGGCTCGAGGGTTGTATGACCACGAACATTTCCCCATCATCATGTAAGTGATTCGCTGCAAGTATGCTGCTAAGCGCTGAGCTGGGCGGTGAGCGTCTGATTGGTCCATACACTTGTCCGCATCAGTAAGATCAACCTGTTATGTGCTCATGGTGTAAATACTGCTTGAGGGATAAGACGAATGAGAGGAACTGGATACAGAATTCATCAAGATTGAAAGCAGTAGCAAGGGGGATGATCACGTTGTCCGATGGTGGAGTCGCTTGGAGCTCAGTAGTGAATAGCTAAATTTCTCTGTAACTTAATTCTGGGATCTGTTTGTTAGCACGGAGAAAGCTGTAACGCGAAAAATTCATCGGCGGAGATGCTCCGTGGCGGCTCAGTATCATAACACGCAATCATCAAGAAATTGTGGAGATGGATTTCTTTTCAGAGTGTTTTACTTGTAAAGGTGATGATCGTCTGTGAGAAGCTTGAACGCGTGTTCGGAGCGACAATCCGGTTACAAAATCCGGGGCTACGATCCATGATTGCTTACTCTACGGCGACATGGGATAGCGCTGGCTGTCAATGATCTTGTAGGGCTTGATGATTACCTTATATACTCTATACATGAAAGTGATATGATGTTGCAAAGATATAAGAGAATGCTTCCTTTGCGGGACGTTGGGGAGATTGTGATATCCTGAGCTTTAAGGTTTGTACAGTTAAGGACATGCTGGCCCCCGGAGACTTGATTCTGTGTAGCACTACTTTTGATGGACCGATTAAGTTTCGCTAACAAAAGTAGAGGAACCTGCAGTCAAGTGTCTCTCGCCAAATCATACCAATCGACTGCATCCGGCCATTTTATATCAAGCCCACACCCATCATGATGAGGATGAGACGAAGCATGTCACGTCTTGTCAACTAACCAAAGAAACTGACAGTAAGACCCAAAGTTTAAAAAGTCAAGGGAGAGAGATTCCCGTCAGCTCCTCTTGGTGGCGTTGTTCCTTGTACGGGAGGATATCGTGTAACCCTGGTCCTTTTATGACCTGAGCGGCATCGGTCTCGTATTTGTTCGTGTCGCCCTGGGCAGATATGGTTTAGTGATACGGGCCGGACCAACCCTAGATAACCCAAACGAATTGACAAGCCGTCATGATTGAGACCCCTCCAGCCGGTATTGAACCTGCCTGATGAGACTCTGTGAGCCTGACTCGCTTTGGATCCTGTCCTTTTCTTTTGCTGTCTGTTTCCGGCGAGACCTGTTCGCGATCCACACGCCGGCCGGAAAGGGGAGAGGCAAGCAGGCAAAGGAACCGTAGCTCCCACAAGGTGCTATTGAATCTTCATATTTGGGAAGCAAAGTACCTAATTGATCGCGTCCACCCTAGAACCAATCACGGACCATGTTTAATGCGGGTATTATTGGAAAGGGGGATTTCACCATCTGGGCTGGCGGCGAGATGGCACTACCCTATTCCCATCGTCATGACCCAATCTGGACTGCTACTCAGAGGTTATTCCAAGAAGCTGCCGTATAATGCTATCGTAAGAAACGCCATGCGGCGGCGTTGAATATTGGTCTAAAATGATAATGCTGTCCGCTCGTGTATTCTCACACTCTCGGCCTCTCACCACCCATCTGTTTCTTTTTTACCATCCTCTCTTCATCCGTCTGCCTCTCTTTACGATTCTTGTCGTCTTCCCAAGTGTACCATCAGAATAATAATTAATCGAACCCCTTACTGCCGGGTCTTATCTCGCTGCTGTTTCATCGTCGCTCGTTTGTTTAACCGGATCGGGTCATCTGAACTACGACTGTCACGGGGGTGTCGCGATCTACCTCTAGTACCACCAAAGTCCCACTGAAATCCAATCGTCCCCGTACTCGTACTCTACCCTACTTTCTTCAAGCAAATCAATTTTCGATTGCTCAATCTGCCCCGTGTCCATTTGTGTCTGCCCTCCACCACAGAATAATTGGTGGACCGATACTTTTCCCTCCCAATCCGTGTTGCTTCAATTGCACCAGCTGCAGTCTGACGAGAGACGGAGCCGCAAGACTTTAATCGCATCATCATCCTAGCGGTCAAAAGTACTGTTTCAGTGTATATCATAGTACGGTATACCTTCGGCGTTCTGCACTATCTGGCTTTATTTCTCCTGGGTGCAGTCAGACAGACCAAAAGTCACCAGAAGGAAAATAAGGCACGAGAAGAAAGAGAATCGAGTCGTGATCGACGACTCGAAGGGGGAGAGAGACAGACGGCATCCTGGCTTCATCATCACCATTCACCCAGGCAGCTGGATCGCATCGTCGACGTCGTTCGTCGGCCGCCGACAGGGACCACCCTACGCTGAACCTGGGCAAACCTTCAGCATCACCGCATGAGAACGGACGAGCCATTGTAGATTCTGCGCCGCGTGGCTCAGGCCCACCACTTACACCAATTCCTGGGACTCCAGGTGACATGTCCCTTTCTCGGTCACCCTCACCACACATCGGAGGAGGTTGGTCCAGTCCAGGACTCACCTCTCCTTCTCCCCACGGCACTTCGACGCCAACCAACGCCTACAGCAGCATGAACGGCGGTAGTAACACCGTAACATGGGCTTCCGCCAAAGCTAGAAGCGCCCAAGTCAATGGCTACCCGTCCTTTTCAACCAAGAATAGTGGCTTCTTTGGCCGACATTTTCGCAGCTTATCCCAGAGTCTTCCCAAGTGGAACGCAGGTGCCAGTCGGAGTTATGCAGAAAAGGAGAAGCTGGGTCGCGGACGGTGGTATCCCAATCGCGGCAGTACTCTAGGCAATCTACGCACCTTTATCGGCCGTCTTCTACGACGTTCAAAAATACGAGCAATGCTACTGCTGACCATTGTTCTTGGCCTATTGCTCTTTTACCTGACGCGTGAGTTCTCGTTGAGATACACCTTTTTTTTTTTTTTTTTTTTTGAAACCTACTAACAATGATATGCTAGCGCTTCATCATTGGTATCGACGATCGGCCTTCTTTGGCGGAGGAAGCAAATTTGTCGTCATTCTAGGAGCAAATCAAGGTGGCGGTGTCATGGAATGGAAGGGCGCTCGAGAGTGGGCCATTGAAAGAGACAGTGTCAGGAATAAACGGGAGTATGCCAGGAGATGGGGCTACGAGTTGGAGATTGTCGACATGAGTACAAAGAAGCGCTATGCGCATGAGTGGCGCGAGAGTTGGGAAAAGGTCGATACGCTGCGTAATGCGATGCGGAAATACCCCAAAGCCGAATGGTAAAGCTTCCCTCAATGGCCTATCGGCAATGCAGAGCGTTACTGACAATGCTCGTGATTTAGGTTCTGGTGGCTGGACTTGCACACTCTGATCATGGAGCCTTCGTACTCACTCCAATCTCACATTTTCAATCAATTAGCAACAAATACCTACCGTGATATCAACATCTATAACCCACTCAACATTTCTCATCCTCCTACTGAATCGTACCTCGATCCAGAATCGCTGTCCGCAGTGGGCGACGGCAAGCCGGAGTCAATCGACATTATCGTGCCGCAAGACTGTGGCGGCTTTAACCTTGGATCCTTCTTTGTGCGCCGGAGTCCCTGGACTGACCGTTTATTGGATATCTGGTGGGATCCTGTTCTTTATGAACAAAAGCACATGGAGTGGGAGCACAAGGAGCAAGATGCTCTCGAGTATCTCTATGCGAATCATCCGTGGATCCGGCCGCACACGGCCTTTATCCCCCAACGAAAGCTGAACAGTTTCCCTCCGGGTGCATGCTCAGACAATGGCGAGGATTCGAGGATCCATTATGCCGAAAAGGACCGCGACTTCCTGGTCAACATGGCTGGATGCGAGTGGGGCCGTGACTGCTGGGGAGAAATGTATAGCTACCGGCAGCTGAGCAACAAGCTAAACCGCAGCGGCTGGGAAAAGTTCAAGGACTCCGTTAGCGAAACCTACAAAAAGCTGCGAGCGACCAAGAAGACCAAGCAGACCGAGGAGAAGAAGAAGGACTGAATGATCTCTCATCGGACTCTTCTTTTCTCGCTCTCGAACCCAAAAAGGACCTTTTCTCTATTTTAATTCACTTCTCCTTCCGACGGCTCTCAAAGGCATCGAAAAATCGAAACCTCATTTGCTCTGGCTGCCACGTACGCACGCGCGAGGATTTTTCCCGATCGCGGATTGGCGGCCTTGGTGTGTAACAAATTTCTTTTCCGTCTATCAAGCATCTGTCGTGATGGTATTGAACCAGCCTCTTTTCGATTTCCAAATGTATATTTTCTCATAATCTCGGCTTTTTCTTCACATGCTTACCCTTCTCTCGGCACCTTTTTCTTTTCATCTTCGTGTATGATACCTTTGTCCCCTTTAAATCTGTGCCGCACGATTGAACTAGGGTCGTCGCGGCTGTATGCTTGAGGATTCATGTTATGCTATTTGGAGTTCGTGGATTGGCTGTTTTCTTGGCCTGCATTGTTATTATTTCCCGCTGTGTCTCCGTTGCATTTCTGGGCATTGCGATTTGAGTCTTTTCGAAAGTGAAGAATCTAGCAAAATTTGCTTCAGCCGATTTGCCTTTGGTAATCCTAGCGATAATACAGGAGTGAACCCGTTGTTCTTTTATGTTTGAGGATTTTGACTCGCATGTAAAAGTTGATTTGCCTCTGACTGTTCTTTTTGGTCTGCTTCTGTCTCCATCATCTTCTTGTTCAATAATCCTTGTCGCATAGGCCACCTGATAACTCTTTTCGCCAACATTGATCCGGCACGACCGAACTCCGAGCGAGTTTGTTGATTTCCCTGGTTCGGGTTGTGAGAATTGAACTTTGAATATCGCTTTGTCGACTCTGCGCGTATGGGATCGAGGCCTGAACAATTTTGCTTTCCCAGAGGAAGAGAGGGGGAGGGAGACAGAGAAGTGCCTAGAAGGGGCCAAGGCAACTCGCCATCCAATTGACAAAGAGAAATCAAAAGAATAGTCGGGATTTCCTATGCGGTCGACAACTGCAAGTGAATTGGGACATTTGAAGAAAGCGATCTCGATCAATTGTAGATACTCAGGAGAAGGAAGAAAGAAAAACGCAACAAAGAGATCATAGAATGAGATGATACACGACTCCTATCGCTGTTTCTTAGTAGTGTGTGACGCGTCGTCCTATTATGTCTGTTATTTCCCATCATGGTTGTGTTAATTCAATTTTTGAGCGGAGGGACAAAGAAGGAGAGGAAAATACCACACTTGAATGGAATGTTTAATTTTCTTTATCATCACCCTTGCTCTCCTCTTTTTCTTCGTTGCAATTGAACGCGTCGCGTCGTCAAGATAGTCTTCCCAGACCCCTTTAATTCCTTTTTTCCCCTTTTGCCGTGAGAAATACAGTGTAAACAATTACGTAGACGATTAGGGGTCTCCCTTGTACCTTCAAATGGGAATTCTGTTCAATATGGTTAGTTTACATTCCTTTGAACTTGGGAAGGAGGAAGGGGGGAAAGCTCTGGTCAATCCTAAGGCTGACGATGAAGCAGAAGACGAACGTTCCCATCTATGAACCACGTGGGATTGAACGGGAGAGCAGAGGCCTCCCTCAAATGTCCTATTAAATAATTGAGATTCCCTTACCCTTTATCCCTTCACACTTCCTCCCTTTCTCTGCTCCCTATTTGCTCCCCATCTAGGCAGTCAATATGTCCATAACAAGGTATTTGTGTACGAAGGCCTAAATTGAATCTATATGAGATTGTTTGGATGCTGGTACTCCAACCTATTGGTGCCTTGATCTAGAATTTTGTACGCTACCTCACCTAGGTACTTTTTTCTTCAGTTCAGGGCTAGGGGTATATTACAATTACAACTGGGGAGAAAGCATGACGCTCGGACTGCTAGCGATGCAACTCGCGTGCTGTTTGTGTGACTTTCATTTCCAACCTCACCGCCCGTCTAATAAGGTATTGTAAGATGCTATCTGACTCGTAGCTTACATGTATGTAGCTGGAATATGCATCGATGCATTCATGCAGGCAGGCGCATGGGAAGTGCTAGTGCCGAGCACGTCTGTCATTTTACGCTGAATTCTTACAGTATTGCGTAAATCGGAACATTGGCCTGGGAGTAACTAAAGTGCATGAGAGCCCAGGCACGTTAGATTCGTATGCTCTTCACCTACCCTTCGCAGCAACTTTATCACTCCTTACTGTCGTCGGCGCTACTGTGCATATTCATCTCTATATCTTTTGACCAACAAGTAGATTACGGAAATAATGCGGCGCGCTGCACACAATACTCTCTCCGTGCTGAGAAGCTGCCGCTCTCATTACAACCATCAGTAGGGAGAGCGCCGGCGCCAAAATTACCCGCGTCCCCATCCAGCCAACCAGCCAACAGGGCTTGCCAACTCAGCTCTAGATAGCTCGACAGCTGTAAAAAGGCAAAAAGGAAGAGGGTGTGCTAGCTTTCTTCCCTTCTTTAGCTACTCTCTCCTTCACTCTCGCCTTCTCTTTCTCTAACCACCTCCGCTTCTTCTCCGCATTTCTTCTTTTCGCTGCGACCTACCATCATCGACATTGTCTATACGGCGACCATTGATTTCTCAATTACCCACTTGCGAAAGTACGTACGAAAAACTCTCGCTACTATTTGCATACCGGAATTCACAGCAATGGAATGAATTAGAGCTGCGAGAAGGGAAGGAATCGCATCTACAAGTACACTTCTCGTTGAATTGATCGCGAGGCGACGACATAATCCTGGTGCTTTTCGCCGCAGCCCCACCACCCAGGCGGCCCCGCGCTTCTAGAGCAATTGCAAGCACGCTACATTGCCACTATACAACGGCAATACGCCATTCATCCATCGACACTTATCGGTTGATCCACCGCGACACTATAGTTATAGTTAGTTGGCGATCTAGGCCCCGAGCGCCTTATTGAATGATACGATATCCTTGTTGCATTGGTTCCCAGCAATTTTTGTCTGTCTTCCACGAGGCTGGAAAATAGTCAATTACTTTCATCTGCGCTGTGATAATTTTGGAAACTTGCGACAGCGAAACCGTTGGAAATTTGTGAACTGGCAATAAATTGTGACGACAAGCTGGAGCCTTATCTGTAGCGCAAACAGTCGCTCTTATCAAACCGGGGAATAGTGCAAATCCCGGCTGGGAGAAAAGAGGATAAAGAAGATTCTGGATTGTGGACTTTTGGCTTTGACCTTGTTGGAAAACAGGCGCAAACGAACAAAGCCATTGATTATTCACGTTCGGATTTCACGTCCAATTCCTTTATTGCAACGCTGCGAGAATCGTTTGGGGTCTCAGCTTCTCTGTCTATCGCTCGATCATACGACTGAGTGGATAACGGCTATATGGTACATTTTTCAATCGATTAGCCCACCATTGAGCCCAAAAAAAGTTCACATTCCGAAAAAGGAGATATTTACGCTGATATCCCCTTGAGTATCATATATGGGAAAGAGCGAATGAGCAGCGCCTTGCGACTACAACTTTTATAGCTTATTTTGGACATTCTTGGACTTCCATAATTCCACATTTTCAATAGCCACAGAGAAGCCTTTCCAAGGGCTGCTAACAGTATGTGCTTCCGCCGCCGAGCCGTCTTTACTACCTGCGGCCACACACAATGGGGTGCGGTCATGCATGGATCGTGGCCTGGACCACGACCTCACCCACATCAAGCTCCCGCCGAGATGGATACTGCAAGTCAAGTCGGCTCAGCACGGAGACAATACAGAACCAGCTATGCGAGCACAGCAAGTGCACCAAGCGCCGCTACGGATGATACCGCGCCGACAAGGCACAGCCTGGAGCGAACAGACGAGGACGGTCTTACTCGAAATCCTACAGCTATACACCAGCGAAGTGGAGACGGTGATTCAGACGAAAATGCAGACCCATGTGCTGGCGGTCGGAATAAAAGCCATCCTTACCTCACCGTCTGGATCGACGGTCTGTGTCAAGCATGTGAGGCACGCCGGAGTATACTGCTCACAAGACTACTCGATGAAGAAATGGATGATACCGGTGGAGATCATATAGCAGAATGGGGGAAGGATGTCGAGTTGGCCTTTGAGCTGGATAGACGATCGACCATGCTGTTCAACCAGTCACAGTCGAGCCGATCCAGTCGCTCTGTCTCAGGCAGGTCAACGAGCATGAGAAGTTCGGGCATCCCGAGGTATTCGACACTGTAGGATTGTCCGGGTATCACGAATAATTCTCCTATCTTCAATCTCCCGTTCTTCACCTTCTTCGACAGTTTCTTGTTTTGGGGTTCATTCGAAAGAGGTTATTTTGGGCTGGCACAACCTTTTCCTTTACTTTCCTTTTTCCCTTTTATTTTTCTCTTATTCCCCCACGATATTTGCAAGCGTTGAAAAGAGTAAAATGGTCTTGAAACGACAAATAATAACGAAAACCAACGTATGATATCACCGGTAGCGCAGGACAGGATGGCGTTGGCAAGATTCCCACAGATTACAGGTGGATATGGTTATGACATGAATACCAATGCAATGGGTAATTAGCAATTGAGGATTTATGATTTTGATTCATCATGAACGATATACAATTTCTGTCCCCTCGATCTCTTTCATTACCTTGTATCCATTTTCTTCGAATGCCAAGTGAGTTGACAAGGCAATGTCAAAATGTCGTGTATGGTGTAAGCGAGACGAACCATGTCAGTAGATTGACCGAACCCCAGCACCGTCGCACCTCAACTCCACTCTACAACTCCCCAACTCCACTTTCTCGTCAACCCGCTCCCGTTAACCGTCCTTCCCCACACCACGCCATTCCGCCTCTCCACCTTCTCATCTTGCGTAGCAGTGTATTGAGCACCCATCTCAATTGCTGCTGCTGCTGTCTATTGCCCAATTTCACCTTTACTTTACATTTCATTTTCTCATTTTCTCTTTCCTTTTGGCCGTTCGGGGCACGACATCCACCAAGACAACGCAAACCGGGGCGAGCTTGGCGATTCAACGACTCCACGACTCACGATCTAATTTGTCTCTCTTCCGCCGTCGATTGTCTAGCTATCATATACTCCACCTATTTTCGAAAATACCTCCAAGCCAGACAACGTACTTTGGATCTCGTATATCATATATCGGATATTGGATAGCCTGTCAGTACCTGGCCCGCGACAGCTATTCAACCGGACCGCTGAGCGTTTAAGCTACGAGAGCCTGAATTACAGCTCCGAGACCGACACCAGTCCCAACTACCACGTCTGAAACCCCACACTACAATAAATTCCAGAAACCGAATTCGAAGAAAAACACAAGGAGATAATAATGCCGACCCCCGAGTCCGAAGCCTTCAAGGCACAAAAGCCAACTGTGCCACCGACCTTTGACGGCGTCGACTACGACGACACGGTCGCGTTCAAGGCCGCGCAGGACGCCATCATTCGCGAACAATGGGTCAAGAGCATGATGGCGCGGCTGGTGCGCGAGGAGATGAGCAAATGCTATTATCGCGAGGGCGTCAATCATTTGGAGAAATGCGGACGGTTGAGAGGTATCCCCTCCCTTTTCCCTTCTTCATTTTTTTTTGTTCTATTGCATCTTTCCCTTTTCCCTTTCCCTCTTTCCCACTCTTTTCTAGCTGCTCGTTTTGTTCCGTGTCTGCGATAGTCCACTATACGTGGAATCGCATGATACACTGCCGCGTAAAAGAAGAAAAAAGGACAGCCAAACAAAGGAGAACGACCGAAGGCTAACAAGTCTAGATCGATACTTTGAGTTGCTCAAGGAAGCAAAAGTCAAGGGACCTAGATTCGAGCAGCAGAATTATATTCCAAAGTAGACGTTATCTCATACTTGCATTGTCACCAGGTCTCTTTCTCTCCCAGTCTCCTACCTTCCTAGCTTCCCGACTTCCCAGCTTTCTGCATCAACTCCATCAGTAATTTTTCTGATATGGCATCATGTACCTTATAACCCGGCGTCCGCTTTAGACGTGTATTCTCCAATTTATTCTAGTCTACAAAACTCATTAACGCTCTACTCTGTGCATCTTTCCACGTTACGTATCTTTTCCATTTTCCATGTTTCGCTCACCATTCTCTCATTCGCTCATCTCGCTCAATATTTCCATCTTGTTCCCTTTGTGCACCGTGACATCTTTGTCCTTGCGTGACTATTTAGTATATATACATATGCCTGGCATCTTAACATCTTCTCATCATCAGTACCGTCAATAATACGTATTCCCACTCCCACTACCATTCCCTGTCGCGGTCCCGGTGCGGCCGACATAATCCCCCCTCGTCGTCCCAGGAAACGCTCCCACGGGCGCCGGTCCATCGCTTTCGTCCCTCCTGTCCCTCCTGTCACTCCCTCTTCCGCCTCCTCCGCCTGCTCTCCTAGATGAATCGTTGCGCGCAGCACCATCGGTCCGTCCCTCGCCAGGCCCGGGAACACCGTCGTCTTCGTCATCGTCGCTACTAGATTCATTTTCGTTCAAGACATCCATCCTGGCAGTCCGGGCAGCGAGGTGATCTACGCCGTCAACAGTATTATGGGGGTAGGCGGCAGATGACGAAGAAGGTGGAGAAAGAGGAGGGGAAAGGGAAGAAGGGGAATCGGGATCAGGATCAGGGTCAAGAGGGGCACGCATCTGGGCGAGGACATGCGGCTCGAGATGTGGCGGGACGTAGCGTTTGGGGCTGTGGATGTCGCGCCCCGAAGGGATTTGCGAGAGGAGCGCGTCTGGTGGTGGGACGAGCTGTGTGGATATCTGTGTTATAACATGACTTGTTAGCGTGGAGGCCAAGTACCGGCTGGTCCTTTTTTTCTCACTCCCTCACAACCTCACTTTATCAAATAATAAGAAAGGATTTCTTTTCCCTTAAAAAAAAAGGGAAAAAAATAAGAAAATACCAATCAAGCAACACAACAACAAAACAACAATATCAATCAAAACCCCATTAGGGACATATGACCTACCGTATCATTCATCTTGACCCACTTCTTCTCCAGCATGTCATTGACACGCCCTTCTTCGAATCTGCCCGCGTCTCGGCCCCAGTCGCCGCCCTTTTCAATCTTCTTGTCTTCGCGTTTCTCCAAAAGCGTCTTTTTTAATCGTCCGAATCCTCCTCCGCTGCCCCCGCCACCAAGGGAACTACTACTACCGCTAATAGCAGGGTTGGCTGATCCAGACTTGTAGTCGTCTAGACCGAGTTCCTTCTTTCCCGCGCGTAGCCAGCCGATTGCTTCGCCCGTGCGACCAGACAAGTCTGCGTCGATGCCGAAGAATCTGCACGCCTTGGCGCGAGCGGTCCTGCGTAGGTCGTCGAGGTATTTTATCAAGGAGTCGTCGATTTTCGTACTGTTGCTTTGCTTGGCGCCGCCACTGCCGCCACTTCCGCCGCTGAGAGATGAGGCAGAGGACGCGGCAACAGACTGCAGCATGGCTTTTGCGCGACTTGCATGGTCTGCCGCTGCGAGACATAACCGCGCAAAGAGATGCGCTCGGACCTTGGGCAGATCTGGAGCTTTAATCATCCATTCGCGATCGTGCTTGTTCCGGTCCTGCGCCACGGCCGCTGGGTACGGATCGTCCTTGAGAACAGCCAGCAGGGTAGCTTCTGCCATGGCGAGCGAACTTAATGCGTTGAGAGCAGGAAGGGAGATATCTGCCACTGCGACGGGCGGCATGCCGGTATTTCGCCCCGCGCGGTCCACGAGGTAATTGTATATGGAATTAGCCTGGAGAAAGTATTTTGTTGCGGTGGTAATAGCTGTCGTGCGCGCCTCGGGACTGGGCGACGCGCATTGCAGCACGCTGTCTGGATTGGTAGTGCCGAATGGAGATCCTCCGTAGAGAATGTGCAATTGGCTGCGCGCTAATAGCGTATATGTCGTTGCGAGCGTAGACAGGACGAAGAAGAGCTCGTATTCGAGGCTGTGCAGTTTGACCCGTGGTCTCTCAATCACAGACCCCATGGGCCTGCTAAAAGACGAGGAGGACGAAAGGGTGGCCCGCCATTCGGTTTCTACCTCGTGGTGTAGTATAATATCGACTTCTTCCCCTTCGTCGGCTGCGCCATGTTCATTGGGCTGCTCGTCGTTGCCAAGTGTGGATATGGGTGTCCCGCTCAGTCCGCAATCTAGGGCGAATAGATACGGGATATAGTCGTTCAGAGAGCCAAGGACGTGGGATAGTCCCGAAGATTGCGCGCCAGGGGGAAGGCGTTTATGCCGTTTCAGCGTGTTCCGAAGAACACCCCGGTATGTGGTTGCGGTCAAGGGTAGCGAAGGGTGCGTAGAGCTTGAGAGGCTGGAGGTGAAGGAGACTTGGGAGGTCGTGGGGAGGGAGAAGGGGTACGGCATTATTGCATGCTGCAGTCGGTATATATGGTTATACGGTGCTAGTAGTAGTGGTGGTGAGAATGGAGGTTGCGGAGTAGAGCTGAGCTGAAGATTAATGTGGAGTGGGGAGGGGAAAACAAACTGGATTTAGTGGGTGAGTTTATCGATAACCTTAACTCTTGGCGTTTCCATCTTTGACGTCGCTCTATCAGATCTGGGCTACACACATCAAATGTCACCCATGCCATTAAATAATGGATATTCTATTAATTTTTGGTAGAAAGTGATTAATGAGGAGATTGTTAAGTGTTTTGGAACTGATATATTATTAAGGATAGCAAACCGCTAATGAGACGACAGCTGAGCAGCGCCAGAATGAAGGCCTACGTTGCAATGGCAACCGACTAACTGCCAGTGAATTTGGCCATGTGCTTAGATTTCAGAATCGTATATGATTTTGATTTAGTTGAGATTCGGATTGTTGATTTGATGCTACTTCTTGCTGTGCCATGCTTCTCGAGATGTTCTGGGTTTTGATACATTGCCTTGCTTGCTTTGCTATGCCGCTATGCAGCTATGCTATTTAAACATATTATCTATATGTTACCTTCATTTATATCCTCTCCATACCATTGCTTTGTTCCAGCATGATATTTTTGGCAATCTTGTTTGCTTTTCTCTTCTCTGTTGCCATTTACCCTCTTTTGGCCAGAAAACACCTGACCAACCTGATCAGCCCAGTGTCATGGCAACGCCCATGAGGCTCTCACTTGAGTTATCCTCCATGGGATTATTATATTCAACTCTCGTTAAGCTTCTCACTTCTTCATACACACTCTTTTGACAAGTTATCACCAATTTGTTAACACCCACCACACAACGCTGTCTTGCATCATCCTGTTGCATCGTTGCTTCGAAACCTGCCACTCTCGGCAACACATCTTCCTTATCTTCGTCTTGTTCGTTGCTTCGAGGTATCGTAGGACTCCACACAAATGTGGAGGTTCAGGAATCCACATATTTGGGAGGAAAAGCCGTTTGGACCGGTGAGTAATTGTTGCTTCACCGAGCAGCTTAGAACACGTCCTGTCCTGGCTGAAGCTCAGAAGAGTGACAAGATATGCTGCTGACGTCTATTTACTTATAAAGGGCTTAGAAGATTCATCAGCTGCTCATGTTGGAGAGGGGTCATATACCTATGCTGGTTCTTTGCCATCTATGCTACACAACGAGAATAGACGCGAGAGCAGAAACATGCAAGAAGCTAGCAATGCGTATGATCGCAGTATACTCTGCAAATTCCATCCGTTTGAGGTACGTCTTTCTCTCCTGGCTCTACTTAACACTCATCCAGCCTGCTCATCGCTATCCCCTTCCACGAATACACTTTCTAAACTCCCTGCCTCTTCTCCGTAAGATCCTCAAATGCTTGAATCATGTTTGTCCCACTCTTCTTTATGTACGGCCTATCTCCTCCAAAACACTTTCATCCCTTAAACTTCCCTCTCCGGTTATCGGAGTATCTCCCTCTGCCAATCCTTCCCTGTCCACATCCACGCCAATTTACCTTCACGTCTCAATCAGTCAATCCACTCCACTTGAGACAAATCCATCCTCCTCATATTCCCACGGCCTACATCCCAACGATCAACAATTGAAAGTGCTAAACATACTCTAGACTTCCACTCTTCTCCCACGTCGAGACCCCTTTCCAGAAAGGAATCATCATGCACGCCGCCAGGCAAACGATCACCGCCAGCTTCCCACGATCGGAGATAATCTGTTTGACCACCCTGAGATTGCAAAAATGATGCCGTTTCCCGCCCTTCCAGATCGATATCTACACTACTCAGAACTAGTGACTCGGCGTCTCTGCGACCTCGACAATCCTCAGAACGGATTGGTTCAGCCCAAATTTTGCTTTCCGCTCAAGCCCGATCGCGATGGAAACTATATTGAAATGCAAACCCATCAGCCTTGCCGCGGCTGCCGACACTTTCGATCCGAGATTGAGACTGACCCTGCCTCTAAAATTGAGAGTGTTCCGCTCATTAAGCTGCCGGTAATTGCACACGGACACGGATCTCATCATGCCGCTCCCCCTGATCCTACCTCTGATCCTACTGCTGGTGCTACAGCTGGGACTGCTGGAATTCCCGAAAATGAACTCATTCAGCCCCATGCTGAAGAGGACGCAGGCGGGTATGACGCAGACGAGGAGGACGAGAACGGACAAGTCACCGAAGGCCCTGAAGGAATCTCAGACGACGTGGACGACGGAGACGGAGAGGCCATGGAGGGCATTGAAGGCGGAGAATTTGACGAAGAATTCGTTGACGAGATGGACGAAGACGCAATTCAAGAAATCCAAAATGACGAGACCATCGCACACATTGAGAACAGAGGAGCTGGTAAAGGGGCAGTAAACAGCGGCCACACCACCGAGGACGAACAGGCAGTCATCTCCATGGGCGGATCTACCTGGCGAGTCATTCCTCTTAATGACGGAAGTGGCCAGAATAGGTACGAAGAAGTAGAGGGCAACGGAGGTGGAGAAGCGTCTGTTGATGCCATGGATGAAGATGGAATCGACCACTTTGCTAGAAATGAGCCTAATGCGGGTGATAAGCACGGAGGAGACAGTGCCAAAATTGAAAAGAACGATGATCATGATGCTGCTGAGGACGCACAGGAAGTTATTTTCATCAATGGGTGCGCTTGGCGACTCGCCCCGCGCAATGATGGGCGTAGAAGGACTTGGTACGAGCGCGTCCCAGATCATGAATTGGATACCGTTCAGGAGTGGCAGCAGGCTATTGATTTTCCTTAGTACGAACAGATGAGGTACGGGATGGAACACTGACCACAATCGTCAAGGTCGATGCGCGATACATGATGCACGATGCGTGGTGCGTGGTGCGTGGTGTGTGAGGCAAGACACCTGATACCTACTCTCTATTACCTGTGACCCGATATTCTCTTCACAGTCCTGCATGGTTACATTCATCAACATTTCACAAAGATTTTTTTTTTCCGAGCCTGAGACCAAGGGGACGCGGATCTCTGAAACCAGATTGACATTTTCTTAAGACTACTGCTGAATTCTCATGTTCATAGCGCCTCATAGCGCCTCATAGCGGAACTTGAAATAAAAGAAAGGTCTTTAAATAAATTGCACCTGAGTAGTGGATACATGTAACATCATACCATAATTTGTATGTGGGTGAAGTGCAAAGAGGGTGAAATAAATGCATTGCAAGTGATAGATTGTCCGTTATTTGTGTGTACGAGGCCCACTACCTAAACTCCAGAAAATGACATGTCCATATTCATAAACATCTGAAAGATTTTGGACTTGAGATTGAACAAGTAACCCGATTGAACCTTGAACCTTGAACTGTGAACCGTGAAATAACCTGTCCTATTTCACTTGATATATTTCGCCTGCAGCACAAGAAACAGGCCAGGTCCGAATGATATAAACCTGAGACCGGAACAAAGGAGACGAAATTGATATAAACCCAGCGCCAAGAGAAGGGAGAACAAAAAGAGGTAAAGACTCTCACTCGTCATCGTCATCGCCCCCACCGATAGCTTTGACTTTAATTTCGAGATCACCCTTGAGGGACTGAATCTTTTTACTCAACTTCTGTCTCAAGATGGGGTTGGTGAGACGTTCTAGCTCGGCCGTCTGTTTCTTGATTGCGGCTTCGAGATCAGCGATTTCTTCCCTTTGGCGAAGGAGGTCTTGCTGCTGTTCGAGCTGGTCTTCGTCCATGTCGTCGCCCTGGTTATCGTCATCCTCGTCATCTTCTTCATCCTCTTCGTCATCCTCATCCGCATCGCCTTCTGCTTCGGCCTCGGCCTCGGCTTCAGCCTCCGCGGCAGCAACAATGTCAGATGTGCTTGTCGTGTCGAGGGTGAGATGGCGGTGGCGGTCCGCATCGGATCTGGGTCCGAGGGTAGCCGCGACAGAGGGCGGTGGGACGGTGCCTGCAGGGACGGTGGCCGTAGCTGTGGCTGTAGAGGGAGCTGCTGTCCCAGCACCAGCAGCAGCAGTTCCATCCGCTCCTTGTTCTTCTTCCATCATGAGTGCCATTTCAAGATCTGCTTCAAGATCGCCGCCCTCTTCTTCACCTTCGGCGTCGACGTCGACTTCGAGACCGTTCTCGTCGGCGTAGTCTTGCTGCATGCCCGCTTCGCCGAGCATATCATAGCCTTCTTCGTCCTCGTCCGCGTCCGCGTCGAGGTCGCTTTGTTCGGTGCTGCGCTCGCGTGTGAGCCGGTCGAGATCGACTACGTCATACCGGCTTGCGCCGGGCTCGCATTGCGCGTCGAGAGCAAGAAGACGCTCAACTTCGTCCTCGACAGCCTCGATGGTGCGGTTGCTAACTCGCTTACGGAATCGGCGCTTGCGGACGTAGTGCATGGGTGGAGTGAGGCCGTGAGGGTATTGCCATGTCTTTTGGTCGATCTGGGGTGGTAAGGGAGCGGTAGCGGCGGCTTTTTCGTCCTCGATGCGGCCAATCACGAGTAACATTTGACAGATGTCTGCACTTTTCCACCACCCACGCTTGTCCCAGCTCTTCATGCCTTCGGTGATAGAGGGCAAATCGACCATTGTTGCAGCGTAGTGCCGACCGCGTATGGTAATAAGTGCCCGTCGGCCCTCGCGGTTGAGAAATTTCATGCGTACGTCTGCGCCGCCGTCTTTTAGAGGCAACCCGAGACGCTTTTCCTCAATTGCACGTCGTAGGTATTCGCAGTCTTCGCCGGGAGCCATGCGCAGAATGAACTGTTCTTCAATGGCCGGGTCGATCTCACGGTCAGAAGACTCGGAGTCGTAGCCAACTCCGAGAGGCCGTGGCGGGGGCTTTCCCTTGAATTTTGTACGGATTATCGGTGTCACTGGTGTTCGGTTCTTGAGTTTGAGCTTCTTGATTGCTGGTTTGGCTGGTGTGCCTGTCGTTGCGATACCGTCACGCTCGTCATGGTCGTCGACTACCGCGTTGGCTCCCTTGGCGCGCTTTCGAGAACTGAGTGCAGATCCATCGGGGCCGGCTGAGTCTTTGAGCTTGCGCTTCTTAGCATCCTTAGGAGTAGCAAGAGCTGAAGAGTTGCCTGCGCCAGCTTCATTGGATATAGAAGGACGAGCACTGGAGCTGCCGAACTTGAGCTTGATCTTTGGCGCAGTGGTAGAAGTAGTTGACTGAGGCTGAGGTGAACTTTGGCCTGAAGCGCCAGACGTCGAAAGCTTCAGCTTCAGCGGCATTCGAACGGGGTTCGACATGACGCTGAGCGAGTCGCCGCCCTCTTACCGTGGAGGAGCGGGTCAAGTAGATATTTGAAGCGAACGAGGAGGAGTTTATGATTTGATTGTTGAAGATTCTGATCTTATTGTATGATTCGAAGAGAAGAATAGAAACGATAAAGACTCAGAGCCCAGGTGGAGTCTGTCGGAGAATTAATGTGAATGTAAATGGATTAGAGTGAGACAAATCGACAACTCGACGGAGATGGCAATGATGTTTTACGGCGACCGCGTGAATCTAAAGACGCAATTCTGATGATTGGCTGCGCAACAGACCCCGAGAGCTTCAACATTCAGTTTTCAGACTCGACTCTCTACCCAAAATAAATTACATTCATACGCGCCTCTCTTTCTTTGCAGGCCCCGCTTCATCTCTTTGAGCTCTCATCTTCACCTTGGGGAGAGCTTTTTTTTTGGGCCACTACGTTCCATTTACCTACGTACATCGCACATTTTTGCGTAGCTTCGACTAGAACGGACGAACAATGGCCGTTCATTCTTGAAGATTTTCTCTAGTTTGATGGCGTTGCTGCTATACGACTGATAAAATTCCCCTCCTCCGCTCTGCGCAATGTCCTCGCAAGCTCTGCACATAGCGCTCCTGCGCCCTCCGATCCTGCACATTCTCCGTGCAGCCGGCTTCCATACGACACGCCCTTCGGTGCTCGACACCGTTGTTGATCTCGCAGCACGCTACCTTATTCTTCTCTCTTCAACAACCGCATCACATGCCTTTAATAATCACAATGATTTTGCTCCCGACATTACAGACGTCCGCATGGCCATGCAGGACCTCGGACTGTTTCAGCCTGAAATGGGCGTGGTAGACGAGGAATGGCATGGCGATGAAGATTTACGAGGCATAGACGCATTTTTGGAATGGGCAAAGGGTGATGTGAATCGAGAAATTCGTAGAATAGCGGGTCTCGTGGGAGAAACGGGCCAGCCGGATATGGATTCTCTGGAAGAGAGAGAAGACTATTTGACAGGTGAGATTTCCCTTTTTACAAGTTTTTTTTTTTTTTTTTGAACTCTGCGTGTTATCAACATTATTACGATATCTTCCTTAAGTCAATATTGCTAACACGAGTACAGCTCTGAAAAAGAAACACTCCAAAACGGGCGAAGAGTCGCGATACCAAGGCACCGCACTGGGTAAATTCGCAGACGACAGGCCCATCAAGATTGAAGGCGGGCAAGCCGAGACCATTCAAGCATGGCAAGATCTTGCCCGGGAACGAGCACGAACCGAAGCCGCTGCTTCTTTGAAGTCAAGATCAAAATCGAACAAGTCTGGAAATTCTGCAGATTCGCAAATGGATGTGGACGAGTCTTCTTTGTCGTCACCAGGAGGAATGCTAACGTCGCGTTCGGAGTCAATATCAGCCTCAAATGGCGCGACTGCAAAGACAGCACAACATTCAGATGATGATACTATGCAGGAATGATCTTGTTAATTTTTTGACAAGTCTCTTTTTCCTCCACCTGTGCCACTTGCACCAAACAACTTGCGCAACCTCGCCGAAAATCGGAGACATCGAAGAAATTATCTACCTTTTCCCGACACCAGAGGCAGAACGTCAAGGTGGGAAGATTTCTCCGTCTCGGCAGACTTTGATTTTGGGATTGCTGGGTTCTCCGTACGATCCTCCGCACAGCAGACGTATCGCGACGCCGTGCATACCAATGCACAGTGGCTATACAATATCAACGCCCTGTCCCAGACAGCCTATGCCTCTTCTCGACCATTCCATTATTGCGTCCTCAGTGGCGCGTACATCCTTATATCCTTTGAGGAAATCACACTCAACACACGTACTGTCAAAACGATAATGTCATAGATACCCATACCTCTATCTCAGACCTCTTCCAAGTCAACACTGTCATCATGGAATATCTCGCAGCACTGATGCCGCCGCTCAGCTCCACTGTAGATTCACCAATCTCTGGAATCTATCTCTACTTCCCGGAGTGCTTCTGAACTGGGACTTCAGTGCACCTTTCTTTATTTACTTTCTGGAGTTGAAGACGGTATTTCGGGTTCAATCCGGCGTATTTCTTAATCGTGTATACCGCAAAAGAAAATGAATCAAAGTAAAAATAAACGATACACAACTTCTCGCCTTCCCTTGCTGTTATAAACTCGAATTTGACGTGTATTTTATCCGGAACAGAGAAGCATATCCAATCAATCAACCGTCAATCAATCATGATAATCTAAAATCAATACGAATACAGAATACGATATACAGGTATAATTGACATATCTTTCATAATAAACCAAAGCAAGGATATATGCTACAAAATAAAACTACACCTTGACCATAATGACCATAATAACCACAACAGGCAACAGCAATGAGCATGGCAAATTAATTATGACCCTGCACCGTCGCCGGCCCGCCCCGCTGTCCCAGCGCGCCGTCAATATCCAGCCCCGCCGCACGCTGCGCCTGGATTTCGTGTCTGCGCGGCTCCTGCTCGGCCTTTTTGCGATCCAGGTCGCTGGTCAGGCTCTTCTCGGCGCCCGTGCCCGTCTTGTGGTCCTGCGCCGCGCGCACTTCGCCTTCGCCGTAGGTGTGCATTTTCTCGCCCTCCAGTGGGTCAATCTATTTTGTCCTGTTAGATACGAATACGAAGCACGAAGATGGGAGATGCAAGATACGAGATGCGAAAGTATGAAGGTAGGAAATACGAAGATACGAAGATGATTTATCAATCAAGCCAACGTCCAACGCCAAGCGCCCAAGGTAATGAATAGAGAATAAAATGAGATCAAATGCAGAGGCCAGGAGGACATAGAAAAGAACACGAGGAAAAGAACATAGGGAAAGGAACTTAAGGGAATATAGGGAAAATACATACAGGGTCGTCTTGGCCGAGTCCAATCCCAGGCGGAATCGACACATTGTCATTCTTTTGACCTTGTTGAGTACCAGACATGAGCGCAGAAGAGGCAGGGTGGTCGGACGCGACGTCGCCGGCCTCGCGGTGCGCAATCTTGGTGGTGTGGATGTTGGCCGTGCGGTCGGCGGCGGCGGACTCGGCGGGCGTGTGCTGCACGGGGTTGCCGGCGGTAGTGTAGGCTTGGGCTTCAGTGGGTTGAGGGCGGGCAGTTGGATCCATTTTGTTGATTTTGATTTCAGGGTTTTGGTAATGTGTGGTAAAGAACCTCTGGTAGGCGGAAGCTTTGAATTGTGTTTTGCGCAGAGATGTGCTCGAGGGTGTGTGCTCGAGAGAGAAGAGAGGGACAGAGTCGATGGACGTCCAATGTAGTCAGAGAGATTAGGACTTTCAAAGGTGAATAGAGAATACGACAGCTTAGTTCGTCAAAATATACGGAGGTAATATAGAAGAAGATTGATGAGATGGAGGAGAGTGTTTGTATGACAGGTTATCGTAGCAGAATGTATGGATAGTTTAGAGAATGGAAATAAAGTCTATGTAGGTAGGTCTTGGCAAAATTTAACTACGACTACTGGGACAAAGCAAGCTACAAGACCTAATCAGTTATGGGGTACTTTGTATGACGATTTTCAAATTTCCCATTTGCTGGATGGTGGGGAAATTCCATCATCATCGCTGATGGGATGATGAGATATGCATCAAAGGGACAAGCCCCGCCAAACGGCTAATGACGTTATGACGTCGCGACGACAAGTCCCCGACATCGGTGATCTCTACCGCCGGCGGAGTCCGCGAAGATACACAGACAGTTTATTCATTTGTATTATTCCGTAAAACAATTAAGGAAATCAAGAAACTAACTCCAAAGCGTCTCTTGATTGTATTTTTAATCCTGGAAAAGGATTATTTTCATTGCGGGGAGATGCGTTTAAAAATGTAAGCAGAACATTTTTGACCATAGGGCCCCCGGACACCAAGTTAAATTATAATGCGATTCATCTCACAAGAGACAAAAAGTAGGCCAGACTACCTGAATTTGATTCCATAATTTCAATACTTCGTAATCGAACCATTCATTTTAGACCGGTTGTCTGATAAATGAATACATTCTAAACATATAACCTTTAACCAACGCCTTGCTCATCCGTGGGATTCGTTCCCGTCCGGGTATCAGATCGAATAAACTTCGTAAAGAGACAATGTAAATCATGTCATGAATGCTTTTTTCCCATGTCCCCATTTCCTCTCATAGGATCAGGGTCCTTGGATAAACTATTCTCAGTCCAGTCTCGTGCCAAGATTACTCCCTTCGTGACACGCTGCGCGTCCTCATCGGAGGATCGACCTTGTCCACCAGCGGCCGGTATGGCGCAGCGATGACATGTCGGTCAGCAGGATTGTCACGCTGAGGTTCCCCTGGAGACGGCCTCGCCCGCTGCTCCTCGTGGAGCTTGTCTAGAGACTCTCCGACCACGTGGTATTGAGCCCAGTTAATGGGCGGACACCGTATCACATTTTGAGGTGCTGGGATATTTCCAAACTCTGCGCCGCTTTCCTCTTTCTCTTCCTCTTCCTCTTCCTCGTCTTCGTTTTCGTCCTCATCGTCTTTCTCCGGACTCGCCGAGTTTGCGTTAGAGCTAGAAACAAGGTCACCTAGAGTACCGGCCCCCTGTGTTCGCCCAATACGGCCGGTCGCCAACTCCTGAGCAAATGCTTCTGGGCGGCGAAGTGCAGCTTGTTTTAAACGCTCAAGCGTCTTAATATCTTCTTTGCTGCGCTGTTTTTGGATCTGGAGGATAGAGATGGCGGACCGTAGCGCAATCGCGTCTGGGTTTTCTACCTCAGATATTGGCTCTGAGGGCGGCTGTGGGATGAAATCTGAACTGGGCTCTGAAGGTCCCGCGGGCTCCGTATCGCCAGGTGGAACAATTCTTGGTCCCTGACGTGCTGGTGGATCCGCGAGCGTCGCTAGCGGAATCACAGGCGTAATGGGTGATACTGGAGGTCGTGGCGGAGAGTCCATGCTGTGCGATGAACCATCTTTGCCCTTGAATTCCATCGCATCGTTGTTAAAAGATGGTCCTGAAGCCGTACTGGGCGGCGCAGGCAGACCAGGCATGGCCGCTGCTGCCATAAGATCATGAATAATGGAATGATGGATGACTGAAGAAGGAACGGCGATTGCCGTTGATTGAAAGCAGGCGGGAAGGAACGAATATGACTAAGATGGTCATGTCGAACCGAAAGAAGAAGGTTGAGGCGAAGAAGCACAGTCAAACACCAGATGATTTCATGCCGACTTCACAATCGTCGCAGTTGTGAGCGAGTACAAAGTATCCATTTCACCAAATGTGCATCCATCAGATGTCACCCTTTTTTTTACTGGAGATCTGGAGTTTGTCCTAAGTACGGGGGGTCTCCCTTCAACATTTTGGGAACGTATGCTAACGGATGTCCACGGATCCGATGACCCTTCTTGAAGAATCGTCACATGTGTTTCATAATTTTAGAGACCATCAGAGTCGCCATATAAGTCTGCTCTCCTACAGAGTAAAAACATTTACCGACGCTGGTTATTTGCCCAATTGGCTTATCATTGCGTGAAGCAGATCAGTTTGATTGCGCAAGTGATTGGAGATCTGAGTGATTGAACGCGTGGCATCCGGGAAGGCGGGTGGAAAGCTTATGGAAGAGATGAAAGAAGAGTGGTGGAACTCTCGTTCGGGGAAAGAAAGGCGACGGCCGAATCTGAAGTGCCAAGCCAGCATCTTCATGGCGAAGAAAAGAGACCAAGTGGACCACAGTGTGGGTTGAGATACGCGAATCGCTCCAGGCCACGCGCTAAAGGAGATGATGGCTGTATGAGGAAGGACCGAGCGAGAAGCGCGGGTAGCAAGAACAGACGGCGTCAATCCCAAAGCCACGTCTTGGTCATGTCATTCGTCCCTCGTGCAAGGAACCCTGACCAAAAGCACAGCTAGAGTAATGGTTAAGGTCCATTAGATCTCATCGGATTGCGGTCCGTACGAATTTGACCAGGGAGACAGCTTTTTATCGTGAGGCCCATATTCGATCTGCCAAGTCGGGCTCCATATATATTGTCAATAGCATGTCACCGAAGACAACTGTGTCAACAAGGAGGTTGATTGCAGATCGGCCTTGACTCGTGGACGAATCATCCCGCGTGGGAGGTGGGCTCCTTTTGTGCTAAATGCCACAGCCGATTTTCTCACATTCGCACACTGTAACTCGTAGCTGCATTACGGTAAAGCAGATTACATATCGCTCTCTCGTCCTTGATCGAGTACACCAAAACCACCGTTCCTGGCCACCGACAAGATAAACTTGACCCCAACCCCCCATAAGTCATTACCCCGTGCTCTTTTTGTCGATCGGATGTATCTGCACCAATTTACCCTTCTCTGTTCCATGGGTCGTCCGGAGAGCTGACCGACCTTCAAAGCCTATCATATGGCCAAGCACCTCGCTCCCCGCCCCTGTCCAGTGGCGTTAAAGTAGCCCAGCTGAGTTGGCTGGAAAACCAGGACGCCCCAGAGTTCTCACTGCACTGTCTTGGAAAGGAATTCAGGGCCCGATTACGCCAAATTGCCGCGACCCATACTTGATCGGCGATGACAGTCACTCGTGGCAGTTTGGTCCCTGCTTGTGCCCTGGCAGTTGAGAGGGGAATGGGGTGGCCATACGCTCCCGATTTTTAAACCCTCATGGGCGCCCGTTTGTGCTTCAACGCTTACACTACATGACCTACTTCCTCGTGCTGACCACTCTGCTCTTCTTTGACTTTTGTGTCTGAACGGGTTGCTCTACATAACCTTGTACGAGCATCGGAGCGCCGTGCCACGCGAGAACACCCCCTCGCACCCTTTCCGATGAGGGACGTGCACTGGTGAGATGCGCTTTGCCGACTAGTCTCCGATCTGTCTACCTGGTTTCTGTCATGGTGAGCCTGCCACGATATTTCGCTTTCTTCCTCCCTCTCCTATATCCACGTTCTGCAAATTTTCTCCACTTGCGTTTATTCAATGGAAATTTCCGATGGCCTTGAACATACCAACATTGTGGCCCCTGGACCTTCTGTCCCCTCCGTCTCCGAAGCTGTCGGCTGACACTCCCAGCAGTGACAATCCCCTTTAACACCTAGCGTCCCAAAATTTCCACCGTATACCAGAGCATCCTTGATCGATCTATTCATCGGTTGCTTGATCTTGGCCCTACTAGAATCATAATAAATTTAGCTATTATTATTATATACGTTGTTGCGGCCTATACTATACCATACCTTCATTCAATTCTATCCACTATTCAGCAAGCTCACATCCATTAACTTTATGATTCACAACTAAGGCCGACATTGGGACTTGCCGATAACAAGATCGCTGCAGTGCAAACAGCTCACCACTTTTGAAGGAAACGATAAAGGAAGATTCAAGCGGTCTGATGCTCAAACTTGGACAAGACATCTCTTTGTCTCTTGCTGCTCCGAGCACTGAGATTGTCCATGCAACCCTCGACGGCGCCGGCCTCTAGCTCTTCGTCGAGGCCTCATGCTCCTGAACCCGCCGTCCGAAACCGCTCCTCCGAACCTGCCGGAGTGTTGTCCGCTTCACTAAACAATGACTCGGGTTCATCTGTCTCTTCTCAAGCGATATCCACGCCGCCCACCTCACCATTACACCCAGAAAATGGTTCTTCCATTCAGCAGTTATCTTCACGAGTCACACACCGCTCGGATGCGTCTTCCAAGAAACCTGGGAAAAAGCGAGGTACATCTTTCTTCAGCTTTTTCACGTTAAAAGAGCCATCGACAGAGGCATTTGCAAATTTCCAGACAGACGTTAGACGGCAAGTTGCTTCTCACAATGGTCGGCCAATGGCAGTCGGTTTACCGGGCGTGTCATCTGCAAAGCTGCCAGAATCTGTACCCAAAGTCAATTCAAAGTGGGATGGACTTCCACAGGCTGTTCGGGATCGGGAACGTCAGCAGCGGGAGCAAAGGCGAAGTGCTCGTCTTTCGGGTATCTCAAGCGGAACAGGCATGTCAAGTATACTCGGTCGAACATCCAGTCGGTCTTCGTCCTCGGCCGTGTCTTCAGACAGTACTCGTGGGCGGCACGGCACCCGCGTTTCCGGTTTTAGTGACAGGAGCGATGATTTGGAAGCGCTCTTTTCTGATAGAAGTGCGAATGCAAGGCCTCCTAGTTTGTCAAGCAGTTCCGACACGAAGAGTGGTCGGCATAGCCCCAAGTCGCTGTCGCCGGCCAGAGCAGCACCAGCCAGTATATCAGGCACAGGCCTTCCAGTTCTCGAAGAACCTGAGGAAGATTTCGAGCATGATGTTGTGCAGGCTATGTCAATCTTCACGGATGGATCACCAGAGTCTTTGGAGTCCACAAAGGACCCGGTATCCCAGCCGCCAATCACGAATGCACAAGCCAAGAACTTATCTCCCACAGATGCAATCGACAAACGTGCACCTGGTGTGAGTTATACTTCTACTGGAAAACGATACATCAACTTTTCCAAGCCGCATCCGCGCGGCTCTATTGCCAGGCCATCTCTGCCTACTGTACCGGAACCACCACCAAAGTCGGCCAGAAGAAAGGCGAAACCTTTACCATTTCCTGCTGGGGAAGCGCAGCCTCTGGAATTGCCAGACTAACTGCGTACCCCAGGTACACTTCCCTGCCTTGCGCTTAATATCTTGTCCCTCTGCTCTTTTGGGTTGGCTTGCTTTTGCTTTCTTGGGCATTTTGAGCGAGGCGTTTTCTAGGACAGATGGCATCGAGTTGCAGAGCTCCTCGTATGCTATCTAAAGTGGTTATTTCATCATCCTTGCGGTTCCATGCCCACAATTGTTGCTCATGCGGCGTTCAAAAGATTTTCTCTTTATCATTATGTTCTAGCCCTCAGCGCTTTATTTGCACAGCATCGCATAGGTACGAAGCTTGACCAGCTTGGCTCTCTAGCTAGAGCTCGGGCTTTTTTATTTACGGACATTTCTCCATTTCTTATGTTCAAAATTGATCACACTATCATAAGCTGTAATAGTACCTCTCCATTCCTCCTGAGCCATAACCAGCCGATTAATTGATGCACTGACAGGCCGATAAAGCCATTTTCCTGTTGTTGAAAACAAGGAGCATACAGAGGTATCCGTAGGGACACAGACTGTGCAGTCGAATTCCATTTTCACACTCATAAAATGAATACTGATTCTAAAACCATCTGTTTAAATTTTATCCCTTCAAAATTAATTTGGAGACAGATTGTGTAGGGGGGGGAAACATAGGTAATTTTGCTCTGGTGTTCGAAATACACGAACACTTTCTTGTAAGTACTGTATAAACTGCTAATCCAGCATCATTGATTATTCGTTCCGGCTGTTTGGGTTTCTTATGTTTTAGTCTACTTTATATAAGACTTGCTTAGCCGGAGTGAGGGTAGCAGGCTCTGATCCGTTGTTGAAAGTGTTCTTTACCCGCTTCACGAAGCAACCGAACAGTTGCGACAACGTTTTTGCTCGCATATGTACACGAATAATGCCAACATCTAATACATACGACCATAGACTGAGGAGAACTGGGCATCCCGTCCGCTCTGCCATACATAAGCCTCAGATCGGCGGACTAGTAGTTGGGTCGGTGACGACCAGCGAATCCCCGCTGTTGTATGTTTTTTGTCCCCCTTTTTTATTTTAATCCCCCACCCTAAAACCAGCAAAGCCATTTTTATTTATGACCTGTTTTTTATTCTCTGCTGGAATCGGATTTTGTATTGGCACGCTTTTTTGGTAGTCTTTTGCACGAAAATCTGAGCCAGGCAGCAGCTGTGCCAGGTGCCAGGTGCGAATCCTGTTGCTCGCACTGGCCAGTGGCTGAACGAACGAGTTTCGGTTATGAAAGCTTAACCAACGCTTACCGGGGTGCCGGTCCCCAACGAACCCGTACTGTTCTCCGTACAAGGTACGCATGGGCGGGTGACAAGAGGTTTGGCGTGGGCCTGTCGGCCGTCTCAACCGACCATACACTCTCAATCGACCACCCCGACTGGTCGTTTCGCAGACTGCTTTTGACGCGCTGCATCACCAGCAACACATGCCTGCAGATTACCAGCTTCAAGAAGAAGAAATTGCAGCTGCCTTGACACGCTTTGAGCCGAATGGGCGCGTCATTCTGCGAAAATTCGCAGCGCAAAACGGGCTACCTTACCGACGGCTCCTGGCCAGATACCAGGGGAAAGCCTCCCGCTCCACCAGGCCCGCAACGAACAGGAAGCTTAATGAGGCCCAAGAGCTGGCTCTCCGAGAGGAGATTGATAGATTGAATCATTCAGGATTGGAGACTACGCGTGAAATGATTAAAAAATGCGCAAACTCCATACTCGCTGAGAGCCATGAAGACGCGACTACTCCGCCTCCAACTGTCGGAGAACACTGGGCAAGACGCTTCTTGGACCGCAATCCTCAATATGAAGTCAAGAAGGAGAGGCCTTTGGAGTCGAAGCGCACGGAAACGCGTGATCCTGTGGTCGTACGGGACCCGGGGGGAGTCGATTGAGGGGGTTATGGTCGGTTGAGATGGCGGGCGTTCCTACGGAGTATGGGGTTCCGGTTGCCGGTATATAACACCTCTTTCGCTGGTAAGAGATATGGCTTCGCCAGATCGTCGTGCGCTAGCAAAGGAGACTCTGCCCGACTGCAGAAAACAGAGGCTTTGAATAATTGTCTCACGCTGGTCAGGTTTTGATCATTCTGAGTAACGGATATCGGTGAATAGTCTAGATTTTATTATCGTGGGGCACCATCCTTGCTACAACCGGTAAAGACTTTTGGCGTTTGTATAATTGGGTGCTCGATGCTTTGTTGCTGACTGGCATTGGTAACGAATAGACGCTTTTTGAGTATTTCTTGTATAGGGGAGAGAGAGAGAGAGAGAGAGAGAGAGAGAGAGAGAGAGAGAGAGAGTATAGATGCGGGATTACCAATATTGCATTTAGCAAAAGGAGATGGAGATGAGACCATTACGTTGTTGTTTTCCATGGCCAACGTTCGTAACATCTTCCCCACGAG
Organism: Xylona heveae TC161; assembly: GCF_001619985.1. Taxonomy (NCBI): domain Eukaryota; kingdom Fungi; phylum Ascomycota; class Xylonomycetes; order Xylonales; family Xylonaceae; genus Xylona; species Xylona heveae. The sequence continues at coordinate 1,758,260 of NW_017264196.1, read as the reverse complement.
GAGATTGGCGTGTACACTGACCAAGGCAGATAGCCGAAGACCTGTCATGGCAGATGTCAATGTTATCTAAGGTAGTCATCCTCAGCACTGACAGAATACGACCTTGGAAGAGGCGCAAGCAGGTCAAGTACGACTAATGATGATGATTACAAAGGCTGAGATCTGCTTTGCATGATGCCTACTGTTGCTAAGATGATGGTGACTTAAGACTATGACCGGAAATCTGAAGCGCCGGGATCCGATAGTCAGAAAATAGCTTTAAAGATGAAACTACGGAAAAAAAGAAAGAAACTTGGAAAAGGCGGCCGCAGGGGATGCTGCTTACAATTGTGGAGTCAGACTTTTCCCATTAAGGCTGACAGGAGTCATGAACCAGGTATTCTAAAACGCCAACAACGAAGCATTACTCATCGCCAAGCCTGGGGCTTGCCTCTTCAGGCAAAAAAGTTAATTATGCAGCATCTCCGCACAACCTGCAATCATCAATGAATGCGGCCGCGTTGAGCCGGAGCGCGGAGGATTAATGAGGCCGAATGGGGATTTCTCACCAAAAGGGGTCCAATGATCAAGCGGCATTGAGCCGGGTGGGTCCGCACATGGGTTCCCGCTACCTGTCTACACCATTTACAGTTAGAACAGGCACAACCCTTCCCCGTCCAGTCAACTCAAATAACTCAAAATGGGGGAAAAACGCCAAGCAGACTGCGGCCGCCGGACGAATCTTTACGGAAAGTCCCCACCACCACTGTGACTCGTCGCTGACAATTCCACATGGATCTTCCTGCATTCATCATCCTAAGCGATAAGGCGGTAGCCTAAGGGGAAAAAAAGAAAAATGAACCCGATAGCCATCAAAGGAATTGGTTATGAATATAAGATGTCGTCCATGGCCGTGAAATAATTAGATTCCAATTCATCACTCCAGAAAGACTACAATTAATAGCAAATTGCACTTGTTGATATTCTTCCTTGTCGAATTCTTGTTATTTATTAATATTTTTTTTTTTTCTTCTTTTAACCGTCAAAAACATCACAGTCTCGTCCATCATGAGTGATGCGAAACTGGCCACCGACCATGCTTTGGAAAGGCCGGATGCCGACAGTCGGCCAGAAAGCACCTTGACAAAAGAGGACATCAACAGCCCTGCTGAGAGCAGCGACGGCAATGAAAAGGGTGAAGAGGATGAGTACCCAAAAGGGTTCAAGCTCGCTGCCGTTGTGCTTGCTCTGATTTTGAGTGTTTTCCTTGTATGTCATCATCATATCTTCATTATACTATGGATCGAAAGACTAATATGATGTATAGGCTGCTCTTGATATGGTACGACCTTTTTTTTATTTCTTCTTGATTCCCATTTGACCATCAGTGGGCTTTGCATGCCGCCATGAATTCGAATAAGAGTCCTTGAAATTGGGGCAACTGATTGGAAATTCCATGATTGTTTTCAGAACTGACGTTGATTAGACAATTATTGCAACTGCGATTCCTCGAATCACAGACCAGTTCCACAGTCTCGATCAAGTCGGCTGGTACGGTTCGGCGTTTTTCCTGACCGTTGCATCATTTCAATCCACCTGGGGCAAAGCATACAAATACTTTCCTCTCAAGCCCTCGTTCATCCTGACCATTCTCATTTTCGAACTTGGAAGTTTGATCTGCGGTAAGCATTTGGCATCCCTTTAATTTAAAATTGAAAAAGTACTAACATGGGTTCTAAAAGGTGTCGCCAAGGACAGCACAACTTTGATTGTCGGACGCGCCATTACTGGTCTTGGTGCAGCAGGTGTCATTTCCGGCGCATACACAATCATTGCTTTCACTGTTGAGCCGGCAAAGCGACCTGCTTTTACTGGTATTCTCGGCGCGACCTATGGTGTTGCCAGTGTCATTGGACCTCTTCTTGGAGGTGCTTTCACCGACAACGTCTCCTGGCGGTGGTGGTGAGTACCCCATGTCCTACTCTCTTGATTTTCACAATTATCTATTCTAATACCTCTACAGCTTCTACATCAACTTGCCTATTGGTGGCATCTCTGCAGTCCTAATCTTTCTCCTCTTCTCCACGCCCAAGACCGCTCGTCCCGTCGAGGCCACTCTCCTTGAGAAGTTCCTTCAGATGGACCTTTTCGGCACCTTTACCATCTTGGCTGCCGTTGTCTGCTACCTTCTCGCTCTGCAGTGGGGTGGCACGACTAAGGCTTGGAGCTCTTCCGATGTCATTGGTACTCTTGTTGGCTTTGGCCTCATCACCATCCTGTTTGTCATTGTCGAATGGTTCCAGGGTGACCGGGCGCTCCTTATGCCCCGTCTCCTCAAAAATCGCACTATTGCCGTCGGCTGCGCTTACGCCTTCTTGTACGTTTCACTATCCCCCAAAAAGCTGCTCCCCGTCACCTACTACCACAATATTCTCAAGTCTCAACTAACACTCATCTTCCTCTTCTAGCTTGGGCGGCTGCTTCTTCACCCTGCTGTACTACCTGCCCATTTACTTCCAAGCCGTGAGCGGCGTATCCGCCGCGCAGAGTGGAATCCGCAACCTTTCTCTGGTTCTCGCGTGCACCATTTTCACCGTCATGGCCGGTGGCTTGATCACTGCTTTTGGTCATTTCGTACCCTTCCTCATTCTCGGCGGCGTCTTCACTACTGTTGGAGCGGGCCTGATCTACACTCTCGGCATCGGATCCGGCCACTCCCACTGGATCGGATACCAGGCTATTGCGGGTATCGGCATCGGTCTTGCCATCCAGACACCCGTCATTGCCGCACAGGCCATTGTCGAACCGTCTGACATTTCCTCTTCCACTGCTATGACTTTATGTACGTTTACTTTTCTTTTCTCGCCCTAGTTCATTCTCATTACCTTCAATTTCCCCTCTCCATTTTTTTATTGACTAAAACTAACGCTATCATCAAGTCTTCCAAACCATCGGTGGTGCCTTCTGCGTTTCCGCCGCCCAGTCCGCATTCGCAAACAAGCTCCTGCAACGCATCCTCGTCACCGCCCCCGAAGTCAACCCAGCCCTCGTCCTCGCCACTGGCGCCTCGGAGCTGCGCAAAGTCTTTGACCCAGCCCAGCTTCCCGGCATCTTGACGGCCTACATGGATGGCCTGCACGTGACGTTTGCTCTGGCGATTGCCCTCGCGGGCCTCACGGTGCCGATTAGTTTGTTGTCCAAGTGGGTCAACATTAAAGGCAAGGCTACTGCCGGTGGTGCGGCTTAGTGCCCTTACACCATCATTGTCTTGTTTTGTTTTGTATCTGTCTTGTCCACCATCAAGCGATACCATGCATTACACACAGCGGTTATCGATTATGACTTATGACTTTGTCATCATTTTCTTTCTCTTCGCTCCTCTCCCCTCCCTCTTTGGGCACACTGCATGGCATTTATAGATTTTTTTTTTTCTTCCTTTAGATTGTGTTATCCGGCGCATCTGGGCGCACTGTACAGCAACACTGGGACTCAGGGCGTGGTCGCATTATGGAATAGCTGCATAGCGTTTCGTTGTCTAGACTAGATGCATTTCGGCATTGCCGTTTACGGTTTACGGTTTGCCATGCCGTGCCGTACTGGGTACATGTGCATTCGATACATTACGCACATAGAGACATAATATGTAATATATAATTTATCACGAGAACAGTACAAGTTGGTCATACAGCAATGAGGCATATGTATATTGCACATGAATATACAGAATAACACAGAATAACACCGGTTGCTAGTCTCAGAACTGACACTTGAGATTGTCAAAGACAAAGTCTACATCGCTGTTTTTTTTTCCTTTTCCCCTCTATACTATCCTTTCCCTCTATATTATCCTTTTCCTCTATATTATTCTTTTCCGCCTTGATATTCTAGTTTACCTTGACATTCTAGCAGCTAGCCCAAGAACCATATATAAGAAGACCGTTTCCGATCCAATGGTCCGGTGACTCCGGTAAAATGCCGAGGACTCGAGCTGGCTGCTGCCCAACAGAGAGGTTTGAGTTGGTTGACTAAGGGCACGGAACTCTGACACTAGGAGGGTTGCAGCCCGTTCTCGGTGAGCGGAAGTGACATGTCCCATCGCTACATGCGCAGTAGTTTCCGATATCGTGGTCAGGATCGGCACTGTGTTGGATTCGCAGTCAGTTTTGTATTTTCAGTTAGTGGTATATAGTAAAAATTAAAATATAGTATGACTGTATGAAAGAACAAATAGTCGTGTATAGACGGTATAGTAAAATATAGTATGGAAACAATCAATTTTGTATAGTAAACTGTAAAATGATAGCATAAAGGAAATGAAAGGAATGAAAGCATGCCGCATACGCATTTTCGCAGGTCAAGCCATAGCCAAGACTCGACAAGAGGAGCAGCGTCACAACAGCGAGGAGTCTCATGATGGAAATTGCCAAGCGCAGATGCAATGCGATGCGCCAATTTGTATGAATATAAGGATTAAGCTTTCTTGGCGAAGGGGGCAGCGCGGCTATTGGGTTCAATCGTTCAGTATTTGGCGAAATAAATTAGACTTTGGTCATGAGTTATGAAGGGATATTTATTTTTTTGTAGAAAGTAAGAAATGCTATCTATGCTTATATTAGCGGCTACACACAACCCTATGCTTTCTGTCTCGACTCTCGACTCTCGACTCTCTTCTGCCGAGGAACCCGAGTCAGTATGGCCTCGAGAGCAAATTGTATTGGACTCGAAACGTACGATATTCAAACAGCCTTGAACCCTCCATGACATGGTACATTATCTATTCTGATTTGGAGAAAAGAAGAAAAAAAAAGGAAAAGGAAAAGGCAGCTGCATTTCGAACGAACCCGGTTCGTTGACGCTCAGACGTTTTGGAATATTGGCCCGGGCACGGTGCACCGGTCCCCTTCCCACCGCACCACACGGCACCACGTTGATTTTTAAAATGTGGAGATGTCTGACCATCCTGAACAGCTGTGCCACAACGTCACTGCATACTTACCAGGGTCAGGTTCTTAGAGTCTTTGGGCACCACTTCAGCTCCAGTGCACCACCTTGCTGGCAGTGACTCGAGTGAGAATGTATTAATCCACTGATGCTGCAAAGATGGTTCGTTACTTCACAACGGCTGGCACCTGACTGGACCTGTTCCCGGCAATCAGTAATCTAAAAGAAACAAATTGTCGTGGATCTGTTGCCGTAAGCTGGCAAGGATAGCAACGTCAACCATAAGCGAAAGAAGGTATTTCAACTGGATCATTCCCTGCATTTAAAGCTGTAATCTTTCTCATTACTGTTCACGTCTGCTAATCCAATTTTCCCTTATAGACTATAGTATTTGAACAAACACATACGGTCAAACGGTATATCAATATGACTATTATCAAATACTTTGATACGCCGCATATTATTCGTTTTGGTATGACCAACCACGACCCTGGAAAGAGCGAAATGCAACTTTGGAGAAACGGCGTCAAATTCATCATCGAGATTGATCAAGCCAATGTCAAAGGAACCGACTTTGAGCGGCAGTGGCTTCCCCTCCTCGACCCGGAGCCGCTTTTCCTACACGCCCAGCGCTGGAATGAGCTCTGCGGCCTGGTAATTTCTCAGTGCATGGATACCTTGCAAGAGCTGGCCCCGAACAAACCATACTGGACCAACCTCTACGAGTATTTCCATGTTGCATCATACGTTTTGCGGCTGCATGGTGCTCCAGAATCAAAAGCGACTTCCCCGCAGGTGGTCGTCGTCCGAGAGCCAGGCTCCCCCACGATTACATGTGCCTACGAGATGCAGCCCGCCGCGTGGTGCACATTTGCCGTGCCAGACGACCTTCCCGTTTTTGACTCTCGGGCAGTCATTCCTGTGGATCATGAGCATAATTTCAAAAGGCCTCCCCACAAGGTCCGCCTGCCTGACGGAAAACTGGCGTTTTTTCTCGCGTGTACGGTTACGTGGCAGCAGCGGCACCAGGATGGATCATCATCCGAGTCCATGAACGAGTCTCACCAGTCGATTGCGTCTTATCTCCGCCTACACGGCCTAAAGATTCCACGTAATGGGTCTTATGCACGCATTCCCAAGGTGCTTGGGGTGGTCTCTGATAGTAGTGACCCCCAGCATGCCATCACAAACATGCAAGGCGGGGAACGAGAAAGACAAATGGCAGGAATTCTTCTCGAATGGATTGACGGGTTCCGTTTGATTAACTTGGCAAGCCAAAACTCTATCTGCCATATCGATGAGTCCAATCATGCAGAGTGGAGTGAGCAGCTGAATGCAATCATACGGGAACTGCACCGTCGTGGAGTTTCTTCTCTCGGAGTTGATATCAGCCCATTCGATGTCATCATTGACCGGGATGGTGGCCATGCATGGCTGACTGGATTTGTCGATGTTAAATTCTCCTCGGACGACCATGACGACAACCGCAGTGCAGCAGATGTCGATGAGTTGGAGCGGAAGCAAATGCAGCTTGTATTTGATCGCTGGCTGAGTGAAGAAACAGGAGTGTCTCGATCATCTGAAGATCCAGAAGAATTTAGAAAAGGCGCGGTGTCCAGATGGTTTGCCATATCAGATGATGGCTTGCTTTGAGATGTAGCTACAGAGGCATTATTCTTTATTTACCTTGTTCATCTTCTTTATACGGTGGTAGATTGTTAAGCCAGGCCAGGGCCATGGCACCATGTAGTGACATGTGTTAAACTAGATTATCCTGGAACTCCATGTCACACCCACACACATATCACTCCTTTTTTCTGTACACAGTGTACAGCGCACCATGCCTGGTGAATCGTGATTGATCCTGATTCCTGAAAGACCATGCAGCCATGCTCCAACTTGCTGCATCAACAGTTAGCCAATGGATCATGCCGACCTCTCTGTAAGAAAACAAGTGGGGGTGGGCCCTGGGGTTAATAGTATACTGTATACTGTATGACCATAGCCTGGGAGTCGGAACCTGGGTTGATCAACAGTCACCACTATTATCTATATAAAGTCTCTTTTCTCTGTCACTCTGGGTGTGCCACTGTGTGTGCTTCCATAGTACACTGTACATCTTTTGAACTTCAGAAACCATCGAAACAAGTTCCTTTCATTCTTCTCTTTCAGATTGTGAATCATGCATCTCCATTCCAAGTCCCTCTTCAGCCAAGTCCTCCTCCTCGTTCTTGGCTCTGCCTTTTTCATCTCCCTCTTTGTCCCTGCCCCTGTCCTGGCTGCTGCAATGCCACTGAAAGATGGCGAGCAAAGCGAGCATAGCGAGCTGGACAAGCATAAAATGTACGACACACACAACGAAAACAACGACAAACTCCAAGTAATCCGCCAGACAGGCTGTTCGTCCGCAGATGCTCTGTCGGCATCTAAATTTTCCATGGACCTTAATAGCACTATTAGTCCTATTAGTCCTATTAGTACTATTAGTACTAGGGGTACTGGTGCAAGTACAGTTACCTCGTCTGATGGGCTTGATGATCTTGATCTTGATCTCGAGAAACGTGAACGAGGCGAGGTTTTTGAAGGTGTAGGTCACGATTCACTTTACCTACTGCCCTACTTTAGTATGAGTTATCAGTTATGAGATATGAGATATGGCTGCGAGCCTGTGTTTCAATTGAAGCTTCTCGACTCTCCTATGTGATGTGTGACGTGTCAATGACACGTTACACTGTACACTGTACACCTAATTTCAAATGAATTTGCAGCTTTCTTGGAGCGTTGGGCCTTGAGCCTTGAGCGTCGAGCCTTGAGCCTTGGCCCCTGGGCCTTGGCCCTTGGGTTAGGAGAAAGAGTTCGAACTTTGGACTTTGAACTTTTGTTTTAGCTTACAGTTTCACCGTCAACGGGCCAACGGCTGACTCCTGCTTTTTTTTTATTCTGTTTTGTGCGCACAATATAACGGCGAACCACTTGATTCTTGAATATAAGCTAACGATACGGGATATAGTACTGCAGCAAAAGTCCAGGCCAGTGGTGCTATTTCTGTTACTATGGCATTGTGCATAAGCAAAGGTGCATGACTATTCATAAGGTCTGTTCTTTTCTTTTCTTTTCTGTTCTTTCTCACGACTCACGAGACACCACGCTCCCCCTCTGTTCTTTGGCAGTATACAGTATACTGCATGGCACATTGGTACCCTCCGCACCGCCGCCCCGTCCTATATATATATTAAAACCTTTATCACAATGACGCAAACCACACTGTCTCCCCTCCGCCCATTAGTACTGCCACTAGCTAACACCAAAGTTTTTAGTGTTCTGAGACTGGAAGTTTATGCTGGTACTCTGATCAGAACGGACTGGCTGTTTGTTCTTGAGCGAGGGCCAAGTCTGCGAGGCTGCGGGGCTGCGAGAGAGAGAAGTAGAGAAGTACAGAGAAAGAAGAAGGAGAAGGGGAGAATATATGGGAAAGAGGTTTTCAGGGGCTGGAACATATGGCAAAGAGGTCTTGCAGAGACGCATAACTTGAACAACCAGAGATTCAGAATGATGGACGATGGACCTTTGGACCATCTCCAGCGGGGATAAAAGGTTCATGTTGGTACTACTGTCATTGCATGATTGGAATTCAAGAGTCAATTACCAAGCAGTCATAATTCATGACTACTGTCAGAGCGGATTCAGAGGACCAGAGGACTTGTACATTTGAGAAAGTAAAAGAAAATACCTTTGCTATTTAACTAACGCTGCAACCTGCGCTTTGTGGCTAATTTTGCGCATCAATACTATAGTCGTGCGATAGGTAAAGGGAAATATTAGAAGAGAATAGTTTTTGAATTCGGGGTGAGGAATAAAGAAATTAAAACTATTGGTAAATAAAAAGAAAGGCAGGCATCTAGCCAGAGAGAGAAAACGCCGTATGCTGAGGCACCAATATACCAATACCACACGTTATTAGGGCCGCTCCTTTGTGACACCCGTGTCAAAGCCCATGTATATAAACCCACCGCTAGAGAAAAGAGAAGAATAACAGAAAGCCAACGACGAGAATAAATCAGAATGGAGGCGAAACAAACACCGTCGTGACCGTCGTCATCATATCTGATTCAAATTGATAGGCCAGTTCCAATCCTGAACGAGGTCCATATCGACCATACTCTGCCAGTCGATATCGATATGCGGGAGTTCAAAGTTGAAATTATACGTGGGACTATTATTGTTATCAAAGGAGGGTTGTTGTAATGTTGTTGCAGCGGTCGTGGGGTTCGATGACATTGGAATCGTTGATTGGTCTCCAGAATCTCCACTGGACGGGGAAAGTATCTGTGTGGCGCCGGGACCGAATGGACCGGTAAAATTTGCGGTAGGCTCAGGCCCACTGACCAGGACAGTATGTTGTAGAGGTGATGGTGGCGGTGGCATGTCGTGCGTCAGATGAGAAGATTGTTGGTGGTGCTGGTGGTGATGCTGAGCGTGTTGATGAGGAGTAAACGGCAATTGCGAAGCGTGGTTGTGTTTTGGCACTGACGCCGTGGAGGGCGAGGACAGGGAAGATGGAGTTCCAGTAGTCACACCGCTACTACTGCTACCGCCGGCGGCGCCGCCACAACAAGCGCTACTGCTCATGGAGTCTGGGGTTGGCGGGAGAGATGTCGAAAGGTTGATATGCGAAAGAGCCTTCTGCGGCGTAGGTGGCTCTGGCGCGGAGAATTGTTTCCCAGGGGAAATGTAGATGGTGCCAAAATATGGCACGACAAATTTTCTTGCAGGTTCTTGCGACATTGGCTGTTGGGAAGGGTGATCGCCGTTGTCATAAGGACAACGCTCGTAACGGACAGAACTCAGTGTTTCGAGCACCCGTAATGACTGGGCAGCGACCCCGCCTCCTCGCTCTTGGGAGGTAACCCGGAGGTTCTCCATTGTCATTTCGATTAATTGCCAATCCTGTTCCTCTTGGGCCAGGTCTCGTCCGGTCGATGTCTTGCCGTACCCAAACAGCCCAAGAATGAGCAGCATGGCGCCCGTAAACACTTGAAAGTCGAGAACTTTGCAGAGATGGAATGCGGCACCTGCGCCCTGACGCATAGCACGGTAGAGCTTTACTAGCTCTCGCGAGGCGTCAAAACATGCCAGCCGGCAGTAGTCGAAGCGGCGGTCGGTACCAGATCGAAGCATAAAAGGCAGATGGACAAAGGCCCGTGTTTGGTGGAACGCAAACTGCAGCATCATCCGCTCGTATGCTTCCTCATCGCCAATCTTTCCGCTATTGCGTTCCTCGGCTGTCTCCCACCATGACGAACCAACCGTCTCTCTTAATTGTTCAAGGTCCTGGTCGATTTGGAGGGTCAGCGCGAGCGAAGGCCCAGTTGACGATTGGTTTCGGTCGACAACTCGGCCGGTAATGGTGCACAGCTGGCGCCGACATAATGTAGCCTGAGGACTGCAGTTGGGAATATCATCATTTTCCAATGATGCAGCTTGATGACTATCGACAATGGCATAGGGTAGCCCGAGGAAAACACTCATGTAGCGGTCTATCTCATAGAGTGTGTACCACACACTGCGCCGCATCCGGGACTCCCGGTGAGATTCCTTTCGAGTTGAATTGTGGTGTTCCTTGTGATATCCCAGCATCTGCGCATAAGATATGCCTCGATGAGCTAGCAGCCATGTCTTTCGAGGCTGGGCGATATCAACGTAGCATTTGGCCAAAAGGGCAGTAACTTGAATGCCCGCTAATGTCGTCATGTAGTCATCGTCTGCCACAATAGCTCTCTCCACCACATTGAGGTAGTGGAGCATTAGCTTTTCGGCTGGCAGGGGGAGATTTAGCGATTCCTCCTCCTTCCCTGGCTTCGACAGCTGAACAGAAACGGCGACACAAAGAACCCCCTTGGCAACGATACAAGGATCATCATGACCTAATGCCCAGGCAAGGTACTGCTGAAGATTTTGCTGTGAGCTGTCTGCATCAAGCTCGAGGAACATGCGGAAAAACGTATTGTACCAGACGCCCGTGAGATCGATGAGCCTTTGGAGGCTCGAAGAATCAGGTAAGATCGATAGTAGTTGTGCGCGGACTCCCCTATCCTTTTCAGCCCGTGCTCCATGCTTTTGCTCCCCTGAACTCGAGTAATCTGCTTCATGCTTTCCAGTCTTTGAACTTTCTGATCCGATTTCTTTTCGTTTCAACTGCGCATCGTTAATGCATTTTCAGGTCACAAGTATTGGGACAAAAGGAGGTTTCTCTTACCACTGCATTGTCAAAAATGGATATCAACGGAGCATCTCTCGGGTAGTACTTGTCCGTAGCACTGGAGTCAGGGCTCGATACTGGCGTCGAAGAAAAGGAAATCTCTGAGCGGAGATTGCTCAACGCCTCCGCAGCACCTCTTTCATTCTCGTTTACGCGAGAACTTGCAGTCGTCTGTCCGGACAGGACCCCTTCCAGAAGCGATTCCAGCCTTGCTACTCGCTCACGGAGATTTGGCCTGTTATCAGATAGAGCATCCCCCAGTTCAGCGTGGGTCTGATCGATACAGGGTGCTCCACGGCCAAAGCATTCAACACACACGGACGGATTATCTGGTCGAAACACACATTTTGTCTTTCGCCGCCGACCTGATGAATTCATTAGTCAATTTTCTACCGGATCAACATTCTCAGACCATAAATCGGCTGTTTCCTTCTTTTTCTGCATATATTCAACCAGATCAAAGTAATGGTAAGCATACATTCAATGCAGCTATGCGTCCCTTTGCGGATTCTCTTCCGCACTCCGGCCTCGGGCGTACCACGAGCACTATGTGGGTGCGTCATATTTTGGCTGACAAATTGATCAGTTCTTGATATGCAAAATTCTTGATTCCTTCCTTGCAATCACATCAAGTTGAATAGACAATGAGAGATTGCATTCCGGGGAGGTCGTTCTCAAGTCTTACTTGCCACTTCGTCCGAAAATATTCGTCCGGCGGACGAAGCGCAGCAGCTTACATAAGCAAACAACACAACGTTCTCACGGGATTTGAGAAAGCGATTTAGACACAAAAAGCCATTCCAATATGTCAAAATTTGCTTCTCAGGTCGGCAAATTATAATGGGATATTTATAGTCAAGTGACCATCTCAAATGGAAGGCTTTGGGCGATCAACCCTCGAGAGTGTACTGTTATTGCCAGAACATTCGAAACTGGATGGAGAGGTTGTTAAGCCTTCCGAATAAACACGGGACATATTCCTTTTCTTCCCATGGAATATTTGCATAGGAAGCTCAAGTAGACTTAGTCAAACACGCCGTAATATTGACATGCGGCTTGATTGCATCTTTTGGGTCCCTTTGGCCTTTATGATCAGGAGATCGCATGGACGAATCCTCTCCTCGTTGATGCCCAACTTTCATTGTACCATATCGAACTGTCCGACCCAGTGATTGCTTAACTTGTAACCTAGGTATGAACACCAGGGGCTCCGGCATCGATGTTCGTTACCCCGCCTTTGACCCTTGTCACCCTCATGGACAACTCACTCTTCACATTCGAACTTCAAGTATACAATTATAACTCATCTCACAGATTTAAAGCTATTCGGGTTTCCTTTACTGCGCTATGATCGGTAGAAAATCAGCAAAACGTTCATCAGCCTCGTTGCTCTCTCATTCGTTGAGTTGATTGTAGAAACGCCCCAGATGTGCCTCCGCCAGCAGAGCCATATATAAATGTTAAAATTATAGAAGCTGCCATAGCTGGCATTCATTCCACATCGCCAGAAGCTGACACGAAACGCTTAATGGATCCCATCCTTCATCATTACTTCCGACCAGAAGATTACATTTTGCTGGCGCCGGAGCAGATACGGGGATCCAACAAGCCCGACTTCATAGTCTTGCGCCTCCTGGAAAATGGAGCGTTTCGGGACCATACAATTGTGGAATGCAAAAAACCTGGTGATGCTTGGCTCTCGTCGCTCGACCAACTGTTCAATGCGGTGCACTCAGCAAATGGCCTTGATAGGTTATTTGCCGTCCTCATACGAGGTCGCGAAATCGCATTTTACGAGTACCATAGGGAGTTTAGACATCAACCAGAACCCCCGAACCAGCGCAATCATTTGGTGCCTATTACACCCGGCTCGACTGTATTGCAGACCTGGGACCTTGGAAATCCTGAACATGTCAGTCATATTCACGCACTGTTTTGGCACCTCGCTCTTACACCATGGCCACAAGAGCGCTAAGTTAGAAAACTGCGCTGAGATGAAGCAGTGGACAGGCAGCCACCTGATGGGCTCAATGTATTAATATATGCAAGTCCAGAGAATTTTCCCCGAAATGAAATCGAAAATGTAACCGGATCAGTCGAGCGCCCTGCGAGTTTTAGTTGACCAATCGATCCAGTTCGTTCAATTGTGCAGATTCGTGTAGGCGACGGCCATTTGTTGACAGGGCGTGCAATAAACTTCGAGCCTGCCAGTTCCGGTAAGCAGGAGTGATATATCATTTCAAAAGCTTCTGTGGTTTGTGCGAATTTGATCCTGGAGGAAGAATCAAGGTGCTGGAAAATCATCCACCAAAGCTCCATTGGAAGGGAAAGGCTTCCATGCACCGTAGCTCTTTTCCTTGGACAGGAAACCGACGTAAAGAGACCGAAGAGGATATGCATTCCTTGGGTGACAACATCCGGATTTGGTCCAAGAAATGGCACTGGTCGTGTAGATCGAATACCACCAGATTCTATTGTCACGACTGCAAGGCTTGGGAGAGAAAGGACGATGACTGTCGCAGGCTGATTCTCCAGAAAAGCCTTTGCTCTTTCCAATGCAAAAGCCGCTATCGTACTGTCTGATGCATCGGCACACATCACGATGAGATAGCCGTGAAACCAGAATATGTCGGCGGCGTTTGGATTCCATTCGGGGAAAGCATAGGGAGATATCGGCAGCTTTCCAATATCACGCTTAGCCGTAATGTCATTTTGGACGGTAAAGTCCCAAGAGGCCACCCAAAGGAGTGCCTCGCAGAGAGTCTTGTGCAGCAACCAGGAGGAGCTCCAATTGTCTTCATCGTAGAAAAAGGACCGCCATTGATACAGGAGATCTAGAATTAGTCGCTCGCGGAGAAGATGTAGACGGTTTGAGTGTGATGAGAGGCCATTTAGCTCATGTTCCAGTTCTTCCGAAACGGATTCAGACAAAGCATTATCGATTGTTGACACCGGCAGCCCGCGCCTGCGATAATCTCCCTCTTTATTGTATATCCGTTCCACGTGCGCTGAACCCGAGGTAGTAGTAATACGGAAGAGGGTTATATCAAGGCAAACGTCATCGCCAGCATCCATCCATGCCTTTGTGGTCAGTGTGTTGTGGTCAATGTCAAGTGTATAAAAACAATCGTAAGCCCGGTGAAGAGATAGTGGAAAGGGCATAAGATTCTGTTCTGTTTGAAATCTCTTCACATCGTGAAGGATCCAGGTCAGCACACGGGCGATATCATGGGGATCGGTATGCTCGGGAATTCGCGCATATTCAGTCACATGTTGATATATTTTTCCTGCCGAGTAGTCAATGTCTGGAGAAGAAAAATAAAATCATATCCATGCACCTTGATATAGTATATTCCAACCTCCGCGATAACCCATTGCATATATGACACAGGCGAAAAATTGGTCACTGCAACGTTCGCTTGAAGCTTGCGTATGAGAGAAAAACTTAGACCATTAGTTTCCATGCCGTCCTTTTCAATACATAGAATACGACGAGGCAATATTGCCTGCTTGTAAAGCGACGCGAGGGGTTCACATATCACAAGACCTCGGCGCTAGTCTCCAATGGTAACTTAATTTTGTACCAGGATTCGTGAAAGACTGCATAGTTATGTTGCAATATATATTCCCGACCCTGGCCCCCTTTGCATGTTTGTGAGGAGGTGCAGCATGCCAAGAGCACTCTAGCAGAAGAAGGAGGTGATGCGACTCCAGGATAACTAATCCATCTCTTAAAAACACTTGGATATACGAATATCCAAAATATCCAGGGGAGACAGCATATACATATATGTATGTATATAAGACACACTTGACCAATTTTTCAATTGAAAATGAAAATTACTATTAACAATTAAAAAGAATAAGACTTGTGAAAAAGAGACAAAAAGATAATTTCGTAGCGACACTTGGTTTCGATCCAAGGTCCTCCGGGTTATGAGCCCGGCGCGCTTCCGCTGCGCCATGTCGCTTACTGAAAGTGTTCAATCCAATTGAGCTAACTGGACCGATTGACAAATACGACTGTTATTAGATTACATCAATGGAAGGTAAAGATATTGCGTAATAAAGAGCAAAGAAAACCAGAAAATTTTGAGAGTATTTGGTGTGGGTAAATTCGGGGACCACTCTCGGTAATCTTAGTTAGTAGAAGCCGTCAACGGCGCGTAATGTAGCCTACGAGGCCTAGTCTACTAGGCGCCTTCGGTTAAACTTGGTTCCCTCAGTCCTCTCGTGGAACGAGCGAACTAGCTAAAGTGGTTTACTCCGAGTACAGTGGTTTCACTGATAGGAACCGCGGTTTATCTGTCATGCAAGGTACATCGCACTGTCGCTTACCCGGCCAGTGCACATCCGACTCCCGAGTTTCGTGATAACTAACAACCTAACGATCCAAACTCTCCCTCGTCTTGACGCAGGCCGTCACTTGCCCATGCATGTTGCTCCATTGATCTCTTTCTTCGAAAACATCTGGCTTGAATTCTATATGGTCAAGTCTCTAGCTAGCAGCTGAAAGCTAATCCCTAGGAAAGACTGACTATATAATGCTGCTTGCAAGTTGGAGGCATCTCTAGGCAGACCTGTTCAGTGCCTCACCCCAAAACAACAATCGTGCATGGGTCTCTACACGCAATTTCACGCGCTTTAAAATCATCGATTTCAATTTTTTCACTTTCACACCGTCGTCCGTTAGCCCAAATCCAGCTCGGGTGCATATATGGCCATTAGTTTTGCGCCTTACACGCTTCTATCCCCTTGCTCATACCCAATCCTACAGAGATTCGCAAGATCAATTGTCTATCGCTCGACCCGACTTGTGCGCCGTGAAGTTGTAGAGATTGTGATTTGAGGGTATTAATCCATTCAAGGACAATAAAGGAACGGACACTCTTCTAGCCATCCGTGTCCACGCGAGATTATACAGAATGGATCTTCAAGACGATGCCACTCAACCAGCAACCCAACCAATACTCGATCCACGCAGAATAGGGCGGAACAATTCTGGTCTCTCCGAGGAAGACCTCTCGGACGTTATATGCATCTTGCACCCGACCACGGCAGCTGCGATACAAGCTGTAGCGCTGACAGCCAAGCATGCTCCCCAGCACTTGCTTCAGCAGAGTGGCGAGGACGAAGGCGACGATTTTGAGCTTGGCGAAGATGGAGTAGTACGGAAAAAGGCAAAAGATGGACAATCGTTGGCACCGCCAAAGGCTGTGCAAAAGGATATCGCCCTTCGCATGTCTTCAAGTGTACGCAACCCTTCCATGGGCTTCTTGTTTGGACGGAATCCCGCAAGATGTGACATCGTTCTGGACGCTTCTCCGACAAAGAAAGTCAGCAACTGCCATTTTCGAATCTATCTCAACAGTGCCGGCATTCTGATGCTCCAGGACACCTCGACCAATGGTACTACTGTCAACGACACGCTACTGATGGGAAAGCCAGAGACGAGACGGTACAATTGCCCGCCCACCCAGATGCTCGAAAACGGTTCGCGGGTCGGAATCCTTGCCAACTCCTCGGATGATGAGATTCGATTCATCGTCCGCATACCCTCCAGAGAAGGCCACCATTTGGAGGAGTACGGAAGGAAGTTCCATAAGTATCTTGCCAACATTGTCCAACTAGAGGCCGCGAAACGGGGCACCGCTCCAGCCACCGAGCAAGGTCGTCATCCACAGCCAGGTGACGCTGCTAAGCAAGCAATGATGCCGCCATCGTTGGGCTCCATGCAGGGCCCCGTCACTCATGGCTGCCACTGGAACGGAGGAGACCGGTATAATATTGTTCAATATCTTGGTAAAGGCGCTTTCGCCATAGTGTATAAGCTTGCCACAAAATTGGATGGTGAGATCTTCGCTGCCAAGGAAATCGAAAAGCGCAGGGTCATGAGAAATGGCAATCTCGATCATAAAGTCACCAATGAAATGACAATTATGAAAAGCATTCGCCACGTAAGTTTTCTCGGATGTAGCTTATTGACCAATCGCTAACAATCCCCAAAGCCCAACATTGTTCAGTATATCGACTATGTCGATTTGCCCCGCCACCTCTACATTATCATGGAATATGTTCCCTGCGGTGATCTTAGCAATTTCCTTGCCAACGGGCCTGTGCCGGAATCATTGGCAAGGTCCATGTCAAGGCAGATTCTCTCGGCCCTGGACTATCTTCACTCTCTGAAGATTACTCATCGCGATATCAAGCCGGACAATATCCTCATCGCGTCGTACACTCCCTTTCATGTGAAGCTGTCAGATTTTGGACTCTCCAAAGCGGTTCACGAGGAGACCTTTTTGAAGACATTTTGCGGAACTTTGTTGTATTGCGCGCCTGAAGTCTTTCCGGATTACCAGAGCTATCTTCAGCAAGAACCGAGGAAACGCCGGCGCGCTCATGAAGCCCAAGAGTAAGCTTTTAAGTTCAATTTGTCGCTAATTGTTGTCTTCGGAATATTTCTCTAATGCTCATTGTTCTCCAGAAAAAGGACCCACTTTTACAGTCATGCCGTCGATATATGGTCGTATGCTGCCGTGTTGTATCATGCATTAACCGGTGCCACGCCGTATGCTGCCGAACCCGGCGACCATCTTGGTAACGGACATGGAATGCTCTATAAGATCATGACCGAACTTGTGGATCCGGAGCCACTGCAGGAAAACGACATCTCCGCCAAATGCTTCGACTTCCTTTCCGAGATGTTTTATAAGAATCCGGCCAAACGGCCAACAGCAAAAGAGTGTCTGGAACTTCCTTGGCTCGCTGATTCAGATGATTTAAGTGAGGCAGGATCCGCTGCGGTTCCCGCTGGCTCAGGTGCTCAACCGTCAGCTGCTGGCCAAGGTAACGCAGTGGCTCAATCAAGCCTACAAGCAAGATCTCGGGCTGCTGGCGAGGAGAGCAACGGTGAATTTTATTTTGACGAGCTTGGACCGTCAGGATCTTCCAATTCTGGTCGACGTAAGCGAGCGAAAACGGACCATTCTCAGGCTTCACCTTCACGAGCGCAGGATCCCTCGAGTGAGGAGATGTTCTTGCCCTCGTTGGCTGAGGTCAGCAAAGTCACATATCAACCTCCACCTCAAAGAACAACAACAGACGTGGGCAGAGCACGTCTTTACGGCGAACTCAATAGCTCTGCTTTACGCAGTTCTGGGCTTTTTGGTCGTGGACGTCAGGAAGACTTGCCCATGACAAGTGACTATGAAGACTCGGGCGACGGTATGAGCTCCATTCTCAATTTTGAGTCGGATTATCTTGACCCTGGCACGCCTGATCACCATTCAAAGCGGCCGCAGCAAGGTTTGCCGAGTTCAGATAAAGGGGTTGGTCCAGCCCCGAGCTTACTTGGGGCCGAATCTCTCGTTGGTGCGCTCAATATGGCTTCACCAAAATCGCCCCGCTCACCAAAGTTTGAGTTGGCCACGGTCGCACCACCTGAGCCCGTACCTGCTGGGCAGTATGAGCATCAAGATCTAAACGGACAGACTCCCAGCGAGGATGAGAAGAAGCTTGACAGTCGCCGTATAAAGCTTGTGCCTCCGCCTTCCGCCTGGTACAAGGCCGACGATCCTACCACGCATAATGTCGAGTATGCTTCCCGAGTAAGCGGCATTGACTTTGCTGCTCAGGGTGCCAACTCGCGATCACCTTCCGTAGGTAAGGATGACAATAAAGAAAATAGGGAGGACGTTGTTGGGAATGCTCAGCCTGCGCTTGAAAACATTCCGGAAGAGGGCAAAGGCACAGAGGTTGTCAATAATAAAGTTGGTTCCTACAATGCACCGCAAACTGTTGCTCGGCAATCTCAGTTTCAAGAAGAGCGGCTCAACTCGCAGAGCAAGGAATCTGCTGATGGCAATGAAAATGGTGATTTCATTCGACCTCCGCCACGACTTGGGAAGCTTGTTAGTCTTCCAGGATCTTTTGACAACGTCACTCTCAAGCTCGAACAGCGGCAGACGTCTTGGGGACGAAACCCATACAACACAGTTGTCTATCCTAGACCGAGCGAGACTCGCATCCCGAAAAATGCTTTGGACATTGAGTTTTGGTGTAAAGGGATCGAGCAGGCTGAGACGGAGGGCAAAGACTGGACGAAGATGGAAGGCCTTTGCGCAATCGTCCGAACCCGATGCAGCATGGGGATCCTGGTGAACCGGGTGCACATGCGCAAGGAGAGCGAGGAAGGCTTCCTATGCGGCAGATTGTACACGGGCGACGAGATTAGCGTTTGCGAGACGAATGGATCATATATGCGGTTTAAATGCGAGTTTTACGTTGGAGAATCGGCTCGCCCAAGGCCCAGTGAGGGACCTCGTTTCATCATCACCCTCGTCGAACGGGGCTATAAAGAGTGGAGAGCCGAGCAAGACAGGATTGCGAGGGAGTCTGCAGACTCGAAGAGCTCTGATTCAGGCTCTGGCGTGGCTGTCAGTGTTCGCTAGTCCTGTGTCTCACGCTGCTACTTTATCTTGGTATTACTTATCTTGGGTGAATTATTGGATATCACCAAGCACCATTTTCTGTTGAAGAACAGACTCTTGGGACTATGCTTGGTATAAGGTCAAGCCCTCTACGATCAACCATCATTTCTATTTTCCTTTCATTATCGCAAAATATCTATTCGTTGATGCATCGGCGATATTTGTCTTTTCTCTCCCATCACTGGCATTTCCTCATTCGGTTCTATTCTTGTTTACGGCTTGACACTCCCGTGAGCATTCGTCAACTTTGATTCCCCAATTTTCATTCGAAAAGCACATTTTTCTATTCTCTTTGACGACAGAATACCATTTTTTCATGCATTCATATCTAGATGGACCGTCTTGCACCTTGTCCAATCTCATTTCGGCATTCTTCCAATCAGCGACCCTGTTCCTTTCGGTCATGCACTTTGATATTCTCTCGGGTTTCTTTTTCCCATTTTCCATAGCATCAATAGCCGCACGCATAGGAGACATTGCGCTTCAAAAGCGCCGATACACATAGCGATATGTAAAATA
Source organism: Xylona heveae TC161 (assembly GCF_001619985.1). Lineage (NCBI taxonomy): Eukaryota > Fungi > Ascomycota > Xylonomycetes > Xylonales > Xylonaceae > Xylona > Xylona heveae. Next base: position 1,738,073 of record NW_017264196.1, on the reverse strand, counting down.
CAAAGCATCATGCAGAGTAACGAAACAATGAGCACAAAGTAATTCTTTCATTTTAGCACAACGCTTTTCCTTGCTCCTCTCCATTTCGTGAGTTGAGTCTCAGTGGCTGAGGAATATTGTTTCTTATTTCTCCAGAGCAATTAGAGCAGTATGCAGCTGGTGTAGAGAAGTCAAAAATTTATTTTACACTTGAAGGTCTTCCTCGCTGTGAACCCTTGATCTTGTACATCAGAGCTGAGACATTGATCGTTAATAATACAATGGCTGTGTGTGTTGATACATGTCCCTCGGCACACCCTATGAGGCAATGAGTCAAGCTTATTCGTCATTTCATTTAAGCTCGGCCGAACCAGCCGAAGGACAAGAGTAAATGTCGAGCTCTCAACAATATTTGATTCATTTCATATCAATCTGTTCAGTCATTATTGATTGCATTTTTTGTCATCGAAGATAAAATAGTTGATTAGGTGCGTTGTCTCTGCAGTATTTCACTTTCGGTGTTCACCTTGAAAGCATTGGTGCGTCGTCATTGTGATCATTTCCAAATTTGAATGAATCATAAAATCCCTATGTCTGTTCCTCTACGTATTTGGCTTTGAGTTCCTTTTGCAATTCCTTTTTCAACCTTTGAAATCATCTTATATCTACTCCGTACTTCCTCCATACGGGCGTCATCACGTCATGCTGCATACATAGCTACCTGTTCATGAGCGGCCAGTATTTGGCCCTCAATTCAGATCCCCCGGGTTGACTGCGCTGCCTTCGACTGCTTCAAACTGAGAATTATCTCTGAAATTATTCGTTTTCCAGTTGTTTCTCTGATTTACTTCAATTGTCTGAATTCTGAAATACCAAGCGCTTTCTCAAAATTTGAACTTTGAATTTTTGCTAACGAATGATTTAGACTTGCCGGCATCATCTCAGCTCGCATGAAGCATTGATCCAGTGACAACAAACTCCAAGAAAGAAACATTTATAATGACGGTCCAAAAGACTTCCTCGACCAATTTCCACTTTCCTGTTCGGCCACTTGAAAGTGATCGCGTCTTGTTGGTTCCATTCGACGTAAGTTGTGTCTTTCCATTCTAACCGTCTTGTGAATTTGTGCCAACTTTATTTGAAATATTGCTGTCTTTTTCCTTCTTCGTATCCCTTTCCCATGAACACATGACCAAAAAGAGCAGTCTGCTGCCGCTGTCTTCAACATATACTTTCCTCACAAAAGAGATGTTCAGGATGAGAGGAACGGAACGATTCTGATATTTAACAATACAGTTCCCCACTCACGGCCCCCCTTTCGTTCAAGTGGGCAAATCGCACCCAGAGATCTTCGACTATCTTCCCTGGGGACCGTTTGACGCTCCTGATGAATTTGAAGCCGTTTACAATACTCGCATCGGAAGCGTGCCTTCTTCGCAGCTTTACGCAAGTTACTCCAAAGGCTGGCGCGGAAATGGACATGGCAATGCAGAGCCGCATCTGGATGAGCATGGCAACACGTTTGCTGGAATTATCGGTTATTTGAATACCGACAAAGAACATGGGATAAGTGAAATTGGATTTGTCAGTCTTTTTATTTTATTTCCATTGACAGTCACGTTTCTTCTCATCTGGGTTCCATCGAATCAGCCCATTTGTCTTTCCAGGCCGCTCATCTGAAGCCGTATCATTTACTCTCCCTCTACTCTTGACTCCGTCATCACAAGAACTTGATGCTCCAGTCTAGAAGAATATAGAGAATACAGACGCTAACACTACAGGGCCAGGTCGTCACGTTCCCTGCTTTTCAAAAATCACACTTCACTACACACGCCGTTGGACTTCTTGAGCTCTACGCCATGGATCTTCCGTCCCGTGGAGGTCTTGGATTACGACGCTTGCAATGGCAGGCTCATGCCGATAATGCGCGAAGCGTCAAGGCCGCTGAACGCATGGGCTTCCAGTTTGAAGGGATTTTGCGCTGGGCGAGAGTCCTCCCGGAGAATAAATCCGGGCATGTCCCGACGTTGAAGAGTAGCAGCGGTAGCTCCAATCTGGAGTCAAGCTCGGGTTCGGAGCAAGCAGAAGCTGCAGATGAAGTTGTATCAGAACTATTCGCCAAGAAACGTCCCGGACGGCATTCTGCTCTTCTTGCAATCTGTTGGGACGACTGGGTGGATGAAAATCTCGGTGGGGGAGGAGTTCGGAAGAAGGTGGTTGAGTTGATGGAGCGGCAGTAGTTTTTACGCATTGTTTGGTTCATTGTTTGATCCATTGTTCTTATGCATTAATTTTGACGCATCGTTTGATCCATTGTTTTCACCCATTATTCTAAATTCATTGTTTCTCGTCATTTGACGCATTTCTGCCTAACATACTTCACACATTGTCTTTGGTGCTTTTTTTTTTTATCGTTTTGTGTATATCACTTCCGTTCCACGGTGGTAAACTACCTTATCTACCTAGGTCCGTAGATATTGGTACCGTACTACAAATACAGAGTACAGAAATACTCTCGCTCTGTGTTTACACGACAGTTTATTCAACGGTTATGCCTCTTGACTTGGCTTTGTTCCTTGGTTTTGGGTTCCTGCGTCGTTGTCGCTGCGTCTGTGTTCCTGCACCTGTGTCACATGTCTGCCCGATACGCACCTCCGCATCCGGCCCCTGAGTTTCTCAAGTGCTTACTTTACAGCGTCACTGAGTCTGAGAACTTGGTTTCTTGGCCATCCGTGTCCGTGTCCGTGTCAACATCCGAGATTCTGTGTGTCCATGCGTATCCTGACTCTTTCTCTGTGCCTTTCTTTATGACAGACTCTGAGGCTTTGTATTTGAGTCCCTGCGTCCCTACGTCCCTGTGTCTCTGGTTTATTGTCCATGTTCTATGGTCCATGGTCCGTAATCCGTAATCCGTGGTCCCAGTCCGCTTTACTGCTGGTCGGCTGGATCTGGATCTAGATCATTAGAGGGTCCCTGCATTAAGCAGACGGCAGATGTACAGGCTGCTGCCTGCATAGCCTCTTACATTGCTGCATACTACTGCATTACTGCATTGAGTCTGACATACTGTACGTTGATTTATCCTGCATAGCAACGAAGCAACGTAGCAGCATATGTAGTAGGATACACCCCAAACAAACCCCCATTGACTATTTATCTATATATCAATCTATCCATCTATCCATCTATCTATGCACTTTGTATAATCGAGTATGTATAAGGCAGTGAAAAGTATGCCACATTGCCACTACCACATTGCTGTATTTCTGTGTCGCTGCATTGCTACCTACATTACTGTGTAAATGTACGAAGGCATGTCAGGTCACTTCACCCATACCTAGCACCCAGCACCTACGGCCTAGAGTCTAGAGTCTACAATCTACAGTCTACAGTCTACCATCTCATAATCTCAGCAACAAATTCAATAGTATCTAGTCTCAATTTCATGGGAAGTGTACGTACAGTATAGTAAATTCGGCGTTCTGGTATTGAACCTACGTGTTAGATCCATAACTAGAGGTTCCAGGTATGGCAGGTTGGTGGACAATATAGCGACGGGGCGAGTTCTGTACGAACGGTTATACATTTACTTAGCGACTCACTAATCATGTACCTCTTGGTTGACTATTACAGTGAGGTGTTGTACTATTGTACCTAAATCTCAGGGCTGACCTGTCTGCGCAGTAAGTTGTAACTTGACATCCAATGTCCAATGTCCAACATCCAACATCGAAGCTGGATCCCCGATCCTCGAAGCTTGAACCTGCATGCTCCAGTGTAATTAACACTGTGTGCTGTGCACTGGGTGCTGTTTTGTTATTTGTTATTTGTTATTTATTGTTCGTTGTGCATTGCTCAAGCTTATGGTACTATGTACAGCTATAGGTAACTGTAACCCGTAACCTGTAGTCTAGTCTGTAGATATAGCTCAAACAAAAACACAGAATGAAACCATTGATACTTATATACGACCATGTAAATGCATTTTTTTCCCTTTGTGATATTTTAATTTATTTGCTTCTATTTATTGTTTTATTGTTGTTTATTTTTAATTTCATTTCATTTTTATTTTATTTTTGTTTATTTTCATTTTTATATTTCCACATATTTTTTCTTAATCTTTAGATAAAAAAATAATTGATCAATTGATCAAACCAATAAATAAAACAGCCAAGTTAAATAATACAGTACTTTATGAAAATGCCACAGACAATTTATCTTTGTGTACAGTGCAATTTCACAATGGATGGTACGATGGAACGGGACGCTGGGAACTTGGATGTTGGTGTTATAAGCTACACTTATACAACTACACACCTACACCTACCTACCTATGCACTTACGTACCTATAACCTGCACCTATACACATAGACACTATAACTAGCCTATGACCTACACTTTCACTTACACTACACAGCTACCTACTACCTAGTATACAGTTACAGAGTACACAGCCATTTCACGTACGCTGGTACTCTGGTACTCTGGTAGGCTGGTAGGCTGGTAGCTAAGCCAGACCAAACCAGATCCCGACTCCCGAGAGGAAACGCGAATTGGGAAACGGGAAATGGAAATGGGACGAACGAGACGCGGGGAACGGCTACAATACCACAATATCACAATAATACAATACCACAATAGAGTAGCTTCGTACACTACATCACTACACTACTACGTACCATGAATGAGAGGCGCCGAGGCGCCAGGGCGCCTACTAGGTAGATACAGTAGTCGCATACTATGTAGTCGAGTCGAGTCAAGTCGAGTCAAGTCGAGTCGGCGACTCCGAAATGCAATGTAAAATTTCCCCAAGGGTCTGCGGTTCGCTGTCCACGATCTAGGGTCTAGGGGTTTAACGCCCGAGATCTACAGTCTACGGTCCAGTCTACAGTCCAAACTCAAAACTTCCAAGGCGTTTATAAAGTATTACCTAGGACCTAGGTAAACTAAAGTAAAGTAAAGTTAAATATAAAGTTGAAACGGCGTCAAGGGACGTGAGTCCGTCCATGACCCAAGGACGAACAAGGACTACCAGGGACGACCAAGAACGATCGACAACGATCGAGGACGACAAAGGCGGTGTACCGTGTACGGTGTACGTAGTACGGATACGCTACGGCGGTAAATCCTCATTCAACTTATACACCGATACTGTGCAGTATACAAGATAGTCCAAATGAAAACGAGTATAACAAGATAGACCAAAACAACGAGTTATAACAATATAGTCCAAAAAAGAGGATAACAAGATAGTCTAAGAAAATGAGGATAACAATACAGCCCCCCCAAAAAAAAACCAGCACAACAACATACGAGTGGTCCATATCCATTGTCATGGAAACGGCGGGGCCTTGCGGGGAAGGGAAGATCTCTACCTACCTTAGGTTCCCAGGATCTGGCCGGATATGGCATCTGGCATGGTGAATTCAGGGTCACAAAATGTAGTTGCACAAGTTCGGTTATCGCCGAGTCCGGGGGCGGAAAGCAAAAAAGGAGAAGGGGTAAAAAGGCAAGGAGAGGAGAGGAGAAAAAAAAAAAAACAAGACTGGAGACGGGGGGTTGGGTTCAATTTGACGTGCCACAAGAGTATTGTAGTGTAGTGACTGTATCACACAGTAGGTAGGTAACTTTAGTTGGATCCTGGGACTGCACTGGGGACGACTGCACTGGGGCTGGGCGTTGGCGCCGGCGCCGATACGCTCCTGGAAAAGCTTGGGGATGCATCGTCCAGAGATTTCAGAGGACGTGCGGGAGGCGGTGTGAGTACTCGGTATGCGTGTATGTATTTTTCGGTCTCATCAAAGACCTCTCTCTAATCCGATAGTTCTCAATTTTCCATTTGGCGACAGTCAATAATTTACTGCAATTTTGTGGCTGGGAGTTCTTTCGTTTGTGCAGCTTCAAAAACGTCCGTGAGGTGAAGGTCGTGCTGCGAATAAAGAGGATGATAGGGCATCAAAGTCGCCTCCACGCCCAAAAAGACTGAATCAACGAGTACCACGATGAGTACTCCGCGCAAGACATGCAGGGTCAAAAAGTTGGACCAAAGAGAGGATAAAAAAAAAAAGAAAGGGCAGGTCGTCGCGACTGCTTGTTGCACTCTTGCATCTACTGTATTGATCCTGTCGGCCACGCCAGGCGGCCAAACTTCCCCCCTCATCCCGCATTCTACTACGATAGTCGAGGGGAACATTGCGAACCCCCATGCTCACATTGCAGAGCTTATGCGCTCTTCCACGGGTCTAAAAAAGCCAGTTATGTGTGACCACAAATTAGAGCAAGAGGATTTTCCGGGGCAAGTCTTACCCCGATCGGCGCGCGTCAACATGGCAAAGAGAGTTGCGTGGACACAGACACAAGACACAGACACCGCTCTCTTTCTCTCTTTCTCTCTCTCTCTCTCCGCCAAGCGATCGCTGCAAGGGACTGCCACACTCGACCGCGATTTCAATGAGCATCGATGCACGAATCAGGAGAGTCGCAGGACAGCCCCAATTATTGGCCCCTCGACCTTGCGAACACGATTTTTCAGCGTCGAGTCAGTTCCCCATAATGAAAGCCACAGCACCTGCACGACAGCACTTCTTTTTTCTCATTTTCAAACGTGTACCTGACTGTCGGAAGTCGACGACGGCGGCGTCGTACACATGCACGTTGCTAACTCATTGATTGATCATGAAGTGATTTCACAGATTGAAAGCACGCAGCCCCCTGGTCGTCTTGTCCCATGCAAGAAAGGGGCGATTATGACGAGGGGTATGTTGAGGGGTTAAGGTCCAGAGAGTCTTCATCATTCTCCCCCCCCCCACTTTGACAGCACAGCTCGATGTCATCGATGGATCTTTTCTCCAGGGTCCAAAGCGTGAGCCGCTCCATGGGTAACAAATCACGAAGAAAGGAAAGTATCTCAAAGGTGCCGTGTACCGGAATCAGAGGTTGCCCTAAAACCGATCAAAGTTGGGATTCGAGTGACTTTGCCACCTCGGGCCGTCAAGCGTCAAAGAGGAGCAGTACCTGGTCGTCGGGTAGAGGCGACTTTGCGAATCTCCTCGTCCCCAAAGACATCACCTCGCACCATTACGCCTGACACCCGCACCCAAAGAGAGGGGGGCTGGCCTATCGTCTAATTATCCACGAGAAGTAGGCCGTTGGGGAGAAAAGGGAGAACAAAGAGACGCCCTCGCGCCTTCGAATTTTTTTTACCTGCCCAGCGTCCGCTCGGTCGAAGGCGAAACGGATGCACCCACCATACTGCTTGCTGTCAAGCGAGCTGCCGCAACAAGATCCCCGTGGTTGCTCCGTTGAAAGTTGGTCTGGTCCAATAGCGCCCGTTGGTGTTTAACTTAGGTTGCTTCTAGGATTCTTTCAAGTCAGGGCAAGACGGCAAGTAGCTTGTGTGTTGTGTCTCTGCCTTTTTTGCCTCTATCAGTACTTCTGTGTACGTAAGAATTGGTAGAGACTTTGCGTGGGTGCCTTTCTGGCACTCTCAAGCCCCAGTTTTTACCTTGGAGATCGGACTCTAGGACCAAGGGAAGCAGGGGGGTTTGCACATTGGCAGATCATCATTTGCCCCGTTATAGGACCTGCCCCCCCGACAAGTCATGGCCCCCCTGTAAGAGATTCTGAACGCGAATCCCAGCGAGGCCCACGTGAACCAAACAGCCACCGACGCTCGCCACGAGTCCTCGGCGAACCCAGGGCATGCATCCATGGTATGGTCGGCCCGCCCTGGTCGAAAACCAGGGCTCTCCAAGCCGAGCGCCGCCTCTAAACCGTCGCTTTCCCAGACAAGGTAGCCAGCAAACACGTAGATGGATGAGCAAAAAAAGTGAGGGGGCTTGCAAACGAGGCGACGTCAAATCAGCGGTGCAGTTCAGCACTTTCTTTTGTACATTCCTTTCTTAAAACGTCAGTGCCTTCCCGGTATTGTACCTTTTTTGTGCACGCGGGCCCATTGGTCTCTCTGCCCTCGCATGGCGGAGCTGGTTCGAGGTCATTGTGGCGAGCATTTTCGGATCTCATACCCCGGTCACATCGTCGCTGTAGGCGATGATGCCATGAACAAGGGGCTCGTCACACGCACTCACACACTGACACACTCACACATGGCATAAGAGCAGGATCTCCAGAATAGCAGTTAAAAAAAAAAGAGGAAACCAAGGGAGCGATTTCCTCGCGCGAGGGAAAAAAGCATAAGACGCAGCAGCAAAGAAGCCAGATTAAGCACGTGACAGCAAATGTATAGGAAAGCTAAATCGCGGCGTTTGGTGCGATTGAGAGAAAGGCCACCGAGGCGATGCGAACGGAAAAGTTGTCGCTACGGGCCCCCGGTTCAATGACAGGATCCCCAGCCCACAAGCAGAAAAAAAAAATATACCTTGCCTGAAGCCTATCTTCTCCCCGGCGGTTAGTTCGGGCCAGGCTGGCATGACAAGGATATACTTGCAACCAGGCCAAGCTTCATCACTTCTGACAGCAAAGTTAGAAAAGTGACGAAAAGCTTCTGGGGAGACAAAAACAAAAAGCAACCCGAAAGGAGAAACTGGTCAAAAGGGCATCGAATTTCCACGGTGATGAAGGGAAGAAGAAATTTCATCAGTGATGAATCAGAACGGCGTCATCCTTTAGGCGCAATGGGAAATTAAACAAAGACAATCAGTAAATTCTTGCGCCAAAAAAGACGAGAGACATCAGTGGTTCCAATGGGAGGAGGGGCGTGTGGAGGCAATAATAGGCAGCTCCCGGATGATAGAATCCGTCCTTTTTTTCTCTCTCTCTCTTCTTGACGGTTCTCTTGGCACCAAGCTGTGCGCCCATTAAAAAAACCAAGATGCGAGTCATTCATCGTCCCAATTACATCCCACAAAATACAATAGCCATCTGATTGAATCATGGCCGTTCCCATACACCCAGCTCCTGTTCTTGCAGTGTGCATCCATTAGATAACATAATAGCGCCGTAGGCAACGACACTGGTCCTGCGGGAAGGTTTAGTCGCGTTGATCATGCTCACAGCAATGAGACTCCGATCAAATCAGAAAAATGACCGGTTGGCTGGATGCATAGGCAAGGGGGTACCACCGATCCGCGCGACCAGATGAGTTCGTGTGACTTCGAGGGACGACCCGTTTGACCCATTTTGGCCTTTTTGGGCCAAATACTCTCCTATGTCAGGCGCGAATCGTCCCAAAAAGCTTCCAAGGGTTCCATTTTCTAGCGCCCTTGGACGGGCACGTCTCCTCGCAACAGTTTAGTCCATGAAACCAGTTCCAGTAAAGTGCCGGGTGCAATGATCAAGGAGCGTCCCACGGTGCTCTTTGGACCGGTTTACCAGCCAACGGCGAACAAAAGCACAATTGAGAGGTGGTACCCAGAGATGAGACGGGCGTCGAGGACAAGCACAAAAGGTTCCAAGTCGTAAAGAAAAAAGTTGCATATGCCCAATGAGAGGGCACTTGTAGTTGAGTTAGTGATCAGAACCTAAACTGAAGTCCCTCGCCCTGCCTAAACCCCAAAAGTTCGGGGGTTTCAGACAGGACAGAACAGAGGAAAAAGTGAGGAAGACCACCACCAAGGGGAGGGCCCTCTAGACTCACTTTCACGCACACACTCCCTCTCACCATCCCCATCCGAGCCCACCACCCTTCCCTGTGTCCTCGACTCGACCTCTCTCTCTCTCTCTCTCTCTCTCTTTCTCTCTTTCTCTCCCCAACTGGGAAATCCACCCACATCCGCCTTTTCCATCACTGTACACACGCCTTCACGGCACTGACGGAACGCTGGTGCAGCCAGACCAGCTCGATATACTGGCACTCCCTCCAACTCACATTTCGCGTTCCCCCAATTTGGGCGATTGCGCGCGAAAGCCTCGTCCTCTTCCAGATTTGGCAACACAAGAAGATGTTGGATTAATCCACACACATACAATTTTCTTCTTGTTGCCTGAACCGACCGTTGCCCTCCCTAACCTCTGTCCAATTCTTCGACCGCTCCTCCTGCAATATTCCTTTCTCGATCTCCCGTGCCCAGCAAACAAAATAAGGTCGTTCCTGATATTCTACTACCACCCCCCACAACTGTCGTCTCCTTGCCCTGGTGCCTCGCAATCTCCTACAATCGCTGCGCGCGCGCGTGATTGGATCTCTTCCTGCACAGGGAGAACTGGAGATTTGCAAAATAGGCTGCCTTTCCCGTGAGAATAGAAGCGTGGTAACCAAAAACCATCTTCACACCCTCTTTCGTTCGCTCTCCGCGACGTTGCCTCTTCCGGCCAACCTCGAGATCGTCGACGGGCCAAAGGCCGGTCCACCCCGCCGCTCCGTAGGCCTCCCGATTCCAAACCCAACATAGCTCGAACGTGCTCGACGGGAAGATTTCAGCTCCAACGGGCTTTGCCTTTCCTGCCCTCCTCGTTGTGACTTCTCCTTTCGCGTACCCGCCATCATCACTCTCTGAGTCCGCATACAACAGCAAGCACCCGGCGTGACCGCGACACGTTTAGGTGGTTCACCCCTATCACGGGCTGCCTGGCGTGGGACTGATCTGCTTCAGCAGTCCTAATTGTCATCTTCTGTCCTTTTCGCCTCCTTTGAAGAGGCCACATCGACATTGCCTATTTCCGTCGCCGGCGAAGAAAACGCCTAGGGTTTCGTGGTGCTCTCCCACGACCCGAGTTCTCTAGCGTCATCAGTCTATCCTCTAACACCCGTTGCGGACAGTCGTGGACATCATTTTCGGGGTACCCGTGAGGTTCAGGTCCAGCTCTGACCAACAGCAATATTCCACATCGAGTACATACCTGTTCGAAGCTCCTACCCTCCGTCTAGTTTAGCACCTTGACATATCGCATCCACGTTGCACGCCGCCATCACTCTCCCAGCTGCACCGACGCTGTTCAATCCACGTTGTGTCTGCACGGCGAACGCATTCTCATCACGATCGAATAATACCGAATAATACCAAACGTTGAATACTTGTCACGAGCGAAGCTTCTTTGTTCAATTGAGGAACCATTGGAACTCCATCGCAGCTTCTGTTTTCGATACAGCCAGACCGACAGCTTTGGAAACCACTCGAAATCAATTTCTCTTGTGACCTCTGAACTCGCCCTCGGAGACTCCGATTCTTTCCCTCGCCGTTTTGATTCATCTGGATTTGACACGGTGCCCAACAAACTTGTCAAAGCTTTCTTGCCAATTACATAAACCAGGGCGCAGCCAAGCATACTCTTTAGGTTGTGGTGAATATCTATCACGAGGTACGTTTGGCGAGGTGAGCTTTCATCTCACTCTTCACTCACACTTTCCCTATCCACCTTCAACGCCTTCTTTTCTGGGTTGTTTCTGACCGGAGCACACAGTCTGGATAGCACACGATCATGGAGAACCCTACGGCAAGGATGCCGCCTCACGGCTCCTTGGATGTTACGATGCACTCGGCTCCTCAGATACACACTCAGCTACCGGGAATCAATGACCTGACAGCTGGCATCTCTGCTCGTGGCCACCCCGGAGATTCACCCACGTATACTAATGATGCAAATGGCCGTGATTCTGGGAACTGGTCACTTCAATCCCCCAGCAAACGTAAGTTCTGCATGCTCAAGAATTGCCCTATACAAGTTTCAGGTCCCGCATTTTGTGACCCTGAAGAATGAATCTTCTTTGGGTCACGGTTCACCTGAGGCTTGCTGCGAGGGGGTCCATGCAATGGGTCCAAGCGTGGTTCACTGGGGAAAACAGGCGAATGATGATTGGTCATATGCCGTGCAAGCCCACTCACTGCCCTTGGACATACAGACCTGTCCTTGCACTTGGAGCCTTGCGCTTAGATGATTTGGAAGACACTCTACGCTGTCGAATTACCATTACTGACTTGGGCATGCAATGAGCTAGATTCTTCAATTGTTTCCAATGGCGCCAGCGGCTTCCAATTACCACCCCTCAACTCACGCCCCTCCCCCATCCGAAGCACCTCTGGTCAAGGGGACCGATCACCCTACTCTGGTAATCTCTCTGCCGGAGTTCCTCCATCAGTGCGACAGCAATCTCCATCACAAGGACCGCCTTCGGAGCAGGTACACTCAGGCTTACCCTCTCTAACACAGCCTTATGATGCACAGCAGCGAGGTAGCATGGAATTTTCACCGCAAGAATCACGTCGGAGTAGCGTGGACAGCCGTGTCAATTCTGGCATGAACCAACTCGCCATCACCCCATCATCTCCATACGCTACAAGCAACAATGCGTCGCAAGCATCTCTGGTCTCAAATCTGCAGCGTGAACGAGGCATCCTTAATGACCAAGGACGAAATGGCATCAGCATTCCTCGGCTGTCAAGTCAGCAGCAGCTCTCTCCGCTTGGACCTCATGGCAGCGAGGGCCGGATGAGAACTCGAATCGCTCCTCCAATCAGTGCAAATCCCCGGGCCGAGTATGGCATCGCGAACCCGAACGCCGAGAATCCCACCAAGGGTTTCTCGTATGCCTTCCCAGATCCGGCGGTGACCGGGCGCTCATCGGAAAGCGATGACGGGGATCGTTCTTCTTTAACTCGACGGGATAGCTACGCCACATCAATCACCAGTAGCATTTATACGAACGATTCTCGCATGCCCCCCGGCCAGAGGAGATTCGACGATGGTAAGTCTGTTATTGCCTGATTTTTTTTTTCTGGGAAGATTGGCTTGTGCAGCCGATGCTGATATCCACCCTTCAGAGCCGCTACCGGGCGTACATCATCATCGGTTACAGCATCGTCAAGTCAGCGACCTGGTTGGTGGTGGTCATGGCGGTACCCCTTCCCCCTACAGTCGAACGCCAGAGCTTCGAAATAGCCATAAATTGGCCGAACGTAAGCGACGAAGCGAGATGAAAGATCTTTTTGAAGAACTGCGTCTTCAGCTGCCGTCTCACCAAGGCGCCAAGTCTAGCAAATGGGAAATCCTGACCAAGGGTATGGAACGTCAACAACATATGTGTTTCACCCAATGACATTGTAACTAATTAATGCCCTGTTAACAGCCACGGAGTATATCAAACAACTCGAGACCTCTCTTGACCGCTCTCAGCATGAGTCGAAAGAGTACCTCTTTCAGTTTCGCCAGTCAGAAGAGCACTTCAAGGATGTTCGTCTAGAAAACGAGCGTCTGCGCGAGTCGGTGCAGCACTTGCAACAACAAATCTCCCATTTCGGCGTCCCCCCTACGCCTTCATATCAGCCAACTTCCTCCTCCTTTGGCAATCCTAACTCGCAGCCCGGCCGTACCGTTTTGCCTCCGCTTGGCGGGCCGGCTCCCTCCAATTCACCCGCTCGTCATTCCTCGAGTCATGCCCCCCACTTGTCGTCCTCTATGCAAGGCGTGCAGTACAGCAGCGACCGCCTCTGACAGACTTTTCCTAATGTCAATCATATGATTGGGAGTTTATGTTGCAAAAGCTTCCTCCCACCAAGGAAATAAGGTCGCGATTCTCCTCAATACTGTTGCTTATGACGCTTCATCTCTTGCTCCATTGGACTTTTATTATCAACTTCAGGGGCTAGATTCTCCCCCTTCACTGCTCTAGATTTCAAAAGAGTTGCATTATGAATTGGTTGTTTTCATTTCGGGTTTAGGAGGTGGTGTTCTTCATTTCGGACTTCACGTGCGCGGGTCTCTTGGAGGATTTGTCATGGGATACTTCTAATGGAGAAAGAAACAAATATTTCGTGGATTGCTGCTGGGGTTCTGGTGGTTTGCGGTGTTGCGCGCATGTGGGAAAGTCGGAAGAAGAAGAGGAATCAAAAATAAGAAAGTGTGCTTTGTGCTCGAGATACCCACTACGACTGAGAAATATTTCCCCCTCTCTTCTCGTCGCACTCTATGTTACTGCTCGTCGCTTTTTTTTCTTAGTCGTTTTTCTTTCTTTGCCGTCTTGCCTCGTCTCATTGGGTGGTTTTTCATAGCCTTGGGATTACCCGGATGGTGCTTCACCTTCTTCTTCTTCTTCTTCTTCTTCTTCTTCTCCTCCTCCTTCTTCTTCTTTGTTGTCTTCTAGATTCCATGGATTGCTTGTGGTTAATGGTATTTCTAAAGTCCTGCATTTCATGGCTAGGAAACGGAGTTGCATTTTTTTTTCGCCTATCTATCGTCCCGCTACCTTTTCAAGTCATACTCTCCTCGTCCGTCATGTGGTCATTGTGGTTTGCCACTCTTGCTCGAGTGTTATTCAGGTCCTCGATATGATTTCAATTTCAAAAGACAATACAGTCAAAGCTAATGGATTGGGTTTTTCAATTCTGACGCTTTTATTTTGCGCTTCTTGCTTCTTGCAGAACGGTATATGAACTTTGATATGCTCGTTTCGTTCCAGTACCATACTATAGGTATGACTGGGTTTGCATTTCCCTGGACTGTATCGCCGTTTTGTTTTCTGGCTTTCCAAAGATTCTCTCTGCTTTTTTGTTGTCGATGTTCATTTCTTAAGGTGTTTCTTCTGTTATCTCCTTTATCCCGCCTTGTTGTTTTCATTTGCAGTGCAGTATTGACACTGTTGGGCTGTAGAATTGTACTTTTAGTGGAGGATCCCCTCCGTAGTTTAGTATTAATAATCTTTGTGATGCTGAGACCTTTCTTGGTTTATTTCTGATGAATAGCATCCCGCTAGTGATGTGCGACCTGGGAAATTTCACGCCACCTCCAAGCCATGTTTACGGATAGTCCGACTTGAATTTAGCTAATGTGCTCCCCCGAGGAGTGCTGCAATTCTCTAACCGTCGCAATTAAGGTTTAACTATCGCTTAACCAGGTCAATCGGTATCAGTGTCCTTTTCCCTTTATCGCCGTCGGACCCACAACACATCCTTACCCCGCGCATCATCCGCCTTGATGAGCTCTCAATTGAACGTTTAATGAGATGGGCACAATAACATCTAGCAGTACGTGGTCAATTGTGTTTATCTACTGATTTCCTAAAAAGACATGTGAACTTATTCCTATAGGAATCCCGTCCGCCCCTAGTTTCCTGCGCAAAGTCAGTCATTCCCCGCCTTCTTATCTCCGGAGTCGCGGTGTAATTTCCGGGGTTGGTCAGATTGGAGGACGAAAACAACAACGACAACAACAACAAATTCCGAGTCACGGTCGATTGCATAATTCCCCTCAGCAGTCTCCATCTTCATCTCAGTCACCTCTTTTGTGGATTCAAACCTCGAGAACACCGTCTCGTTTCTATCGTACGTCAATAACATACTCGTATGAACCCTATCACCGCTGCTCAATTCATACCACATCGACACCACAACAACAATCCACAGGGACCACATCTCCATCGTCCTCTTCTTCGACCTCATCTCCTGCAGCACAAAGGACAACAGATACCAAAACTACATCTACGAAAGGCACAATGTCGAGCGTAACCTCACCCGACAAGAGCAACACATGGGCTCAGCCCAGTGCCGCCGAGTTTGATTTTCGCAGTATGTGTAACTCCTTCACCTACTTTTCCTCTCTTCTCCTCTTCTTCTCCCTTTTCCTTTTTCCTTTCCTCCATCCAATGCTTCTAAAACTTACACCCGTTCCCTCTCATCCGCAGGCGACACGCTCACCACACCCACTGCGTCCATGCTCCACGCCATCTCCCGCGCCACTTTACAAGACGACGTATACCGGGAAGACGCGACCACCAACTCTCTCGAATCGTCCATTGCCCAGCTCTGCGAGCACGAGGCCGGGCTATTCGTCATGTCCGGGACGATGGGCAACCAGCTCGCATTACGGACCCACCTCACGCAGCCTCCGCACAGCGTGCTCTGCGACCACCGGGCACACATATTGCGCTGGGAATGCGGCACCGCGGCATTTCTCAGCGGCGCTATGCTCGAGGGCATTGTCCCTTCCAACGGGTCCTATCTAACCCTGGAAGACATCAAGCGGCACGTCGTCCTAGGGGACGAAATCCACTCCTGTCCCACACGAGTAATCAGTCTCGAGAACACCTTGGGAGGGGGGATCATGCCCGTGGCAGAAATGCAGCGCATCTCGGCATTCGCAAGACAGCATGGAATCAAACTGCATCTCGATGGCGCAAGACTCTGGGAAGCCGCCGCAGCAATCAACCAGGAGGCGGCGGCCACTACCGCTCGTGATGGAGTCCCTCCCCCCGCCCCAACCCCCGGAATCAACGACTTCACGCGCCTGTTCGACAGCATCTCGCTCTGTTTCTCCAAGGGCCTGGGCGCGCCCGTAGGCAGCATGCTCGTCGGGCGCGCCGACTTCATCAAGCGGGCGCGGTGGTTCCGCAAGGCCATGGGCGGGGGGATCCGCCAAGCGGGTATTCTGACAGCCGCCGCCCGCGTCGCCGTCGACGAGACATTCGGCAAAGGTCCGCGCGGCGAGGGCGGGAAACTGCAAGGCACGCACGCGCGAGCGAAACGCATCGCGCGGGCTTGGGAAGGGCTAGGCGGGACGCTGGAGGCCGGCAAAAAGGTGGAAACGAATATGGTCTGGCTTGATCTGGACAAGTCTGGTGTGAGTGTTGAGGAGCTGGTAGCGCAGGGGGAGAAGCACGGTCTCACGCTGCGAGGAGGCGGGAGGTTGGTTGTGCATTATCAGATTTCAGACGAGGCGGAGCGCAGACTGGTCGAGGTCATGAGGACTGTGTTGCGGGATAGAAGCACAGCGACAGCGACAGCGACAGCGGATGCGCAGGTCAATGGTGGAAAAGAGGGAAAAGAGGGCTATAGATCCTATGGATAGACGGGCGATAGATTACATTATAGATCAGAGTTTGGTGCATATGTATTTCGAAAGATATCCTTTTTATTTTCCTTGATGCCTTTTTTTCCGGATTAAGATTCAACAGGGTAGAGTAATTGACACTAGACTCCCAAAGTGAAAGCAAACAAAAAGAAGAAACCCAACGCTCTATGGTCAACTCAATACTTTTTTCTATCAAAGTCACATTCTACTCCTCATCACCACCTTCTTCTCCGTCCTCCTCCTCATCATCATCATCATCATCATCACCATCTTCGTCCTTAACGCTAAACATGCCCGAGATATCCCAACGGTCTCCTCTTGCGGCACGACTCACGTACTTGACAAACTTGAGCACACCCGTGTCTCGGAGGACAATGCTGAGGCGATTCCAGCCGGCAGGCTGGCTGAAGAGGACGCCATCGTCTTCGTCATCGCCATCAGGTCCGCCTGCGGCACGATACACGGCCGGGTCATCGCCCGCAGCATCGTCGTCGCCTGCCATGTAGACTTCGTAGCCGCCGATTTCGGGCTCAGGTGCGTGTGCTGCAGCGTCGTCACCATCCTTCTCCTCATTCTCGTCGTCGTCGTCGTTCTCCTCCTCCTCCTTCTTGGAAGGCGCATTGTCCTTGGAAGACTCGGCGGTTTCGGCTTCACCCGCACCCGCACCTTGAGCCTCCTTTCCATCCTCGACTGCATTCGTCGGGCTGGCTTCGTCGTCTCCCCATCCCGGCGTGGGCGTCATGTCCAGCGTGACTTCCAATCGTGCTCTATCCTGCTGATAGTCCGTGGCGAGGGTGTAATCGAGGCCGCGGCGGAAGCGGCGGGCAAGGACGCCGTAGGTTTCGGGTTCGAGACCAGTTGCCATGCCGAGCCATTTCTTAAAGGCGTGAGAAGGGAGGAGGTCTTCGAGGAGCTCGTTGATAGGGGAACGGGCAGAGGCGGAAGAAGAAGTGCCGCCTTCCGAGGGCTTTGCCTGCTGCTGGTACAAGAAGCGATGCTTGTGCGGCGGGCGGGCGACCTTCCACGGCGTTTGAGTCTCAATATCCTTGGACTGTTCAGGAAGCGTCTTCTTCTCTTCGGCCTCAATGTACTCGCGCAGACGGGCGGAGAATTTGTTGGACAAAAACTTATCGAGTCGGAGGGAGGACTCTTCGGCGAAAAGCTCGGAGAGTTCCTCCAGAGTGTCGGGAGTGAGATAGGTGGGCGCAAGGAACTTGAGGAGAAAGTCGAGTTCCTTTTCCGTGAGCTCGTCGTCGACGTCATCTTCGTCTTCGTCTTCGTCCGCTTGAGCCTTTTTGCCTTTTCCTTTGCCCTTGTCCGCGGCTTCAGCCTGGCGCTTGGCTTCTTTCTCGGCCTTTTCGGTTTGCGCTGCATCTGCATATGATCGGATGATTTCCTTGGGATAATCGAATTTATCCGCCTTCTTAGACAATTGCACCAGACTGCTCTTTTCAGCAAGCTGCTGCTCCAGACCGGGGATGAACCCTTCCTCGCCCTCCTGGGGGATATGGAACCATCCACTGATTGCCATGCGGATGCGGCCGCCGTCATCTTCTTCGTCGCCTTCGGGCTTGGGGTACACTTCTTCGACATCGTGGAAACTCTGGCCGGGCTGGACCACGAAGAAACTCAATTGGCTGAATGCAGGGGGGATCTTAAGATCGTAGTCCGGCAGAGGAGTCCGAGTCTCGGTGCCATCCTCGTCAACATGTTTCTCCGTAGGGAACATTTGTAGCGCTCCACCCCATTCGGCCTTCCATGGGTGATCCGGGTCTGTAAGGTAGAGAATGTAACTGATGCGCCGACTGCCAATGACGTCGTCATGGCAGAGCAAGTGGCACCCGGGAGTGTACACATTGATGGCCATATCCGTCTTTTGGCCACTCAATGGGCCAGAGCCTGTCAGTCGCGAGAGGTAGGATCGGAAAGCGGATGAATACAGCGATTCGCGCAGCTCTAAAAGGCTGGGAAGAAGCTTGAGCGACGAGTCGTCGAGACCGTCAAGGTTGGCTAGATCTCCAGATTGGTGGATCTTGTAAATGTCCGTCTCTTTGGGCGTAAAGGACACATTTTCTTGAATTTCGTTGCGCACGCGCCGGAGGAGTTCAGGTTGGATGAGATCGGATATGACGCCGTGCTTGTATCTGTTGAATCGTCTACTTAGCACATGGTCCTGTCATGACGGATAAGGACTCCGGAAAGAAGAGGATATTCTATGGGGAGCCGAGGAATTAGAACACAACATACGGCGATGAGTTGGCGTATTGCTTGGTATAATCTTGCAGGACCTTCTCATCGAAGAGTCCGTTTCGGAAATTCTTCCTCGCCGTCTCGTCGTCAATGACGCGCTTTTTGGGCAGCGGACCGCCATTGGCTCCATTGAGAGCTTTGGTATCGTCGGCCTTGCGCTTCATTTTTGGGTTTTCTGGATTGTTGATTTAGAAGTGCGGTTGGGCGTTAAATTGTAGTTGAGGTGGAATAAAATGGGTATCTTCTTGCGGAGCTCTAGGAAAGGAAGGAACGAAAAAAGAAAAGGTGCGAAAGACAAGCGGCTTGATTTCGTCGGAGTCCTAGCGCTCTTGTCCAATGCAAAAGAAATAAAAATTCGGGCTGCGGCTGTTCGTAACAAATACCAGTAAAAGATAGGTAATCTTCATACGATTATCAGGCGGTTTTTTTTCTTCCTCTTGTTACTTCCCCAAACATGAACTGACCGATGACATTGCGTTCCTGGCGGGGATATTCGTTTCGAGTTGCACTCTCGGTGAAGATAGAGCAGCTCGCGTGACCATAATGATTCTGTTGATGCACATGGATATCCTCACCTGGCTTATTACACAGCGGTAGAACATGCTACTATTAAAACCATTCACTGCCTTAAAAGGTGTTTTGTTTGTAAGAGCTGTGTTCATCTCTAGATAATTGTCAAGAAGACTATGCTCAATCAATTCTTGTGCTTTCGCTGACACATAAAGTATAAATCGCTATGATGGAGAAGTGAAGCCACAAATTGATAATCCGAAACCCGAGGCAAAAGGTACAGGTCCCCGCGTCAAGATTGCTTTCGTAGTCTTTAATCTGCTTGCATAGCCTGTTCAGCTTGCCCTTCAGTCTCCCGTTCACGACCATGACCGAGATTACCAGCAGTGATTGCACTGGCCGCCTCCCGTGCCATAGAGCTTGCCGCGGCAACAGCAGCCGATTCTGCACGGCGTGTCTCGAGGGCCGGAGAGGGGAAGAGTTGCGACGCCAGATGTTGGCGACGACGCTGTGCCTCGAACCCTTCGGGGAAAATCTTAGCCATGAGCACGGAGTGACGCGAGGGCTGCTGCGCAGATGCCCCTTGGCCAGCTTCCGCCCCATTCGTATAAGTTGAAGCAGGCTCATTTTTGGGCGCGAGAGGGGGCTTGCCCACTGCGATAGTCTCTTCAATGCCAGAAGCCCCTGCTAGTCGTCGTTCCCGAGCAGCCAGCTCCTCCTGTTCACGCTCCAACTTTCTCTGCGCATGCCGGCGACGCACCGCCTCCCCACGCATATCTGGCAGTCCCTTCTTTGTAAGTCGTACGCCATTCGAAAGGATTACTGCACCAGGTTCAACAGCTCCAAGAGAATGCCGAATGCGGGGCAAAGTGTGCGATCCATTCAAGGTCGTTGCGCCTCCTCGTCGGCTTCCGCGCCCTCCGCGTGTCGAGGATCTCCGATGAATAGTTGGGGTGTCGGCCTTTGCGGTGTCGGCGTTTGCGGTGTCGTCGAACCCAGTCCACTCTGTATCCTCGCCATTGGTCCGGACAAACGGGTCGGATACATACCGACGACGGCCTCTTCCTCGTCGGGCGCCTCCCCGCCGGCGGCCGGTGGTGGCAGGAGAGGCCATAGCTTGACCTTGTGCTTCACCGGAAGCAATACTATGGGAAACAACATCTGTCGCCTGAGGAGTCAAGACATCGGGGACCGAGAGAGTGTGGTTTCCGTTGACGGGTTGAATCAGTGCTTCAGCCTCAACATTCCTGACTTGCTCTGCTTCTCCGACAGGAATGCCTCCTTGACGTGTCGCAGAACGTAATCGTTTTCGAGCAGAATCTAGTGTCGGATCGGCCATTGCAGACAATTCTCTCTTGGAGCTTAGTCTTCGCACGCTGCGGGTGGATTGACCCTGGTCGTCGCCAGCTGGAGTAAACGGTTCTGCAATTGCTTGATTGTTTACTTCTGCAGGGAGTCCTGGTGTTCTCGGATTTAGGGCAGGTGTCTGACTGAGTTCAAGTCCATTCACTCTCGAACCAGAAAGGAACTCGTCACGCGCAACAGATGGAGATATTAAGGGATATGGCTCGCCGGTAAACTGTGGTACGGGAGTAGATGATATTCGCTCGATTCGTTTAATCCGCTGTTTCATGAGCTCTATTTGCAATTTGAGTCCTTCAACTTCGTTCGCCTTCTGTCCAATCCTGGTCATGTTCTCGGTGAAAATCTCCAAAGTCTCGATGGGAAGGCCTTCAGGTTGTGCAGGGGGCGGTGGAGGCATCGGTCGCGTCTGCTGTTCCCGGCGCACTTCTTCTATGAGAAGCCTCACATTTCGCATTTCGGATTGTACATTATCCAGAACACCAGAAATGCGATCGATATCCCCCTTTTGTTTCGTGAGGGTTTCCATGGTGTACACAGATATTGCCTGCAAGCGATGAATGACATCGCTTTCCTCGGCCGGCTCTGACCGCTCTCGCACCTGCGTCTGTTCAATTTCTTCAAATTCCTCGGGCTCCCCGTCTTCTTCGGACTCGTTAGATTTGTCGGCCTCAACATTTAGCTCAGATGCTTCGCGACTAATGTGGTCTCCTGTATTGTTAGAATCATTCTCTTCAGAATTTCCAACCGAGGCGACTGGATCGTATGGTAAATAGTGCTTCGGCGATTCAACCGTATTGGGCTGTCTTTCAGTCCCCGCACTGTCGACTGGCGAGAATCGGTCACTGCCATCGGGTTGGGCCTGCAACTCTTCCACCACATTAGGTGCCACAGGCTTTTCGGTCACTTCGCAAAAAATTGACATGCGTGTGACCTTGAACAACAAACAACCCCTGGTCATCGAGAATTAATTTCTGTTCAAGCTAAGAATTAGGCTCTCGAAGCACTAGACATACTGGTATTGTGATTTGTTGTCAGGGGCTTCAAGACATTTGACAGCAAAAATAGAGTCGCACGAAAAGCAACTCAAAGGTTGAATTGTACTATCGTGATTTCACAGTTAGTGAAAGTTTCGCCTTATCGGGTGCGGACAGCACGGTGCCTTTGCATTTCATGTGTAGAAAGGGGGGAAGCGATTCCTCGTGCAGAAATACGTACCAACCCTCCAGTTCACCACCTGTGTGTGCTGCCCTGGGCTCACCAGCGGTGGCAAATTGGGCAATATCATGCACAAATGGGTGCCGCGGGATAAAGTAGCTGTCGTTGACCCTTTTCCATGCATTGAACACCGTGCCAAATTGCACAGAACATGTCGCACAATAACATCTCACAAAGAATTTGCGCAAATTCTCTGGTAATTTGCGCAGAATTTCTGGGTAATTAGGGGCAGGTGGTGTTGATGGAGCAGTAGGTGATTGTTTGGATCGTGGAGGTGTTGACGCTGTTGACGAGACGCGCGTGGTGGTTTCGGTGGCTATCACCCCGTTCGCACCGTGATTTAGATCTGTTGATGGTGTCTGTCGCGGCCTCTCCTCAACTTCGGCCATGTTTCGTAAGGAAACAAAGGAAACAGTCGTTTGAAATGTAAATGAAGGGTAAATGTATAAAGAGACAAGTCGACAGTTGCGACTATTACTGTATTCGAAATTAATCAGATGAGCATGACAAATTAGAAATTGCCAAGAGGTAAGGAGCCTGAGTGAATTGATAATGAAATCGTAGACGAAACTTTAGACTAGAGAGCGAATCAAAAAGGGCAACCAAGTCATGGATCACATCGTGTTCTTAAAACTTTCAGGGACAGTCACACACTTACCTTTGAATCCGTCAGTTTCATATCAAAGTCTAAAAGTAGACAAATGGCCCTGCAATGAGACATGCAATGCAGGACAATCAGAGCATTGTCACATGTAGCACCAATGAAAGTCAATCAGGTCATAGCCCGATTCCGAATAATCAAATGACCGAATACTCGCGCATAGCAATCATAGCAATCGAGTGACGATAATTATTGAGATCATTCAAGGTCGAGTGTAATTATGAATTGCAGTCGTGCTAGATAGAGCAACAGAGAGGAAATAGACGGTTATTTTCAAGCCGTGGATCTGAGAACAAATGGATAGAAACTGATTGGAGAAAGTTGGCGTTGAAAAGAAAGGGGATTGCTGGGGACGGTCTATCACTTTATTAATCTGGATGGCCCATTCCTAACATGATCGCACTCTCCTTTTGGGTTATAACTCACTTAGCTCTCTCTGCAAGTCAATTAAATATCAATGAAGTGATCTGACAGTCCCCGGTATTGATAACAACACTGATTGGCTCCACTTGAGCGACTAAATGGTCAATTGACATTCCAGATGCAGCTCAATGGATAATCTCCTTCTCTTCATATTGTCGATAGACTGACTGCATTAAATCATCGTTTAACTATTTTTTGTGTCTATAGATCAGATTAGAATTCAGACAAAAGCATTCATCATGGGTGAGATCAAATGTTTAGAATATGTGGACGATTCGATCCATTGCATTCCAACTCGCTTGGTTGATGACAACGCCATTCTGCTGCGAGGGACAGTCGAATACCCATTCAACCCCAGTTTTGGACTTGATCTCTATCCTGTCCATTCCCCGGCCAATGAAATTAGTATCGTCTCTAGATAGCAACTGCTACAGCACCTCTGCGATGCTTTGAAAAGACAAATTTAGATAATTCAACCGACCAACTAGGCGGGCGGCCGACCTTGACATCTTCCGTTGCATCACCTTGCCGCCGCCGTCCCTCCGGTCTATTTATTCCGATAAATCCAAGGAGAGCAACGCCATGGCTGCAGGCTCTCAGGGTCACCAATTTCTCTCTCCCCGAATCCATGACGAAGATGTGCTCTCTGTTCGATCCCTGTCCGATCGAGAGTCTGACTCGGAAGACGACAATGTCCTCAGCGCCGCGCGGGATTCGGGAGACATTGCTCGACATGACCGCTCTGTCCTGGAGGAGGAGGAAGAGCGAGAGAGACTGCTAACAGGCGGAAGCAGTGCTGGCGCAGGCTTTAGACGCATGTTCAGCGGTGGTAACCAAGGCCCAGAGAGAGTCAGAATCGGAAAATCAGAGCGCAAACGGCAAAAGAGGCGGGATCGAAGAGCTGCACGGCGACCGGGCAAAGGCAAACATGGCACCAGGGAATTAATGTTTGAACTGGAAGAGGGGGGACTTCGGACAGATACAGGATCCGACATCTCGGGCGCATCATCCTCGGAGATTGACAGGAGGAGACTCCGCAGTGTCTACAAAGAGCGGGTATGACCATGCTCCAACACCCATTGTATTCTCATCATGACACGGCCTCACTTTGGAATACCGTGCACACTATAATATAAACATGAACGAATACTGACTGTTTTATAGCCTCGGCGCACACGACGCACAACACTACTTATCTTTCATGCTGCAGCTGTCGTGCTATTTCTTATCTTCCTCCTATTCGCATACAAACTATCCAGCGGCCGCAAAATGATTTCCACTACGACGCTGCGATCGAATGGCACGTCATTATTCGCGCCGACCACAATACTGATCTCTTTGGATGGATTCCGTGCCGACTTCCTCAATCGTGGCCTCACGCCCACCCTCAACTCTTTCATCGAAACCGGCATCTCGCCACGCTACATGCTGCCCAGCTTCCCCAGCGTCACCTTCCCGAACCACTTCACCCTCGTGACAGGCCTATACCCTGAAAGCCATGGCGTCGTAGGAAACACCTTTTGGGACAAGGATATTCAGCAGCAATTCTCGTCTGTGCATCCCGAGCGGAGCATGCAACCAAAATGGTGGCAAGGGGAGCCACTTTGGTTGACTGCAGAGAAGCAAGGTATTCGAAGTGCAATTCATATGTGGCCTGGATCCGAGGCCCACATCGGTGGAGTCGATCCCGCTTTTCTCGACAAATATAATGGCTCCGAAGCGCTGTCGCGGAAAGTATCTCGGGTCTTGGGATTCCTCGATCTCCCTGGCGAACAAGATCCGAAGGGCATCACCGACGAGATCCGGCCCCAGTTCATCGCCGCTTACGTTCCGATCGTGGATCGCGACGGCCACAAGTACGGTCCTAATAGCACAGAAATCCGCGGGACCATCTCTCACGTAGACGACATGTTGCATGACCTTTTCGTTGGACTGGAAGAACGGAACCTGACAAATATTGTCAACGTTGTAGTTGTTTCCGATCATGGAATGGCTACAACGTCCACCGACCGGCTCATCCAGCTCGAGGATCTGGTTGATCCAGACCTTCTAGAACACATTGATGGATGGCCGCTCTACGGTCTCCGGCCCAAAGATCCGCATGATCTCGAAAAGCTGTATAACGAGATATCCGAGAAGGCGGCAGAATACCCAAATATCGACGTCTATTTGCGAGACAGGAACATGCCGGAGCGATACCATTTTTCAAATAACGACCGCATTGCACCGCTGTGGATCGTACCAAAGACGGGCTGGGCGATTGTTACCAAGGCCGAGATGGATGTCGAAAAGGCAAAAGCAAATGGTGAAGTGTTTCATCCTATGGGCCTGCATGGATACGATCATGAGCATCCTCTTATGAGGGCAATCTTTGTTGCGAAAGGCCCGTCATTTCCGCATAAGCCGAATAGTCGTCTGGATGTGTTCCGTAAGTTTAACTATCATTCATTACTCTTCTACAAGATGCTCATATCCATTTTTTCTCTTCAATTCAGAAAACACCGAAGTCTACAACATCATCTGCGACTCCCTCGGTCTCACGCCGCAGCCGAATAACGGAACACTTCGACTTCCATTGAAGCCCGTAGGCTTGCACTCCGATGACGACGCCACTGGACTTGACTCACCGGATGATCCGCCGGCGTCTTCGGCAACACTAGGGTTTGACTCCGGCCTTGCCTCTCATCTCAACACCCTTTTCTCCAGCATGTCGGTCACTGTGAGCCCCAGTCACCTCAACGCTGTCTCAAAAACCGAATCATCTGCAACAGAACCTACCACAGCCGCGTCTATTGGTGTTGACACGCCAGAGATTCTTCCGCCTAGACCGACCATTGTGGATGAAAACGATGATTCTCAGAACAACGCATTGCCTTCTCCGCCAACACCAGATGATAATGCGCAAGGGCATGACGCAGCCGACAAGGAAAAAGAAGAAGATCGGATCCAGAAATGGTGGGCTTATGTTGTTGCTAAACTCCATGGCGCCAAAGATTGGGCAGGGAATCTCTTTGATGGGAATAGATCCAATTCGACCAGCACATCAGCGACAGCTGTCCCATCGCTAGCTGCATAGTTTCTCGAATTATTTGTTTCTTGTTTCTTGTTATAGAAATGATTTTACGATATCATTGATCCGGGAGTCATGGTTAGGGTATACCTTGGGATAGTTAATAATATTGAACATGAATTTTACCTTCCCGTAAGAACAAGACCGAAATAATTTCTAAAGTATAGCATATAGACTCCATTGTTAAAAACGTCCAGACTGAATAGGAAAGTTGGGCGGCCAAAATGAAGATCAAAAAAGCAAAAAGTTGCCGACAGCTGGAATCGAACCAGCGATCTTTCCATCACACTCATTTATCAAGTACGAGTGGAACGCATTACCCCTGTGCTATGCCGGCTAGTGTCTAGCCGAGGTGGTGATTGGTTGCCAATTAGCACAATATATATACCCAAGACAAACCAATACGTAACAGAATCCGACTCATTTGAATTATCCTACCTACCAAGGTAGAATGTTTTGCCTTTTGTTTCAGGAAATGGCCAATGAAGAAAATACGCGCTCATAAATTTGCGAGTGTTGGATTGAGCCATGGAAATGCTACATTGCTTGCTATACGTAAGTTGCGCTGTCAGAGAGGTAGGAGAATACCTCGACGAATAAAAACTGAAGGACAAGCAGCCCCTTGACAGGCGTATTTACCCTTCTCCACAATAACCTATCAAGCCCATCACCATCACTATCATACCCTTCTGCAGATATTAATCAAATATAACATTCATCGAACTCTTAAGCTCAAGTTCCAGTCCCTCCAACTTCTTAGGAGCAAATAAGTTATCAAATAACCAAGAAACCAGAGGACAAGATGATGGGCCCACAGGAAGCTGGGGACCCTGAACTTTGCCTTTTCGAGCAAGCACAACGCCATCAAGCAAGGTTCGCCCTAAGATAAGATGGATTTCAACATCTACGATTCATCAGAAGGGCGCTGTAATCCGAATTTTCTTCGGGTTTTCTCCGGGAGAGGCTGCTAAATACCATGTCCATTGGTCTGAAGTCCAAAAAAAAGGCTTCAATGCAGCTATACGCAATTGAGAACTGAATGGCCCACGAGGATAAAGAAGGGACTAGGTCCTCGGGCAGCTGGCGGAGCTAAACATTGACGACATAACAATATTTACGTCAATACCTCTAGTTTATCATACCCTCTCCGAAGCAGTCGACGTTTTCAACAAAATAAACTGCTATCAGAACAAAGCAAAACAGAAGGGGAGAAAGAGGAGCAAAATCATAATTGCGAGCTTCAGCGTCATGATCTTGTCGTTCCTCTTTACGCCTTATGCTCTCGTCCTTGTCCTAGTGTTATACTACCTCTTGCCCTACCTACAACGACAAGGACTCCGCGACATTCCAGGTCCGGTCGCAGCAGCTTTTACGAATTTCTGGCTCCTGCTTCAATGCCGCCGTGGGAAGCGCTACCTCGCCGTGGACAAGGCGCATAAGAAATATGGCCCGCTTGTGCGCATCCAACCACACCACGTCTCCGTTGCGGATGTGGATGCCATCAATATCATATATGGGCACGGCAATGGCTTTCTAAAAAGGTGATTTCATCTTTCCCCTTTTAAATGCAAATTCAATGGACCTTCAGCGCTCACATGGTAAAGCGAATACTACGACGCCTTTGTCTCGATCCACCGCGGGCTGTTCAACACCCGGGACCGCGCCGAACACACCCGCAAGCGCAAGACTGTCTCCGGGACATTTAGTGCCAAAGTGATAGGTCAATTCGAGCAATACATGCATCACAACCTCAAGGAGCTTCTTGTACAATGGGACCGCATTTGTGCCACCGCATCAACGACAACGACGACCACGGCGACAGGCTCGCAAGGGAAATACGCGCCCATCGACGCACTCAACTGGTTCAATTATCTTGCATTCGACATTATCGGGGACCTTGCGTTTGGCGCGCCATTCGGAATGCTTTCCAAAGGCGCAGATATCGCTGAAGTACGCATGACTCCCGACGCAGAACCCACATATGCGCCAGCCATTCAGGTGCTCAACCGCCGAGGAGAAGTCTCAGCAACACTAGGCTGCCTGCCCGCGCTGAAGAAATGGGCGCCGTACTCTCCGGACCCGTTCTTCCGCCACGGTCTTGCGGCCGTGAAGCAATTGGCTGGGATCGCGGTAGCAAGGGTCAATGCGCGCCTCCAGGCTGGGCAAAAGTCCGATCGAGTCGATTTGCTCGCGCGGCTCATGGAGGGTCGTGATTCGAATGGGAATCCAATGGGCAGAGAGGAACTAACGGCCGAGGCGCTCACCCAGATGATTGCGGGGAGCGATACGACGAGTAATACGTCTTGTGCGCTGTTGTTTTGGTGTTTGAAAACGCCTGGTGTGGTTGAGAAATTGCAAACCGAATCGGACGAAGCGATTGCCAGTGGTGTTAGGATTCCGGAGTTTAGTACTGTCAAGGATTTGCCGTAGTATGTTTGTCATCCCCTTATCCCTTGGTCCTCCGCCGATCTCCTTGGTCCTCTCCTTCAAGCATCCCGTTACGTCCATTTCCTTCGGCGTTTTCTTTTGTCAGCCATGTTAACAAGTGAACAGCCTCAAAGCAGTAATCAACGAAACCCTTCGTATCCACTCAACCTCCAGTCTCGGCCTACCTCGAGTCGTCCCGCCAGGCAGTCCCGGGGTAACTATCCTCGGCAAACACTTTCCCGCCGGCACCGTCCTGTCCGTGCCAGCATACACCATCCATCACTCCAAGGAGATCTGGGGTCCTGACGCCGATGAATTTCGGCCTGACCGGTGGCTTGGAAGTGGTGGAGCTGGCGGTGGAAGCATATCGGACATTCAAAAAGCCGCCTTCGTCCCATTCAGTCACGGCCCGCGAGCCTGCGTCGGCCGCAACGTCGCAGAAATGGAACTCGCCCTCATCGTGGCAACTGTTTTTCGCAACTATGAATTTGAATTGTATCAGACTGAAATGCATACCAGGGAGGGATTCTTGCGAAAGCCGCTTGGTTTGAATGTTGGTATTAGGAGAAGGTCGTCTTAGTTTATCGTTGAGGCTTCTTTTCTTCTCTTTTTCTGGGTTAAAAAAGTTTGCTTATCCTTTCGTCAGTGTATAATGCTGTATATGTACATACACCTTTCCACTCAAAGCATGATGCAGCCTTACTGTTATACAGCATATATGGCAAACGGACATCTCCTTTCTGATCTATAATTTTGCTTTTCTACATAACGTGATAGCATTTTCTGTTATGTCTTTGCTTACGACTTCGCGATACATTGCTAAACTCGCCCGACACGCTGCTGGACTTACAATGAGCAAAAAGCTTTGCAACTCCTAACCTCGAAGCAAGCTTTTTTTAAAGCTTGTCGCTTCCGAAATCGCAGGACGGGACAGGACGATGTTAAGCTCACGCTTTTGCACTCCACTCGCTACTTTACAACCACAAATCCAATACCCGCCCGAGCCTTCCGGACGGCCCGATGAAGCGCCTGTTCCTCCGTGTCTGTCCACTTGACACTCAATTGGTCCCACTTCTTGATTTGGAATTCGCGCTTGAACTGCTGCTGGAGGGCTTGCAGACGGGACGCCTCGTGTGGGTCGCCGGTTCCGGAGTACACGATAAAAGCAGTGCAAGGGGGCAGGGAGTCGTATATTTGGCGGATATGCGAGACGGTGCGGTGCACGGCGGCGGCGAGAATGGTGGGGGTGATTTGGATTTCGATGGAGGGGTCGGGTTCGGTGGTGGAAGAAGAAGAAGATGTATTAGGGTCTTGGTTCGGAACGGTAGAGGTGGTGGTGGGGAGGTTCGATGCGGATGTGGATGCAGGGTTTAATGTGAGAGAAGACATATTGGCTGAGCAATTTGATGGAAGAGGGGTAGCTGATGACGATGTGGGAGTAGAATTCGTGAGATCAGGTGCGGGGTGTTGGGATGATGAGGAGGTCGAAGTATTGATAGGAGGAGGAGCATCAGGAGATATTGTTGACGTAGGAGGAGAAGTAGAAGAGGAGAGAGAAGCGGGGTTGTGTTGTTGAGTTTGAGGCATCTCGACCCCCTGGTCTGCAAGTTCCTTGAGCACCCTTGCGGCTGCGGCTTTGGCAATGGGACCACTATTCCACCAGCCCCGGACAGCCTCTAACTCGCGCAGTCGGGCAAAGACAAAATCAACGCCTCCGCCAGAGACAATCTTGCCGTCTGGGTCGCCATTGACTGCGGTTCCGACTCCCTGCACGACCTGCTCGTCGGTTTCGCATCCGATGCAAACCTTGGCAGACGCGCCGAAACTGCGACTGGGATCGCCCCAGTCGACGGCTGCGCCGGGACGACCGTCAGGGCTCGGCGGTGCATCTGGTCGCTGTGCCCGCGAGAGCCGCTTAAAAATGCTCTCGCCCCGGGCGTCGCTTGTGCCCCATCGTTCTCCTTTTTCGCATTTTTGCTTAACGAGGTCGAGACATGCAAGGGCATCCTCGATGGGATTGTGCCCGGCGCTGCCGTGCCCTTTTTGGATTTCACGGTTGAGAAACTTTTGTGCAAGCCATTTGAGGGAGCATTTTAGTGGTGGACCACGTGGGTGGTGGAATGAAATTGCCGTGTCAATGATGAACGGGTGCGTCATTTTGAGCGCCGCGAGATCAGAGTTGAGGGAATGGCCAACGAGAATAACACGTGGGTGGAACATTTCTAGGAGTCGAGACTGAATGTCTTTGAGCGTGGTCGTTACTGGAGCCAGCATGGCCTCGGTGATACCAGAGTATCTGTATATGCGTCAGTATACTAATTCTTCTGGCGTAACGCCCCAAGCAGGTAGCTACGGCTTCGACTTACGGAGTAAGGTAGTCGACGATTGGGCTTTCTGGCTTCACCAACTCATCGAGGACGACTTCACCATCCCATCCAATAATGCTGACTCTCGTAAGAGCAATACCGGCCTCTGTCCTGCACATTTCGCAGTCCATCGCCAGCACTTCCCTTCCTTCAGTCAGGCTGCCCTTTTGGATATCTTCATCCGGTACGGCACCATCTTCGTACTTGTCCACTCTTGTATCCACCCAGCCGTCTTCTGCCGTCTCTTTAGCCCGTTTCCGCCGCTCCTCTTCTTCGACTCGGTCTTGCTCGCTCGGCAGTAACGCTGGATGTAGGGGATATTCGTTTTCTCGTAGTTCCTCCGCTGTGGCGAGAAAGGTCGTTATCGGCGTACGCTGGTTTTCCCAGAACTTTCCTTCTCTAGGGGCTTTTGGTCCCTTCTTGTTCTTCTCATCTTTCGCCTTTGGTAATTGTGCTAGCATCATCGCGTGTAGAGGCGAGTGAATCCGCGAGTAACGGTCGTCACCTGGTGTCTTAATTGGCCAAATCTGAGGAAACATGTCTGCCAGCGGCTTCAGAGGGTCGGGTAGATTGCCAGAGCTCAGAGCTACCGGATAGAAATCATCCGGAGACGATGAGATTTGATTCTTTCCTTCTTCCTCCGTTTCCTGCTCTGTGCTGCCACCTTCCTCGACTTTCTCAAGACTCTTTCCGGGAGCGACTTCTGAAGGCCCTGCTCCCAAAGGGATCTCGCCATTGAACATACCAGCCTCCAGTCCTGGCACCATAAGTGTCACAACCTTGTTTACGGACTTATGGTGACTGACAGAGACCCATTGCGGCGCTGTACCGTCGGCTATCAAATACAATGCCAGTCCCTGCAAGTCGCCAATTTTGACTTTGGTAGATAGTCGGGAGTGAGGAGAATGTGTAATTGTCGGATAATTATGTCGCGATTTCTTGTCTACCTTTTGTTTCTTCGACTTCCGTTGCGCCACATCGTTCGTGCTCGTAGCATCATCATTTTCGCACTGCTTCGAGTTGTCGACGATTTCCTGGTTAGAAGACGTCAGGTTGAAGGTGGGAAGCTCTGGCAGCTTCAGCATCGACAATGTCTGTCCCATTCCGAAACCATTTGTCGAAGCTGAATCCGATGATTGGCCCTCTCGGTAGTGCGCATGCTTGCGCTTTCTATGATGGCCCATATCTATGGCTTTAATACGACAGTCGTTGATGGAGTTTTCCAGAGCAGTTGTATTTCCAAATTATCAATCTATAAGTTTCTGGAACTTGTCACATTACGTTACCCGGACGGTGGTCCCTACGCCGATCCCCGATTTTCCTTCTCGCCCATTTTTGCTGCATCGTCACGACAATTGATCAGATTGTAATCCGTAAGCAACCAATATTCGATTATGTTCAATAGCTACGAACAGGATAAACGATATCTTTGCAGAGAAAGTTTGTTTCTCGAAACTCTCCTTTCACCATCAGAGGTTCAACTGTCCCCAACCGCCGCAAGGGAAAACGCTGGTGTGTAATGCTACATAAGGGGTTTTTACAGTGAGCTGTGCGGGAGTTTCAGACGAAATATTATTCAATTGTTTCGATCAGATGTGCAAAATGGGCGTACTGAACAGCATAAAAATTTCGAGATATGTGATGCATATTTCAGGACTCCGACACTCTTCAGTCTTACGTTGGGTCAGCAGTACTTCATCTGCTCAGGCTCGCTGTTCCAACAAAGAGCGTTGCAATGTCAATTTAAGGTTATCAACATGAATGTGAGCTATGAAATCAATATGATCATTTGCGTGACGCCTCATCAATAGCGTGGTTTATGCGATCTCGATTACAGTCTCTTCAGCGAAGCAACCCTTGGATCGCGAGTGAAAGTGTCGATTCGTGGATCCTCGTATACTGGTACAGCTGAAATCACAACAAGATAAGAGCATGCTGGGGTACGAGCAAGGCGACCTCCGAGCAATTTTTGAGAGGTGATACGGAGAGATTTGGCTCCTATGATCGACATCGCATGCTTATCCTCGTGGCGCACTCATATCTTGGTGGGATGGATTTCGCTGATACCGCGAGACCTCCTTCCATTAAAGGAAAAGTTCAGAGAAGGCAATGTTTTCGTCTGGAAATTTGCCCAGAAGGCTTCGCTGTGCCAAGCTAACTGGTGCCCAGATTCCATTTGCTTAGCGTGGTCGGCGACTAGAGTGACTGGGCTGGTCTAACCATTGCCTGGTCCTAAGGCTTGACTCCTCTAGGTAACAATGCCGGCTGACTTGAGGAGGCGAAAAGATGGGAAGCCGCAGGAGAAAACTAATGGGACGTCTCGCTGGCTAGGAATTGGCCGAAGACCTTGCAGACAAATTTTTAGACTCGGCCTTATCTTGGTCGGGACCCAAGGAAACCCCCCTTCAAGCCTGGAAAATCATCTCGAATTACTGACCACAGTAGGATGCAAAAATCTCAATTTTGATCTAAACAGTCATTTGAACGGCGAATTTGCGTACCAAATATAGCGGAGTATCGTGCAAAGGCATGGAGAAATCGGCTCACATCCTGTCAATGGTTCGATAGGTGGGGAGGCATCCACGAGTTGGTGGGGCCCGGGAGCCGTTCAAATTTTGGTTCGGTGGTGCCGTCTGGCCAGCGTTGATAATGCACTTTTTCGATTGCAAGGATTTCCCCTACCACCTGCCTGATAAAAAAGCATGAGCCTAAAACTAATGCGAGCTGGGGGTGGGTCACTGAGCCCTCCTCCGCATGGACGAGAAAATATATTAATGAACCACCGCCCTCTGAACGCCACTGCTCGGGTTTTGAATGTTGTCGTGCAATTGTGAGACCGACCAAACAACCGGCCCAAAAAATGTCTGAATTCTACGACGCCGAGGGCAAGGCCCAGGAAAAGTCTGGCGTTATTCCAGTGGCAGCACCACTCAATGGCAGCAGCGACGATATTCCGGTGAATAAGGGAGGAATACTTGGTCGTATGCGATACTGGGAGTCATGGATGGACCGCAAGTTAGGCATCGAATCCGCCGCGACGGACCGTGTTCTGCCTGAGAACCGCAATCCACCTAGCCAAATAGTCATGGCACTTTTGTGGGCATCCGGTACAATGACCCTCAGCTGCTTTGCTTCTGGCTTCTTGGGCCCGCAGATTTTCGGATTGGATCTGAAGCAATCTATTCTGATCACCATTTTTGGTTCGCTCCTAGGAGGAGCCGTAACGGTGGGTTGACCATTATGGATCGCACAGAAAATGGGAAATGTTTGTTGTATTCTAATTTCATATGTAGGGTTGGTGCGCAACCATGGGCCCCGAGACTGGTCTTCGACAAGTTGCCATTGCACGCTACAGTTTCGGCTTCTATCCGGCCTCAATCATTGCTGCTCTCAACGTCATTGAGCAACTCGGCTGGTCTTCTGTCGGATGCATCACTGGCGGTCTTGCTCTCACGGCTGTATCTGACGGCCGCGTCTCCCTGGTGCTCGGTGTGGTTATCATTGCCGTGGTGGGACTTGTCTTCAGCTTCATCGGACTGCGAGGCGTGCTTGTGTACGAAAAGTACGCATGGGCCGTCTTTTTCGTCATCTTCATGATCATGTACGGCGAAGTTGCGCACTATGCGGATCCCAAATCTTCTGCAACCGTGAGCGGCGCAACCTTTTCGGGAAATGTCCTGTCCCTACTCGCCATTGTCTACGGCTCCAGCGCATCGTGGTCCTCTATTGCATGCGATTATTATGTCGAATATCCCGTCAACACGCCCAAGGTCAAAATCTTCCTCTACACCATGCTTGGCATTTCTATCCCGACGTCCATCGGCATGGTGCTTGGCTGCTGCGTCGGAACCACCATGAATATCAACAAAGACTGGGCGGACCTGAACGACCAGGGACTCGGGTATCTTATCCAAGGCATTCTATTTCCTCGAGGTTTCGCCAAGTTCATTCTTGTCCTGCTCGTCCTCTCCGGCATCGGCATGAACTGCATCGCCATGTACTCTGGCGCTCTGTCCATTCAACTCTTTGCCAAACCCCTCCAGGCTGTTCCCCGCTTCTTCTGGACTATCCTCGTCTTTGTCGGCATTCTGCTCCTCGGTGTCGCTGGTCGAGATCACCTCTTGGACGTGCTCGAAAACTTCCTGTCCCTGCTGGGATACTGGAACACGGCCTTTTTCGTTATTGTTTTCCTCGAACACTACGTGTTCCGCAATGGCAACATTAACAACTATGACCTCGACGCCTGGGACACGCCTTCTAAGATGCCCCTTGGCATTGCTGGTCTCTTCGCCTTTCTGATCGGTATCGTCGGCTGCATCCTCGGCATGGTCCAGACGTGGTACGTCGGCGTGATTGCCAAGCACATTGGCGAATACGGCGGTGATATCGGAAACCAGTTGACGTTTATTTTTACCATTGTCACCTTCATTCCCCTGCGATACCTCGAGTTGAAGTATATCGGTCGGTGATTTCTCAAGCCACTGGTCAATTTGTTCAACTTTTTACTTTTGTTTTCTTGTCCCTCTATTTTTCATTTATTCACTTTTCTTTTTTGCCACGTTGTTCTGGACAACTAATGACTTTTTCCACCCTAGCGCACTGTCCCCTGGGTCAGTGCTTATATTCTATTTCACGATATCAAGTCGCACATGATGCATACACCTTCATCCTACCATTATAGCATATCCGCATTAGCATCCCGCCTTCTTCTATTCTTTCCCCGGATGGAAACCTACTACATGCAAATCTTAAGATTCTCATAGAGATCTAGATAAGACATGTTTCTCCTTGTTTTCTTTCTCTTTCATAAATGATATCCCCTCTTGTCAGTTTTATGGTCTGTCACTCTTCACATACTCGTACATTGCAGAATTAGCAAGGAGAAATAAATACAATAAATCTATAATCGCAATCTTCCAGTGCCAGGTGCTACAAAATTACGATGAACGAAGAATCCAAACGTTGAGAGATAGAGAGAGGTGATTACACGTTAATTTTGAATATATGTTTTGTATATACCTTATATACTTGATCAAGATCCGCGCAAACGGCAGCTAGGCAGGACGGTATATAACGTTTATCTCCCGAGAGGGGGATCCATGAATACATGCTCCATGAAATTGACGATAATACAACATTAGAAGCATTAGAAGGAGGAAGAATATGTGTCCATTGCTCCTTTCAACATTTATTCGCCGTCGCGGATTTTGCCTTTTCCTTTCCCTTTCGAAGATTCAGTTCCTGTCCCGGACGTACCAGTATTAGCAGCCCAGCCATTCAACGCGGCAGCATTAATTGCGGCGCTGATTGTCTGATTCGGCACCGTACTTGTCGGGGAAAACAAGGGCGCAGTGTGTGCAGAAGTAGTGGTAGCCGATGAAGGGGTGCCGCGAATAATATATTCATCTTCATCTTCATCATCGTCATCACGGTCATGGCCGACGTGCTCATGGTCTGTCCTGTTGACAGTATAGGCACTTTCGTAGTTCTCGTCGGTATCTTCCTCGTCATCCTCTTCAGCGCCGTCAACGGCGTCCCATGCAGCTGGTGCGGATGCCGTCCCTTTTCCCTTGGATTTGCTCTTGCCCTTTTGTGTTTTACTTTTGCTCTTTGCTTTGGACTTTGAAGGAACAGTTTCTTGTGGACGCTGTGCCGTGTGTTTGGGGCGGGAATGCAAAGGCAGGATCTGCTCGACGCCAGTTGCTCGCAGGCCTTGAGCCGGTGGGGTAGATGTTTCAGGACCATTGGTTGTGAAAGTGATGGCGTTTTGATATTCCTCATTTTCCAAGGCCTCTAGGGCTTCTAATGCTTGCTTGGGATCTTTATCGTCATTTGCTTCAAATGTGCGGCGGACACGGTCGTAGTGTTCGAGTTCTTTGGCACTGAAGGAGGTTTTGATATATTTAGCTTTGATAATCGTGAAACGAAACAAGGGAAAAAAAAAAGGGGGGGGGGGGGGGGGGGGGGGGGGGGTTTCATGGTAGAATTGAAAAAGGCAAAACTACGCACCTAACACTAGGAACAAGCTCGCGGTGAGCGGCGGTAAAGTCTTCTTCGGTGACCATGACGGAAATGTCTTCCTCGGTTGCAAGATGGTCGAAAAAGTATGCCGTTGTGACCGGTCCTCCGGGAAGAGCCTTGATTTTTCGATCAACAGCGGAAGCTTGCCGCGTGATAGCCTTGAGCATGGCGTCTGAGCAGAGAGCGTAGAGGTCGGCGCCAGTGTAGGTAAAAGGAAGAGACTGGGCAACGCGACCAAGTGAGAGGGAGGGATGAAGAGAGAATCTGTTTGACGCGGTCAGTGACAATTCGTTGAGAGTAAAAAGGGGAAAGGGGCAAAATACTTTCTGGTGAGGGCTTCCAGAATGGTAAGTTGTTTGTCGTGTGTATCGGATACTCCCAGATAAAGCATCTTGTCGAAACGACCTGGACGGAGGAGGGCTTGGTCGAGCAAGTCTGGTCGGTTGGTAGCTCCAATGACAAAGACACCACCGCCGCTCTCCTCGCCGTTGCTCATACCGTCAAGCTCTGCGAGAAGCTGGCTGACAATGCGATCCATGACACCGCCACTGTCACCTTGATTGCCTCTCTTGGGTGCAACTGAGTCAAGTTCGTCGAAAAAGACAACACAAGGTCGCGCATCACGGGCTTTCTGGAATACTCTGCGGACATTTGCTTCGGATTCACCAATGTACATGTTGAGTAGCTCTGGTCCTTTGACAGAGAAGAAATTGAGTGAGAATTCGGTGGCGATTGCTTTCGCCAGTAGGGTTTTACCAGTGCCTGGCGGCCCGTAGAACAGGATACCACTCCGCTTCTTCATACCCTTGGCAAAGAGCTCGGGGCGTTCGAGCGGTAGCTGGATGGTTTCCATGACAGCGTCTTTGACATTTGTCAGTCCTCCAACATCGTCCCATGTCACGTTGGGAATTTTCGGAGCGCCAATGGCGTCAGCAAAGTTTTTACGTGCAGCGTCGATTGCGAGGTCGAAATCTGTTTTGATCAGACAGCGTCCCGCCTCGCCCCCAGATATTTGGACATCTCGTGGTGTTATTTCAACTTCTTCACTCTGACTTCCGGAGTCCTGAGCTAGCTTCTCGACTCGTTCCTGTTTCGCGACGATCGCTCGTTCAACGACATCTACCAAATCGCCAGCGACGAGTGCAGCTGTCTTCAGGGCGACAGAGGATATGTCTACGTTAGATGCAAGCTTGACGCCCTTCTCTTCGATGATGTCCCTCAAAAGTGCTTCTCTTTCACTCTCATCTGGTGCAGAAATTTCCACCTCGTGCGTGAATAAACTTCTTACGCCGTCTGGAACCTTCTCCACATCTGTCGTCGTAGCAATGAGGACTCTTGAGTCTGCAATAATTTCCTTCAAAGCTGAGGAAATTCTCTCAGCAGTCAACGCCTCAATGCGTTTCAAAATTACCGCAGTGCATTCTCGCCCACATGCCAGGGCTCTCTCAGATCTCGCCTTCAAAAAAGCTTCCGTCTTCACGTCGCCACCAGATGCGCCCCCTTCCGTTATGATGTCGTATGCATCGATCACAAAGGGGTGTACTCCTAGATCCGCGCAAGCTTTGATTGCTGTGGTCGCTTTGCCTATGCTGCGCTGGTTAGAGACAAGCAAAATGGCTAGGGGCGGCAGACCCAGATGCATCGCACGAGCGCTGGTTGTTGCCGCGATAAGTTCTCTTAGTCGTCTTCTCGCTTTTGAAATAAAGGATATTGGCATATCAAAAATGGGATCCCCGTATGAAATGCCAGTTCTTCCTGATGATTGTTTCGTTCCCATGTAATACTCCCAAGGATTCGATGCCGCGCTGGGAATGACGCTTTGTTCGCTCCCAGCCTGGACCATGCGCGTGCTTAGGGTGTCGATTACTGCCATGTCGTTCCATATGTATGAGCCATCTAGCCTAGAGGAAGCATCGAGCTTGCCATTTAACACTGGCCCAACCTTGAACCAAGCCACATTTCTGTTACGTGCATTCTTGCATTCCACCGACTGGCCTGCATCAGCTACCGCGCCACCCATGAGCTCGTCTAGACCACCTTCGGGTTCTCCGACACTCGAGCCACTGAACACGGCTCTGCCGAAGTTCTCATCGATAGAAACCGCGACCAAATCGCCCTGTTTCACTAATCGCCGCTTCTGCTCAAAGTAACGCTTCAGTCCATTAAGTAAGCTTGGCTGAAGAGTACGATCTGTTGAAAGTGGCGTCGAAATTTTTAGGAGAGTAACTTCTTTTGCTGCAGGAGGTGAAGCTGATGCTGCAAGCTTCTTTAGGGATGGGGGTGGAGAGCCTGGAGTAGACTTCAAAGTTGAAAGAGG
The DNA here is from genome assembly GCF_001619985.1 of Xylona heveae TC161. NCBI lineage: Eukaryota > Fungi > Ascomycota > Xylonomycetes > Xylonales > Xylonaceae > Xylona > Xylona heveae. The sequence goes on along the minus strand of NW_017264196.1, from coordinate 1,698,731 downwards.
CGAGATCCTCAGATGAGAAGGTCCTCCAAGGTTAGCTAGTAGTATGGGTGATAGATATGCCCTCGCGGTTGTATCCACAGGAGAAAGAATTGAAGAACTTAAGCGACGCTCCCCAGACTTTTTGAAAGGATAGCGTTGGGATTTTTTTGGATAGCTTTCTGGGAGACCATAAACTCTGGCGATACGAGCACCTTGCGCACTCTCACCATCCTGGCCAAAGCTCGAAATGCCCCATTGCTCTATTCCATTATGGGACTCAGCAACAGGTTGAACGCGAACCCAGTCCCCAGAAAAGCACCCGACTTTGGCAAGCATATTTACCTCAAGAAACACACGGGCTTCATCATCATCGTCAATCAGTGGCCGTGGATGCAATAAATCATCCGGGATTTTCCTTAGCAAACCTTGCACTTTGAAGTGGTCCTTTGGAAGTCGTCTAAAACCATGTGCCGTGATGGTGTAGCTTGAGATTACTGATCCGGGAGTACTAACGCCATGTGCAGCGCCTCCTGGCCTAGGAGTCGCCGAAGTGAAGGAGGACAGTACACCGGACGAATGTGGAGGAAGTGTAGGGGCACTCAAGGAAATCATTTCGTCCATTGAGTCGTCCGAGAGGTCAGCGCTCTCGCTTTCCGAAAGCCCAGGAGCCGAATTATCTGTCTCTGAAACATTTTCTTCACCATCCACCACAGATTCAGTCATTGAAGACTCCTTGTCCTCCGCTGCTGAATAAAATTGCTCATTTGAAGTATCGTCCTCATCTGCAAAGGTATCAAGCTGTTGCTGCACCGGAATCTGGAGGACATTTCGCGCCGAAGATTCTCGCGGATGGCTCCTTATTACCACCACCTTTGTGTGTGGAAGTAGTCGGCCTTGTGCAACTGGCTCGCACAGCGTGATCCTTGCCGGTGGTGGCGGAACATGAGTGATAGGGTGAGAAGGCAAAGGCAACGGGAGTAAATCGCCAGCGCGCACAACATTTGGGGCCTTGAGTGCCTTGCGTATTGCCTGTCTTAGGGATTCGTCTGACGAGAACACCCTGGCCTTATCCCCTTCGCGGCTCAAAACATTATTTTTTGAAACTGTTTGTTCGTTGGTCGCCCGGCCGTTACGCATCGGCCATCCGCCAAAGCCTCCCCCAAATTTCCCATGTGCCTCCTCCATCTTTTTTAAAGCCTCGCCATCAACCGTTACATAGATCGAGTCAAGTGCGAGAGGAATGACATCCAAAATTCGGATTTCAATTGACGGAATAGCCCTGCTGGCCAATTTCGCTGGTGCAACAGCCCGTAAAGCGCTCGCGAACCGCTGTAATGCGAGAGATGCGGCAGGAAACTTCAAGGTAGAGTGAACTGTCTCTCTACCCGTCGGGGCATTATGGGCGAGTTTCTTCACTGGCAGCACCGTCCAGCAGCTGCTGTCGATCAGATCGGGGGACAATGGCGCCCAGGGAGCTATCGCGATATGGCGGATGTATTCTGAGCAGTCACTTTCCGTACCTATTGTTGCGAGGGACACTTTTAGCTCATCCACTCAAGATATTGAACTAGGCTCACTATCGATATACCATTTATAATCCTATCAGCCCGAAAGAGCTCAGAAAAGAGATCCTCAGACAAAAGTCCAACGTCGCCGGAGAGTTTGTCATCGAGGACCAAGCGCGCAGAGACGGGGACAGCAAGCTGCCTTCTCCTTCTCCGTTTTCGAGAACGCCATAGGGGCTCCCCAACTGCCATGATCCTACAGCTTAATGGTAAGGGATGATTGACCGTTGTTCATGAGGAATCATGCTGTTGCTAGAGAGCTTCAAAGCAGATAATCGACCCTGAACGGCACCGGCGCTCTTGAGCTCCGGCCGGGACCAGCCGTAAATTTACCGAATCTGAACCGAGGTCGGTTTCAACTTCCCTCTCTGCGTCTTTGATATCTCGCCGTTTTCATCCACCAAATAACTTATCACCAAAGATCGTAAGTTCTCCCTTATCATGCAAACACCTGCTTCGAATAAGACATTTCCCAGTGTTCTGACTTCTAATGAGGAATTGAACTCATATCTTATTCATCTAAATCTGACAATAATTTGCATGGTTTTCTTACGTGACTCAAATGCAATATACCATTTCTTCAAGCACAATACAGACGAAGAGCTGAGCATTTTCCTGGTTATTTTAAGTGGACTCAGACAGAGGAACAAATTGTGTGGCGATAATGGAGCCGACTGGCAGCATACTGTGACCTTTCACACTTTAGAAAATCTTAGGCGGAGCATCGACCTAACACCAACATTCGAGATTTTCGCATCAGTTCTTGAGGTCATTGAAATGATTAGGAAAGAGTCATCTTTTGCAGAAAGACACTCTCATGCAAGTGTCTTTGCTCGACTCGTCTAATAAGGCGCAAAATGGATTGATGAAAGAGTCTGCATGACCGGACAGATGAGAGATGGGACAATGCGTTTTCCTTGCGCCTAAATTTAATAGGTCCGCAAAAGCGAGCTCAAGTTATCACCCTAGACTGCTCTCAGCATTTCATTCCACGTGCAGCAGCAAAGTTGACGAAGATTGTCTGAGACGTGGCGTTGGGTTTGGGAATCCTCGGGACGATGAGGCACAAATGACATCCCATAACAATATCCGCCGCTGTAAACATCAAACAGATGTTTACAAAGACTGCGCTCCGCTCCACGAAGGAGCGCACGAAGGAGCGACCGGAGAGAAAAGAAAGGAGAAGAGAAGGAAACAAACGTGTCATAGATGAGTTACGAACTTTCAGATACTACGGAGTATTTCTACATACGGAGTGCTCCAGATCATGGGGGATCTTAGTGCTCACAGGAAGGGCCCACTATCAGAAACATGAAAAGCGGCACCCACAGCTGAGAGTCACGTCACTGCAAAAATTAGGAGGGAGCGATACTCCAATCTCGACTGTCTATAACCAACGTCACCCCTGAATAGCGCATTTCTTGTCAGAAGCTTGGTCTTGTTTGGCGATTCTTTAACCACACTATTGGTCCGGCGCCCCGCTAGATTCTCGGCTCCGTTCTACTTACTAACGATTGACTGCTGGAGCGAGGCAAACCGGCGTTGCCTTGCCTCGCGAGACTGAGATTATTCCTTTCTTAGACTAATTTTCTCATATTCTTCTTCATTATTTGATGCTTACACAGCTGCGTCCAATTAATCGTTATGGCTCAATGATCAAATGTTTTATAAAGTCACCACATCTGTCGTGGTCTATTCAGTGTCTCTGGAATGCCCAGAGAGGCACGTCAATCTTGGGTTAGGTCTAGCGCATCCCCTCATCTGTCTCTGGCGTAGCTTGTCGTTGGGTGAACGGCAATCTTGGAACGGTGCCAACGCCCGCCCCTCTTCATTATCCAATCACAACCAAACGAACCCCTATCGATGATGCGATGGCAAGCTTAGGGAAGGTTCCCGGTGGAAAAAAGCAAATGAAATGGCCACCACCCATAGCGTCATGGTGCATCCACTCCTTCGCACAGTCCCAAAGGTGTCCGCTCCTTTGACGAATTGATCCGCAGCTGGCCATGCACTTGAATCTGTGCGTGCTGCCGGATCTTGGCCTGAAACCCGGTCATTGGCACGCCAGACAGCAGGAACAGCAGGGTCATTGACATCGGTACCCGCGACTCTAAAGGCGGAATAACCGGGCAGGATATTTCTCCACAGGATTCTTCCCACGACTGGCGCATCAATTGACAAAGAGCAGAAAATATCTTACCTGGAAGGCCGTCTTCTCTTTGCTCAATTTACACAAACCTGGGTCAACCTAAAATTATCGCCGACCACGGAGACGCTTGCCACGAGAATATTATCACCGTGTTTCTCTCAGCAGGGCACGCTTGATGCGCCATGACTGTTTCTGAAACAGTCACAGCCGACACGAAGAGCAAAATAGATGCAGCTGTGCAATACACGCGCCAAGCGGAGCGGCTAGCGCATCTGACGCCAGGGCAAGAGGATGATCGAACAGGCGCAACGACTGCGAAGGAAGCTATCTTTGTGACACCGTACGATCCTGTCATTGCAACTGCAAATGGCGGCCGTCTCCCAGCCGTGCCACTTTTAGAGGCCGAGAAACTCAATGCGCTAAAAGACGAGCTTGAAGGTGACTCGATTCCGTCCAAAGACTCCTTGGAAAGTTCAACGGGCCATCACGGTGCAGAGGAGGACGAGAAAACCAAGATGGACGGGACTGGAGAGCTTTCCTCAAAACAATCCACAGAACCGGGCGCGCCTCTTCGAGAGGCCGTGCCGCCGTCACGCACAAATCCGTTGTTCCCCCCGCTCCCATTATACGGGCCGCCGACGCTATTGCGGAACCTGCAATGTTTCAGTTTCCGGGTGTCATCCTTTTTCCTTTCTTTGTCTTTTCTTGGCGTCATCGTTTTGGGAGCGGCCTTTACCAGCTTACCGCTCATATTTCGTAATACCTGGTTTCGACTTACATTCAGAAATCCCGACGCGCTTCGCCCGTTTCATAAGGAGGAGTGTCGCCGAAAAAAGGCTCGAAGAGAAGCAGAAAAGGACTGGAAGCGTCGTCAACGTCGACGCAACAGCCAAACAAAGATGGATGACAACGAAGTCGATGCGGCCCAAAAGGCCGCGTTCGAGCCCACGGAAGGAGGCAAAGACAAGTTGATTTGCGACGTTGGCTATTATGCCCGCCGCGTCGGTCTCAACGTGGAAGAGTTTCAAGTGCAAACCGAAGATGGATTCATTCTGCAATTGTGGCACGTCTACGACCCAAAAGAATACCAACCCGTCCCGGATAGTGACCGCCAGGAACACGGCCCAGAAGTTTTTCCCGAGGGCCAGGCTACCCAAGGCCAAAAGAAGGGAGCTTCTGGCCGGCAATTTAGAGACGGCCAGAGAAAGTATCCTGTCCTACTCGTACACGGACTTTTGCAGAGCTCAGGGGCCTATTGTTGCAACGATGACGAGAGTCTCGCGTTTTATCTATGTAAGAGGTAAGACCACTCTACCACTGCTCGCATTCCTTCTTTTACTCGATCATGAGTTGACGGTATTCTGTAGTGGATATGATGTGTGGTTAGGCAACAATCGCTGTGGTTTCCGGCCTCAGCACCAGATGCTCACCTACAGTGATCCTCGTATGTGGGCCTGGAATATCAGGCAGATGGGAGTGATGGACTTACCAGCACTCATTTCAAGAGTGTTGAGCGAGACAGGATTTGAGAAGCTTGGTCTCATATGCCACTCGCAAGGGACGACGGAGACGTTCGTTGCCCTGGCCAAAGAACAGCGGCCAGATTTGGGGTCCAAGATCAGTGTATTCTGCGCCCTCGCGCCCGCAGCATATGCCGGTCCACTTATCGGCAAAATGTATTTCAAATTTATGCGTATCATCTCACCTGGTCTCTTCCGGCTGATCTTTGGCATTCATGCGTTCATTCCTTTCATGATGAAGATGCACTCCCTTCTTCCTGGTCGACTTTACGGCGCACTAGGCTACCGTGTCTTCTCTTTCCTTTTCAACTGGACAGATGACCGATGGGAGCGAGATCTTCGCGATCGCATGTTTCAATTCGCTCCCGTATATGTCAGCGCGGAGAGCATGAGATGGTGGCTAGGTCGGGAGTGCTTCGCCAAGCAGAAATGCATCCTCGCTACGCGTGAGGTGGGTCAAATGGAGGAGAATGAGGATGAGGAGGAGGCGATGGCCACGGAGACGCCCGAAGAAAACCAGTCCTCAGGGGCCGGCCCCTCGGCTGGAGCTCCCCAAAAGGACAAAGGGCGTACGGCTTGGTACGACGAGCAGGTGCCTCCTTTCGCCATGTGGATCGCCGGGTCTGACGACCTAGTTGACGGTCGGAGACTGTTACGACGATTCGAACGGGGTCGAGAACCGTATGTTCAGTTGGTTCATGCTAAGATTATCGAGGAGTACGAGCATCTTGATGTTATATGGGCTATGGATTCGATAGAGCAAGTAGGGAACGAGGTTCGCGAAGTTATATGGAAAACTGCGCCAGAGGCCGCACGCCAAGTTTGTCGTGTCCCTCAGGGATGTGATGAAGTGGAGCCGTGGGAGCCCAGCACTGAGCCGCCAAGAGTGAGATCTTCTCAAGCCATTGTTTCGAAGGTTTGAGAAGCGAGACTCGCCAGCTCACTAAGCTTCTAGATGATCCTATTCTTTTGTACTTTTTGGCTTTAGAGAAAGATTTTTAATATCTGAGGTATCTCTCACGAGGGAGAATTACCTTGAAGATACCCGCTCCATGATGATTACGACATGCGGCAAGCAAACTTTTGACAGTGCGAAGCATGCTTCTTCACTAAATCATAGCGATACATTTATGTATAATATAAGAGTCATTGTTACTATATGCGTCGTCATTCAAAGAGTCAGTTGGCAATGTTCGGATAATTTTCACTGATGGAATCGGACTAGTATTCTGACAATTATATCATCGGAGACTAGGAGGATGAACGGTAAAATCATGAACATCAAAGCAGGATCTGGGACATTGGCAAGGTGCATCTGCACTTCTGTGCCATTTCGGGGGTTTGCCGGTCATTGCTTCCAGACACTCTACAACCACCCTAGCCAACCTTTGCACAATCTAATATTTAACACATCATTTGGTAATTGGCAAGTTAAAATCGATGCCGGGATGAGCAGCCCTGCAGGTAACATGGCTTTCGGTCTAAAATAACTGGTTTCTCGCTGCTAGCCCAGGAACCAAGTTCGAGTGGCCCCCAGGAATTTCCAATAACACTCATTTTCATACATCTTCATCTATGCTTTCCTACTTCTTCTACGTCTATGTCTTCTTGTTCGTCATATTTTCTCAGTCCACCCTCAATCCATGACAGACCAGAAGCAGCGAATTGAACATGGACGAGATGTTTGGAGACCACATTGGGCCGGCTTTGGGAGCGAGCATTTATCGCTTCGTCGCCGTCGTGATTGCAGTCAAAATTACGGAGTAAGCCAAGAGAAGCCTTTTCTGGCAAGTCCAAGAGCAGAGTGTCGCTAAACGCCGCCAGGGCCACACCCACAAAAAAAAAAGGCATGCTGGGGTCACCTCTGGTAAATCCATTACACAATTTAAATGCTGCGATTGATCGCTTTTGCTCGTCCACTGGATGGGTCTAGAGCTGAACCGCGCGATAAGGAAACAGGGTTGGGCAAAGGAGAAGACGAAGCTGCCCGCTACCCTATGCAATCGAATAAATGAACGTCAAAACTGCTTGAACCCCTTTTACTTGGGTCAATTGAAAACAGCATTCTGCAATGATATGGCATTTTCTTACGGGCAGCATATGGGGTTGACGAGCTGAAGAAAACGCGACTTTCAGTGATGAGGGAACTTCTAGTGCATTACCAGGTTTGGCAAGTCCTGCCAGATCTTTCTGGTTGATGAGCCTCTCTCACTCGTTGGTGGATGGCGTCCTCCGTCTTCTTTGGACCGTCGTCCAGCTCGATGGATCCGCATTGTCTGCTCTCCCGTTGGTGGTTCCTCGTCTCGCTCCCCTCGTCCGCCCAGGGTGACCTTTTGCTGCTTCCTTATCAGTGACAACTGGGCATATGATTGGCGATTAGTGCATTCCCCACGCAACAGAAACCTTACCCCTACCCGTGGCAACGTCAGGCGAGCTATCATCGGGGCTTTAGTGTCTCTCAATCCCTAGTGCAACTGACAGGGTCAAAGATAGGCAGTACTTCGATCGCTTGAGGCACAAAATGATTGATTGCAATGCGATATCCGGGCATCAGGAGGGGGCGTCTAAGAGGCTAAGCTCTTAAATCCCGGACGAAATACTAAAAGGAAATTCGCTATCTCAGGTCAAGGTTGAACATGCCATTTCCGGATTGGAACGAACCCTCCTACTGGGCGACATCCGCCGGTGTGTCCGAGGATAGATCTGCCGAGTTGCCATGCATCCCGCTCACTCTGGCCGCCCCTTGAGGAGATGTAACCGCACGAAAGGCTTGGTCCTGATGTATTGATACTGTCTATTCACTTATAGACGGGTCAGCCTCCCTGGACTGTTCATTGTCCACCGTTTTCAAGCCGACGTCAGCGACAACTTCGTGCTTCCCCTTTTATCGGCGTCGCCTTTGAAATACATTCACTTCGTCCTTCTTTTCTCTCTTTTTATTAGTTGGTTCGAGTTTTAAATCCTGGAAAGATGGATGCTACATCCGCGCATCACCGTAGAAGCGTCAATGAAGAGCCGGTCACGTCAGTACTGGCGGGAGATGTTCCTATCGATCCAGGAGCGTCTGCTGATGAAGAGGTGCTGGAGGCATTGGGTTACAAAGCCGAGTTCAAGAGAGAATTCAGCCTTTGGACATCATTTTGTGTTAGTTTCGCTGTCTTGGGTCTCCTGCCGAGTTTTGCTACGACGTTATACTACGGCATGGGCTATGCAGGAACCGGTGGTATGTATTGGGACAGAAGCGTTTATCGTCGTTTAAAATCCAGCGACTAATTGTAAATTCTATAGGTATGGTTTGGGGTTGGATTGTTGCCATGGTTTTCATTCAATGTGTCGCCATGAGCATGGCAGAACTCTGTTCATCAATGCCTACCAGTGGTGGACTTTACTACGCCGCGGCCGTCTTGGCTCCTCCTGGATGGGGTCCTCTTGCTGCATGGCTTACTGGCTGGTCCAACTGGTGCACACAGATTACCGCTGCTCCTTCGGTCAATTACGGAACGGCTTCCATGATTCTCGCTGCTGTATCAATCAACAAGCCGGACTATTCGCCGCAGAATTATCAAGTTTTCCTCTTGACCGTTCTAATTATGATCTTTCACGCCTTCATAAGCAGCATGCCCACACGTTGGATTGCCCGTTTCAACTCTGTTGGCACTACTCTGAACATCATATGCTTGGTTGTTGTGCTCATCACAATCCCCGCGGCTTGCAATCGCCAGCATCCCAAATTCACTCCTGCTTCCAAGGTCTGGGGCACCATCGAGAACGAAACTTCTTATCCTGATGGCATTGCTGTTCTCATGAGTTTCATCAGTGTCATCTGGACCATGTCCGGGTACGATGCACCATTTCACCTGAGCGAGGAGTGCTCCAATGCCAACGTTGCTTCTCCGCGTGCAATCGTCATGACTTCTGGTATCGGCGGCCTCATGGGGTGGTTTCTTCAGATTGTCGTTGCCTACACGGTCGTTGACATTGATGCCGCCATCAGCTCAGACCTCGGTCAACCTTTTGCCGCATACTTGCAGCAAGTTCTCCCTCAGAAGACCGCAACAGCCCTCCTTGCTCTGACCATTATCTGCGGGTTCTCGATGGGACAAGGATGCATGGTTGCCGCTTCGCGAGTGACTTTTGCCTATGCGCGTGATGGTTGCTTTCCATTCTCGAGATTTTGGAGCAAGGTGAACAAGCTCACCCAGACGCCGGTTAATGCCGTCTGGTTCAATACTTCCATAGGCATCTGTATGCTGTTCTTGATCTTTGGCGGTAGCGTTGCCATTGGCGCGCTTTTCTCCGTTGGTGCTATTGCTGCCTTTGTCGCCTTTACCATTCCCATCTTCATCAAGGTGTTCTTTGTCGGTACTCGATTCCGCAAGGGGCCTTGGAATTTGGGTCGTTTCAGTCAGCCCATCGGTGCCTGCGCTTGCGCTTTTGTCTCTCTCATGGTTCCCATCCTCTGCCTTCCCGAATACACTGGCAGTGCTAACAGGTGAGCTTTCCGTGCCCTCGATGCTTTTGGCTTTTCTATGGAAAAAAGAGAGTTTGAGGACCAAAGGCTAACAATACTCTTACCTGCAGCCCCAGCCTGATGAACTGGACCTGTCTTGTCTACGGTGCCCCCATGCTCATCATCTCGATTTGGTGGGTCGTCGACGCCCACAAGTGGTTCCACGGACCGAAAGTCAACATCCATCACCAGATGCATGGCGGAGATGTTCTTCAAGGAATCGAAAAATATCCCGCGCCGGAAGCTTCAAGCGATGGATCTGCCCCTTCAAAACCTGAGCGCTTTGGCGAGGCCAAGGACCCGCAGCTGGAGTAATTCTTGTCTTCTTCATCATTTTTTTGAATCACCGGCGGTTTTCCTGACAATCAATGATATCCCTTTCTGTTTTCTACGATTTTGTGGGGCGTGAAGTTTAGACCTAGAATCCCAGGCTCTGGCTTTCCTTTCCACTCTCTGAACAGCTGTGCTATTCTTCTATTCTTTGTTTTACATATATTCCACGTCATAGCACGCACAGAAAGCGTTGAACGCCTTCACCTGCTTTTTCTTAAAAAAGTATCTTTTTTCTCCAAATGCAAGCGTATCAGAGCATAGCATATGAATCGATCAAAATAAATTGCTCACGTCATTCCGCACTTTTCTCTTTACTCGGAGCAAAAATTCCACTCTCGAGAAACGAAACCCGTCCAAACGTACTAGTCTGTCTGATGTTGCTGATAAGCACTGCCTCCGGTTTCGGTACGCCAGTCCTTTACTTTTTCACTCTCATCGTGATGACGATAAGGTGTAACATCATGTTACATTAAACCGTTCAGCATCGTAAATGTTTCAAGTCGGTGTACTACGGATATAAGGCCAGTATAAAGGGCCCGATCGGAAAACATGCCTCCAGTTGCTGACGTTGCCGATATTTCCGAGGCCTAGCTTGCTTGACAGTTTCAGATTCCTACGCGGATACTAGAAAGATTAGACAGGGATGTTTGAATCGACGCAGGTCCAACGCATGCTGACGCAGTAGAAAAAAATTTTATTCTAGCAACTATTTGTTGCTTTGGGAGATCCTGGTTCTAGCAATGATATCTCTTAGCGCCCCGTGCGTACCGGAGGATCGGCTGCGAGGCTCAATTGAGCCTCCATTTATCAATGCACTAATATAATAGAAAACGCGCATCGTAGAAGTAGTTTGGGACTGGGCAAACTGGAAGGCAATGAAGATCTTGTCTGCGCGGAAGCGCGGAAATAGATATTGATCGGGTATCAGGATATCTTAGCGGAGGGATTTTAAGCGCAGTCGTCTCGAGAATGCACGAATAGTAGGCTGGTCGGATATCGGGTGGACATGCTGTAGACTTGAAATAGTACAATGTAGTGTAGTCCCAAGATTGCTGGAAAAAAGAAATTGTAGGTAAGAATTAAGCACTAGTATTTGTACAATAGCAAGACTTTAGTTATGAATTTTTTGAATTATCGTGCGGACGTGAAAGAGAGTAATAATAATAGTCGAAGAGAGAGTCTGAGGCATGATTTTGATAAGGACAGTCTATGTACAATTCATTTAAAGGCAATGTAAGCTCAAATGAAAATTCAATAATATTGCTTCAGAGACTACTCTTCTGTCAAGCTAGGAGAAAGAAAGGAAAGGAACAAAAAAAATCAAATAATACCCAACAAGCATGACTGTTTTGGTGTTGATATAATACACACACTCAGCACAGCCACACAAGCCACAGAGACACCATAAGCGCTGGGGCAGCCACAGCGGTAAACGCCGCGTAGAGCTCACACCGCCTCAAGAGCTCGCGGGTGGTTGAAGGGGGAACTACACCATGCACGTCCCACGTCCCACGTTCCACCCGTCCCCCGCCAACAACAACTTCAACTCCTTTCCGCCACTCAGATCATGCAAATTGAATATTCCCTTTCATTCAAGCTTGAACTTTAGGTATTTCTGCACCCAGATATACTTTCTTCTTCTGAATCATTGGCTAAATTGCCTGCACCGAGTATAGAAAAAGCTACTCTTATCTACCTACGCTACTTCTATCAGCTCACCTGAGGAACTACCGAGATAGGCAACAACATACAAACAAACCGAATTGACTTTGGAGAACAATCATTTTGCCTACCGCCAAAAAAAAGAATCAATCGCCGTTTTGGCGGACTTGAGTTTGAATTTTCTTCTCTCATTTTACCAAATCTAATTAAAAACCACGATTGTCCGTCGAAATGGCCGATTCGGCCTCCAAACCGACCCTCTCCTATTCCTCCGACCCAACGCTCTATCTCTACACCTCTCTCACCGCTGGATCATCGCACATCATCTCCGCGACATCGCGGCTCGAAACGATTCTCAAAGCCAATCGTGTTCCCTTCCGGGCAATCGATGTAGCCACAGATGAAAAGGCACGGATGCTCTGGGGTCGAAGGGCGGGCAAGCGCAAATTGCCCGGTCTAGTGAAGGAGGGAATGGTGGTTGGGGTACGTGCTTTTTTGCATTCACAGGAACTCATCGCTACTTTTTCAACCTTTTTCATTACATTTTATTTTCCACGCCATCCTGACATTGATATTATCTACAGGACCTTGAGCAAATCGAAGAATGGAACGAATACGGCGAGCTCAAAGAGAACCTTGGACCTCTTCCACCCGTTTCCACCCCTTCAGCATCAGGCACTCCCGCTCAATCCGCTACTCCTAAACCATTCGCATCTCAAACGCAAACAGCACCCGCACCCGCACCTAAACCTGCCGCATCATCACAACCTCAGCCTCAGATATCCCAGCAGTCGCAAATGACGCTAACCATGCGTCAGGCGGGCGAAGAAGCGGCCAAAAAGGCGTCCGAAGCCAAGGCTGCATCAATCAAGAAACCTACTCCGGGCGTAACAGCGGACAAGATCCGCCCTCTCGACTCTTCCACTGCTGCCACTGCCCCTCCTACGGGCGCAAGCACGGACCTTCCACCCGACGTTCTAGACACTCCTCTTGCCGCAGAAACCATTTCCTCCAGCGCCACCACCAAATCCGAGTCTATCGAAGCCGCAATCAAAGCAGCCGCCGCCGCCGCAGCAGCAGCACCTTCTTCTGCCGGTGCCAGTGGGGGCGGTCTTAGCGGCATGACTCCACCCGGTCCAACACCCACGCTCGCGCCCTCTGCGGACCCATCATCTTCTTCCTCTCCTCCTCCGGCACCACAGCCCGGCGCCGTGCCCGTGCCTCATCCTCGCTCCTCCTCCTCTTCCGGCTCCCTCCCCCGCCGCTCGTCATGGACAAATGTCCCGCCTCCATCGTCACCGCCCATGGAAGGCCACCCGCGCACGCACCGCGGCTCGAGTCTATCCGTTGCCTCGATGGAAGAAATCCAACAGGCCGAACGCGCATGGATGATCCCCGAAGACCCCAACGAGTCTGCCATCACCGTCGTTGAAGACGAAGGAGGCGCAAAGGCAAAGCACGTCGAACACTCGCCTTCAGTGTCCAATGAAGCCGGTGCTGGTGCTGGACCTGGTCCCAGTGCATCATCGTCATCAGCTGGGGGTGAAAGGGTCCGCGTCAAGGAAAGCGGCGGGGAATCTGCCGTGTAGGTCTGCCGTGTAAGGTCTGCCGTAGAAATTATGCCGGAAGTCGAGAACTCACGGTTCGGATGACGGAGGTGAAAGTCGAAGTTGAACTTGGTAGATTCAAAGGGAAAAAAATGAGACAGAAGTGCTGAGTCGCTGACCAGGAATCTTGAGGAGCGTATCTTTCTTTTTCTTACTTTCTTTATTTCATACTATCTCCTATCGAATTTTCTTTTCCTCTTATCAATATTTTTTTATTACTTCTGCTCTGGGTTTGCTTTTTTTTTAAATTGGGCTGTACCTGCCTACCTACATATATGTGTGTGCACTTAATATTATCACGTTCCCGAATACATGTGTTTCGCGCGCTGCTGCTATAAATTGGATTTTTATCCCGGCGAGAAAAATTGCTGTGAGACTCGATTGTTTCTCTTTTCTATTTGCTCTCTTTTCATCTTCTTTCCACTCACTCAATTTTGCAAATTTTCCCTTCTCATCTTTTAAATATAGGTGCTCTCAATATATTTATCAACTTTCTCGATTAATTAATTGATCTATCAATTATTTAATTATTAAATCTTTTATCTTGATTTTGTCCCTTAAATTCACTGCTATATACAGCACCTCTCCCCCTCTCCCTCTTTCCCTCTTCCACAAAAACCGGAAGTAAAAGGGAGGGAGCGATGAAAAGAAATAAGGAGAAGTAGAGGAGTAAAAGAGTTTATTCATCCTCTGTACTTATACAACCCTCTTAACTTGACTTTCCCGGTGGCGCCTGAGTCGCGTCGGCACTGACACCGTCATTGGGACCGTCGCCATTGGGACCATCGCCAGGATAGAGTCCATTCTTCTTCTTCTCGAGGGCCCAGCGCTCGATCCAAGCCTTCATTTTCTCGCGGCTCTTGGCGCTGCCGACGTTGACGGTGGGGATGATGCGGTCGATGCGCAGGGCGCATGCGAACACGGTGAGTTCGCGGAAACTGCTGTGCTCCGAATAGGGCACGCCAAAGCATTTGGCTTCGCGGGTGGAGCCGCGCTGCGGGACGAGGTCGCGCATGGTATATCCCGAGCGCCAGTTGTTGGAGTAGAGCACGTTCGAGACGGTGGGGGACTCGATGAATCTGTAATGTACCAAAAAAAAGAGGTTAGATATGCTCGAAGATGTTGGATGATGTTTTATGGTGTTTTATGGTGCTCCAGGAGGTGAAAGAGGAAAAAAAAAAACACCCTAAAAGTAACAGCAACAACAACCCGCCACCCACCCACCAAGACACAAAAAGAGGAGGGAAAAGAGGAACAAAGGGGAGAAAAGGAGGGGGGGAGCTCGTTATGATGAGAGGGACATACCTTGTACCTGGAGGGCGATAGTTCCATCCAGTTGGACGGAACCCCACGACACGGGTAAAATGCGGCTTGTACGTATTGAGATAATCCTGCAGCGTGTCTGCGCGAATCTCAAAGAGGGGGGTCATGTGCACTTGTGCGGCGAGCGGATCGGGGGTAAGGAGGGACGAGAGTCCTGGGTCTTCGAGACAGGCGCACACGCGGAGTTTGCCTGCCGGTGCGTAAATTTTGGATTGTAAGGCGCGCGCAATGCCAAGACATATTCGTTCTTTTCCGATGGAGTATGTGCCGATGACGACGAGGAGGCGGCCACGTGATTTTGCGGGATTGGCGGGACTGATTTCAGAAGCAGCTGAAAGGCTGTTGTTGTTGGTTTCGTTGGAAGGAAGAGGTGTAATGGACATGGCATCGACAGTAGGTGCAGATGGGTTCAAAGGACAGGATAGCATTTTACGTGACGGATCGGAGGTGGTGCGATTGGCAGAACAAGTGCTATCGGAAGGACTATCAGACGTATCGTCTTCGCCGGGCTCCCGTTTGATCAGATTCGATACGCTTCGAACAAATTTGACCATTCCGCTGCCTGCTCGATCTCGCTTCATTTGCTCCCAGCTATCGGACGCGTCGACGCGTTCTTTGTTCAGACTCACACACATGTCTGCACAGGCGCCAATGACGTCGTTTTGGCCACGAAAAGCGTATTTTGGGTTCAGATAGGTAGTGTCGAGGTAGCATACGTCAATCTTTTGTTCAATTGGTTTGCCGGTGATTTCATCGAGTGTATCTGGTCGGAGGAGCGGGTGCTTGAGATGTTCCGGAGAAGCACGAAAGTCGCCACAGTGTAAGACCCTTTGCATTTTTAGGCTTTTGCCCCTCTTGCCAAGGACCTTTTCAAAGAGAAAGAGCGAGCTGCCGGGGCAGTGGTTCGCTGGTATCATCGTAACATGTACGCCTTTGGTGCCGGGGACTTCGATCTTCTCTTCAAAGTTTATTCCAACGACGTATTTTGGGTCTACTCGAAGCTGCTGCTTTACCAAGTTCGCCGTCACTGTACTGCAGTAGATTGGACCGTGCTGCCAATTAGCTGTGAGACCAATATAATGGTCACTGTGGAAATGGCTGAGAAAATATGCACTGCATCCTTCTACGGAGCCGTAGCGAAATGCGTCAACACAGATGAAGAATCCCGGCAAAATCTTGTAAAAGGGACACGTTCGTTGATACGCAGGCTTGCCTCGATCTGCATTCTCTGCCGCCGCGGCAGAAGCCCAGGCCATATCCTCCGCATGGCCAGACATGAGCTTGGAAAAGGCAGAGGATTTCTCGCCCGGCAATCCAAACGTAAATGGGTTCTCCTGTGGTGGCTTTGCTGGCCTCGCAGGTTTTTGAAACCGAGCATGTCCTGGCGGTTCGTTTTCCGGGAGGCCGGGCGGAGCTATGGGTGGGGGTTTGCGTTCGGGCAGCGGTGTTGGATTGCCATCTAAACAGTTGTTGACATGAACAGATGCTTCCTAGAACTAGTAAGCATGGATCTTCAGCAAGGACTGCCTTTTCCCCTGTAGACTCACAGTGTCACCAATACCAGCCATCGATATACTACAGACAGGACAGCAGGGGCTGGTATCCTCTGCTCCGAGATTGTTTCCAATTCCTTCAACTGCATCCATTTCGTTGTTAAACTCTGCTTCCGCCAACTCTAGCAGTCGCTGCTCCTCTAGATACTCTCGCTCGAATTCTTCGCCCGTACCGAAATCACCATCATTAAAGTCCTCGATGTCGTCGAACCTTTCCTCTCCAAAATAGCTGCTAGCTTCTCTTTTAAGAAAAGGGGCGCCTTTTGAAAAGGTATCGGCTCCATTATCGTCAACCAAGGCTTCTGATTCTTTCGGCGGTTTAGGTTCATCTCTCAAAACATGTGCATTATCGTCAAGCTCCTTGATTGGTACGTCCTCATCTACTTCGTCGTTGTTGTAAAACTCTTCCCTATTTCTGTCCGAATCGTCATTATCCAGAGCAACCGAAAATCTTGAGTCTATGGTATCCGCTTCGAGTCCATCCCGAGCATCTCTATCAGAACGCACCATGTTTTTCGTAGACTGCTGCTCTGTATCAGGAGGTGGAGGACTACAAGCTTTTGTTGCTGGGTCCACATCCGCTATCGTCTGCTGCAGCTGGAGGGGCTCTTGTTCAGTCGAGAGTTTCCGACTCTGCCGCTCCTCATTCTCTGATTCGCCGGCATTTTGCCCGTTTTCACTGCCCGCAAGAGAAAATTTCCCGCCCAGTCTCCGTCTCTTAACAGGAGCTGAATTCTCATTGTATCGTGCATTATTATCTTCTCCTCTAGCTTTCCCTTCCGTTGATGGACCGTTTTCCGATGGTGTCAATACACCATTGCCATTGGCAAAGTAGCTTGACTGCTCTTCCAAAGGTGAGCCCGATGCATCTTCAAACTTCACGTCCGGTGTCGCCGACTTGGAGCGTAATGACACATCCGGCGGTGTCCCAATGGATGTCCCTACAAAGAGACCGTCTCCGTCATCATCTGCAAAACTCTGGCCGGGGCTTGAGCTTTGCTTCTGAGGCGGCGGATCAACCTTTTTGAAAAATGAGAGGATGCTCTGATTTGGCTTGGCTTTGGCTTTTGTGGCATTGTTGACCGCAGGGCTCTTTTTGGCCCGCGCAGGACTGGAGAACGACGAGCTGCTTCTTGCCGGCGGCATATTTTTAGGAGATCCGCTCGAGCCTAAAGCCTTCTCTGCTGCGGAGCTGCGCCGGAAGGCCGTCGAAGGCCGGGCATTGGACGGCGAGGATCCTGAAGACGAGGTAAAGGGCGGCGGAGGAATTGAACTTTCGGGAGTCGGTGGTCTTCCCACGGCCGGCAATTGTTTCACAGTTCCTCGAGGATTTTCTCGAGGATTTCGAAACATATCATGTCATTTCATTAGAGCAGGGGTTACCAGTAAATGGTAACGTTCTTTTCGTGTGGCGTTGCATTGAACGCTTTTACGGGATTAGAATGGTTAAGCCGCGCTTCAGGCACATCCTTTGTCGCGTCGTCCCGTGATATCGGCAGACACGCGATGACGCATTAGATTGACCAAATGTGCAATGCTCTATTTACGAGGTACAAACGCACACTCATTTCACTCATTCAATGGCGAACATCAAAGACTTTCTCTTTCCAGCGTTTTTAAATTTTTAGACTATTCTTTTAATGCTGCTCTGACTAAATAACCGTAATCGAGCTTGCAATTACGGACGATCCGTACAAGTATAACGCTTTCAATGAGACTGACTTATCCTCCCACTTCAAATAACCATTTGAAGATGAGGGTGTTCTCCACCAGTGGAAGATGTTTGAAATCAGTGTGTCATATACTAGCCAACATGTTATGCTTGTTGAACTAGTGTGATTTCCGTGACCAATCCCCTGTTCCATCTATCGAACTAGAAATCGTAGCTTTTATCGTGAGGGTTTCGTTGATTGCTGCGCAGCTTCTGCAGGGAAAATCTCGTTAGCAGCAATCAAGCAATAACCATGGCAAAGACACGACAAACCTCTTCTCGTAGCGTCCTCTAGCAGAGCAGTATCCACTCCGGCCGCAGGCAAGTGTACATATCGGACCACGCTTCCTCGGATGAAGACATTCTTTACCGATGACTGTTGTAGAAATATTCCGTCAGCAAACAAATTCGTAGCCATATTTACTTTGCGACCATAAATGCAAAAATTCCTCAGCGCGCCAGTCGATGAGAAGACGGGGCCAAATTGTGCGCGGTCAGGATCGAAGTGGACTTGTCATTCCAAGATCCTCTTCCTTATAAAAGCTTTAGACTCGATAGCACCATGCATATCCAGTTGCTCTTTGAGACCCTGTGACATATCTCATAGCATCGAAGCCCCAAGAGAGAATCACTGCCAGTGCCATAGCGAGCTATGGATCGCTCAATTTCCCCGCTTCCAGGCCCTGCACGTGCACAATTTCCCAGCCAGTATCCCAAACCCCTTGCCCGTCTTCCAGCGATGTCGTACGAATCATCCGAAGATAGAAGCTGGTTGACTTCTTCACACCTCGAATCTTCATTATGTCGGAACGTTATGGCGCTCTTGTCGCAAACAGTAATCTCATCGACGTTTCTGGTACGAATCCTGGATTGACAAGCCCAGTTCCATCCTGCCCGGTCCTCGTAATATCTTCTCCGTACGTCTCGAAGCCCTTTTCATCGACTCGTCCCAATCGCACATCATCCGTCCTCCCATCCCATCCCCGCCAAAGAAAGGCATCGCACCGCATCCCACTTCGACACCCAAACTACCCAATTACCCAAAAAAAAATCAAGCAAAGTATAATAAAAAGGAAACTGACCAAATGCGGATACTTCAATTCATCCAAGACCTGGATATCATCCAGCTTGATATTCAGAAACTGGTCGACGGACTTGAGCGTGCCGCGGATCGAGATGTCGTTTTTGAGCTCCACCGTCACTTCATGGTCGACGAGCGTCTTGAAGAAGCTATATTACAGACGAGTTTAGCTCCAAATCCGCCCCAAAGTCCTCCAAAATTCCCTTTTCAAACAACCACGTCCCCGACTCGATCAGCTCCAAAACCCTCGACTCGAACAAACTTGGTCCAGTCTTTTCCAGGCAAGGAGCAGAAAAGGCCCAGGGAAAGAGAACAGAAACGACCAGGACCGGGGAAGAAAGAACCCGGGCAGAAAGGACCAGGGTCTGGGAAGAAAGGACTAAGGAAAGAAGAGGTACGATACCTGAAGAACAGCATCTTCGTTGGCGTTGCAAGGTAAGGTACGTATCAATAACGAAATTTCGACAGCCCGATACGTACTAAATGGAATGAGGAACGGTCTGAAGCGGCGGGAGAGCAGAGAGGATGGTATGAATTAAGATAAACTGTCTGGACCCTGCGACAAGTTGCGACACGGCGGTGGGTTGCGCCGCAATCCAACTTGAGACTCGGCCGGCAAAACTTCGGGCGATGGGGTCCCAGACAGCGTGCGAGGGGGGTTGTGCAGGGTAAGGCAGTGTATTTCAATACTTTCATGAAACAGTCGATAGAAATATCTGGGTAGTCTACTCCCTCAAAACCGAAGAGGATGTGCTTGGGTTAGTGATCTAAACGAAAGTTGAAAAGAATTAGAAAATAATAAAAGTAAAAACTAATAATCATGATTTGTTTCATAGAGGCAATCAGATTAATTATAAACAATGGCGTCTTACTATAAGCAAAGTACTAATTGTGCGCTTCTTCTATCACAGGGGTATACTTTCTCCTTCCTATACTGTAAATGCAATAACAACAACAACAACATATGCTGAAGATCCATGTCTAAAGGCAAAATGAAAGGGCAAGGGAAAATCAAGTCAAGCAAAAGCATATACAGGGCATCATATATTTCAAAATAAAGGACGGCGGTCCTCGGAATGGGAACGAAATTCTTTTTCATCTCAGCCAATCGAAAATGTGCAGCAGCACGACAATCAAAGAGGCTCAATCGATCCCGTCATCTGCTAGTACTTCTCCCCCCTCCTCTTCCCGGTCTCTCCTCCCAGCCCAAAACGACAACACCAATTCGATGTAGCAACTACCCACATCCCTTCCAAGCTTCGTGACTCACTTCCGCAACGCCGCCTTTCCGGTGGGCTTCCTGGCCCAGCCGGTCAAGCACCGCCATCCTGCTCCCGTCTGCTCTCCCTCCGCAACGATGCTGTTAATCCCCTCTAGTAATCTCTCCTCGCTCTTCCCCATTTCCATATGCAACTTAAGCATCCATCTTTCCCATGCCAAAGTACCGACCAGCCCAGTGAGACCAGCCACGTGAGCAGTGTTTCCGGTATTTGCGACATCTGCTTTCTCATCTTGCGGCGCCTGAGGAGGGTTGGCTGGAGGTGCTGCGGCCAGGGGCAGGAACAGCCACGCGCGTTTGACCTGACCGAATCCCGCATTCTTCAATCTGCCAATCCAGGATCGAGTAGGGGTGGACTCATATCCTCGAGTCTTGAGATTAAATCCAAACTCCACCGATGTTGCCATAGCTCGAGGTCCAGCCCGGATAATATCCGAGTCCATCACCATAAACTCGAGATAACCACCCGGTTTGAGACAGCGGAGGCACTCCTTGAGACAGAGATCGTACTCATCTGCCATTTGTTCTGGTGGTCGATCGGTCTTCAAAAACATGTACAAGGAGCGCGCCGAAATGACGTCAAAAAAGTTATCTCGAAATGGTAGTTTCCACAAGTGGGGAACAGTGACCCGGCGATGGTTGAATGGGCTGCGGCAGGTCTCGTTCCCAGCTTGCTCTTTGCTTAGCACGGTGTATGTCTTCACTTGGCGGTACTCCAGGGCACATAGCCATGCCCAGTCGCATGTAGACTGTCCACCGAGATCCAAGACCCTAGCCCTATTCCTAGGGGTGTCTTTAGCTTGAGGCGTGGTCTTGCTCCGAGCAAGCAGCTTCCTGGCGGGGCTCATAAGAAGATGGCCACCGTTGAGCATTTTCAAAGCCTGGACGTTCCATGTAGAAAACCGGATCTGATCCAAAGCCTGGCTTTCTCTCTCTTTGCGCTCTATAATCTTTTTCTCTGGGCTATCGCCTTCCTGCGGGTGACCAGGAGGAGGCATGAGCGAGATTGGGCGACGGAGAAGTGGCCGAGTGATAGGGTCAACGAGATAATACAAGCCGAGGAGCTGGTCACGATAAGCAGAAGGAAGGCTAATCCGGGCGGCGCGAAGTGCTTCGATCCTGGCCTGCTGGTACGTGAAAGCGTCGAGCCGCCCAGCGGTACGAATGAGGTGCTGAAAGGCATGATAATACAGAGAATCTCCGGGAATCTTTGGCAAAGGTCTGCGCTCCATAGGCTCGGGCTGAATGTCCTCCTGGAAGCGCACAGACTTTTTCACAACGGGCTCAGTCGCTTTTGGAGCGGACTCAGACGGCAAGTTGTGCTCATTAGCAACGTTTTCATCATCTTCAGGGGCAGGTGCTTCTCTAAGAGCATTAAGATATGTTGTTTGCGCCACAAGCCAACTGCTTGTCCGGTCGAGGTTAGCTGAGGCCAGTTGACGAAGTCCCCGTTCGTAATTCTCATCAAAGTCGTGAAAGGGTTGCTCTTTCAAGGTACTTGTCAGTTTGGCCAGCTCCTCGGGCTCCATTTGAATCTCAACCACCTCGGGTTCCCGTATTTGCTCGACTGATCCAACTATGTGCTCAGGCATCTTTTCCTCCTCTCTCAGCCACGGATAGCCATAGAATCTCTCGGCTGTTGCTGAAGACGGTGGGTGGGGAGACTTGGGTGCCCACGTATGCCGTGTGCCAGGCTCGAGCGAGGCGAAGAAGTCGCGTGGGGAAGGGATGCTCAATTGAGTGAGCGCACCGAGAGATGCCCGGGATGCAGCTGAGGGGGTTTTCGGTGCATATCGGTAGAAGTCTATGGCAGATACCTGCTCCATTTCCGGCTCCTTTTCTGCCGGAACATTGTTCGTATCGTCCCATTTGTCGTCCGTCAGACCCTGAGATAGCTCAATAGGACTTTCCCGCGAAAGGTGCTCTAAGCTGTGCACGTCGGAGTCTTCCTCTGTTATCTGCTCCAATGGGTGCATATCCTCTTCCGCCGAAAGCACCTCAACTGTGTGACGCCTCGGCAATCGAGCGTGATAATCAACGGGTGAGAGCAGATACTGTTCCCTTAGCCCATCCTGATTTGATCGACCCTGACCCGCCGTTGAATTCGGTGTTGACATGCCCCAATCCTGAACTTCAGACATCTTCATAGTCGAGTCGGGTGTTGCTGGCGCACTGAGATTCGCCATTTGCTCCGAGGTCACGCTACCATCGAGAGATGGAGTCGCATTTGCCGCGGGGAGGTCCCGGGAGAGAAATGACAATGCTGCTGGTGACATTGGTATCTTTGGTGGGGGTGTCGGCGGAACCGGTGAAGATTTATGGCATTCATTGGTATGCGGAGAAGTGGACCAGGTGGGGATCGTGAGTGAAGGATAGCGGTTCCTGTGTGGGTTGAAGACAGGGGAACCCGTCTTTGGAAGAAGCTTATCTTCTGACAAATCCACGTTCAATGACTGTTGCTGTTCAGCCTGCATAAACTGTGTGGACCTGCTGCCATGTCTTCGGTTGTTCCACGGTGACTCGGGAGATATCGAGGCTGCGGATTCAGGTGAGTTTGAGGTAGTCAAAACGCCTCCATGACATAAAGTCGGAACAGACTCGATTGAAGGAGGAGAGATTATCAGCGTTGGTTTGTCGATCGGTGTTCCATTCCCATCTCTTAAAAAGGGCCTTATGTCGCACTGGAACACGTCTTCTATTATTGTATTAAGTCGCGGATGCCGGGCCTGCCCGGGACGCGGTGATTCGTAAGTTGTTGTAGGCAAGTGTGAAGACTCCATCTTTCCAGAGATCGTGTCAAGATTCCACTTAGAAAAAAAAAAGAAAAAGGAAAAAGAGACGATTAGTTTACTCAAAGAAGGCAAGGCACGAAACTGCCATAACAAAGGCTGGACAATATTAAATAAAGCTATACATGCATCCGGTCAACGGATACAATTAACCTGAGGAAACCGTTCGATCAACGAAACGGCCCCAAAAGAGAAAAGAAGGCACGCAACAAAAAGAAGAATACGATGCTTGGACAGCATCGTTGGACGGGTACGCATTGCATATATGTTCATTGACGGATCAAGGCAATCCCTCCGTCCCGTTCCTTGATTGGTGCATCAATATACCAAGCCACAGGGGAACCGGGCGCTTAATTTAGATATGATTTGCCAGGCTGGTCTAGTCATAATGGAGACTTTGTCCGGAAATGGAGAGTGAACGGGGGCTCTATGCGCTATGGTCACTCTCGAGGCGACCGCTTCAATGGCCACGCGCAGGAGCTCATGGGACCCAGTTCGGTCGTAGGCCTGTAGTTGACCCGAAGACTGCAGTGAACGAGGTGAGAGATGAGCCCATGCAGAAGAACGGCCATCCAATAGTAGGCGTCGAAAATTGTTCTGTGAGACAGTAAAAAAGGATGCCATGACAGGCAATGGCAGCGAGACGCCCTTCTCTGGCAGTCATATCCCTACGATTGGTTCACCATCGACAGGCTTGGCATTCACGAGCATGACTGTAAGCGCCCAACCCTTGCCAAGCTCAATCGAGCCCGATTCCCCTTATTCCTCCTTCGAGCATTTTGGATCCGAATTTGACGTCATTGTTATCTTGTCACGGAGCAATAATAAAGTATTTCAATATTTGTAGAGTGGTCGCATATGGCATAATTAACGCTCGTCATTACCTCGCAGCGGCCGGGAATATGGTCTCAAGACCCACCAATCAGATTCGCTCAAACTTTGAAGGAAAAGAGCATAATCTCCACCATCTGTCGTCGTTCGCCGGCCATGAATCTATCGTGTGCATGGATTGCGGTGCACCTTGAAATATTATGTAGCCGTAGCGCTGCTGGTCTCGATAGTCTTCTCCCTCAGCGCTACTTCATGAATGGCTCGCCGAGCGGGTTGCATCTCGGCTTTCAAAACAACGGCAGCAGAGGGCGTCAAGAGATTTTGGGTATTACTGGGGAAATGATTGATCTCCGTGCTTACTCGTTTTCGCTCTTTATATTTGCTCAGAATTTCCTCGACATGGTCGCTACATTAGCTGGACGAATTATTTTGGCCTCGACTCGGAAATTATTCGAGTCGAGAAGGCGTGATGACAAACCATACGACCATTTTCATAGCTCATGAATAAACGCAATCCAAATCTGACCTATTTTCACTATGCAATTGAACATCGAGCTCAAAAATGTGATGACATGACTCCATCCTAAACTTTTATTATCCGTCTACATGATTGTACATGGTCAACATCCCGATCGGCATTGAAATTTCGTAAAGTTTCTATCAAAATATAGCGGGAGAAAGAAGAAACGAAAAAGAGACGAGGTATATATGAAAGAAACGGTGTAAAAGGAGGTATCTCCAACAAGTCTTAGCTCCCTGTACACGGGTCTAGGCGAGCTTTGCGTAGAAATGAAGTGTAGAAGAGAAGGTCTAATAGTAAGACAATGCCCATAGTGATTTGGCGGTGAAGATTAAGTCTGAAAGCCAAACCCTTTGAACCGTAAACGCGGAGAATCGACTACCGGATCTTATGCCAAGCAATGCAACAGAGAAGGAATTATAAAAAGGGAAAAAGAAAAAAGATAAGTCGTGGGAGATACACTAAACACTGATGATGCCAATTGAAATCAAAACGACAAACATCATACGCGACGCGAGACAGACAATTCATTCGTCACTGAATGTCCTTGGGAACCCCGTTCTGGGCCGAACCGTTTTGGGCTATGCCATCTTGAGGCACACCATCTTCATGAGGGTGCTCCTGAATAGGACCACCGCTAGGAGAAGGGGGGACACTCTTCTCATTGTACTTTTCCCGACCCGCCATGAGAGGAGAGGCACCATACTTCTCCTTGCCCATGAGGAGAGGAGACTTTCCGCCGGTCCGCTCAAAGTAGCTGGAGAGGTGGGAGCTAATGGCATCGTCCATGTCAGAGTCCGCGCCCTTCTCGTCGGCAACCTTGCGCTCCTGCTGCTCGACCCACTCGGCCCGCATCTCGTCAACCTTTTGCTGGTAGTCGAGTTCGGCGTTGTAGTGCTTGCCGACGCCGCGCATACGCTCCCAGAGCGACAAGTGCTTAGGGTGAACCGCAACCCCGTGGTACTCATCCTCGCGGCCTTCGCGAATGAACTGCCAACGACGCTCTTGCTCTTTGAGGTCGAGACCAGTGGTGTCGGGAAGGAAGAGGAAGGTGAGGATAGCACCGCCGAGGCCGAACCAAGGGACGACGTAGAACTTGGTCTGCGTGTCAATGTAGTTGTAAAGAATGGAGGCGAGGAGAGCACCGAGCTTGCCGACGGCGGCAGAGAAACCGTGGGCAGTGGCACGAATCGGAGTCGGGAAAACCTCAGCGGCAACAAGGAAGGTAACACAGTTGGGACCGAACTGGTTGAAGAAGGAGGAGAGGAAGTACATGGCTTGGAATTCTTTGATGTGTGCCGAGGAGGTGTAATATTTGTAGTGGAAGGCAGGAATGACAAAAAGCACGAAGCAGAGCATGAAGCCCACAATCTGCATCTTCTTGCGGCCATAGAGTTTGTTGTCGATGAGGAAAGCTAAAGGGAGAAAAGGTGGTTAGAATGAATTTCGAAACGGATAGCAATTGCTCTCAGGGCAATACTCACAGGCCAGGTAGTATCCGCACAAGCTGACACCGATGTTGATCAAGTTGTACAGCCAGCCCGGCATAATCGATTTATTATGGGGCATGATGACGCCAATGAACTCGCCCTGGAAGAGCTTGTTTCCATAGAAGAAGACGTCGTTGGCAAACCACGCACCGGCGGTGGCGAGAAGACGAGGACCAAAATAGGTGAGGGTCAGGCCCAACGACTTGGTGTCGTAGCCAGTGACATGCGATTTGGCCTTGGCAGAGGCAAGCTGCTTGCTCGCAGCCTTCATCTTGTAGGCACGATAGTAGACGAGCCAGAGTGTGCCGACTGCAGGAATGGCAAAACTGATCCGGAAGGTCCACTGTGCGGCGACGGCGGAATACGGCGCGTTACCACTGCCGTGGTGGAAGATGAGGAGCGACAAGATCAGGATGACTTGGTTGAAAAACTGGCCCCAGCCCTGCATCAGGAAGGCGCTGGTGACGGCGCGGCCACGATGGAGACGGTCTCCCTTGGTCGAAACCTTTCCGGAACCGACAGCATTTTCCATACCGGAGGTAGCGGTCATGGGGTATTCTCCGCCGACACCAATACCATAGAAGAAGAGAGACCAAGCGTAGCAGATCACCCAGCCATTCAAGCTGGTACCCCAGGAGGCGGTAAGCATGACCAGACCCATAAGCATAATCGAGGCATCCTGGATCAGACCCCAGCGACGTCCGAGCCTGTATCGTGTTCTTTCGTTAGCCGTGGCCCATCAATTCGAATTGGGGGGGGGGGGGGGGGGGGGGGGGGGGGGGGGTGTCCTCATGTCAATCCCACTTACCAGTCACCAAGAATACCGACCAGGATCTGGCCGACAATAATACCACAAATCTCAAGATAATCGACGGCCGCAATCCAGGTCGGGTTGCAGGTCTTGGCCGACTTCCAGCACATAGGCCAGACCTTTTGGAAGAGCGACTTCACATTACCAATGGAGAAGAGGACATAACTATAGGCAACCGTTAACCAATGGATCAAAACATGAGTAAAGGACGGGCAAAGGGCAATCAATTACCCTTCAAGACCAAGACCGGCACCAGGAAGAACCATATTGTGGAAGTACGTGCTGACAGGACTGAGAGGGTCCTTTTTGAACATTCGACCGATCGAAGTGAGCTCTCTCTTGGATTCGCGGGCATCATAGCGGGCAACGAATTTGGCGCGTTGCATGACGTTCATATCAGCCCAGTAGACGCCATTCTCGTCGTAGCTGTCGTCAGGCCGGAGCAGGTAATCAAAGACCTGGCGCTCTGAGTTGGTCATTTCATGAAGCGGCGGGTGAGTGCCCTCCATATCGGGCCCATGGGGCGCGGCGAGACCGTAATCCATGGTTGGAAGAGAGCTTCTGGGAGAAAGGCGAGGGGGAAAGAGGAGATAATAGAGGCTCTCGCAAGGTTTCTCGAGAGTCGATTCGTCGACCAAGCAATTTGGCCAAGGAGCCAAGATCGTGAAGAGTGTCAGAAGACAGGATGAGAGAAGCGCCTCCTGCAGAATCCTTTGCCTGAAGCAGGGCGGCAGGAAGTATTTGAGGTAAAGCCAAGCGCGAGCCAAGCAGGCGGAAGAAAATTGGTGTGTCGAACGGGGAGATGAGCTGCCGGTAGAAGCGTTCGGGCGATAGGCGGTTTTCTCGAGCACGTTGACTGCTGCTGCAGTGTGAGTGGCCGATGAGGAGCACCGAAGGAACCACCCAGACTTGAGCGGGAACCCTAGCGAGATGGACGGCGCCGAATAGCAGGATCGCACGGACCCGGTTTGCAGGCGGGCTGGATGAATATAAGAGGTCGATCACCCCAGGTGGAGGCAAAGGTCCTGCCCAAGTGAGCAATAGACGCCGAACAATTGGGAGAGGAAGAGATGAAATAATTCAATCCCTACCTCTGGAGCGCAACAACCGAAATTTTCTTCTGCACGTGGGTGTTCACTTTGGATTCTATTCGGAGAGGAGAAGATGAAGAAACGGATGATAATTTCTGTCCCTTGCTTGAAGGGTGATTTAGAGGCGAGAAGGAGTCAGGGAGAAAAATAAAAGAAGCCAGCTAAGCCTTTCGTTTCTTTTCCCTTGTAACACCTTATGAGGCACGAGAACACGTCACGAAGAAGATATTTCGAATAAATCTGAAATATTTGGAGCCGGGCGGCGGAGATAGCGAATAGCTTATCCGCCTCGTGGCGTTGTTCAGACCAGCAGTCTGATCAATTTCCACATTCAGGTTGCACACAAAATTTTGCTTTTTTTGAATTCTCTCCATTTTGCAGCCTGTGGGGGCTTGGATTGCATACAGTAGTGTACTCAAGTACAATCTAATTTTTCCTCATCATCTGATGGATGTGCAGAGGAAAAGACCGAGAATGATCAAGGTGTCGACTATTGAACAGCACAGTATGTGGGCTGGAAAGGACCGATGAGGTTGAAATTGGCCAATCATATTGTGCCATTCAGGCACGAGGTGTCGTGGATTGGAGGAGAAAAAGTTTCAAAGGCCCGGGGCCAACAACGCTAAGTCTGGCACCAACCGGGGGACGATAAAAGTCAAGTCCCCCCACCGGAAAAGACCCTGCACCATACTAACCCAAATTGATTTGCCCCTCAGGTACCGGTCTTCATGGTTTTCATTCCTTTCTTACACGTGCGAGATTCTAGCTTGAAGGCATTTCTTTTTCTACCTAAGATCTAGAGGAAACGAAATCTTCCTTGTCCGCTATCTGGAGCGTCCAGTCATTTGCCGACGATGGCGCTCACGTACAGATCGGATCATGTCGATGGGGGCGTAGCTTGACGCAACATCTGTCAATCGGTCCCACCTCGTATCGCTGTTAGGTAGGTCTCTTGGCGAGTAATGTACTCTTTAAGTGCGGTGAGCTCCGAGCAAGTCGGGGTACCCCATCGGGCGCATGTACCTCCCTTCAAGGATCCAGATTTTTGATCACGGCAAATCGGTACTTGTCACTTCTGCTATTCCCCACATCTTTTCCTGTACCTCTCGCCTTCTAGAACATCTTAGCGAAACATTCATCCGATTGGACAGATTCGTTGCACATATGCAGGCATAAAGTAATGCCTATTCTTATGCACGAACGTCTGTCAAGCAAATCCCATGTACCTAGGTATCGCGATTACTCATGTCTGAAAATTCGGAATGGCAAGATCAAACCGTAGAGTTGAAAATTTAACCATCTCATCATTGGAACCATTTGGATACATCATTGAGTGGGGATAAATCTGCGATCATCAGTTTGGTACGATGGGGCTCACGTTCTTTCGCGGCGTTACCGGTGATCAACGTAGCGACCATGATATCATCTCGGACGTGATGTAGTGCTGTACTCCGTAGAGTGATTTCATCCCCCCTTCTCATATTAGGGATTAAATGGGTTGTTGCTTGCGGTGTGGCTCTCCGATCCCCTAACTACTCCGTATAGCGGAGTACATTGATCTTCCCATTATTCTGTAACATCTGATCAAATCTCAGGCCTTCCTTGTCGTCCGTCGCTTTGCCAAACCTTATCATTTTTAGATTCAGATTGCCTTCTTCCTTTGGCCATTCTGAGCCCGGCATTTCCCACACGCATATTTATCTCGGAAAATTAAATCTAGGGATACCCCTATAGCTCTAACTCATTCCAGATCTACCCAAACGCTGCAATGACGGCTGCAGAGAAGCAAGTGAAATCGTGGGGTTTCCCACATGTCTTCACATGGAGCGATGGACCGTAAGCACCCCGCAACTGAAAGCTTGTCGGCAATCTTTGAAGCTAATATCCGAATGCAGAAATGCCCATTACAGTCCTCATTCGCACGGCGGCTTGACAACCCATCTGATCCTCAGTGGCGAGATGACTGTGACTTACCCGAAAGATCCGCATCCCACCAAGGAAACGTTCGGACCGGGCGCCCGTGTCGATGTGGATGCAGGTCGGGTGCACGAAGTATGGATTGGAAGCAATGGCTGTACCTATGTCATTGGCGAATAATGAGCTGCAGCATCGCAGGTTATAGTAGAAAACTATCCTGGCCGGTCAGCAGCATGTGAAAACAGAGGATAGTTGAAACGAGACTTCCCGCGCCAGAGCCGGGGAGCCGGGCAGTGGGAGGCAGAGTGGCTCTAGATGTCGACAGGCTTGATCTAAAAGCCATGACGGGTTTTCGATGCACATATCGAACAGCCACAAGCTTAAGGGAGTTGTGTTTCGACGCCCGAGAATTCCAGCCTATGATTTCCACCACGTGCTTCGCAATGGGGAACCTGGCTCAGCACTACTTTTTCGACATGGAACATTGGATGTTGATTCTTCTAGCTCATTGGAGTTGAGTTTGTGATGTATTTTCCAGGCCTGCTCAGAAGATTGGCGGCAGAGGAATCCAATCCAATCGGGATCGCAATACTTGTAAACATATGAAACAATAAGAAGAACAGTCATGCAGTTAGACGTATTTCTCATATAATTGAAAAATTTGTGAGTGTGGACTACTCTACTACGTAATGAGTTTAAGGGGGCGAGAATTGTACAAGTTATGCAGTGATTATGCTAAGCAACATGTGTTCCATAAGATGCTGCACCTTTAGTGTCGTGCATACTGCAAAACTGTACAAAATAGTGAACACATTATGCACTCGTTCCACGTGGCACATATCCTACCACACGTACGGAAATACGCAATAGAAACATCATGAGTTACCCGCGTGTTTCAGCTTGTCAAACTTTTGCAATTGCTTCTCGAGGAAGCTAATCAACTTCATTTAAAATAGTAAAATACGGAGTAGGGGATAAAAAACGCTCTCTCCTTCTTACAATTCCCTTGCATCGAGAATTTTCCTTTTCTTTTTTTAAAATAAATATACATAATTGACATATGTTATATTTGGTTTCTAGCCACTTCAATTCGTTCATGTTGCCCCGGTGCCTTGTGCTGAACGGAGCAATACTTTGTATATCGAGGGGCAAATGTGCTTCGACATAATATTAGGTTTGATATCCCCAGTTCGCATAATATGAGATATGACTAGTACTTGAGAATACGAGAAGTGACGAATGAAAGGCATCAATATCGTCACTGGTTGTTCACTGTGGAGATTTTCGCGTGGTTGATTGAGCAATGGAGCTGTCATTATTGGGAAGGGTCATATCCACCTGCGACAACTTTAAAGGGGATAAAGACCCTTGCAGAGTGCAATTTCCCATGGAACAGCACTCGGCACCCAACAGTCCGGTCAAAGTGCTGGGGGAAACCGCCAACCGAGCGCCCCCTCCGTCAACAGGTAGACAAGGACAAAAGACAACGACATCAGCATGCATATTATATGTTTTGATAATATGTATAGCACTCCTTGTATAATCCAAATGCACTGCCCTTCCATCCATCCATCCATCCATCCTTTTTTGCCTTTTTCCCCCTTCTTACAAAGGCAGACTGAGAAGATCCAAGACTCTCTGCAAGACGACCATGTTCCGTACCAATGCATTGGTATCAATCAAAAATGGGTCGGGTGTTTCACAATGCGCAGAATGAGGGAAATGATCGCTCATCCCCCGCTTTCCAGGGTCAACGGTACTCTATTCAATATAACATTAATAATGCTTTTGGCCATTTTAACTTAGTTGGTCGCGCCGGCTGCTACATGTCAACCTGCTAAGGTGCTCTACTCTTGCAATTTGGCAACTCCTCCTTCTCCTCTCGTCTTAGAGACCCTTGCGCCTCTATACGCGACTTGGATTAGAGTAGAAGGCTGGCAATTGTTTAGTTATATCTTCCCGTCAATGATAATCCAAAGGGAGACATGTCCCGGTCTCATGCTAACCCATCAACCATTTCAACTGGCAATTAAGTGCCGAAGGGGTCAACGATCCGGTAGCGAAATGCCAAAAACAAAAGGCCCGAACGGCGACGGTTCCTGGACGGAACCAAAGATGAAACGGCTGGATAGCGCTCTACTCTACAGAGTATTTCTACCACTTGTGTTTTCCCACCAACTAAGGTCACGTGCTCCCCACTGATCGTCAGGGGCAGCCAATTTGGTTGGACCTTTTTCGACTTGACCGAGGGGGATCTAAATCTTTCTCCTCGCCTTTGGGACCCTTTGCGGAGTTTTTACCGCCCCAAAGACCATGGCACTACACATTTAGAGCCGTGACGGTAGATGTTTGTTAGACCGCTTGACTCTTTCCCTTTTCTCCCCCCTTCCGCGACGACAGTCATTCCTGGAAACCGTTGGAGTACATAATTTAATGTGATCTGCTTCCCTCTTCACTCCTCTCTTTCTCCTCTTGTCTCCCGTTCCCTTCTACAGCCGTGTCTGTCTATCCAGCTGTCTGGTCATCAGTCCTTGATTCTTTGTTCATCCCGTCATTCACTGTTTCATCGGATTGCTTTATTATCCGGCGTGTGAGGCTGCTTGATTCGCGTGCCTCTCTACTTTTTCTTCGCGCTTGTTTGATTGTATAGCAAACCGTCAGCACACAAACGCTCTCCTTTTTTTTTTTTTTTTCTCCGAGTCTGGCACTCTCCAACAGCAACTCACATATCAACCGCCCCTCATTCCCGAGCCGGTTCATATTCCTGATAACTATTGCGTACCAAACCCCATTCATTCAGCCTTCTTATCTCGAACAACAGAGTCACGTTTCGCCAACTCGACACGGAAACCTCGTGACCTGTAATACCACATCTCAAAAGCATTTCAACAAAAGAACCAAAAGTCATAGAAATTCGATTCGCCAAAAAAAACAAAAACAAAAAACGATGCATTTCTCTACTTCTTTCCTTTTCCTGCTGGCTTCCGCCACCTCTCTCGCCGCCACCGCCTTGTCCTTGCCCGCCGTGGGCCTTGACAACGACGTCGAGGGAGTCATTAGCACCATCACCGCCGACCTGCCTACCGAGACGTCCGCGGTTCCTAGCAGCACCGTTGCCGCCGTCCTGTCCAATGCCGCTGCCCCCGCCGACCAAGTCGTCGGCAAGGTGCTCACGACTACTGCCGCCGCCGACGCGTCTTCTGCCGCGGGGGGTCTCGTCACCGCTGCCGCCCCCACCGGCTCCATGACCACTTCGTACAAGATTCAGAGCGAGTCGGGCTTTGGCAGCCCCCAGACGGCGCACTTGAGCTCCTCTTCCGCGTCTGCTTCTTCCGCCGCCAGCGCTGCTTCCTCGTCTGCTACTTCTTCCGCGTCCTCGGTCGCTTCTTCCGCATCGTCGGCTGCCTCTAAGACTACCTCTTCTGCCTCCTCGGCCGCCGCTAATGCCTCGTCCAAACCGACCAGCGCCGCGTCTGCTCTCAAGGGCCAGGCCTACGCCGTCTTGGGTGCCTCCTCGCTCGGTGCCCTTGCGCTCTGGCTCATGTAAAACCATTCATGGTCACGTTTCCAGCCAAATCCCCTTTTATCCGGTGGTTACACGAATCGAAGAATGAGTCCTGGCGTCGAAGAAGAAAAAAGGACATTTCATTTTTTTTTTCTCTTAAGAAATGCTTAATGTTAATAGTGTGTTGGGGCCGATTGATTCAAGAGACGTTTTGAGACGAAGACACTTACACATACACACACCTACACATATAATTCACTATCACCCCGCTTCTAAAATGTAAATAGTTTTCGGACAGACCTAGTTGTATTTAACCCTATGAGAGATACCCCATTTCGAACAACATTTCTAAGAAACATCACATATCTGCTCATTTGCTTTTTAAAGCTCATTCACGAGTTCAAGTACCTTTGCACAATTGGGTTTAGAACCAAGCAAAACCTGTAGAAACCTTTGCCGTCCTAACGTGTTCCTCTGTCGAAACATATAGGTAGGTAGGTTCAGAGACCCAAGATTAAGTCACTACTGCTGTACTGCTGTTGCCTCTAGCACAATAGCCCCTTCTACGTGCAGGGCTCCAGACCGCTATGCTTTTCGAATAATCTTTTCAAGAATAAAAGAAACTGAATTGGTATTTACAAAACGGCGCCCAGGCAACCCTCTACACGGTTTTCTTTCCTCTTCGCTACTATGTGAAACTCGACATACAAACATCTAAACAGAAGCGTCCCGCCCTTCCATCGACTCAACGTCTATTCGTATACGATCTGTACAGCAGCCCCCTTGACTCCCTCTCTAAAACTCCCACAAGACTATAAAGTTTTTATGTCCTTCGCGAGTCGACCGCCTCGCGCAGCTTGGCAATCACTTCCGAGGGGTCCTTGGCGCCGAAGACCGCTGAGCCGGCGACAATCACGTTGGCACCGGCCACCGCGGCCTGGTCGATAGTGCCCTCGGCCAAACCACCGTCCACTTCAATGTTCAGATCGGGGTATTTCTCCCGCAGGGCCTTGACCTTGGGAAGCTCCGAGGCCATGAATTTCTGGCCGCCGAAGCCTGGGTTTACTGTCATGATGAGAACCATCTATGTCCAGGCAGAAGTATGTATTAGCTTTGCGTGTCTTTGGTTTTTTTTTATTTCGACGCGATATCAGAGGCGGAGAAGAGAGGATAGGGAAATAAGTCAATCGAGCGGAAAACCAGGGGTTTGAACATACATCCGGAACTTCAGCCTTGTTCTCATTCGCAAGAATGTCCCACAACACGTCGACGCTGGTCTGCGGCTTGAGCGCAATGCCGGCCTGCAGGCCCTGGTCATGAATATACTTGATCAGCGCCTTCGGGCTGGTCTTTTCGTCGGTGTGGTCGGCGGGGTTCTCGGCAGCGGTCGAATTGATGGCTGCTTCGTAATGGAAGCAGTACAGATCGCAGCCGGCCTTTTTGAAGTCCTTGACCCATTTCTTGGGCTAGTGGTTGAAAAGCGCAATTAGCCAGGTGTCCATGCCAAGTTATAAGGTCCGATATCGAAAGTCCACAGTATCAAGCAACCCGTAGGAAGCTTAAACAATGCGATTCGAAGAGACGAGGCTCAGGTCCCAATAGGTTCCAGTAAGCTCCCACATACCTCTGCAATCATCATGTGGCAGTCAAATGTGCCCCGGCCGCCGGGAGCAGAGGGCCGCTCCACATGCGATCGGATCTTGGTCACGACCGGCGCGCCAAAGGTCATATTGGGCACAAAGTGGCCGTCCATGATGTCGACGTGCAGCCAGTCAGCGCCATCGTTGATGGTCTTGGAGCATGCGCCTCCGAGGGAAGCAAAGTCCGCCGAGAGGATCGAAGGGGCGATAATAGCTGGGGGGGACATTATTAAACCGTTACGGGGGAAGAATTTCGACAAGAGGAGAGGGATAATCTTTTTGGAGAATATGCAATTGGACTTTTATCGTGAACTCGTTAAATTGTTGTGAAAGTTGTTTCAGTAGTCAGGACGACAAACGATAAAAGGTTCATAGGTGCTCAGCCAATTCGGAATGGGCGGGACCGATTAGTTAGTTTCGTCATAACCAATGTGAGCTGGTGTTGACACGCGAGGGGTAGAGGGGCTTTAGAGGGGTTCTCATGGCGTGTGGTGGGGCATCCGGTGACAATAGCTGTCATCTACAGTAAAGCCACGCTAAATAATATTCCATAGCTGGTGATTCGTTGACAATCTCCTCACCACCACTGGATCAAGTCATTTGAATAATAGATAGCACTAATGCTCACCGTAGATAATATGACTCCTTCGAATTATATTTAAACTGTCTCTGCGACACACAACTAAAAACATCTCAACTATCTACGTCGAGTTTCCTATTGGAATATACGTAGTGACAATTTCAAACCTGTAGATGCGTTTACAAAAATTTCAAGTATAGAATTAGGAATAAGCGGTATCATTACCCGCTCGGTCTGCTAATACGATCATAACCGTGCAGATGGATTCTTCTGCGAACTGGCCTGCCAACCGAATTCCTATATTAAGATAACGAGGTCAGAGAAATATCATTGCGAGGAGTAACGGAGAGCACGAAAAATAAAGCAGAGAAAGAGAACGTACCAATTTCTTTGCACTCCCCGCTTCAATGATCACATTCACAATAACCGGTACCTTGGCTTTATAGCCTTCGATCGTGGCCGTGTGTAGTTCTTCAGGCGTACGCGCGAGAAAGCCCTTCCCGCCGCACGCTTCGGCGAGTTTCTCGTATCCAACTTCCCAGCCCAAACTGGTGCTGCGAAGGCCAAGATTATTGGCGCTTTTCGAGGCCCCGTAGTGATTCTGTTCCGTTGTCCTATTTGTGGTTTCTGCTATTGCTGAAGGAGCAGCTGTAGAATGTTTCTGCCTAGAGAGCCATTCTTCCGCAGTATCCGAATCTCCGTGATATATCCCACCATTGTTGACAACAAAGATGAGTATATCCATCTGATAACGCGCCATGGTCTCCACCTCCATTGCAGAGAACCCAAACGCAGAATCGCCTTCAAGCGCAACAATCTTTTTCCGATTTTCGGGAGCTTCGGTATTGTTGTAAGCGGCATGAGCAGCAATTGCATACCCTAGCCCAACGCCCATGGTGGCATAAGTTCCTGCATCGAGGCGGAGACGGGGATGTTCAACCGGAAATGCTGAGCGGGAAATGTCCATTGTGTTCGCGCCTTCAGAGACATAGACAATACCGCCTTCGGACGGAGGCGAGAGCGTATGAAGTGCGGATTTAATGGTTTCAAACGCGTGAGCATATGTCATTGGTAATGTTGCTATGCCTGCTTTTCTAGCGGCATTTGCTTCATTCTTTTGCTTTGCGCTCTGAAGTTGCAGTATAAAGGGCGAAGAAGAAGAAGAAGAAGAAGAAGAAGAAGAAGAAGGGGAAAAGTGCCAATCACCAAGAGCATGGAGAAGTTGAAGCGTTACGAGACCGGCATCGCCAACAATTCCAAGGCTTGGGTCTCCCCGGTTAGTGCCAATTTCCTCCGCCGAGATATCGACTTGAATGAATCGAGCGGCGGGATTCCATTTAGGAGCTTCTCCGAAGTGCAGGATCCAATTCAGGCGAGCTCCCAGGATGAGAACCACGTCAGCGTGCTTGAGTGCAGTAGATCGGGCGGATGCGACATTTGCGGGATGAGAATCTGGTAAAATACCCTTGCCCATGGGTGTGGGGAGGAAAGGGATCGAAGTTTTGTTTACAAGTTCGCGGATTGCTGATTCTGCGCGAGCGTAAGCTGCACCCTTGCCGACAATGATAAGAGGCGCCTTAGCAGATTTGAGAAGCTGTGCAATTCTGAAGATTCGTGCATTGTCAGCTGCCGGCGGAGGTGGAGATTGGACGAGTTGCGCGGGTTCGACATCGGCCGGATTTGAGAGGGTGCCCTGGATCAAATCGGCTGGTAGGTCCACAAAGCTTGTGCCAGGCCGGCCATACAGAGAGCGCCTGTAAGCACTCTGCATAGCTTGAGGTATTGAATCCAAAGAAGGGGGGCGAATAGCGAGCTTAGTGTGTGGTGTAAGCAGAGAGACGGCGTCCAGCTCTTGAAATGCACCTTTGCTGAGAAGATGTGTCTCACTTGAGCCGGCCAGCACAAGAAGGGGGAATGCATTGGCATGAGAATTCCCAATCTGTACAGACAGTTTAGTACATTAAGGTATACGCAATGGAAAGATATGCGGCAAATGAAGAGAGGATACGCACTCCGGCCATAGCATGCAAGACGCCTGGACCCCCAACAACTAAGCAGACACCTGGCTTGCCAGTCAGGTAGCCATATGCGCTTGCAGCATAACTACAGGCCTGCTCATTGCGAAAGCCAATAAACCGGATTCCCAAGCTGATAGCTTCCTCGGCAATCTCTACGACTGGAATTCCGACAATTCCAAACAAAACCGTAACACCAAGATCTCGCAATGTCTTAGCAATAATCTGGGCTCCAGTTTGAGCTGCCATTGCGAATGTCAACGACCTCTTGCGTTGGAGGAGGTGATCAATGAGGAGCACACGAATTGGGGTTCAAGCAGTTCAGGAGTACACGTGAGAAATGACGCCATCCGCAAGTATAGGGCAAGTGAGAGCAATTTGAAGGAAAATACAACTTCAGACACAATATTATGCAATTATAATGATCCTACATTGAAAACAGGTCAAGCGGCTTCATCCTAAGAAAGAAATATTTCAAGTATCAATATGCACGAAAACCAGGAGCTGCAGCCATGTGGTAGAACTGACGATCACAACGGGGCGAGCTAAGTCAAACATGGAGTAGCTCTGATTATCTAAGAGAGCGTATCAGATTAGATAGCTCACTAGCGGTTTATGACTTATCAGATGCTGACCTTCGGCCTCTTTCATATAGAGCTCCATTTTATTGCTCTATTATTGCTCACCGGTGGATCTTCCAGCGACACCTTCAGAGTGCATCCCTCTCCTTTATGGCGAGGCTTTCCACGTAACGTCTTTGTTTTTTGACAGCTTAGCTGCTGTCTCCTTAAGTTTGACATCATTCGGCGGATCCTCGGCATTATCAAACTGTCAGCCGTCAGCCGCCAGCCGCACAAGCACCAGCATAAAACATCTCAGGCCGTAACGCATTGCGGATTCTTGATGATACTCAACTTGAACATCTCTTTCATTTTGCATTCTTTTTTGTTTGTTTGAATTCTTGTTTAGCTGTGTCAGGCCGAAAATCAAGAAAAATGAATGTCACGGCGCCTTCGCCGGAGATACTGCCTCTGGTACTGCAACTTGTCGCGAATGATTACTTGAGAATGACTCTTTCTTTGTTACCAGGGGCTATCACTATGTATCTCTCGATTTATGCGCTTGTTAAAAGACATAATGCATTGTTCTTAGTTTTGAACTTTGGATCGATTGCTACGCTATTCGCATCTTCCTACTTCACCCCACTCCATTGTGGGGTGTCGCAATGTTTACAGAGGTTCTACAGTAAGTAGGATTTTCGGGGATTTTCTCTTGAGCTCATGTTTTATTGATGTTTATATTAGTCGGAATTGGAAGTATGAAGATGCTGGACATTCTTGTTCGGCGACGAGCACCTCCAAAGTACAAGACCTCACCACGACCAGGGGACGCACTATATGCGCTCATAATAATGACTGAGCTGCGTTATGAGTCTTTCATTCCAAATCGGGTTCGTGTTCCACATGAAGCTGAAAAGTTCTCAGAACCGATCCAGCTTGGAGTTCATACAGTAGCGTTCTTCGTCCTGCAGGCCATGCCTCAAATCTCCACGATCTTGGCCTGGGAGGTGCTTCTTGCAATATACATCATCTGGACTTCCATGCAATTGGTACTGCGGTACCCCAATAGTCCAGCATTATTTGGGCCACTGTATCTCGCCGATAGCTTGACAGGCTTCTGGAGCGAGACTTGGCATAATGCTTTTGCTGCACCGTGCGAGACTCTGGCTTATTTCCCGCTCCGACACGGTTTTGCTCGCATTGGCCTGCCCGCACCTTTAGCACGCAGTCTGGGCGTTATGGGAGCCTTTGGGCTCATGGCTCTCTTCCATATCTATCCTTTGGCAGCGATGATGAAGACCGAAAGTTTGGAGAGGATTGCCCTATTTTTCATGATGAATGGGATTGCGACGGTGGTTGAAGGAGCGATTTGGGGCCGGAAACGACATTGGTTGAAAGCAGTGTTTGCTTGGACTTTCGAAACTTGTTTAGCGACATGGACCGCGCACGGCATCAATATACCCAAAGGGCTTGGAAATATACCATGGCAGAGCATGTGCACAGCGACTGGCTAGCTTCTCACCGTAAGGTTTCTTTTTCTTCCTTTCTTTTCATTTAGAATTAAATGTTGTCTTTGGCTCCAACTTGCATCGTTTTGTTGGACGATTGTGGGCCGTGGCAGTTGATTGACTTCACGAGCCATGTGGAACCTCCAAAAGGAGGTATGAGACTTTCAGAAGGCTTTCCTACATTTGCTGGACAATTTGGACATTTCTTTTCCTCATTACTCATGATGGACATTTGCAGAGGATGGAGTACAAAAGGCAAATGGCCTGGATATGTCATCATATTTCAAAATGATATCCGATTGAACCTACAATCCGTATTCGAGGACCGTTTTTCAGCAGAAAAGAACTGACGACTGCGAGCAAAGCTTCTCTCTGTCAAAATGAAAGGGATGGCAGCCATTTTGACTGGCTGAAAGCCTGGAATTGCACCCTCGCTCAACTATCTGAACTCGGTTCCGGCTCTGATATAGTTAAAGGGTTTCAAAAAATCCCGAACTGCAGTCAGTGCGATGTCTGCTGAGACAATTAGATATTGCATATTCCCTATCATAGTTGCAGTGACAAGAGCACAAAGGAGTGGCGCACGTGAGACCAGATTCTGGCTTTGTATTGCCGTCTACTTGCTTATTGTGCTCAGATGATCTACTGCATACTTGTCGCAC
This sequence comes from Xylona heveae TC161, assembly GCF_001619985.1. Lineage (NCBI taxonomy): Eukaryota > Fungi > Ascomycota > Xylonomycetes > Xylonales > Xylonaceae > Xylona > Xylona heveae. The sequence goes on along the minus strand of NW_017264196.1, from coordinate 1,658,540 downwards.
AGGAATAATCGAACATGATTACATGGCTAATGAAAAATCAACATTACTATCTCCCTGCCTTTCTAAGACCGTTATTTCATATCCAGTCATCTCGACTGTACTGCATAGAAATCGTAAGCTGGAGGGGTTAAAACTTTTACACAAAGCCTGTGGGTCGAACTTAATTGTGCAGCTCAACCCAATGGGGATGTATGTGGAAGTGAATTCACCAGCGTCTGCGTGAATAGGTTGTTTGCTTTTGATTCCCAGCCACCCCAAATAAACAAATTTGTTGAAAGCTTCACTTACAACGTGTCATCCAGATCACTCAACTCATCTCCCTTACCATCACCTTTCTCATGGTGACATTATTTATTTCATGATCCTTGGTGGCAGTTCTGCCTTTGCCCTCCTTCGATCAACATCTTCGCTGCCTCATTGTTCCTTAAGTTATCTTTCCACGCCACGTTTAGAGTCAGTTGCGCGCCCTTGACTCCTGTGCTTAGCAGCGAGCACTGCTCAATTGCCTTCTCTGTTGTTTTGGACTCTGCTGTCGAACTTTTGCACTCAAAGCAAAACACATGTCACGTCGTTGTTCATTCTTAGCTGTCTTTGGTTGATAATCGATCTATATCGTCAACATGTCTGCACAAGAGAAAGCTCTTCGACTCCCAGAGATTCTGGCAGAGATATTTAGCTTTCTACGAGGCGATGAAGACTATCCATCGTTGAATTCTTGTATTCGGGTCAATTCTGTTTGGTTTGGGGAAGCCGCTCAGTTTCTTTGGCGAGAGGTGGGATACAAGAATTATCCAGTTCACTGGAGGGGAGGAGAACAAAAGCAAAGAAATGCACGAGTTGAGCACCTCCTATCCACGGCACACAACAATAAACGCCTGCAATGGTATGCCAAGCATGTGCAAAGGCTTGAGATGGTCAATTTCATCTGGGAAACACGTAAAGAGGAGGGTAAAAATCTACAGATTACAACGTATCAGCAGATATTAAACAGAGTGCATTTCCCTCGATTAAGGTATCTGTGTTTCGATGCCTTTGTTGGTGAGGTTGAGCGGGATATGGAGAATCTTCTTCAGCCTCGACTCATACAACTCACTTTCTATGGTGGCTCCCTCAGCGATCGATTTCTCGAAATGCTTCAGGTACGGCCCAGTGGCTTATTTTTGAGTATGATAATTCTAATAAATCCGCAGCGCAAATGTCCCAGAATCAGAAAGGTAATGATAGAGAATTTTCGCGATGGCATAAGCAGCGATGGACTTCTACGATTTCTCGAGTCAACACCATCCATAACTGACTTACAATTGCGTTCCGAGCTTGAAAAGGCTGTCACGCGCGATGTCGTGGTCCATCTCGCCAAGAGACCTGGTCTTGAAATTCTTGGCCTCGGTGAGGTGCCCGGCCATTGGATGGAGGAAGCGCTTGCAGAGCCTGGACCCAATTTCAAACACCTGCGAGGTTTGAAAATCTCGATTTCGACTGAATCATTCAAGAAGTTATGCGGAAGAGTCCCTTCACTTGAAGAGTTGAATGTGCAGGTGCTAGCGCCAGGTGAATTTCAGTTCTGTCATCTTGCGAGGTTTCCGCGATTGAGGGAGTGCCGCATGGTTCTACAATCCGGGTGTCACTATGTATATCAACAACAGTTGTTCGATATCGCGGAAAAGTGCAAGTTTTTGACAGTTCTAGCCATAGAAACGGGAGCCGAAGCAGAACTAGAAGGCATCGACTTCACAGACGAGGATATGCAAGCCGTCATTTCTGCTTTACCACTTTTGAAAAAGTTTGTCCTTCCTCTCTGTACTGCCAGCTTAACCCACAAGACAGTTCAGATGCTAGGCATGCATTGCAGATACTTGCGTCATTGCGACCTCTCCGGCAACATATCAATCGCGGAAATCCTGGTCGGCGACAATCCTACCTGGGCCAATATGGAGAAACTATTTCTCGACACGGTATGGAGGTTCCAGCTCAGTTCAGCGGAGACTTCCATGACAATCGATGATGCTTTTCAGCGCCTCAGAGATCTGATGCCTAAGCTGGAAGAATTCCGTGTTAGCGGCGGTAGCACTTGGGATGGGGATCTTTGCGAGCAATGGAACGCTTTTGAAACACGGCGCAAAAAGGATAGAGTACTACTATCTTATAGGAACTCGGGCAGCTTTGGATATTAAATCGATTGTCATGTAACATAACATACTGCACGTATCGGTTTAGAGAATCCCGATCTCCAGAGTAGAAAGATAGTGATTGGCTGAAAATACTACGCAAAGAAAAAGAAAGGGGGACCTTAGTTAGTTAACTTATAGCGAGTTCCTGAGCTTAAACTTTTAACTAGAGTTGTCGTCAGGGGATGGTGTGAGGGGTGACACGCGAGGGAACCCTGCCGAAACACCGGTAGTTAACTTTGTCTCTACTACCTGGTCCATCTAATCGCTAAGTTAAACCTCAAGTGAACCATTCTGGGGGATCATCATCATCAACCTCCTCCTTCTTCCTTGCCACTCTCATCTCAACTCTCCACCTGCGACCGCAAACGGAACATCTTTTCATCATGTATATCCCTCCTGGCCCTCCGGGGCCGGAAGATGCATGCAATACTCCAAACTCAATGGGCTCATTCTCCCCGGCTTACCTGCGGATGAACTCGCCCCCGAGTTCGAAGAAACGGAAGAGAGATCAACACTCTGGAAACGAGCCAAGCAACATCTCAAAGTGAGTCACCTCTATGACGGAAATTCAGGAAATATTCTTTTTCCTTCTTTGGGAGTTTTCGTGCATGATCAAACTGACTTTTTTACCCTTTGATCCCTGTCTAGGCCGCCGCCGCTTCCTGCATCGTTATCCTCTCCGTATACTATCAACAACTCACCCCCTACATATCCAGACGTTTTATCTCCACAATCGCCTCTGTCAAATTTCAGCCAAGAACACGAGTCTTCATTTCAACTTCATTCTGGCTTGTCGACGACTCCCTCCCATCACCACTTTCATCCCCATGGCCAGATCCATGCTCCTGGTCATGCCGCCCATCCAGCGGCCTCACTGATACGCAAGCGTATGCGACGCCTACGATCCCCAACCTCAATCTATTCTTCAAACAACAACGCTCCCAGCGGGTTTAGCTCCGCATCTACGACGAAACACCTGCCGCATGGGTCCTCGCCGAAGCCGAAACGAGTCTCCCTAGACAACTGCCACATCTGCTTCCGACGGCCAACGAGGAAAGAAGAATTAGATTGTTATGCAGACTGCGAGGCTTGTGGAGAGCGTACATGTTATGTCTGCCTTCGAGAATGCGAGGGAGACTGCTGCGGTGTGCCCCGGTCGGATCTGAGCTCCGTGGACCCCGGTAGCGTTGGACCCATTGGCAGAAAAGTTTGCAGTCGATGCTGCGTTGAGCGAGGCGTCGAGGGAGAAGTGTGTTGCTTTGAATGCTTGGCCAAAGAAGAGGGACAGCACATGCAGGGCAGTGGTTAAAGTGAAGCCTCACGGGCTTTCCCATGCCACTGATATCCTCCAACGACGGGCATTCTCAACATTTCTATGCCACTAACGTCACTACGACTTCTCATACAACTGATTACGAGCAATCGATCCTTCATCTTTCGGAGTTGTATCATGCATTATGTCTTTCGAATTCACACTTTCGGCGCAATCAGTCAGCATCTTTTCTTCCTCTCCTTGTTAATTGTTATTTTTATATCGAGTATGGCGAAAACATTCACATCATCAAACTGGTCACATGTCACGCAAGCAATTGCATCAGAGTCTGGCGTTTCTGTTCTTTCCTTTTCTTTCCATTTTCCCTTTTTTTTTTTTTTTTTTTTTTCAATTCTATTATTTTCTTTTCTTTCCATATTTTCCTGTCTTGTTCCTCTATTCTCTTCCTTATTTTCACCCTTTCCTTTTTCTTTTTCGTGTCTTCTTTTAATCAAAACCTTCAGCATCCTAAATTGTCCCTTTCATTCAATGCATTGCATCACAACTGCATCTTCACGGCATTCATACATCCATAGCACCACGCATATTTTCCATGCAGCGTCCAAATCATTCTCATCTCCCACGGAAACTCTACGCGGTCTTCTAGTTGCAGACAGACAACCCTTGTTTACAAGTCCGAGTCAAATCTCATCCCCTTGGGTAAACCATGTAGATAGACTGATGTAGCTAGCAAGAAACAACACTGTCATCGAATAATATAGGCATAAGATTTAACACCGTATTTCTTTTCAAACAAGCCTTTGTACATTCAGATCCAGATTTGATTTCTATCACCTTCATCTGCGGGGTTTGGCAAACGTATTCACAGAACCGAGGATACAAAAGAAAATGGAAAAAGAAAACAAGAAAAAGGTAAAAGTAAAGAGATCACCGTCATTGTCATTGTCATCATACCCGTATCAATGTACCATGGAGTATTGTAGAAAAAAAATAAGAAAAATGAACGGGAACCGGAGAAACAGAGAAACGCCCCCAAAAAAAAGGAAAATTGATGGGAAAGATGTGGGGGGAACATAAGATGATCATGAGAGATACAATGGAAAGGAGACTTATGCAACGATAGAAGCGCTTCTATATACCAAGCCCGAGGAAGGAAGGAAGGAAGGAAAGAAGGAGAAGAAAGGTTTTAGAAATGAGAAGACAAAGACAGACAAAAGGACGCTTAGAATTCAAACTCGCTCCTAAAGACATCAACGTCCATGCCAGGTACGACGCGGTCGCTCAAGTCTCGGCGGCCCATTTGCGTGAAGACTCTACGCAGCGTATCATACAGATTCGTCGACTGGTTCTGAGCAATGATATGATCGAGCGAGGACTCATCGACGGGACGGCCACCTGCACGGGCAAACTCAATGGCACGCTCACGGCTTTCTTGCTCAATAATCTTATGCATGGACAGGGCGCCGAGCAGGTGCTGCGCTGCCTCGGCGTAGCATCCGATATTGATGCAGGAGACGCCGAGGTTGTACCGGGCGCGGACAAAGTTGGGGTTGAGCGTCAAGGCCTTTTCGTACGCGGCAATGGCTTCTTCGCTGCGGCCCGAGTTGGCGAGCGTAGCGCCGAGTCTGTTCCAGAGCAGGTGCACCTGGCCTTGTTTGTTGCTGAGGCCGGCTTCGGTAGAGGTCAGGGCGGCGGTGAAGCAGTCGACGGCCTTTTCGTACTCCTCGGCGCCGTAAAAGAGGACGCCGAGCCCGACTTGGACGTCGGGATCCATCTGTTCGCCAGAGGGCGAGAGCTGGGCGGCTTGAATGTACAGGTCCGTGACCTTTTCGTGGAGCTTGTGGCGGTCGGTGAAACCGACGTCGGCGTCAGGGGACAAGTTGGCTTTGTCGATGACTTGTGGGTATTTGGTGGCGAGCCAGCGCTCGAGCGTGCGATAGGCAGTTGCGTCGTATCCTTCGTTAGTGTAGGACACGGCGAGGTTCATGAGGGCTTCGAGGTTGTTGGGGTCGACGCGCAGTGCTTGCTCAAGAGCACGGATGGCTGGTGTTTCTTTTTCATTTTGCGCCTGCGCCGAGCCAAGCATCGTCCAAGCCTGTACGTGCATGGGATCTTTCCTGACTGCAGACTCAAACGCAAGCGCCGCAAGTGAGAGATTTCCACCGCCCTCCATAATCCGTACGCCTTCCGTGTAAGGGTCCGCAATGTCGTCGAATAGGTTGTCGTCCTCGAACATGTACTCGCCGAGTTGGGGATCGCGGTAGCCAACGGGATGCGTGTTGATGGGGTGGTCGAAGCCACCCCAGTCGTCGAGGTCGTCCACGGTGGGTTCGTTGGCAATTGTTGCAAAGTCTTGGTTATCCGCCATGTGCCTATTCGCCGCTTTCTCAGCTTGAATGCTCCTCCATATACCCTCAAAGTCACCAAATTCGTTTGTCTCGGTTTGGACTGACCTGTCCAGATCGCTGAGCTCTGCCTCCATTGCGGCATTCGCCTTTGCATCCAACTCTCGCTGCTGCCCCTCTGCATCAAGCTGTGCAAAATGAGCCTCCCAATCATGGTCGTCTAATTCAACCATTCGTCCTTTTCCTTTGGTCTGAGCATCGGCTTCGCCCACGTGAGGTGTGGCAAGGCCGCTATATGGTCGATTCATCATCCCCATGCCCATGCCTCCGAGTCCCATGTTCATGCCGTAATTCATGCCGAGCGGTCGCTGGAAGCCCTGCATTGCTGCATTCGATGCTTGTGGCGCTGGACTTGCAACTCGTTCGGGCGTTCTCTGCTGAAATCGTGCAAATTCGGCCGGACTGAACCCCCGGCGCTGCGACTGCTGAAAAGCAGCCTGCATCCGAGCTTGGTCATCCAATCCAGGTTGAAATTCAGCCGCCCAGTTGTTTGCAGGAGATCCGGATCGCAAAGGACTATGTGAGTAATTTTCGATCTCCCGCCGCATCTGATCCATGGCAAAGGGCGACGCCACGCCTTGCGGAATCTGACCAGACTGTTGAATGAAATCATCCATCATCTATGACCTCAAATTAGCCCGTAATTCAGGTCCCGTACAATTACGGGCTTGTCGCCACCGCATAGCTTCACGTTGAGCGCCATGCTATGCTGAAAACACATGCGAATATAGGAATAAGATGGAAGAGCACCAACCTGGTCCTGACCTCCCATCATCCCTTGAGTCCTGAGACCTTGCGGAAGGCCGCCTGGGCCTCGTCCCACGAGTCGATCTCGCTGTAATGACTTGTCGTCCTGAACATGCTTGGAGAATTGAGTCAACGGATTGCCCGCCGTTGAGCACTCAGGCCCGCCTAGAAACGACATTGTGGGCGCGAGTGTATGTGAAATGACAAGTATATGCAATAATGCTCAGGAAGGAACGTCGATGTCTTTTCACCTCTGAGCTTGAAGTTATGTTATTAATGCCCGTATCTACTCGCCCGCGGACAGTGTTAGTGAGCACATGCGGGCTGGTCGGCAATGCATGCCGGAATCGGTCGAGACCGAGGGGTCCCGAAGGGCAAAAGGCGGCCAAGGGACTTGACTTTAATGTGGGGAAGATTAAAAGTACCAAAGTACTTTCCGTACTTTGTACGGAGTAAGGTACATAACCCGAAAAGTCGCCTATCAGCCATCAATGAGCTGAAACCCCTTTATCATCACGGATTCTCAGATGCACAATTAGCACTCCAATAACACCGGATTAGAAGCTTCCAATCTTTTTGATCAGGATATTTTCGGCAAATAAAATATATATATCACAGAGAAAGAGAAATATGTACTAAAGGAAATATGAAACTGCTAGCTTGCCGCGGAGTTTCTTTTGATGAAACCAAACTTAATCACTTTTTCTTTCTTCAGAAAACTTCCAAAGAAGTAAACGCCAAAGTCCATGAGTGAAATGAGCATACATGTTTGCTCTTGTTGACACCAAAAAAGAAAAAGAGGAAAGCAGATAATATGTATAAGAGGACATGTGTGGAAATATTCAAACGTTTATGCAATGCCTCGCTATGAAAAGACCAAAACAAAACGACTTCGACCATCTCATCAGAAACGGCGTCTGAATCCCACATCCCTTCACCAAGCGTGCTTTACAATAACAAAGGCGGGAAAATACCAGATTTGAGGGCCGAGCGCGGGCAAATGTCGAAGGAATGGCGGTAAACAGTAGAAGCAGAGCCAGGAGTGGAGATCTCGCGCAAAGTAAAACAGAGGAAGCAGCTTGAAGCCTGATGGGCTGTAATTCACTTAATAAAGTGTCTCTTACTCCTGAGTTGCATCTGATTTGCCAGGTCCAATGTCTCGCGTGGGGTTCAACTGACGGTTTGAACCTGCTCGTCCTCTCTGGTGGGTATAATCGACTTTAAGCTGCCGGCCATGTAAAGACTTCGCTGAGAAATACTCGAATGCTTCCTTGGCCGACGGGGTGTCGATAAACTCAGCATGGCAGAAACCTCGAGGATGGCCGGTCTGGCGATCAATCGCGACTCGAAATTCGATGGCATTTTTCACTGGTCGGAAAAGAGCATTCAAGTCCTTATCCGATGCATCGTAGGGAATGTTTCCAATGAAGAGCACTTTGCTTGGAGGATTGACTGTTTGCAGCGGCTTGTCCTTGGTGGGCAATGCTTGCGGACCACGAGAAAAGTTAACCTGGACCACCCTGTCGTGGATCTTGCGGTTGATGAGAGCATGTTTGACCTTTTGCGCCTCCTCGTGGGTTTCGAAGTCGACATAGGCAAATCTATTTCATTCGCAACCAAATCTTAGCCATGCAATGAGAATAAACGTAGAAACGTGTGACACCTACCCTCTGCTCCGACCATAAGTATCCTTTAATATCCGAGCATAAGTGGTAGGAGCAATGGCATTTACAATTTCCTTAAGCTCATCAACACTCATTCTAAATGGTAGGTTTCCAATCCAGAGCGTCCGGAAGCCTTCCTTGGCTACTCCACCAGGTGAGGTTACTTCAGACGCAGTGTCCTGGACGCCTTCCTCGCTAGTTGAGGAGGAAGGAGCCGTTGGAGCAGCAGCAGCAGCAGCAGCAGCATCAGTGCTGGCTGCGGCGTTGCTCGACTGAGGCGTAAGCTCAGCCGGCTCTGTAATATTTAGAGATGTCTGTTCGATTTGACTCTCGCTGTTCGCAGGGGTAGACGTATGCTGGTCAATAGGTGCAGGCGCTGGGGTAGTTGCATGAGCTGCCGGTTCTGAAGGAGTCGTTTGCGCTTCCTGTTCCTGCTCTTGCGCTGCCGGTCGCTTTTCTGTGACCGGAGCTTTGGACACGACCGTGGCATCTTCGCTTGCCCATCTTTTTTGCGCCCGACTCTTAATAGTTAAAATTCTCCGGCTGTTCTCAATTGTTCGGGGTGCGGCCGCGATGGTGAGGAAATGACGTTGCTTGAGTGATGACAGGGCGATTTGTGGCAGCGCCGACGCATTGGCGCGGACTATTGTATGGCGAATGGATTGCCTGGAATGCCAATGACTCGAGTCAGCATTGAAAATGGCTAATTAATGGCCACCTTGGTAGCTGGTAGAGAGCAAAGTTGTGCGTGACATCAACAAGCAGGAACCAGCGCCAAACTCACATTTTTTGCTGGGAAGAAGTTAATTAATCAACCGGCACCCGGAGCGACCAATAGAGTCGTTAAGAAAACTCCTGTCGGCGGTAACGTAAACAATATATCAGCGACTTGCTTAAGATATATTAAGATATGTGGCTGCTGTTTTGCCTTCGAAGCGTCGCAAATCTGAAATGGTCCTTTAAGCAGCCTCATTCAACTTTAGTCTCGGTTAAAGCCGCCTTGTGGTGATTAGACCGCCCGTGCCCAGTTCAAAGCCATAACCGCATACTAGTGATGTTTGCACTAGATGTAGTACCAAGGCACCACCATCCTTGGAATTTTTTTATGGTATGTAATTGAACTTCCCATTATTCTAAGGATATCACAAATTGTCTATAGAATACTATAAAACCAATATACCCCGAAAATGACATAACCCAGCGCTCATTTCTTCATCCAACGCCATCAAATGCTGGCCGGTGCATTCGGTCACATAATATAAAAACAGAAGAAGCTAGACACAAGATCAGTCCAACTAGATGTATCCCTTAATACAATGAACTTTGAGGCTTGAGATGACGGCGATGTATGACACCGGCTGCAGTAAGCGGATCAATCGTGTCAATGTCATACGTCTCCCCGTCGGCGTCAGCATTCTCTCCATCCCATGCCTTTTGCTGAGCAGCACGCGTGTTCCACCTCAGCGTCCGACTGACGCTGTTGAACCATTCAGTTGGCTGAGATGATACGGTTGGGAAGGGATATTGGGACGCCGCGATGGTGACAGAATCGCCCTGGCGGAGCTCTACCCGGCCTTTGCCATCAAATGAACAGTACGCCGTGGCACGAGACTGTCGCGGAACTGAGACTCGGAAAAGCATGGTGTCCGTCAGGAGCATTGGCCGGAATGAGAGGGTGTGAGGGCAGATAGGGGTCAGTAGGATGGCAGGAATATCGGGATGCACAAGCGAGCCACCGGCGGAGAGCGAATAAGCCGTAGAGCCTTCAAGGATCAGTGATTTGCAAGTGAAATAAACATCAAAAGGATCAAGATACTCACCTGTCGGAGTGGAGAAAATACAGCCATCGGCTTGGACGACGGTCAACAGCTCATTGTCACCATAAAGCTCGAGATTCGAGACGTAGGGTGACGGTCCGCGATCAATGACAAGTTCGTTCAGTACTTGGAATTGCTCGCCCGCAGCGCTGGTGCCATCCGCCCGCAGCCGGTGTACTGTGCAGGTGAATCTCATACGAAGATTGACTCGCATGCCCTCGGAACCCATAATCCGATCCAGATCTTGTTTATAGCAAGGAAATTCAAAATTGGTGAGGAAGCCCAGACTGCCCAAGCTAAAACTCAGAATGGGCGGTACAACGCGCTGGAAGAGCCAGCTGGTGAAAAGTACGGTTCCATCTCCACCAAGCGTAAGGACGAGGTCAAATCTCTCAGGCTGCTCCCAGCAGAGATCAGGCGTCCAATATCGGAGCATCTGTTGAAATCGCGGTTCCACCTCCAATAGACCAGCCGCATCAAATCTTCTCGAATGCCGCAGCTTTTCGTCCACATAAACATTGACTCCCAAATCTGATGAATATCTTGGCGTTTTCATCAGCCATTCTGCTAATTCTCTAGTCAGAGTTATCAGGTGATTGTCTCTGGCTTTGGTCACAATCATGACATTCTTGACGGCCCGTTTAATGGGTCGGCGCTGCAATTGTTTCGAAACCTCGCGCACGCCCGTGGCGGTTTGCATCAGTCTCGAGTGTGACATCCACTCATCCCCAGCAATCTCTTCAAGCACCTTGTGAACATCCACGGCGTCATCAAAGCGCTGATGGAAAAAGCAAGGCGATTGAAGTGTATCGTTGGTACCAGGCCATAAGCCGTTTCCTTTGCTTGAGTCGAGTTGCAGGACGGGCAAGCGATCAGGTCGGCGCTGCACAGAAGAGGTCGATGATAGGATCGGACGAGGCGTGGTGCCGTTGGTTTCTCTATACGTGAGTGTGGGAGATGGAGTAGTCGCGAAACCTTTGGTGTCAGGCGATGTCGCCGTCAACCTAGGCAACGTAATCGGCATGGGAGCAGAACCAGATGTGGCGGTCTCTTTCACAGATGCCGACTGCCGATTATCGATAAAAGTTTTGGACGACTGAAAAGGCGAAGCAGGGGACAGGGGAAGGGATACGTTGGTAGACCTTGGCGAATACGTTGCTAGCGTAGTGGCCGTTGATATTGAACTGAAAGGCTCATCCAACGCTGTCGAAGATCCACGAAAGTCCGCGGTGGTATCCAATGGACCCAGTTGCTTATTATTTTGCTCTCGTCGCACGCTGCTTGCCGCAGAAGGCACCACATTCCTCTGCGGGCTATAGATATCGCCATTTGCGGATATACCCATATCCGGTCTGTTCAAAGTCAACGATTGAGTTGCCATAGCGGCAGCCGCCACGTCAGGGCGACGAGAATGATCCTGCATGTTCATCCACGGACGAAGAGGAGGTGAGGATGAGGTTGCCATGAACCAATAATTTCAATCCACGCACAACCTCACCCCACGGTAAGCGTTAGAGAATTTCAGAAAATAGATGAAAAATAATCCCAAATTCTCGGTCAGCGGGTACCCTCCGTGCAGGTCGATTAGCGATCGGCGAGAGAGACCGGGGACGGCGTTTTGCACTGTACAGTTACTGGACTTGTACGGGCCGTCAATGTACCGGAACTGCCTGATGACGTCCGATCAGATAAAAAATCTCCCCTTTTGAGGAATCGGGTCTTTTGTCAGCCGAAAGCGGAAGGCACACGCAAAAGTAGTTAGCATCAAACTTGAATGAACCCGATATCTCGGGATGAGCGCTGACAAGAAGAGGGTTGAGATGATTCGAAGAGGACGATAATATAAATAAGGGAAAAGGAAGTGTGATGATAAAGCCAGAGAAGGCGTGATGGCCTGTGGGGTTCAAATAAGATAGAAGCATCAATGTGGAGACTAAAGGGACGGTCTCCTTCGTTATCGATTTAGTTAAGGGTGGTAGCAGCAAAAGATGCATCGGAGGGCGAAAATTAGGGCCGAGATAGGACATAAGTGCGAATCGATGACTGAACGGCGACAAGTTAGTACGTAAGTAACTCCGTATAACTTGCCAGAACCACGGCAAGTTAGTAGATAGATGGCTCCTTGGTGCTGTGGAGGGGTGGAGAAAAAGGCAGCCACCAACGACACTCTAATGGCGGGTTTCACCTGGCCTACTCCTAGGCTTCCGAGGGAGCGCCTGGGCTTACCTGAGCTTTGGCTAACGTGAGTAGGAATCACAACAATATGTCAACTGCATGGGCTGCTGGTCCAACAAAATCTAAGGATAGCCCATCTGTCTTCCCTCTGCTCTTCTTTCATTTGCTTGCCTTGGAATTTTTTGTGATGAGACCAAGACTCTTGCCATCACAAGCCCCCGCGCCATCACCCTGCAGAACAAGACCCATCACGGATGCAAGAGAGAGGAAGAAAGACAGTAGCATTTACCAACAGTATCTAGCTCGAGGAACCCATGTGCCAGAATGACACGACTCGATTGGTTTGTGAGACGGAGCTCTCAAGTAATCGTCATCATTCGTCGATGGCCCGTCATTATTTTTATTGTGCGTTGCGATGCAGGAACTAATAATAAATCGCCACTGTTGAAACCATGAAATCTGTTCTATAAGAAGACTATCCCCGGGACCCCCGAGGCCCCCCAGTTCGCACCCCGACCGTAATATGTCGCTTACGAAGCTATAACTAAGGTAACTTAGTTATACTTGGTGGACTCCTAGTCTCAGTGGGCCCTTTCGCGGTAGTAAGCAGAAGCTACATCTACTGTTTATCTCGCAGACCGTCTGTATCTGTGCGCTCCCAATTATATCTCGAAGGAAGGTTAACTACAGTAGGGTGGAACGTGGCAAAGCATGTGATGTATCAACAATATCCACGGCCCGGGACGCTATGATGCAGGGTCGCTCTGCTTTTTGTGGCTCGAGCGTCGCCAGAGACAGTAATATCTGTTATGATACTCTTGATTCTATCATCTGTTGTTATTTCCTTTTTGCAAATAACATTTCTAAGTTCTATTTTCAGAATGTCCTTGGCGTGAACCATGTGACCTGACACCAACCCTTCACCTAACTGGACCAGCATCATGCATTTTCCCCGGGGAATTCGATGTCGCAAATATATGCCCACCCACGTCTGGTCGATCTGGCCCTAGCACCAACCGCGGGAGCCAAGAAATCAAAGGGAACGGGAAGACATAAGGAAAGCCTAAAACCACCGCTGCCTTATTGTTCCCGTTCCATTGACTCGGGCTCCTCGGGCTCACACCGACGATCAGCAGGGTTGGTACGGTGCGCATGTACCGGTACCAACACTACCCAGGGCCCCTAGCAGTGGCTGGGTTGGTTCCAATAACCCGTCGCAGAACAACACTGAGGCGCACAACACAGTTAGGCACCGTGCCGCAGCCTGACTTGATCAGGAGCAAGGATTGAGCGCTGTATTGACGATATTATTTGGTGGAGGAACATGGCGACAAGCCCCGATCGGCGTGACTCGAGGCAGATAGAGCGACGGCTCATTTATATGACCGGTCCATCGGCTGAAATGCTCTCTCTCAAATCTATCTCAATCCCTCTTTCCATGCCTGTTCTTTGACTGTCTTTTCTTGCATGACCCCTCGAACGAAATCCTCAAGACAGTCGGCCCGGTCAACCTCCATTTCGCTGCCGTCTACCATGGCGCCAGCCCCTTTCTTGTCCTCTCCGCGGCAAAGGCGCTGAGCCTGCTCGTAAACTCTTTCCCAGGTCTCTATAGAAAAGCTTCCTTCGCTTTCGTTCACTAAGAGCTCGCCGTGGGATGAAAAAGCGAGCACGTGGGTAGAAGCAGCTTCTGCAAGCTGTGCCGCAGATGGGCTATCGATGATTTCGTCTGAGCTCGATACTGCGACCAGGGTCGACGTGACAGTCTTTCCTAAGGGGATCGCGGCCGACATGAGAGCGAGTATTGACGTCTGAAACAATGCGGGTAGGATAGGCAGATCCTGGAACTGTTAAACTGAGAAAATGATACGACCAGACAGTCTACATACCGAAACAGCTTGTGCCGGCTTTGTAGCGGTAGCATCTCCCTCTGGTGTACTGAGGACTTGGAGAGTGATTTGAATTAGAGTCCGCGGATGGTTCTGGACGAGGATAATATGACGAAGCGTGGAGTGAAGAATTGACTCTAGATGGCGTTCTCTTGTAGCTAGCCCCAAAAATTAGTCTCAAAATATTCAGTAAAATCTAATAGATGGTCCAAAAACGTACTGCCAACACCGATCGCTGGTCGGACAATAATCTCAATGGCGGCTTCCTCAGGGAGTTCATCCCGCCTTTGTACCTCGACCGGTCCATTCACACCGCCAACAACAGAATATCCATTGCAGCTATACGTAGCAGAACCGTCTGCACGATTCAAATGAGCGACAGTCGCAGTGGGAGCTGTTGTTGTGGTCATTTTGCGTCCGTTTTTCCTTCGTTCTGCGTATTGCAGCTGCTCTTGGGAATTTCTTGAAACAATCGACAATCTTCCCGGAGCGGATTATGTATTCTTCCGGGATGGTCTCCTTTAGTCCTAGAACCAGCTCCCCACCTCGTCACTGGCATCTTGCTTACAATAACATGGTCATCGTACAAGAAAGGCACTTTGATCAAACCTCTACTTCTATACTCAGTGAAATGATGGCTACTGCAATTCCAAAACCTCAGAACTCCTCGAAATCTCCTTCACCCTCACAGATATCTCCACTCCCTCAAAAGCTCGTTTCAAAACTTCCAAAACTCACTCCCCGAAGGCGGCAAACCCCGTCAGCAAACCCGCTGCCTGTGCCAGAGACTCCCGCATTGCCACCTCCTTCTTCAGCCGCCGAAAACCAGGCTCGAAAATACATTAAACCTACGAGACGGATCCTGTCTCACAAGGACCATGACCTCTTTCTACAGTCATCCACCTATGAGCTTCTTCTCGCTTTTGTATTTAACCTAAGCGATTCCGTCCGGGACACGTCTCGCTCCACAGTCGAAAAGCAACCGCTCGTGCCAGAAGTTGAGCGCATCTTGGGAGTCCTAGACTCAGTGGAGGAAGTCATCAATAAATGCCCGCCCGAAGAACAAGGTGGTTCGCGATTTGGCAATCCAGGCTTCCGAGTGTTCCTTGACGCGCTCCACGACGAACTCCAAGGATGGCACCGAAAGCTCGGTATTGAAGACCCTGCAGCGATCGAGGAAGTGTCTACATACCTGCTTCACTCCTTTGGAAACCGAACACGGATAGACTATGGATCGGGCCACGAGCTCAACTTTATAGTATGGCAGCTCTGCCTGTACCGAGTTGGTCTTCTTCCAGAATCTACGCTACCTGATCTCGCACTCCGCGTCTTCCCGCGCTATCTTCGCCTCATGCGGCAGATTCAAACAACTTACTATCTCGAGCCTGCCGGCTCGCACGGCGTGTGGGGTCTCGACGACTACCAATTTCTTCCATTCCTCATTGGCGCTTCCCAGTTGCTCCACCACCCTTATATTCGACCCATGTCGATCCATCAGTCCATTGTTATTGAGGAGTATGGCAAGGATTACCTCTACCTTGACCAGGTAGGGTTTGTGAACAGCGTAAAGAATGTCGAGGGTCTGCGCTGGCACAGCCCCATGCTGGACGACATCTCGGCGGCGAAGAACTGGGGGAAAGTGGAGGGTGGCATGCGCCGCATGTTTGTCGCCGAGGTGCTCAAGAAGCTCCCGGTCATGCAGCACTTCATGTTTGGCTCCCTTGTCCCAGCTGTAGAGGGGATGAGTACGGAAGAGGAGTTGGGCATGGCAAGTGAGGACAGCGAGACAGAATGTTGTGAAGCCGACGTCACGCAAGATGGCCAGCATCAGCACGTACATCAACAAGCGGGCTGGGGTGATTGTTGCGGTATCAAGGTGCCTAGCAGCATTGGCGCCGCACAGGAGATGAAAAAACGAATGGGAGGCACTAGTCTTCGCCGCTTACCATTCGACTAGTTGCATCTTACATCTTGCATCTCCTGAAGGAGCTTTCCGTTTGACAGGGTCGCTCACAATAGGAAAGGGAAATAAAAAAAAAAGCAAACAAAAGAGAGGCAGAAAAGCGAAGGTATTTGCTATGCACCGTCTAAGATTGCTTGCTGTCTCACTATACCAAATTATAACGAATGTTGTATGCGTAATGAATAAAATGCTATACAAGACCTCCAACGCCACGCTTCGAATCACTGAAACATGCTGCAGTATAAACCCCTAATCCCCTCCAAGCGTTCTAGTTCTTATACCGAAATTCTCTTGTGTAGTATCGTACTAGACTATCTGCACCAAGCTTGTCGCCTGCTCGCAGAAGTTGAGCGATGTCCACGTTCAATGGACTATCTGGCTCTGGGTCGCTGAGAAGATGGTGCACACTCGTAAGCGTTTGAGTAATGGTGTATGCAGGACTCCAGGAACTTTTGAACAGATCTAGACAAATTTCGCCAGTCTTGGCAGTGTCAGCAGATTCAGAGCATAGATCCGTGTATACCAGTGTTGCTTTTTCTCGAAAATCGTCAATTTAACGAAAATTGACTATAAAGAAAAAGTGTGGTAATGTAAATTTTGGTTTCAATGAAATTAAGAAAAAAAAAAATCCATGCGCTAAATAAATATATCAATCTATAACAAAAAAAATTATATTTGCTGGTGTGTGGGAATTAAAAAAAAAAAGAGAACAAAAAAACATACAACAGCGGGGATTCGCTGGTCGTCACCGACCCAACTACTAGTCCGCCGATCTGAGGCTTATGTATGGCAGAGCGGACGGGATGCCCAGTTCTCCTCAGTCTATGGTCGTATGTACCAGAAATACACAAAAACAGAATACTTATAGCAAAAAAAACAATCGTAGCATGCAACACACAAAATTACTGTCGAAGACTCACCTTGAAATGGACATTCGGATGGCAAATGGGAGTGACAAACTTGACTTCGGGCGGCGCAAGAGGGTAATTCTCTGGCACTCGAATATCGAGTTTCCACAGACCGCCTATAATCGTCGAATAAGTTAGCAAAGGAAAAAATTCTCCAAAACACAGATTGTTCCTTCTTGTAGTCCGCTTTGTTTCTTCTGATTCACATGCGCCATTTTCAAAAGGTAAACTCATATCAATAAACAGTAGGGACAGCATCCATTTTCACTCTCTTTGATAAATAAATGAAAGCAGTCGGTTTTTCAACTTTTGACCGAGGCAGCATATGAAAAAAATGAAGTGGGGCGATATCAGGCTTCGAAGAAAACAGAAATAAAAGCAAATGGGAATATAAAAAGACATACCTTCATACGCAGTCCCATTGACTCCCTTCATGACAGCCTCCCAATGAAACAACTGGTCATCGCTGACAGGGCCCAGACTGATCAGCGCGTCATTAGGGTCTTGGCTGTAAAACTTGAGTTCCTGGAGGAGGCGCTTTGCCGCGCCGTGCGAAGAGGACATTTTTTTTGAATTGTTGATGTATAGGGAAGATAGAACCGGTTATCGCGAGTAGAATTTTATTTCAATCGTTGGTTGCGTCTGATGTACTAACGATATGAAATGGTCCGAGCTAAAAGCAAAATATAGGTTCAATCCGATCCAGAGCGCAAGGATGCATGAGATTGTTGATTCCTAGGAAAGAACCGAATTATGAAGAGAGATCATGCGGCCAGTTCGATTACTGACCCTATCGCTCTTGATAGCGTTGATGGGCGCTCGGGGGAAGCTGCCAAAGCGTCGGAAAATGTGACCTAGTTGCGGGAAGAGCCGGGGGGCCGAGACTTAACTGAATACTGTGACAGTACGGCGACACGGAGGGTATGCCATCGCGAGCATTAACGCTCCAGCTAAAGTCCAAAGTTGTATCTGACTATGTCGTGCAGAACCTGACCAGCGACAACGGTGATATTCAAGACGATTTGAGAAAATTTTCAGCTTGGTCCTGAGTGGGCAATGCTGTGGATGATTTGGTGTTTTATGGTGCTATAAATACATGATATTTGAGAACGACATCCCTTGCCCTCTTAACAAGCATGCAAGCTCGGCTTGGTTCACAATCAGCTTCAAACGCGAATCAAATTTTGCATACAATAGTGTATAGATACAGATTGCAGAAAATGCATGCACAGCCAGCTGTGGTGCAACAGATGCGCCCGCTGAATAACACATGCATATATCCAAGTCATATATCCAGATCCATACGTAACACAGAATCACCTGCACTAGGAAGCCGAAGTATCAATTGGTCACTACAGCAATGGAAGAGAAATTTCGAAATATTCTGTCATTTAATATTCGCAATTGAGATTTTCTAGAAAAAACTTGGACGTCTTCTCCAAATGGTAATCTCCTTTAGATGCTTGAAGTTCATGAATACACCGGCCCAAAAAAGGTAAAACGAAAATAAAAGTTCGGGCCAGGCAAAAAGCGTCCCGGATTAAAAAAAAAAAAAAAAAGAGAAAACGCCCCTCACGACTAATGCAAAGAAACAGCGAACCATGTCGCGGAGTGAAGACGAAATGATAGCCAATAGAACTTTGTGTGCAATCCTCGATTGGCAACGCTGCCAAGTGATCGCTGAGGAACCAAGAAGAAGCAAAATAACAAGCCTGATCCTATGATTGATAGAGTCAAGTCGAGGTGAAAAGAAGGCCAACGGTATCAAGCAAGCTATGCAGTCGCAACGGACCAGGCATGAGCAGGGCTTTCATAGGCGCTGCTCAAAAGCGAGGAATGGCCGAACAAGGCCAATATGCATGAGCAAAATGTTTTGAAATTTATTTTCAAATTCCAAAGGGAGAAAATGAGCAAAAGAAAAAATCGCCAATAATTCAAATCCGTTTCTTCATATTATTCCATCAACAGTTTGAGAAGCCCTGGAACTAGCAGCCTTTTATATAAGAGTTTGCATGTTGCCAAAAAAAGAACAAGCCGAAAACATCGAATGCACACTCTCTCGAGGACATTGCGAAATTGTCCCTCTGGCGAGGCGCTCACAATGCACTGGCTTCCTTGGGCTTCCAAAACGACATCATGCGACTGAATCGTCTCGATTTTCCGCTCTTTGAACTCTCGACGTTGCCGGAATGTTCTCTGGTTTCAAGAGAAAGTTTGCTTCTCTCAAAAGAAGACCGACTGACGAGTTTCGACAGACTGGCAAGGCTCGAACGCTTACGACCGAGCGAAAGTCGAGAATGCCCACCAGTTTTGCTCGAAGAAATCGAAACGGAGCGTTCGCCACAACGGCCTGAGTGGGCACTTCCGGGAAGCTGGCCTTGAAGTGCGCTTGCCATAGTAGAATCACTATTTGTAAGTGAAGGTACATCATCTATCGATGAGCAAAATTCCGGACCGGGTTCTCCCAAAACTAGTGAGCTCAATGTAGTACATTCGGCAACAGATGATGCCGCAGTGCCATGGCGAGAAACATCGAAATTGGCAGACTGCTGGTCAAAAGACCGGCGAGAAAAGCTTGAAATCGATGAAGGCGTTTCTGGCGCGAGAAATGGAGCACTGGGCATCGGAAGACCGAGCCGCTCGGGCACAGAAACAGAACGCGCACCTTCTCTGATTTGGCCAGTCTCAAGTGACACCCCGATTCGATGTCGGCTTGCAGATTCTCGAAACGGTGATGGTCTAGTAGACTCGAACTGACCGGGAGTCTCTGAGAGACCAACCTCATTGAAGCCCTCCTCATCATACAGCGGAGTGGCAGAGGGTATGGCTTCGCTCTCCAGTATTGTCCCTTCGTTCAGGTCAATCGGATCATCAGCAGAATGATAGGCCGGCTGTGGTTTGCTAAGTGGGGAAACAGGCTCAGCGGGAGTGTTTGCAACGTCGGTTGCAGTGTCCACGTCAAGATCGATCCCTAGCCCCTTCTCCTCGGATTTCTCCTCAGTGACAGGGCTAGAGACGGAGCGAGTGTTGCTAGAGCCTTCACCTTCGTCCGTCTCTTCATCCTCCTCAAAAACATCTTGCATTGTTGAACCTGTATGATCCAATTCAGACCGATTGAAGTCGAAAGCAACCATCTCAGGTGCACTTTCGGCACGTCGATGATAATGCATTCCTGGCCCAGTAAACCCTCCTGTCTTGCCACTGCTGTGCATTCGCCTCTTCGCAACTTGGAAACCACCATTCAGAGGTCTACGAAATTCGGGGCCAAGATCGTCGCCTGGGCTCTTGAATGGACCGAGTGCAGCATCCAAATCGATAATGGGGCTCATGGCATCTGAACTGCTCGAAGGGATCTCTTTGGGCTTCCAATTCGAATAAGTATATTCCTCATTTAGAGATTCTGAAATGACCCCAGTGGGAGGTTCCGACAAATCGTAGCTCAAGATCGATGGAGCCTCAATCGGTTCATCTGATGGCTTAAGCTTCTGGTCTCGGTGACGGGATTTGCGAGGTAGAATGGATCCTGCCCACGACTTCACCCTCTTTTCCTTCTTTTGCACCTTGGAATCGCGGTATGACATTGATTCATCCATGGCTTCATCCTCGGGCTCACTCGACGGGCTGGGTAAAGGTGATTCTGGGGGCGACGGAAGCAAGATGAGCTCTGGTGCTGTTGCAGTCGCGGGAGTCTGTTGTGATGCGTTGCCTGAACCATTATCCTCCTGCATATCGCTTGTCGTAAATCGAGGAGTTGCCGGCCGTCCAAGACGAGGTGATGAGTTGGAAGAGCTCATCGTAGGAGAGTTGCTCAAGTTATTTGCGAGCCTGTCATTATTGTGGGAGGTGGAGATGTCACTAGCCTGTGCCTGAGGAGAAGAGCGTCCTGCTTTCGATCGAGGCGAGCCCATGCTCCCAAGGACTTGCGAAGAGCAGCTTCCAGAAACAGAATGACTGAACCTGGGAGACAGGGTACTCGAGGCCTCTGAAGACACAGTCGAAGGAGGCCGCGGGATGTACTCTAGGGTATCCGAAAAGCCTACGCGTGCGCGCTGCTGTTGAGGGCCGGCCGTTGGGCTCGATGGCCGATCCGGGGTGGGGACGGTCGGCTGAGCTTGCGGGAAAGAGAAGGGTTGGCATGTTTCGAAAGATTTGTTGGCATCAAGGCCTGAGGGTGTAGTTGGAGCGCTTCCCGCTCGGTTATCAATATTCGAGTCTGTTGGCTTTAGGGCCAGCGAGGAGAGGTCATGACAAGAGATTGCACCAGATCGGCGGTGAGCATGACCACGCTTTCCGGCTGTGGGCCTTGCAGGGGGAGCAGGAAGTGAGAATGAGTTCATTCCCCCGGTAGGGCTTGCACTTAACAGACCACCAGGTCCATTGACGCCAATGAATTCACTACCGCTGCGACGATGGCCACCAGGTCTCGACGGTATAGGCACGCCGAGATTTGGAGCCTGAAGAGTATCGCTCGTGCTGGGCCTTGCTGGTTGAGATGGCGAAGGATGAAATACAAAATCGGGTACAGCACCCATGGAGCTTCGATTCGGTATCTGTGATGCGATATTCTCCGACGGTCGGAGAGCATTGTAAGAGAATGGACGCGTGTCTTCGATGCTGAGTCTATCGTCACGGGCTGGAAAAACGAAAGGTGGATTGGGTGCCGGTGGGGAGACAATCGAATCTGCGGGAAATTGGCCTTCGAGCCTTGAACCGCCATCGTGCAAAGCCGAGTAAGCCTGCTGTCTCGCCAGCGAAACCTCGGCCATTTTTTTCGTGTTCGGCGTCTTGAGAACGGGTCTGCAAGTTGAGAATGAAGAAGAATTATAGCACGTATGTACAGCTGCCAAAGAAAAGATATGTTCCACAGATCTGAAGTAGGCGATCCAACTCGACGTCCTGGGAAAAGTCGATAGATAATTGGGACGATGTCGTGCGGAGAAAGGGTGATGTTTCAATGGCTATGGCGACAGTGCAGAGGAGATAGATGAAAGCAGAATATAGATAGGTTGCTGTTGAGAATCATATAAGTATCCTAGCGCTATCATTGAGCAGGTGAACCAGGTGTGAACCTACAATAAAATTAAAGATTGGCGCACGTAAGTTTCAAAAGTGAATATTGAGATGCAGTTGAAAAGAGTGTAACAAAAAGGAATGGACGGCCGTCAATACCAAACAGCTTTGTCAATGTCTGTTGGCACCGGGCCTTGAGTGTACGAAGACCATTCGAATGGTTCTTCGAGGCGTTCACAAGATGTAGATCTTGGAGGTAGGATTGGGGGGAGGGAAGAGGATGAGAAGGGGACGAAGGAGGAAATGGAGGGTAGTTCGAGAGGTGATGAGCAGATACGGAAAGGACGAAAGTACCTTTTCGGATCCTCCTAGTTAGTCTCTTTTCACTTTCGGTCGGATGAGGGAACGAAAGCGAAAGGGAAACGATGATTGGGCAAATGACCAGATCAGATTGGACACTTGCGCTTTGATAGGTTTGGCCCAATTTCGGTCTTAGCCGCACCCACCTTCCATGTCCCCAAACCTCTAGGAGTAAATTAGATCCTCTTTTGCACACCCAGCCTCGCAGACGAGTACAGTAGGACACCCATTCTCTGCTCCCGTCCATTTGCCCTGACGCCTTCTCAAGTCTCACGGTCCACGTTTCGGCCGTTTAGTTTCCTTTGGACGTTTGTGACAAAACTCAATTTAGAGACTACTCTATGTTGAGGAGGCCAAAAATAAGGTAACTATCTAAGGGGAAAAAAAAGAAAAAAACACCACGAAGCGGGAGCTGACGTTGACCCTCATCATACGAGTCTATGCCAAGGAGGAATTTTTAGGGGATAGCACTGCCTCTTGTCCACAAATGACCCTAAAAGTGAATATCAATCATCACTCGAGAACCGGGGGAATAAAATTTCGTAGAGTAGAAGACTGACTGTACGAAGTACGGCAATCAAAACACTTATCTTCTCGTACCGAAGCTACACTAAGTGGTAGGGGTGAGTGAGCCTGGAGGGTTGTTCCTAGTCAATCCGCCTCAGCCGGACTTGCGAGCAGCGTGGAAGCGGGCCAGTCGGGGGGATCCTCGATCCCTTTCGCAAAATTCCCCAGGCACCAGAGATTTAATTACTTCCATATGCGTCTTTCGTGCCACTTATGCGAGGACAGTTCGCAAGACACATACGACACTAAACGGTGGATGCTTACTGGTGTCGATCACTTACTCCTTTACAACGGAGATACCTCGTCGCTATTTTGATCCGATCATGCATGAAGCCCTGAGATCAACTGCGCCGACTGACAACGCTTCTGACCGTCTCACTTGGCCTCGGCAGAGAGCTTCCGATCGCCCACGCCCAGCGTGCAAATTGGCACACCAATAGGGAATGCATTCAGGAGTACAAAAAACTGACAGATGATCACACCGTTTCCTTGGTATTACAGCGATGGCAACATCTCAACTATCGATCAAATTATTTTCCCCATTCGTTATTCTTCCTCAATGTCAACTTTAGTGTCATTCGTAATTGAAAAGAACTTGCTCTCCACATACTTTTAAAGTTTGTTGTCCGCTTCCAAGGTCGGCAAGGGCAAAGGAGTATCCAAGGTTACCAATTTCCCATTGTGGCTGTCAACATCCCCAGTTGGGGTTGTCGACTTCGTAATGCGCCGAGTGAGCGCGTCATTCGCGGTATGGCGGCGCGGAGTCGGCGCAAGTCACTTAGGACGTGGGAAGGCCGAGAGATCGCTCAGGGACCAGGACGAGACTAAACATTTTTGGTCACTCGGACCAACCGCACCCCTCCCCTCGTCCCCCCCGCTCTCCTACGGTTCTCTGCCGCCCAAGAGGCTGGAGGAAGCATACACCCACACAAGTGTGAGAGAGAGAACTCATCTTCAACTAAAAGAACTTCTACCGTTTTTTTTTTCACATAGAGGGAAGAGAGCATTTCTAGCTCCTTAAAGGTACTCCAAAAGTAAGCCAGATAAAGGGCGGATTGACATCGCTGTAGTACGAGTCCTGTAATGGCGCTTCTGGGTCGGGCGCTCGTTTCTTTCCCCATGCAAAATTTAGTGCTTTTGCCGGCCCATGGCTTCACCTGTGGGTCCTACTTTTGGTGGTGGGATGGGGCAAAAATCCCCAGATGATAATTGGTCCACGATATGGTGATTATCAGCATGGGATGGCAGAGCAGATGAAAAACGGGCTTTGAGCTGAGAACGGTATTGGATTTTGAGTAAGTCGGTGGTCTCTGCAGTTCTTCCAGTACCGGGTTTTCCCACGGCGGTAATGGACGGACGACCATCTGGGAACGTCAGCAGTTGTCCAAAGCAAATGTGATAGGCATTAATACAGATGAGCGCAACTGAGCCCCTTTCAAACAGAGAGAGATAGGGATCATTGATGCCGTGATGCGCGTGAAATGCAGGGTCGCCTTGTCATTTTTTTCCCTCTCGCATCCTTGTAATAATTCTGCTGCAGGGCGTTGCTGCTGCGACGATGCAATGGAGTGTGTGTGTACTGATTCGATGTACCCGTCGTACACTCTGTGCTGCTACCGACCCATATTATTGCGCGTTCCAGAACCAGCCTGCACTTCAATGTGGCGTTTGCCATGGCTGGTCCTTGTGCGAGTCGAAATGTTGTTTTCTGTTCCTTACCTGCACCGCTTCCACCCATAGTCTCCAGTGTTTATCCTAGATCACAAAGTTTATTATTGTCCGGACGTTTTCCCCGCCCGTTTTCATTTGGCGACGAATCCCGTCAATTTCACGTGTTTGCAGCAGAGGAGTAATTCAAGCAAAATTCCAAATATCCAGATCTACATGCCGCCATTACGCCATGTTGGCTCTCGAGTTTTCTCGCTGAGAAACCCCCATCGATATGCTCCACTCCCACATCTCTCGCCGTGGCTGACTGTGGGTCACCTCTTCGCCAATGGATCGTGTTGGCGTAGCCATGGCACCCAGGCGGCGAGCTCAACAATGAGAACTGCCCCGCCTCTATGTTGCTCTATCCTTAAATCAACCTCATCACAAATTGTAAGCTAGATAAGTGTGTTCTTAGTAAATAGAAAGCTCGAAATTTTTCCCGAATTTGAATCTGACTTTCAGACACAGTCACCTGACATTATATTTCCGTTGCTTCCTCAGACGTCCAGGAAGTCTGCAGGATGGCTGGCGATCGTCTTACTAACTCCGTCCTTGGCTCATTGGTTGGAGCCAAGTGGTGAATTCTTATCCCGTCTCATAGGCCATGTGTTGCAACCAAACACCGCCGAAGCACGAATGTCTGCAGTCTGCCATGCTGCAGTAGCTGTAGTAGATCGCTTGCCCGGAAGTAGCACCCATGTAATGCATGCTTCAAAGTCTGGCTTAGATCCTGCAGCGTATGAGGGCATCTCAGTATATTTTAATGAGACAAACTCAGAGGATATTGAAGATATCAAGCAATATCATCAGCGGGGCAGAAGTCTAGATAGCTCCCATTCTGCGAGCATATCATTCACTTTCAAGGATGAGGACGTACCAGCCCCGGGCAGCCGTTCCGTAATTTCAAGGGCCATTCAAGTGCCACTTGCGAACACTCTCTTCCAAACCGGAAACCAATCTACGCTTTCTACCTCGAAATGGGTATTGCAACCTGGCTCGTCTGGTTTCTCATGTTTGGAGAAATCCGAGCCAGCATCGCTTGCAATTAACCTTCCCGGACAAAGCACCACTGCTGAACTTGCCAAAACTACATACAATGTCCCAATATTCGCCGTGACACCGCCTCGAGAGCTCGGTGCTGCTATGGGGAATATCATACGCCAGCTCATCTTTGATAAATCGGTGCCAGCATCCGAAGAACTCGAGAGAGCGCTCACAGAGTACTTTGCCTCTCAAAAGCTCCCTCAGCAAGCCCTTTCTGTATGGGCTCTAGTTATTCCTCGAGCAGTGTTTTCCCAATTAAAGGAGGGACAAGGGCCTGAAACCAGTTCAGATACTATATTCCAACCAGCAGAGCCTTTCAAAACGGGTTCTGACTCTTGGGAGCCTCTTCAGAGCAGCATAATTGGCACGTACATCGAAGCAGGCGCGCATATGCATCGCGTGCTCAGTGGCGGAGGCGGGTGGGGACAGAAGCGCGGTTTGCTCTCCCTGGATCCTCACGTCAGCTATAACCCGGAAGAAGAACACTCATGGTCTGGTCAAATCGAAGAGCGTTTTTCCGAACCCAAGGAGTTGGCTGGTGTTGCAAGCCCGGGAGACTTTATTCAATTTTTCGTTTCTCCGACTAATCTATCTACGCCATTACCAGCGAACGATCCTGGCGATAACTCCAATCTTGCAGGAGATAGCCTTCAGCGGCATGTAGTATCTTCTTCTCTGGTCTTTGGGACCACATTTTCCGCCATAGACGAGACTCCAACGACATGGACATCTGAAGCATCCCAATCTGGTCAATCTGACCTAATCGTCAGCCCCCACTTTGGCGCGTTGTCGCAGCAAGGGATAAGCTTGAAGATTGAACGTGTGTCGACTAGTGTTCCACGTTCAGAGAGTCGCGTCGTCTGTCAAACGAAGTTAGATGTCCCTTGCATGAGGCTGAATCGCGTCACGTACAATCGCAAGGGACCCTGATTTTCAATTTTGGACGCGTATCTCGCGAACTGTAACGCGCACCCCTTTTTGTTGGAATCTAATCAAAAACCAACTTATACACCAACGCCTTAAATGATCCCTCCCAAAATACAACTAGTTGTCCAATCTATGCAAAGTATGCACTGAATGCGCGTCTCGGATTCGTAAAGCGTAGTTCGGCGGCCCTTGCCCTTCAAGAGCCCGCTATTTCGGTCTAAGCAAGTTGGCATTCGGCTTGTACCTTATGATTTTTGTTCATCTGCCTCCAACACATCCACGTCCAGCTCTTGCATGACTCCAACGACGACTCCGAGACTTTCCATGAAACCATTCACGGCAACTCGTAGCATCCGGTTTGTAGTGGCCCGGTATTCCACTTTTAAGATAGATAGATCTCTTTTGTCGCTTCCATTCACGGCGCCATCTTTTCCATCCAATCCAGGTCCCGCCAGTGACATGGATCGGCGTACCAGTGGAGAGAGCTCCTGGTCGACCTCAATTGCACGGAGGGCGCTGCTGGCCAACCGAGTATCGGGAAAGGGCACCGATATGACGCTGTACATTTGTCAGCATAAACGCGGCATCCTTTCAGCCAGGGAGTGATCATTGTTCTTGTCTTACAGTAAGCAAGGAAATTCAGTGTCTGACGCCATGCTGCAAGAAAGCCCCGGAAACATAGAGGTTCAAGTCCTTGTGAGATTTTGCGGGTCAGGGTCTGGTCTCTGGAGGGGGGCTTTGGCGGTCGCGGAATTTGCCGATCATTATGATAGCTGGCGAGCTCTCCCTACAATATCTAAGCAAATAGGTGCTAAATGTTAGAATATTTATTCTCTTAATTGATGGACTCTATTGGTATGCTTATTTTATCAGGTACTCTTTTCGATAAATTCTGGGTGAGTTTTTGCATCGTTAATGATATTTGAACAGCGTGTTGGAGTTAGGCATGGAAGTGGTTTCATCCAAGGCTGTGACGTAGTTATATCCATCCCAAACTTCGTAAATGAGATATTTCCTCGAAATATTTTTGTGTGTGGGTTATGAGTGCTCCTAATCTGGGTTTTCATATGTTGTTATTTCATTATTGCTCCGGATTTTGAATTTTAGAATAAAAAAATATCAGGATTAATTTCTACGAAAAGAATAAAGTAAAGCTTCGTTGTTTATTTTCTTTTCCGAATTAATCCTTGAATATCGTTACAACTTATCTGTCACTATGTCTGTATTAAACTCCACGGTAGATTTCGAGATAATGACTGTGAATTCCTCGTTGTATCCCACTGGAACACACAGCGGCCTGATTGGGCTATCTAGAATGCTCGTTATCGAATTATGCCACGAGGGCGACAATAATATGCGAGGGAATACTAGCCAGCACCTGGCAACCGTCCTTGCAGATGCTGACGCAATTGAATGAAACTTGATCGATTGATCAAGTCCAGCAGAGCCTTCTCACGAGGATATCTCAAAGAATGTGGCTAAGCATAAATCTCTCAAATCCGAGCAGGGATTGAAGGCACTGATCGAAAACGTCACCGGTGTTACATTTATCTGATTGAATTGTGGGCTAATACGAGTAGTCGAATCCCAAACTACTCCCCTGGAAAATGACCACAGGGTTGAGCAACATATTAAATTTCCAGTAAAGTGTATCCCATTCACAGCAGAAATATGCTTCGTATAAGAATCTCTTATAGAGAATTGTGTCTCGAAAGTACTCTTCTTTCTCCCTAATTGACTCATCTGAGCGACAGTAAATGTTTCCTTTCTACGCCCAACAGATGGAAAGCCATTGCAGGAAAGTAGGATGAAAAAGGAGGCGAAGGCTAGTAGTGTCTAGATCGAAGAAAATACGGCATTTGACTTCTACCCACGACCACATTTAGGGAGGGAGTAGCTGCGGCACATGGTTCAGTAATATGCCTGTATTGAACATACGTAATTCAAAGACGACTGGGCAGCCATTATGTGCTCAGACAATTAGAGATAACCATAATGTAGGCGAAGCTGCCAGACAGGGTTCTGATGGATTACAATTGTGACCTTGGGGACGCGGGGAACTGTGGCGATAAGTTTTTGTTGATCGACGTGTGGATGTTGTGGTGAAATATCGCCAGGTCAACCGCGAAAGTCTCAAACAGGAAGGAAACATTACCGGATTGAGCGCGTGTTGTTGTGGGTGAAGAGCTGTCACTAAACTGCTTGCGTTTAGCGCCGATACCTCGTGCCCCCCGTCCTGTATCATGCTGGCGTCTCGACCACAACAATCCGCGCCTCTTAAGAACAACACTCATATCAACACCTACAATTCTCTCACAAATATCTTCTCCTACCGGCGCTGCTCATCGCATCCTTAACTTACAAAGGTGCAACACTCGTCAAGAGGAGCGGAGGTTTTACGAGCCCAGAAGCTGGTGCTCTCTGCCGCGATTTACCTCTAAACAAGTGACCACAAGTTGCACCTTCCATTCGCGATCGTTATTTTGCTGCCTGCCAACTTCCAACACTCAAGGTCGTTCTAAAAACAACTTGAGCTCAACTCTCGTTAACCTTGCATCGTTCTACCAATGCCTTCCTCACCGCGAGGTCCTTCCCGGCTCGGGATGCTTCCTTCCTTCATGACCAATTGTGGTCAGGTTTTGGAATACATTCAAGGTATGTTCTAAAAGAAGCCTGATCATGCTCTCAAACGAGTATTATTATAGACTCGTGCTTTTCAAGTTCAGTATCAGCATCGATCTTCACACGCGCATGCTAACACTATACCTCAATTAGACCGTCTATACTTAGCTTCTTATGAGAACCCGCCTGATGAGAATACGCCTTTCCCGTATCCCAAAGAAAAGAAATCACCCGGAAAGCGCTCAAAGCAAACACCCGTTGCGACACCTCCTCCTGCGGGCAGCGCAAAAGGCCATGCACCCGTCTACTTCACGGTTGACTACACACTCTACTACAATTCTTTCCATGCCGACTTTGGCCCACTGCACATCGGGCACCTTTACCGCTTTGCAGTACAGTTGCACGATATTCTCGGGGACCCTGCAAATAGCGAACGGCCCGTTGTGCTTTGGAGTAGCCCCGACTCGCGAAGTATGTTTTGCCATGTTGAGAATGCGCACGCCGAAATATATTAACCAAATCACAGACCGAGCAAATGCTGCATGCATCTTGGCTTGCTATATGGTTCTTATTCAGAATTGGCCTCCCCATCTTGCTCTTGCACCGATAGCGCAAATGGATCCTCCCCCAATGCCTTTCCGCGACGCAGGTTATAGCCAAGCAGACTATACGCTGAGCATCCAGGATGTTGTCTATGGTGTTTGGAAGGCAAAAGAGGAAGGGCTTTGTGGCCTGATGGAATTCAGTCTTGAGGAGTGAGTTGTCCCAATAAAGAAATTTTTCGAACCCTCAAAAATAACATATGACATAGATATGAGAAATTCGAACGAGTTGACATGGGAGATTTCAATTGGCTCACCCCCTCCTTCTTGGCCTTTGCATCCCCTCAGCATTCACCAACAGCGCCCATCCCGCCATCCTCGCCACTCTATGCGAAGCTGCCCACTAGTGTCTCAGCTGTAATGGCTTCAGACCTACCCGTTTCATTCAAAAATGTGCTCTCACACTTCGCCACTCGGGACATTGGACTGGTAGTCCGTCTCAATTCGGAGCTCTATTCTCCATCCTACTTTACAGCGCTGGGAATAAACCACTTGGACATGATATTCGACGATGGCACTTGCCCACCCCTACCTCTGGTGAAGAAATTCATCAAGTTGGCGCATGAAATGATCAATGTTAAGCATAAGGGCATTGCTGTGCATTGCAAGGCGGGACTCGGGCGGACTGGTTGCCTCATTGGAGCGTATCTAATTTACCGCCATGGCTTTACAGCCAATGAGGTCATTGCTTTCATGCGATTTATGCGCCCTGGAATGGTGGTAGGCCCACAGCAACACTGGCTCCATCTCAACCAAGGCACATTCCGAGAGTGGTGGTGGGAGGATTCATACAAGGAGAAGCTCGCTGCGATGCTGCCGTCTACACCTACAAAGTCCTCCCAGAAGCAGCGCATGAGAAGTCAAGGACCGACGGCAACCCCTGTCAACTCAAAGCGAGCCGCTCTTGGAGAGATTGACAGCAATGAATCGAGCGTGGCAACTCAGGATGAGAACCTGCCCGCTCCTACACCTGGGCAGCCGCGCAAGGGTAGTCGATCTCATGAACCCCGGCACCATCCCTACTCTCGTAAAATCTCCGGCGTCTATGACAGCGATGCAAACGTGCAGCAGTCCGCAGAGTTTGTTTCAATGCATCGACAGAGTCGAAGTGACTCAGAAAGCGAAGAGGAATGGCAATTGCGAATGCATTCCCGCCGAACAGCCTCGCGGTCACCGCAGTCTAGTGACAAGAAGAGGTCTGTTAGCTACACAACCACCACGACTACTAAGGCTAGCTACAGCATTGGACAAGCTGGCGAAAGCGACATTGAGAATTATGACGGCCGACCCAAGACCCCAACGAATTCTAAGAGCGGAAGCGGCTCTGGCGCTATTGGCGTGGCCAAGGTTCGATCTTCGCCGCGGCGGAGCGCTGATAGCAGAGCCGCACGAGAAGCTGGCGTACGAAAAACGAGCGGAAGAGTTGGGAGTATGAATGGGACATTGAAGAGCTCTGGCTCTAAATAATCGTTTCTCAGGGTTGTATGGCCTCTGGGCCTTTTGATGGCGCAATTTTTCGCTTGATTTTCTTGCTATGCACTGCCAGCATGAAAGAATTCGCTCTTTGCATTCATCGTTCGCTTTGCCCTTAGATCGGAAGCCATTTTGCATGCATGGGTCGTATGTCGTATTGGACACTCCCCGCTTGTCTTCAATTCTTGCAGCGAGTCCAGCGTTCTCATTCTGCTTCTTCAAATGCTGATATGACGCTTTTCTTTCTGCAAAACTTTTTTTGGGTCATGACTTTCATGGAGTCTCATTTACTTTGGGCGTGGAGTTTTTGTTTCTCATTGGTTTCTCGGAGCAAGATGCGCGTTCTGGTGTTGGTATTGGCGTGCTCCTGTGGTGGACGGTCGTTTCTAATGTCGCCTGGCTGTTGATTATACTCCGTCTGTCTTTTCCGCATTACGGCTTATGAACGCCTAGCTCATGACTATTAGAGAATCAATAACGCTCACTTTTTCTTCAAGCTCTTGCTTTGATTGTATGTGAGCCATTACGTGATGATCTGAATATGGCAATTCCGTGTAAACGATGGGCAGATATTCCATGCGTCTTTTTTGATCGAGTCAATCTGCTCTCTGCGTATTATTAGATCCTGGCGGGTTTGTGCTGTACATGTATTTAATACTTGAAGTACTTGTGCAATCTTTTCCAAGACCGCAATGATTTGGACATCGAACTTATGTCCTCTCACGAGACGAATAGATTGCTGAATTTCCCATGGCGCTGTGTCTCTTGGTTGTTTCTCTTTCTGTTCTATGCTCGTCTCTATTTCTGGCAAGGGCAGCGAACAAGCGGATACCGGTCAGGCTACAGCCTGAGACCCGCTATGCCAGTTTCCCCGGGTCTCGATTTGGAAAGAGCCGCGACTGCCTTGACATTTTCAGGTACCCGGAGTATTATAGCCGCAGACACAAGTTAATTTTGCATTGATCTTTCTGAAAAAAATCTTCCTTCTTGTGCCGGATGATAATGATCTTTATAAGCAAGTGAATATACCCTTCAACAACATGAAGCCGACATTCGTGAGCAGATAGGTATGCTTTTCAACGACAGGAATATGACAACAGTACGGTCTTTGCTTTGAAGGCGCTGAAGAGAGGGTAAATAGGCAGAGTGTGTCATGTCAGGTCTCTTTCGAATTGTTTTTCTCCGCGTGTTGGCATTGGCCACGAGTGGATACGGTGGGAAAGTACGAAAGAGGAAGATATGAAACAAGTACGGAGATCACCGTTATTGACACTTTGATGGAAACAAAAAGGACAATCCGTACGACACAAATATGATCGTTGAAAGAGGAGAATACGATATTGCTATGCTACATGGAGGCCTTTTCCCTTAACAAAGAAACCAATAAGAGAGCGAAAGTGAAATATACACAAATCATCCGAATCTAGACTCTTACGACCTCAATCCGAGGAGCATGCTGGTGCCCTTGCCACCCTCTTTTCCGCCTTCTCCACCTGGCAGGTAGGTGACGTTAGGGTTGGTTGAAAGAGTCTGGGCAATCTCCCTGCTGGCTTCGATTCGTCGGATAAGAATCAAGCCATCACCCGCCTTTTGAACAGCTTTCGAGATAGTGTCGGCACTCTCGGCCTCACCCTCAGCTCGGATAACGTTGGCTTGCCGCTCCTGCTCTGCCTTCTCGACGATGAACCGGGCCCGCTCTGCATCCTGTTGGGCAATCTGCTTCTGCTCGACCGCTCGCGTGAACTCCTTTCCGAACGTCATGTGCGTGATGGAAACGTCCTCAAGGGCAATGTTGAACTCTTGTGCGCGTTTCAATAAATCGCTTCGGATACGGTTTGACACGGCTTCTCTCTGAGTAATGAGCTCGGCCGCATCAAATTGGGCAACAATAGCCTTCAGGACTTCATTTCCGATAGAAGGCAAAACACGCTCGTCGTAGTCTTGACCGAGTGACTGAGGAGGAAATTAGAAATATCCAACAGCTGCAACAAGGACGGGATGACAAACCTGATAGATCTTGGGGAGATTCTTCACCTCTGGCCGGTGAAGCACTCTGAGGGTCAAGCTGACCATTTGCAAATCCTTACTGCCAGTGGTGGTAGAGATGTTTCTAGGCTTTGTTCGAACATCGTAGATGATACTCTTCTGCAGCCAGGGAATCAAGAAGTGTGTTCCCTCGTTGACGACCTGCTCTTTGACACCACTCAGTCTGTCGAAGATGACGGCGCGAGTGCCTCCCTTCACATCGTACATGGAAGCCTGGGCAAACGATAAACCGAAAGCGAGAGGAATCGCATATTTGTAAACGGTACTCAGAGCATTAGCCATCTTGACGACTCCTTACGATTGTCTGAGAGAGATTCGTAAATGGCTAATTGCAGCAATAGATGATGATGATGATACTACTACTGCTGCTAGCAGCTACCTGCGTTTTGCCATTAGGTCTTCGATCACTGGGGGGAGAGATATTGCGCTAAACCGAAAGTGGGAAGGCTCCTTGGCGCCAAAGCTTCCATTTTGAATTACCGGACTTCATCAACTTCAATCACTCCAGCCTCAGCCAACGATCGATACCCTCTCGAACCGCTCTTCTTCACGCCTTCCTTTCAATTTCAATAACCAGTCTCTGCAAAAATGGGCGGCGGCGGCGGAAAAGTTCCCGGCGTGTGAGTCTTGCCCCAATGGCTTTGTCAATGGCTTCGATGCGCCATTTACCGCATGGCTTCAGATGTCTTTTGACTGCCAATTGAACCATTGCGACGTCGCAATTCCTGGTCAATTGGCAAGGAAAACGTTGTATTTGCTTGAATGTGCGACTGACAATATCTTTTGCAACAGTTACATGGGCTGGTGGGGCAGCATTGGTATGCTTCAATCTCCTTTCCGAGAACACGCCTTCCGCACGTCGTTCCGGCATGAACCATAGGTCCTTTTGGCACTTGACCGACCCTTTTCCGGAAAATTACACCAGATATATCGCTATATATACTTTTCACGATCGGTTACTGATGACTTTCGTCAACTATAGGCTCCCAGCCCCAGAAGGGTGTTATCAGCTACTCCATGTCTGCCAACCGTCAGCGTCCCTTGGCTGGCACTCTCCACGCTGCCTTCTTCAACACCTTCCGTAGAGTCCGCGGCCAGATTCTCTACGTTGCCCCCCCTCTAGTCGCCGCTTACTACGGCATGAGCTGGGCTATTGAGAGGTATCCCCACCCGATTTCAGCCCCAGGTCGAAGCGATAGGATGACCATTAACTAATGATGCGTATAGAAACCACTATCTCAACTCCAAGCCTGGCCGTGCTGAGGCCAGTGATGAGGAGTAAATGCTCTGAAAGAAGTGCCTTAGGATTATAAGACTGTTTTTCGGGATTGGCTGAGTGCAATAGACGGGGCTATCACTGACTGCGCGACCGATTGGTCATGTAAATTACTGGTTGCGAGCATAAGGTCAACATTTTGTGCATCATCATAATCATCCCAACCCTGAAACTAATCAGATGTGATATGTTACAACGTATTGGCTCGATTTCGGCTTGACCACTTTTGTAAAATCCAACAACCGCTTCCTGGTAAGCCGTAGCGAGCGGAGCCGGAAAAATGTGACTATATTGAACGTGTCATTTTATTTTGAGCATTCTGATCATGAGATGCAGCGATAGTCTCCTCCCCAACAATTCCATCAATCCTTGGAATCGGCATTGGAATCGACGATGAAGCATGGGCGAATCCCTTCTCAGGGTGCGCCTTGGTGCCAACGGACCCTCGGGAGTTTGGGCACGCTCGGAAGAGAAGATTCGTACCTCCGTACTCTTTTCCTGTAGTGGCCTCTCGTTTCGCCTAAAGGGGTTAGCATGGATAATGTTTGAATTTCGCGAACCTTTTCACACAAGAAGTTCGGCGCAAGTGCAAGACAACTTTAGCCAAATTTTCGACAAATCGGCGTTTACTCGACAACAATGGCCAAGGACAAGACCGAAAAGAAGGAGAGAAAGGAGAAGAAGGAGAAGCGATCTGAAAAGGACGGTGTCTCCAAGTCCAAGAAGGAGAAGAAGGAAAAGAAGCTTTCTGAAAATGGCGATGTTACCACCGCTCTGTTGAACACCCTCGAGAACGAGAAGCCCGGATCAGTAGCAGTCGACAATGATGGCGATGTCATCATCCATGTCGATGGAGAAGGTGCCGCTGCTCCTGTGGGTGCATTGGTCCCCTTTGCCAACCCATTGGCCGACGAGAAAGCCACAAAGAAGGTCCTCAAGAGCGTCAAGAAAGGTATTACGCCAGCGTCATTTCCTCAGTTTTTACTCAAAGACAACGATGCTGATCTTTTTAAAATAGCCGCGAAGAACAAGTCGCTTAAGCGTGGTGTCAAGGAGGTCGTCAAATCCCTCCGCAAGTCAGAAACAACTGTGGCCAACGGAGGCGCCGCTCCTGGCGTTGTTATCCTCGCGGCCGATATCTCTCCTATGGATGTCATCTCTCACATTCCCGTCCTCTGCGAGGACCACAACGTGCCCTACCTCTACATTACCTCTCGAGCCGAACTGGGTGCGGCTGGCAGCACCAAGAGACCAACCAGTGTCGTGATGGTCACGCCCGAGCGTCAAGGCAAGAAGAAGGACGGTGAGGAGGGTGAGGAGGACTTCAAGGAGGTGTATCAGGATCTAGTGAAGCTCGTGCAGAAGGAATCGCGGAATGTCCGTGTCTAAGTTATCTGTTCGTAGTTCTCAGGATTCTCAGGATCAAAAGGCGCAAATGGGTTGCAAATCGTGTACTTGTGCATATTAGAGGTTCATCATTTATTCCCTCTTCTTATTATTCGAAATGGATAATCAAAAAATTTTCTTATTAAATTCTCTTGCCCATTGTTGAACTTTCCACGTTGTTGATGTAGAATTCATTCAAAAACGGAAAATTTCAAAATGCAGAGTGGTCACGTGCGTAAAGATACTGCGTTTTTATATCGTACAGTAAGAAAACGATTGAGAGGGGGGTTTTATCTGAAACGCAGGCCAAGCTAGTGTTACTCTTCATACTTTTTACGTTTCGGACAAGGCATGGAAGGTTCCAAAGTGCATTTCAATCTGACGTACTCGAGGTACTGCATAATACCTCGAATACTCCGTAATGAAGGCTCCACATTACGTTCCTCAAGTAACGAGAGCATTCTCAGAGTGGGTGGGCCAGTAGGCTGAATACAGTCAAGGTTCAACGATGACGACCTACTGCTGGGGCACCATCTCATCATATTTGACGACATAACGTTATGTGTTGGAGAAAATGGATGAAAGTACCCACTTAAATCACTGAAAGGGCACAATAATATGTCAGATCACGTGCCACACGACTGTGCACAACCCACTGCCCACCACCCCACGTCCTATTTCGGCCTTACGTCACTGAAGGTCACTGCTCGTTGACGCTACCCTCCCATCCACCTGTTCCTGCATTTAAAGAGAGCCTATGCACCGTCCCATTCAACTCTATCCTTCATCCAACAAACTTTACTTCCAAAAGCCTCTTCAGCTTCTCCTCACACGCTCAAATCTCAAATTCCTTTTCTTTAAACCGTATGTTTCACATTTTTTGAATTGCAATTGGAGTAAAACATACTCATAAAATCACAGAACCAACTCAAAATACACCATGTCTTCCAAGGCCAACGTCATCAACGAGCGCCAGGCTAACCTCCCTCTGCCTGAGGAGCCTCCGGTTGCCTCTGACTGGAACTCCGCCGATGCCTCCAAGGTCAACGTCGGCTCCGGCGCCGTCGAGAGTGGTCGTTCCACCGGCACCGGCCTTGATGAGCCCTCCACCGGCCCCAGCAGCGTGAGAGTCTCCGGTGACGAGTTCAAGATCAACACTGCCCCCAACTCCAACACTGGCAGAGAGGGCAAGGAAAACCTCACGGGTCTCCCCAAGGACGCCCTGAAGCACTAGATACCCCGCTATGTTCTTTCGAGATTTTGCATAGGAGCTAGGATGGGTTGATTTTTACGAGTTTTACGACTTCCATGTATTATTAGGGTCTTCAGCATTTCTCGGTGCTCTTGACTTTTCTCAATTAAAAAAAAAGTCATTCTGATAGAACAACTGCAACATAAGAGCAATTTGTATTCATTGTGAACACGAACCAATTCCAAATTAAGCTTGGTGTGAAAATTGTGCTAATATGACGTCTTTTTGAGAAGACTTGAATTTCGGCAAATTGCCCGAACTCGCTCCAATTGGAGAATTTGGTGAGGGTTGGTACGGCATAATGAATTAAACCTATTCTAGGGCAACACGCAATTCTCAGTGGATGGTGGACTATATGTTAGGTACAGTATATTTCGAACAGCACTCTATCAAGAGACCGATTTCAAATAGAAGACTGGGCTGAGAAAACAATGTCACGAGTGTCCTGTTCTTCCAGCAGATTCGAATTTTCTGCTGATCAGAGTGGCCCCACTAGAATTATATTGGAAAATCTACTCCGTACCAGCATTGATAGCGGAAATGTCAGAGTGGGCCTAATCGTGGTGGGGCCGAGAGGAGCTGACGAGGCACCCGGAAACATGCAGAAGATGGCGAATTTTCGATCGATATTTCATTTTCCGATGTGATTCCCCCGGTCCTCGTCTCGGAACCGGGCGGTACCAGCAGGGTACTGGACAGCAAGTATACCTGCCCTCTCACTCCTTGTGAGCACAACATAACTACTTACCTACAGATAACCTCACTTTGAGGCAAATCGTGAGAGTGATGTAATGATGATAGCAGCATTCTGTCACCGTAATACATATTATGTGTGAAATGAAATCTTCTCTAGTTCTTACTGTGCACAATATATAAATGAGACACATTCAACCTTTGTATTGATTGTTCAGAATATATTCCCCTTGAGCATCTTCTAGCATCTTTGCTATATCTACGCACTAACAACAAAAAACGAATATCAATATCTTTCCACCCTCTTAACATCCTAAACGCCAAACCAAATACAAGAAAAATGCCTAGCTCTGCAGGAACCAAGGTGAGTGAATAAGATCTATTTGCTTAACCCCCTCCGAATTCAATCAGCCTGCATTCCTGCATATTACTATACATGAGAAATACCACCTCTTGAAGGTGTTGCACTGTTCACAAAGACCGGTTCTAACTGTGATGAGCAATAGGTCACTTCTGACCCCGAGCGCTTCGAGAACCCCACTCTGGAGAAGCCTGGAACTGTTGTTTCAGACTCTCTTGCTGGCGAGAGCGTCCGCGGCGGCGGCTCTTTTGCCTCGAACCCTTCTGCGAACCCGTCCGGCGTGAATGCCGCATCCACCACCGCCAACACCACTGATACCTCTGCCGCGACGAAGCTTGATGCTGCGCCCTCCGCCGGGTCTCGCCAGACTCAAAGTGGCTCGCAGCAGACATCTCAGTCAAAGGGTCCCCAGAACGTGGGAACTGCCCCTTCGTCCATAGCGGTTGATTTTGCTACTGGCGAGACTAAGCCCAAGGGAGTGAACTTGAGAGAGGGTGGCTTTGACAGCGATTCGAAGTATAACGCCAGTTTCACCTCCGATATTGGCGGTAAGAATGATCCTGGTAGACTGGCTGAAGCCAAGTTCCAGCGTGCCGCCGCCGAGAGTGGCCCTGATGCTGCTGGCGGACCGCGCCAGAAGGGCGTCAGTGGCGATGGCCAGTATGACGCTCTGAACTCCGACCAGGCTGCATAATTTCTATGTATTTTTATATTTTCTTTTTTTTACGATGTTTACGCAGCGGGTTTCGCTTTCTGCTTTCTGTTTTGATTATTTAGAAACGGGGCATTGTAGATAATCATGAAAAGCATAATGCACAGATCAGTTGAATTGCATTAATTATGATTAGTTCATTAAGTGAATCAAGCAATGCACGAAGATATTCTCCTTGCGGCCCTTGCAGATTTCTTAAGTAGTTTTTAGAAGTTGGAAGATCCGACATCAAAACTTTTTGTAAAATAACGGATATGTGAAATCGGCGTAAACGATCATACTTTTACTCGACCCGCAAGTCAATAGCTATACACAATCTGCCCATGTGCCTATCAAAGCTAGTTTTGAAATATAATTAGCCTAAGAATTGAGAGTACCATGCAGCACATACCTCGGCAGCTTCGTCTCTGTAGAATTGGACCTCGAGGTCATCAACACAGAATTCCCAGTCGAGTTTAGCCAGTCCAAAGTTTGCCCACATTTCGACCTTCTTTAGCTTGTCCCATTTCTTTCCTGAGAACTCCTCAATCTTTACAAGAAAGGGTTCGTGATACCCAACAATGAAATCAACATGCCATTCGAGTGGCTTTTTCTCTGCATCATAATCATACCTGTGACCGCGGACATGGATGGTGGTTCCAGGAGGCGGAGCATCTAAAGGTTTGATCCAGAAGGTTAAAAGGTCAAAATACGGCAAGAGCCCTGAATCGGACTTCGATTTCGATTGCATTCCGAAAGATGCGGGAGAATCGTCCGACCTATTGGACTCATGATAGCGGGAGCCTATCAATGCATTGGGAGCCGACACGGCTGAGTTCCGGTCATTCTCCGAGATTCTGCCCCTGAGCGCTGGATGATTAGGCGCAATAATAGAGAAGGCGGAGAACTCGAGATTGTGATACGGAGAGTGGATTTTGGCAACCCCGTTGGTGGCAATAATATCATCGAACTTTACTTCTTAGCTCTAGTTCCATAGTCAACGCGTTAACTTACATTGATTGTCGTGGAATTACTAGAGTGTAAGAAGATCTGTTCGGGATGATGTTCCTCATTTAGATGGTGAGTATCGCCGATAATCTTCTGGCTAGATCCGTCCGAGAGAATTGGTCCAGCATTGGCAGTGGCCGCCAGAATGCACAGAAACAATCCAATAATCATATTGAGACTGGCTCAGTATGCGCTTTGGGGGTAGGTATAAAGAAGTCCAACACTCGGGTAGTTACTGGCTTGCCAGAGAAGTCAGTTTGTCACTTTGAAATTAACATAAATATTCAAAATCCAGGGGAACAGAGCAGATGCAGAAGACACAATGACACGTGGACAATGACAAGCGTCGTGGAGGATGAAAGACCCCTTTGGCGGACAGATTTGGGAATAGAAGGCATTGAAACCCCTTCATGTTACAAATCGTTGAGCAAGCTCGATCATCTGCCAGTACGAATCTGTGAAAATTGACAGGACGACGGATAAAGCCCAAGCTGCATTCAGTTTCAAGCAAAGTTCAATGGTTTTTAATCAACGAAAGCAATTGAGGAGTACTTCACGGTATGGGAACGAACGTGAACAACGCTGGGACATCGGACGAAAGAAATTTTTACTTTTTTTCCAACTGCAATTGGGCAGTATAATAGCTAAATGGCGTTAAACATGCAGAACTAAGTATTTGAGGGGCCAATCCAACCGTTGAAGCACAATAAAAGTCAATTGAAGTATGTCGGAGGTTAGGTTTTAAGATCGTGGTTGGTCAGACCCTGACGTAGTAAGAAATTCGGGCGGCTAAATAAACCATTTATGCATAAAACTTATCGATAAACCACAAGTGGCATGAGATCGGAAGTTTGACCGAAACGACATCACCGATTCTTTTTTCGCGCCCTATTCTGTGAAATCTTCCCTTCAGCCACTCTCTTTAATACCCCTCATCGTTTACGTTAATATGCCCCGAGATCCTCTTGTTGGTTTAGTCGGAAAACCCTCCTCTGGGAAATCTACAACTTTAAATAGTCTTACAGACGCCAGTTCAAAAGTTGGCGAGTAGAGGAAATGCCCCGCTGATATTGCAACACTGCTAACTGTAAATCAACAGGAAACTTTCCGTAAGCGTATTATATCCTCATAGACTTTCTACCTCTTACCAGAGTTCCAGTTTCACCACAATCGACCCTCAGCGCGCCATTGGCTACCTACAAATTCCTTGCGCATGCGCTCGTTTCAATGTGTCAGGCAGATGTAAACCAAATTATGGTGCTTGCTTAGATGGACTGCGTTCGGTACCAATTGAACTTTTAGATGTCGCAGGGCTTGTCCCTGGCGCGCATGAAGGCAGGGGCCTGGGAAACAAGTTCTTAGACGATCTCAGACATGCAGATGCCCTCATTCACGTCGTGGACGTGAGTGGAACGACAGATGCTGAAGGTGGGTGGAACTCTCGAATTGAGAAGCACATAGAGTGTCAGACTAAGTCAACTTCCGTATAGGGAAGGCTACCCGTGGATATGATCCCTCGCAGGATGTTGCTTGGTTACGATCTGAGATTGTGCGGTGGATTCAAGGCAATTTGATGCAAAAATGGTTCGAAGAGCAATCCCTAGTGGTTGAGGGAGATTGCTGACTGATAGCAGGGGTTCAATAAAACGGCGACATGTCGCCATTAGTAAGTTCAATAATGACGGACCAAAAGATCCATGCTAAGACATCCTGTAGAGGCAAACGCTGTAGAGACGCTACAAGGCCAGTTTTCTGGTTATGGCAGTACTTCACAGACTATTGCCCGCGTTTTGGACAAGCTTGGCTTGAAGGAGCCGCTAGAGCATTGGTCCGATGAAACTATAGAGCAAGTTGTGAATACGTTCACAGATGAAAAATTCCCGACAGTCCTCGCATTGAACAAGATTGACCATCCAGATGCAGACAAGGTAAAATCCTTCTCTTTTGCATCTTATTGTAGTCCGTTATTGCTGACCTTTTTCAGAACGTCAGCAAAATCGCGAAGATGCAAGATCCAAAATCAATAGTTTTATGCTCTGCTATCTCCGAGGTCTTTTTGCGCAGACTTGCGAAGCAGAATTTTGTGAAATATACCGAAGGTAGCGAATTTGTTGACACTAGAGAAGATCTAATCGAGATGGGTGACCCTACTGGGGGTGGGCTGAAAGAAATGGATGAAAAATTAAAACAGTAAGAACACAATATTGCATGCCATGTAATACCGGACATCTTTCTTACATCTGGACAGACGAATCGAAAATCTCAAGGATATGGTGCTGTATCGCTTTGGGTCCACGGGTGTTGTGCAAGTGCTCTCGCGAGCATCAGAATTACTTGGATTGGTCCCCGTTTTCCCCGTGAGAAACGTGCATACATTTGCTTCAGGAACGGCAGGCTCAAATGCCGTTTTCCGGGATTGTGTTCTAGTCAAAAAGTACAGTGTAATATATGGTTACTTTCTTGGTTCGTTTGCTAATCGCGAATTTTAGAAACTCCACCGTCAAAGATGTGGCGCGAAAAGTTATGGGCGATGCACCCATTGCTTACACCGAAGGATCAGGAGGCACAAGGGTCGGAGAAGATGATATTGTCGCGGTCGGAAAAAATGATGTGGGTTGAACCCCATAATTGACATGCTAATAATATGCTAACTACCTTATTTGCAGATATTGTCTTTTAAAGTCGGAAAAGTTTGAGCTCTTAAACAGACCCCTAAAGATTATGCGTTTCTTTGAGATAGACCATACTATACAGCATAAACTGCATCTTGTCGGTATTTGTACAAATTTGAGAGAGTTTGTCCATTTTCTTCTCAATGTCTCTGTTCTTTGTTTGCAAGTTCTTGGACCCTAGCACGGCGATCTTGATCGGCTAATGGCCTTTCTATGGAAGCATAAGCATCAAATATAGATGAGATTTAAATAGGACACGAAGTTGGACATACGGTGCCTCTCTCATCATTCATACCAATCACAGGCTCTGGAGCTTTTGGATGTTCCTCCTTGGCCCTTTTATTGCTTCGATTCAGGTCTTTTTCGCTCGTAGCATTGTTCTGGGGACCGCCAGCCTCTCTGCTGGATTTCCCTCTAGCTACGGCCTCAGATTGGACATCAAGGGTGTCTGATTTATCCGTGGCGTGTTTCCTGTCAGTCTCGTCTTTTCCAAGACGAAGAGTCGTCGTAGTCGAAAATCTTCGCTTCGAAGCCAAGGCGCACCTAGATGTTGTGCGGGAGATAGATGTTATGTAACGCATCATGATTGATATAAAGGATTTCTTGGATTGGTTAATGGTTGT
The DNA here is from genome assembly GCF_001619985.1 of Xylona heveae TC161. Classification (NCBI taxonomy): domain Eukaryota; kingdom Fungi; phylum Ascomycota; class Xylonomycetes; order Xylonales; family Xylonaceae; genus Xylona; species Xylona heveae. Next base: position 1,615,211 of record NW_017264196.1, on the reverse strand, counting down.
TCAACAATTCCTCGGCTTTACGAAAGTGATTACTGGACGTCCCTCGACCTATTCGTTTATGTTGATGTCATTGGAGGGGGAACCTGGGGTATTGCCGTGGCGTCTCCAAAAAGGTTAAGGGACCGTTCGCGTAAAGCTGCCGTATACGAGTAGCGCAAAGAGTTTCCTCCACGGGCTGTCCTCTACACAGTACTACCAGAATAGAAACTACAGGACCTTTTTTAAAAGTACAGAAACGGTCCGACAACTTTGCGAAGGGGAAAGGGAAAAAGTCATTGCTTAGAGAACAATGATAAGAAGTGGCAAGAGCTCAGATCCTGGAGAGAGTGGTAGTGGCTGGCTAAAATTGCCTATTGAGACGCTGGTTTCATGGGCTCGACTTCGAGATATCAGCTTTCATGATGTTGAGGTAAAAACAACGGGCCCAAAAGGGTCTGCAGTATTTGCGACAAAAGATATTATTGATCAAGATCCCGAGCCACTGATGACTATCCCTCGAGAGATGGTTCTTTCGCTTGAAGGCGTATACAATTTTGCAAAATCCGACCAACACTTGCAAGAAGTCCTTGGAGCACTCGGCGATTACGGCAGAGTAAATTTCCCTTTGGAGCATTTCATTTGGTACTATCTATCTGACCGGAATGATATTAGACATCCAGAGGAGCCATCCTTGTTTTCCTTCTTATGCAATGCACAATTGCATGCCCCGACATTGAGGAAAAGATTGGTGTCTCCAATGGCTGGTCAGAGTAAGCAAAAGTCTTGGAAGACGGAGAGTAAAATCATTGACTGGGAACTTTTTCTAGCTATGTGAAATATATCCCATTGACGCCCTTGCCCTCGGAGTGGACAGATGAGGAAAGACTTTTACTAACAGGAACTTCCTTGGAAGCGGCTACCAACGCGAAAGTTAAGAGTCTCTCGCGCGAATTTGAGAATCTACGTTCATGCACGGAATCGATTCCGTGGTGCAAGAAGTGCTGGTGGGATGCAAAGACCGGCCTTCTCTCGCTTGATGATTGGAAGCAAGTGGACTCCATGTATCGCTCACGAGCGTTGCAACTGCCGGGAACCGGCGACTCAATGGTGCCGTGCCTTGACATGGCCAATCATGCATCTGGAGAGGAGACTATTGCGGCTTATGAGACAGACGGGGATGGTAATGCCGTCTTGTTGCTCCGCGATGGAAAGCATCTCAGACCCGGTGATGAAGTGAATATAACGTAAGTGAGCAAATGGTCGGACACGTTTTGGAAAATTAATGATCACACAGGTACGGTGATGAGAAAGGTGCATGCGAAATGCTGTTTTCTTATGGCTTCATCGAAGACACAATGAAGAATGCAAGAGAACTTTTCCTGCAACTTGATATTCCAGACGATGATCCCTTGAAACCGGCCAAACAAGCTGTCTGTAAAACACCACCGGGTTTTCGCCTCTTTATAAGGGAAGGAAAGACGAAATGGGAGAGCGAATTCATTTGGCTCGTTTGTGTAAATGAAGAAGATGGGCTGGAGTTCAAGGTTCTCCAGACGAATGATGGTGGAAGAGAATTGCAAGCGTTTTGGAAAGGCAGCGATTTGGAGGACATTACCAGTCTTAAGAGTTTGCTTGAAGCTGAGCCCTTGTGGGACATTTTTCAGTTACGAGCTCTAGCCCTACTACAAGACCGGGTCGAGACTCAGCTGCGAAGACTGTATGAGACAGAGGATGCGATCCGAGAGGCTCGTGCGCAGTTGCCGATAAGCAGTCAGGCTTGGAATCAAGCTACGCGTCTAAGAGACCTAGAATGGGAATTGCTCTCGCAGGCATATCGGGAATTTGAGGAAGAGGTTAGTAGCACCAAGGGTCAACGGATGACAGGACTGACGCGCGATTGGTACAACAGAAAACCTTATTAGCGGGATCGCCGACAGTACGGGAATTCCTTGGATTGGATGCCGGTGATAAAGCAGATGATGAGGACTTCTCTTAAGCCCTAGGAAAGTAAAGTGGTCGGTTGTTCGTCGGGATGGCAATCATGCTACTGACCGTTCCCGATATGATGCAGATGCTCTTCTTGGATAGTATCAGTAAGTGCTTCTCAGAAGATGATGATCTTCAACAATAGTCATGCCGGTGAGTGGGAGGAAAGGTTCGGCTCGTCAAGCCTAACATTCTCACATTCTATCGGGCTTTTTGGTAGAAATGACCATATTTGTGCCAAGCTTCATGGCGGGAACCGTAAAGAGACAAGATGGCGCTAGGGGAGCAGATTGCGGGGAAATACGGGGTAAGACGGAAAGTAGATTATATCCCCCCCGCGATTCCGGGACCCTGATCCCGAAAAGCTTCAGATACAAGGAGCGCCCTCAATAATCATTGGAAACTACTGCGACACCTTGACAGCAATTTTTCAAAACTTTTATGAGTTAGTGAACGGTTGGCCGAGCTTGGAGGCGGGCTGTATTGTTCATTTGCTTTTTCGAACCATCGATCCGAGCAATTCCGTCAATGACTCAACCGCTCTGGCCCTAAGGTGAACCTACTGATGGCACTCGATACTTTCATGAAAATCCAAGACTATCTTGGGGAAGATATGCGGTCAATCAGTTTCCTTCTTACATCTTGAGTGGAGGCGAGACATCCGCCACCTCTGTGATATGCTGAATAAGTGAGGAGATTATCTGGAAGCGCTGTGCGTCGGCGGAGCCAATCCTCTTCACAGGAGGTCTACAAGGTTGTATAGAATAAATGTAAGTACTCCTCCGCTACGTAGAGCGCATATGTGTACATCTATCCAATGATATTAGAGCCGAATGGTTCCCCGGAGCGGCATGGGGACCCTTGACGATTCATATTCCCATGGTGTAATTGATAGACAAACCGAAAGGTCTCGCCCACCAGCGCCAGTTGGCGCCAATTGGGCAAGAATATCATTATCTCTTTTCGGCAGAACCAAACCCCCCGTGTCCATCCCTTCTGGGAGTCTGCCGTGCGCCTCTACTCCCTTTTCACCCAAGCGGGCTGTAGAGTGTGCCCTCGGTGGTGCCTTCCACGCGGCATATTCTCGGAAGGGTTCTGCCAAGTCACGGTAGCGTTGCTTCCATGGTATATTTCAACACACCAAGCACGTAACCGACTTACAAATGCCTGGCATCTAATTCCATCACAGCTTTTTCTTAGTGGCTTGACACCTTGTAAAGGAACCTCTGATGCTTCTTATTAAAGGGAAATCCTGCTATTTAAGTAGCGACATCCTCAGCAAGCTGTCATCTGGCCCTTCAAGTGAGAATGAAGATTTCTCCTTTGGGCCATGGCTCGATCTGATTAGGAGTATATTAAGTTACCTACCTCGTGGCACTGTAATTGACCACGTGGAAGCGAGAAACAGAGAATAAACCAGCAATAGATTCAGTGCATTGGGAGTTATTATATTATTTTAATTGAAACGAGGATACTGCTCTTTTTCTCGTCCGTATCTTGGACTGAATTGCATTACCTTTCCTGCTCGCTCTCCGATTCCCCGTCAGCTCCGGTAAGCCAGCCAAGGCGCTCGTTGATCACCCCCCCACAAGCGCCAGGCTCGGAGCTACGCCTGCGAAAAAGAGCCCCCCGTTGAACTCTACCCCGGAATCTTTCTCAACCGATTATACCACCCTCCCGTCCGCGCCTCCTTCCCACCTTCCCCACAAACGCACTCTCGATATAGATGACTCCTCCCCCTCCTCCTCTTCTTCTTGCTCCTCGCGCAAATTATCTTGGAGACTTTTGGTACTGAATGCTCGAGAGGGATCACTTCGTTGTTGCTTGGTAGCGTGGCCTAGGAGCTCATTCATCGCTCAGCAGACGAAGTGACCCAGGTGCTTACAGCTATATCGTCCCCGCCAAGGCCGAGCCGTTTGTCGCATATTTAACACTTCACCAAGTTGAATCAAGGAGGAGATATCTGTATCTTTTCCTTCTACCGTGATAATCAAGTATTTGAGAACCGTCTTGTGACGTCAAGATGCCTGGAATTCTGCCTATGAAGGTTATCAAGGTCGGGACGAGTTCCCAGAGCCGGATCGCCCAGGCTTGTGACCGATGTCGCAGCAAGAAGATCAGATGTGACGGGATTCGGCCCTGCTGTTCACAATGTGCCAGTGTTGGATTCGAATGCAAAACAAGCGATAAGTTGAGCCGCCGCGCATTTCCGCGGGGCTACACGGAGTCTTTGGAGGAAAGGGTACGGTCCTTGGAAACCGAAATTCGAGAGATGAAAGACCTTTTGGACGAGAAAGACGAGAAAATCGACATGCTTTCGAGAATTCGCTCTCCTTCTGCACGCCTGCCGCCCCAACAACCATCGCCTGTGATACCTACGACAACTGCTTCCCCCCCGATATCGACTGCAGAAAAGGACAGTGACGCTCATACTGATGGTGACACCTTCTGGGTTCATCAACCCTCGCCCCTATGTGAAGACGAAGAGAGAGATCCTTACTTTGCTGGCCTTTCCGCTGGAAGGACTCTTGTTGGTAGGTTTAACTGAAGACTTTACATTGTGGTGCTCAGTAACTGATTTATGCAGAGAGCTTTAAACGCGAAGCTCGTCAGACTGGCAAACTCAGCATGGATTTCAACTCTAGCGCTCTATTTGACGAAAGCTCTCCAATCTCAGTTCGGACCGAAGGCTCTGAATCCATTTCGACCTCGAAAGCCCCACCCCGCCTAGTATCTGATCAGCTGGTCAATGTCTTCTTCCAAGAATGGGCTCCTCTTTTCCCAGTCCTACATCGTCCGACTTTCCTTGCACTATACGAGAGCTACGTTGCAAATCCTGATGCTGTCTTGGATAAGCACTCTATCGCCCAGCTGCACCTGGTTTTTGGTATTGCGGCCTTGTCCTCCGAAGTATGTACCGCATGAAGTGCACGCCTAGATAGGTAAAACAGGAGCTAAAAAAGATCCAGTCACGAAGTGAACTTTACGATACCTCTTTTGAAGAGCAATGGCAAACGGCAGTCGATTCGATTTCTCGTCAACGAACACTTGCGACCCTCCAATGTCTTACGCTGGCCCAATTATTTTGTATGGCTAAAGGTGATTATGAGTCACTGCTGCATTACAAGGGACTCGCAATTGGTCTTTCGCAGCGTCTGGGCCTCCATCAAAGCCATGAGCGCTTCTCTTCCAATGCCCTAGTGTCTGAGACGAGGAAGAGGCTATTCTGGGCGCTTTATACTATTGATTGGTACACCTCACTGATTGGCTTCAAACCGCTTTCTTTTGCTAACATTTTCCAGCTTTTCTTCCGCCGTGACTGGCTTGCCAAGAATGATGCGCGAGGAAGATATCCAAGCCGAATATCCCTGCGACGTTGACGATGAGTACATTACCGAAAAAGGATTTCAGCCCACTTTACCCGGAGAATTTACCAAAATCTCGAGTGCTCTGGAGCTTTTCAAGGCATCAAGGATACTCGCAAAGGTGTTAAAGGAGATCTATCCATCATCGGCGTCGCACGAGCTCTCGCTGCAGAAGTTGCACCAGCTTGCAGATGAATTGGCCGGCTGGTCTAACTCCATGCCCTCTCACTTGAAGCTGTTATTTGTAAAGGACAAGCCTAGTACCAATGTTATTAGCAGTCGTTCTCCGTTGCTGGTGAGTTTCCACTTGTCCTCCATCGTATCTTCTCGCAGCTCATCTCTTGCAGTCCTTGGCATACTATTATATCCGCTCTCTGATCTATCTCCCTGCGATTGGATCGTCCGAGTTGGGAGCCAAGGCCTCCTCGTCAGTTATTGCCCTTGGCGACGCTGGGAAACACCTTATCCAAATACTTCAATTATTGGAGGAAAGACGATTGAGCTTCTCCTTTTGCTTGAACAAGCGCCACCTCCTCGTCCTGTCTGGTTTCGGGTTGCTTTATCAAGATATCGTGTCAAAATCGGAGAGGAAGCCGAGAAAAGACAGTCAAAAGCTGGCATCTTGGGTTGTCGAAGTTCTTGCTCGTGGGTCTCCCAGTGCAGCTTCAGCCTTTGAAAAGGCATCCTCTTCCGTCCGTCCCGCTCGCGACCAACCGAAAATAAAAGGAACTTCGCGGAGAAATTCGGATCCCAACATGCCGGCGTCCCACTCGATCAGCACATCAACCCCGAAAAGTGCTCAGGTTGCGCAGCCGCGAATGGTATCCGGCAATGGTCTGTGTTCTCAAGAAGAAGCCAACCGGAGAGCGACAATTGCAAATTTGAGCGTCGCCGACTTTGCGCAATCTCGAAGCCAGAGTCAAGTTAGTCTCTCATCAATAAACTCCGAACCCGTCCTGCATTCTGCCGTCCATCGTAGCCCTTCGTACAGCGCCGCATCAACGCGTTCAACTGCTCCTATGGAATCCCCCAATCTAGACTTTCTGGCTTTCCAGGCCGAACCTGTGACCGACCCGCGTCAGGCTCCGCGAAAGCTGGGGCTTTCAACTTCTGAGTGGGAACAGCTCCTTGGCTCAATCGACAATGGTCAAGCCAACATTTATGACAACATCTATGGAGGACCACCGGTTGACGGCATTGTTGACGCAAATATTCCTGCTTCTACCGGCGTTGAATCATACCCCGGCTGGTCGTCGGAGTTTTGGGGCATGTGGGATTCGAGTTGTCCTCCTGCAGCTCAGAGCGTCCTAAGCTTTTCCGAAGAAAGTCTAACGAGCGGAGAAGAATTAAGCCATTGTGATCCCGGCTCAGTCGGTGCCTCAGGACCAGACGCGTGCCCGGGTATACTCATCCCCGCCGATGGCGCCGGCGAAGGATTTGGCTTTGAAGGACTCGAGGAGACTTTGCGGGTCTGAACTTGTATACGTATATATGTACAGGGTTCGAGATATTAGTTTGAGTTTTAATTGGAAAGATACCACCGCTGGAGAGGAATCTCAATTTTGGACTGGATCTGGGCTTTTGGCGCTTCGGGGTAATTTTTGATTCCGATATGTTTATACGGGATTGGGCTGAATTGGCTGGGACGGAAACTGCTCACCATGAGGCGTTAGACATCTGTGCGAACTGCCAGCTGTTCTTTTCACTGATTATACTTGTACCCTTCTTTTGTATATGTGCCGCGCTATTATGGACGTTGGTTTTGATCGACCTTCCAACCTGTCGATAACCTCTAAGAGATCAATTGTATCTGAATTATTTCGAAGTTGGCCGCTTCTAAATTCGGATTAAGTAAATTAATTTACTGTTTTGTACTATGAATCCTTATAGCAAGATACGTTTCTTTTCCGACCTGAAACTAATACGATGGCTTGCGTATGTGCTATATTGTCCTCTTCTTCATCAATTGGCCCTTTGTCCCAAGGCGCTTCCATTAACACAGAATAAGGGAAGCAAGAAAAGGAAAGTATGCCAGGGTATTGAGTCTTTTCAGTACCAGGAAACAGGACGAAAGCCGTACGCAGAAGAGTGACGCGGCCTTGTTTGGAGATTTTCCCCGGAGGATGCTGAAATCAGGTCTGTTGAGCAAATACTAGGGTGGAAAAGCCGGGGTGCGGAATGCATCAGTTACCAGAGAATCCCAAACCAAATCTATGGAATTGCCGATGCTCACTACAACAATCAACAAAGCAAAACGAAATAAATGGAAGTAAAAAAGAAAGAAATGGCATGTGTAATGTACCCAGCAAGTCACCTCCAGTATACAGTGAAAACCTCTGAGGGAAAAATTGATTAAAAGATGTTGTTGCAGAATTGACATTATTGGATGAATGCGGGGCGTGTGATTGACCAGGCCCACCACCTCCAGGGCAACAGCATCTGCAATGTGACGCACCAATGCACGACAAGCACCAGGGGGCATGTTTGTCCCCGTGACTTTGCTATAGAGACTACTGTACGTTCGCCGCTCCTTCCCATGCAGAGTGGGGTACATTATACTGTAGGTGGCCTACAGTGCCTCTTTGTTGCTTAAACTGGTGAGAGAGGACGAGTCTGTGCTTATTCCAGCTTCAGCTTCACTACGAGCTCGGAATACCTTCTGCACCAACGCAGGTACTGTAAGACAACGAAGGGTTTTATGTAACCCACGCATGTACAGTACGGAATAGTAATTCCGTAAATCAACTGGGTTAGGAGGTACTTAGGTAGGTAGGTAGGTAGGTAGGTAGGGTATAGCAACCCAAGTGCTGTGTGGTGCTTGCCTCAGCTCGCATGTAATCTCTCTTTGATCCTCTTCAGCCCTCTACCTGACGAATCTAGGCTCTCACTCAGATTGGTGGTGCATCTGCTGCAGGACGAGAAAGTGATCTGGGAAGGGGGGATGGGGAGGGGAAGAATAATCAATCGCGATAATCCGTTCCAGGGTTGCAGTGTGCCTAGATCCGGCCTGAGGGACCTGGCTGGGCCTTGACCGAATCATGAAGCTGGAAAAGGGTTCTGCCAGGGCTCGTGCGAATCAATGACAGTAAACAGCCGGAATTGGAGGGCGGCCAGAATGGAGAGGTGGGAACGTGGGGAAAGTTGGTGGACGCCCTTTCATCTGAAATATGACAGATATTTAGGGCGCCGGGGGGGGTTGGCTAGGTAAGAGACGAGTTTTGACCGGTCTTGGTTAGATGACAATGGTTGCGGTACTCCCTATTGGGTACAGAATTTGTAAACTGGGTTTAGGTATCCGTCCAAGTATACTTTGTACCCGACTCGTTGATCTTCTCCCCCCACCGTAACGATGCCGCTCTTGCCCCAATTGACAGCAAACGGTACGAGAAGGGAACTTGGTTACTTTTGTTATAGTCTCCTCCGTAGTAGGTCCTATTTCGGCCATTTTTAACCCCTAAACGGGCTGCAACTGATTGCTGAGCCTTTTAGTTAGCCAGTTAACTCCCCCAGTATGGCTCATTGATTGCCTCATCCCTTCCCCGGATATTCGTCACAGAGGAGCCTTTTCTCCCTTATCCCCCCTCCCTCGTTGACCCTTCTTTCTGCTTCATCGTCATCTTCTTTCATCATACCCTTCCCGCTCTCTCCGCGAAAAAAACAAAACATCCAACCCGCTCATGCGTACGGATTTCGGCTCAGAAGGATTTTGTTGCCTGGGCTTGCGGCAGTTTGATCTGCTGCTCGCCCTGCGCTCTTGATCAACTTGTCCGTCTCAAGCTCGGATCGCACTCCGAGCATATCTGCAACCCCTGCTGCGCGAGTCTTTGGTCTGTTTCATAAGACATTCACTTGCCCAACCCCTTACCACTGGGGAAACATAGTTGGGCATTGAATGAACAAGCTGCCCTACGGGACCCTTTTTTGACGCCTTTTCGTCGACACCGATATTCGATTCGTCCCATCCGCCGATCGTTCTCCGTTTCGAAGCTACACACTGCCATCGAATCGACTCCATAACCTCGTCCACTGGGCCAGCTGCATTTTCGCTGCTCTTGCCTTTTCACCTTTCGTTGAGCTGGGCCGCTCGAGAAGATACTTCTCCTTACGAACTCAACCTGCCATCTTCTCAGCGCGACAGCTTCGACGCCCTTTGTGTTGCCAGCTCAGATCTCCATTTCTCAAGCGTGGAGTTGACAAAGGGTTGAGCTCCACAAACACTCCAATTTTCATTCTAAGGAGGCCGTTATCGATCTATCTTCACAATGTCTGAGGTCCAGTCTGCTCACATGGATGTCGGCGCAGAGGCGTCGGCCCAAGATTCTACGGCGAATGAGCGTGTGCCGAACAGCCCTCTTCTGATGCCGACCATCGCACGCAGATCTACTGAGCCTACAGAGCCTGATTCTCTCTCTCGGGTTCGACAAGAATTCCTACCACTTCGTCCTCGTAATCGCTCCCCTTATGCACGAAGCCATCTGCGGTCGCAGTCTTCCCATAGTCCGCTGGGTACTCCAATGACCAGGGCCCATTCTCTACCGGGGGTCGATTCTGGAGGAAGGGTTCTCCCGGAGGACTTACACCATCCACCAAGTCCACTCGGTTCCCTCAGCCGCCTCCGGAGTCATTCTCAGAGCCCAACTCATACAAATGCTGGGGATTATCCTGCCCAAGGGTTGGACGCAGATCATATTCCGAGGTCAACTTGCCGATCAGACTCTTTTTTGAACGCGCCATCCGCCCACGTCAAATCAGGAAACACATTTCCGCGTCGACGTAGGCCATCTTCGCCGCTCAACCCGCTTGCACAGGGTGGAGCTGCTCCCAGTACTTCGACCTCTGCATCATCCTCACCGCTTATTGCACCTACGAAATTTAATGAATCATACCCCAAAGATTACAATTTCAATATGTCTTTCTCATCTTCGTCCCTGCCCTCGACACCCACCTCTGCGCGTTCACGCAGCCCGAGTATATCCAGCCTCGAAACAATTCCAGACTCACCTGCTGCAGAAGAGGCTGCACTTGAAGCAGAAAACCTGGCCAAGTTGAAGGCGGCAGCAGAGGCTTCGGATGCGGCCAACACGGGGCCAGAGCAAAGGAGCGCCTCTGATTCAATTGCGTTCAGCAAAGGGGGGCTCGGTTCCTTTGGCTTCTATGGTTCCCGGGACAAGAGAAAGCGATGGAGTGTATGTGGTGCCGAGAGACGAGGTGATCTGGACTTGGAGACCATTTGGGAGGATTAGATTTGTTTGTCAAAGCTTGCAAAACGGGCTGGTCGTTCTGCCGGCTGTCCAATATGCCAGCTTCCGCTTGAAGCATCGCTTCGTTTATTTCAGTTGCAACTCACGAATGCCTGATCAATTTGCTTGCTGTTCGAGGGCGTTAGATTGTCACGCTTATCCGGGAACGGGGGGGTCAGGAGTTTTCAGTTGTTCTACCTGCTGGGCTTTATTGTCGATCCATGTTCATCTTCAGCGTTGACTGCATTGATGGTGTTTATCGTCATCGAATTCATTGCTCTTTTTACATTCTGATCTTTGCTCATCTATCAGATGTCGATACCCGCCAAATCGCTTGCAATTCGTACTCTTTATTCCTCGCATACTCTTGTTTCCTAGCTTGTGACGTTTTGTTTTGCACCAGAATGTTCTCCCCCTGGCATCACCTCTTGCTGTTTTTACATTACAATGTTTCTTTTTGTCCGATAATCATTGCAGAATAGTCTCATCTCTGCTCAACGTAGTGGACGAATGTCTTGTCTTTGCTCATTCGGAAAATATTTCTGGTAATTAGAATCAGATCCGTTTCTATTTTGCTCTTGACAAGCCTCAATGACGCAAAAGATAAAGAACAAAAGTATTGTTCGGCTCCTATAATGTGCGATTTAAGTTGATCGAGAAGATTTCTCGGCTGGGGCCAAAGTCTTTCTGGTGCACCTGATCGATTAGAGGCTGGAAATGCTAGATTTAGAAAACTTTGATACGATGTGAGGCTTGATTTCGTATTCGGTTTGTGGTTGTTGATACATGTACGGGATGATAGCATTAGTTATACGGTAGACTTCCGACGACTATACCACAGCAATGCTGAGACGTGGAGTGGTCAGGGGTTTGAAAGAAGCTGGGGCACCTTGGAAACCCTAGGAGGCTAGAAACCCCCCAAGATTTGTGGATCGGAGCGACGCGGCGAAGCGTCGCAATCCCCCCCCCCCCCGCAGATCAAACGTGAAGCACTTCAAAGAACACACCTGCAATCAAACCTGCGATTTTTTTGACATCATGATTAATTTTCTTTGGAAAATGCCCTCTTAGGGTTACTGAATCGTTTTCAAATAATTTGAAAATTACTATTGCTTGATACAGTGAGTGACTAGCTCGCTGTGACCCCAAAGCAAACATCTGGTAATCTGTCGTTTTAGGATTAGCGCTCCCGGGGTTCGGTAAATGGAGGGCGACGTTGCGTCTCAGGAGCCCCAAAAGGAAGCCATTCTGGATTCGTCCAACTCTCGACTGCCCCGACATCCTCGTCCCCAAACTGACTGAGCGCTGCTCCCTGAGGCTTCACTGCGAATTTTCCTTTTGCGTACAGAGGTTGCGCCAGCTTCAGTGCATAGGAATTCAACCTCTTTGGAATTGTTCATCTTGGTACGACACGATTTTCTGCCTGCAATGTTTCTCAGCGGTCCCTGACACCTAGCAAACCGCACCCGCGAAGCCTCGAAGCTCTGATCTCTTGGCTGACGGAAAGCCAAAAGAAGCGACTACCACCACGAAAATTCCAGAATACCTAGCTGACAACAGACATTTTTATCACAAAAAGGATCATCTCAAGTGATTAGGGCGCCTCGAGGTAGGCTTGCCCCTCTCCTCACCAAAACACCGTCGGCATGGTGCCGAAAGGACGTTCGTTTCGGCGGTCGAACCCCGTCACCCTCCTGCTCGCCGCCCTCTTGACCCTGGGCTTCCTCTTCTTCATCCTCTCACCATCACGAACCGGCAACACTACATCTGCCGCCGCCGCAAAAGCGCAACACTTTAGCGCAGCTGAACACCCGCTTTCCCCGCCCACCTCGCCCTTTTTGAAACAGGCCTCCGTGCCAGATGATCAACGAGCACCTCCGCCTGTTGTCCATTACAAATTGGACAGCCTCACGACATCAAGCGATCCAGTGGGCAACCGCGAAACGGTGCACATCCTGACACCACTTGCGAGATTCTATCAAGGATATTGGGATAACATTCTCAACTTGGATTACCCTCACGATCTCATCTCCCTGGGCTTCATCATCCCCAAGACGCGCGAGGGCAACGCCGCGACCGCTGCGCTGCAGGCTGAGATTGCAAAGACTCAATCGGGACCAGAGAAGAAGCGGTTTGCCAGCATCACCATTCTGCGTCAGGACTTTGACCCGCCCTTGCAATCTCAAGATGAATCCGAGAGACACAAGCTAGAGAACCAAAAGGCCCGCCGAGCAGCCATGGCCCAGGCGCGCAACTCCCTCCTCTTCACCACCCTCGGCCCGTCCTCGGCCTGGATTCTCTGGCTCGACTCGGACATTGTCGAGACCCCGCCCACGCTCATCCAGGACCTTGCCCGCCACGACAAACCCATTATCGTGCCCAATTGCTACCAGCGATACTACAACAAGGACAAGGGCGCCATGGACGTGCGTCCATATGACTACAATTCGTGGGTGGACAGCGGCACGGCGCAGAATCTCGCCTCCAAAATGGGCAAAGACGACATCCTGCTCGAAGGGTACTCGGAAATGGCAACCTACCGGACCCTAATGGCCAAGCTCGCCGACCTGAATGGCGACCCTTCGTCCATTATGTCTCTCGACGGTGTCGGTGGCACGGCCTTGCTGGTCAAAGCTGAGGTCCACCGTGATGGCGCCATGTTTCCCCCCTTTCCATTCTATCATCTCATTGAGACGGAAGGTTTTGCTCGCATGGCCAAACGCCTGAATTATCAGAGCTATGGCCTGCCTAATTACTTTGTACGTTCCCCTCCCCTCCCTCTACTGATTTACGCTTCTCCCTTCTCTGTCCTCAATCTGCATGCACTGACCACTGTGTGCCGCTACAGGTTTACCATTACAACGAATAGAATATCATCATCATCTCGGGACGGCAGCCATTACCTTTTTATTATTTATTTTATTTCAAAAAATAAAAATTCGAAAAAGGGAAACCATGGGCTAAGAAGACGCAATATATCATCATATCTTTGTTCAATCACCTCATTTCCTATATCTCACTTCATTGTTACTTTCCCTTTTTCTTTTTCCGGTGTTGTGTCATCTGCGTATACCGTTCCTCCAAAAACCAACTGTATGTTATATATGTTATACTCATTCAAATGGTCATTTCTATTATTTTCAATTATACGAAACGTATGATATGAATCAAAATCCCATCTTTCTCACGGTATGAATCACATTATGTTGCGAGGTCACTGTACTTTTCCCAATTTACATTTCATCCTTTTTTTTTTATTTCTTGTTAGATATTTATCCTCTCCATTCCCATTCCCAGCCCCTCCGTTTCCCTCCCAAACACAGGTAGGGCTCTCCATGGCTTCAGCTAAACTCCACGCGATGAGCCAGGAAAAAAGGTAAACTGAAAAGGAAAGAGACGTACAAAAAAAAAGCCGAAACAAAGCGATGCGGCAAAAGTCTATTAGCGCCCCGAAAGATGTTGTGAGCAGAAAGCAGCACAAAAGCTAGAATCTCAGTCGAACCTAAGAAGAAGCCACCCATGAGGGTATCTGCAAGAATACCAAGGGTAAAAGAGGAGAGAGAGTGATAGAGAGGGTTAAAAAAGAGATAATACTCCGCAATGCTATGCAGTGTAACGCGATAAAAAAAAAAGAGCCAACAAGAAAAGGAAAGAGAGAGGGGAAAAAAAATGAAACGACGAAAAGGAAAAATAAAAGGGCTAGAACGCTCAGGATATGCAAATATGCAAAAGGCTCCTCTTAGTCCTGCAACTCCGTTCGTAGTAATGATATAAGTCACTACGCAGAAACTCCCTCCTTGGAGATGTGCAGATTGAAATACAATGGACTTGGTCTACCGTGTCTCCTTCGTTGTTGCTATTTCTCTTGTTTCCCTTTTTTTGGGGGGGGTAGTGCAGTTCATGTAAGGTTGGGATAGTAATGAGAGAATCTGCGGTAGGGGGATTTCTTCTGTTGGCGCTTTGGGGCATGTGGTGCTTTCTCAAGCCTCAAACTCGCTGAGCCAGTGCTTGGCAACTAATTTGCCTTCTTCAAAGCCCTTCTTGGGCATTCGGACAATAATAGCAGCATGGCTGTGCATGACCTTGTGAATGTGCACGGGATATTTCTTGAAGCCGACATTATCGAGCGCTTGAATCATTGCGAATTGAGCTTCGGTCAGAGCAAGGGTCGGAAACTCCGTCAGTCTGGGCGAGGGCTTGTTGTTCAATAATAAAGTGCTTGAGTCGCTGTCATCCAAGGAGACAGTCTTCTCGGAGATGACACTCATCGAATCCGAGTCCTTTGGCGGACCGTCAATCAGGATCAAACGCTTGTCTTCCGTCATGCCTTTGGCATAAGGAGAGGTCTCTACGCTTGAGGCGACCTCCTCGGACCCGGCCGGGAGATATTTCTGGCTTTGTGTATTGTTCAGATCCTCGTAGACTTCTTCGACGGCGTTCTGGACATCTTCGACAATGAGGGGGATGCGGTAGCTGCTGAACATGCCAGCCTTGCATTCCTCATGCAGCCGGATCCGCTGACGACTTCTCACGGATTGAATGGCCGAATTGAGGAGAAAGAGAATGGTGCCCAAAGGAATCAGGATGAAGAGAACGAGAGAGGTGGGCAACAATTTCACGAGTTTGTGACTCCCCCCTGCAAGCCTTCCGTAAAAGGTGGGGAGCTGGGTATCATCATTATGGGACACTGGATCGCTGGGGTCTACAAGGACCGGTTCATATCCCTTGAGATAGTTCACCTTCACCGCGGAAAGGTCCGAGAAGGGATCTATACGGGAAATGCAGGTGGTGTAGAAGACTGCAGAACGATCGTTGACAATGTTCGAGTAGAGGCTTCGGTTTTTGAACTTGGCAAGAGCATGGATAAAGAGGCTGTCGGGGTCAGCGAGCACTGAGAGGAGCGGGCGCCCAGTGTTACGGAATGAATCAATGGTGAAGAGCTGACGGCCCGACACGGACAGGGTTCGAGCCCCAAGTACGTTCCAGAGATGGTTATGGAACCCGAGCAATGGCGTACGCACGCCAAGATGAGGGGTAGCAAACGTTGTAAAGTTCTAACAAGGAACAAGTCAGCACCATGCTATAGTCGCTTCACTTTTGACATGTTACAGGAGGTGGTGGATGATCCAGGTTAAGAGATAGCAGGCGGTCAGCGCGAGCTCTTGGCAACCGCCAAGTCCGCTTTTACTAATGATAGTGGCTTGGAGAAATGCAACATATATGGTTCTCACAAATATTTCGTAGAGACCCCCAAAAAAAAAACTGGAGACTTACCATGGGTTCAATCTTGTCAAAGTAACCCTTTGAATGCAGCAGGCCGATCGCATATCTGGCCACCAGGCCACCGAGGGAGTAACCAATGACACTGATTTTTCTGATGGTTTGGCCATCCCTTGCCAGGTTCTCCAATGTATCCTCAATTTCTTGAGCGACACGTTCCCCGCCAACCTCAATGCCATCATACGTGAAACTGCCAGCGTTTCGTTTGACAACCAAGAGATGGACCTGGGAAGGCGGGTACTTTTCCCGGAGGCTTGACGCCAGGTAGGAAAGATGCTTGGGATTCCCCCAGAGACTGATGGAGAAGCGTTAGTAGATTGTTTAATGAACGACATATACAATAATTCATCGACTTACCCATGGACCAGCACGCAGAGATGGTCGGCCTGGCGGCGATCGTCATCTGCGACCCGCTCTGCTGCATCCACCGAGGGATCGGAGAGGACAACAGAGCGGTCTATACTCGACAATGAGAATGGTAACGTGGTGGGCAACTGGGAAAACAAACTCGACTGGGAAAGGGTGAAGGGGCCGCTGTGTGTATGTTGTGTGTATTGTCTACTACAGGAGAAGAAAAGAGGGGAAGAAGAGGATGTGGAATGCGAATATAGGGCGTGGGAAGCTTATCGGAGAAGAATAGGAAAACCCTCTGGGATCAAACTTGGGGTTCAGGTACCCGCAATGCCTCCGTAAAGCTCTCCCTCCGTGACGATAGGGTTGGCGTAATGGGGTGGCAGGTGAAGACTTACCAGTAGAGGAAAGCCGGTCAACCAGAGCACGCATAAACTTCATCATGATCGCCCGGTGACGATGATACAGTGATTGCCGTTGTCTTTTAAGCAAATGGGCCTCTTTTCTATTTTCCCTTGGGGCGCCGGGAATGCAACGCGATTTAAATGATAGGGAATGATGAGCAGACGCTCTTATCTCCTGTTTTCGTTTGTTGTGGCAGGTGAGACGAATGACGGAGGACATGCGCTGCAGCCACGCGGTCAGGATTGACTCAAGCTAGAGAAAAAGTTACCGTAGTAAGGTCGAATAAACCCTGGGACTTGGGTCGGAACGTCAAAGATACGAGATGAGAATTAATCCGGGATGGGGCAAGAGGGGGGCCAGCTGCACCTTAATCTCGCCTTAGTGTCACCCCATCACTCCCTTTATAGGTGCTTAAGAATGAACCCATAACTACCTATAGGTAACTAAGTTAGAAAAAGGTGGTATCACTCTTAGCTGAGGATGAAAAGAGTACTGTAGGGTACCGTAGCGGTGCTTTGAGACCTTATTTTCGTTCACTTCGAAACCTGAAGATTGGCAGACATATGTGAAAGTGTGTAGGCAATAAAACCACCTACAAAGCCACTTCCAACGATAACTGTTTGCTTCGATAATTACTGATTTGTCGGAATTTAAATTATATCATTATATTCTCCCCTCTTTCACCCTGGCACTTAATTTGCTTGCTTTCCTTGTCGCGGAAAATTCCGCCGCTTGCCATTAAACATGACCTTTGCTAGCCATAGACCTCAACTTTGAATTCCATGACAACAATCGACACCCAATACCGACTCGTCAGTGGTAATTTGCGGATATGAGAGACTAAAAACAAACTAGAAGCTCATGAAGAAACTCACCTTTGTCCATTCATGCATTGCCTAGCCTGTTTTTGGAATCTCCCCTTGGCTATGGACAAAGTCATTTCTCATTAGCTTCATGTATTGATCTTGGTCTCAGCACGTGCCCCAATTTCCTCTTCCATCATGTTTGCTTCCATTGGACTTTTCCGAGAAATTCCATGTCCGGAAGCTACCGCATGCCTTTTACCAAATTGCATTTTCCTCCATAAACCCAAGGAGGAAGATGCTTCTCAACCTTCAAGCTCGGCAACTGACCCTGTTTCAGGAGGAAATGAGACTGTACAAGCTTCGGGAGAAACGAGCGATCAACGTAAAAGAAGGCGTGTGGAGAAAGCTGATTCAATACTTTCAGCCGAATCGAATGATTCCAGAAGACCTATCAGAGAGAAACCAGCTGACCTTGCTCGGCCGTCAGCCGATGATGCAAGGCATGACTCCAAGTCCAATATCAAATTGCAGCAAAAGACAAAACCGTCGCTTGCATCTTCCACTAGACCAATTTCACCACCGCCTCGCCGGAATTCTGCACTCTCAAATGAAATAAAGGCAAATCGTGGAAAGGAGCAGCAGAAGCCAGTTGCCGTCCCCAAGTCTGCTTCTGTGGCAAGCCCAAAGCGCGTCGTGGAAGAGTCGTTGAATCCAAGACTATTGGCACAGCCTCCAGCTTCCCATGCCATCCGTGCCGTCATCCTTCAAAAGCTGCACGAGCAGCTCAAAAGGCTCAATGACGAACTTGCACAGAGCTCAGATCCGGACACCAAGTCTCTGCTTCTGTCCGATCAGGATCTGATAAAGATGGCTCTCGATGAAGAAGAAAAGGTTGCCCGTGAAAGTCCCTCGGTATACTCCAATGTCATAAAGCTGAGAATCGTCCATCTCAAGAAGACAAAGGTGACCGATTGGAAAGAAGCACGGATCAAAGCTATCAAGGAGTCGACTGCGGCAGCACAAAGGGGGCCGGAAGAACAAAAAGCCCCGAAGCCGATAGAAACCGGGCTCACTCCCTCTGAGGAGCTCTCAATTGCTCCCAGGCTCCTCTCGAAGCAGGATGGCCTGCAAAAATTCGGTTACGTCATTGAACCTCCTACCCCAGCTGAGATTGCTTCAGCAAAAGAGGGCGTTGAGTCTGCTCGTGGATGGGAACAGTGTGACCGCTGCAGGACCCGCTTTCAAGTGTTTCCCGGTCGTAGAGAAGCAGACGGTGCCTTGACTTCTGGAGGAAAATGCTCATATCATCATGGTCGCATACTTCGTCCGTCCAGCACTCGCATGGATGCTACAAAGGCTCCATCGGAGGTGCTTTATACATGCTGCAATGAAGTCGTGGGCACTTCAAGCGGCTGCTCTGTTGCCGACACCCATGTTTACAAGATCTCAGATCCAAAACGACTTGCATCTGTCCTGCAATTCGAAAGGACCCCACCTAACTCCAAGGTTCCAGCTGGAAAGGCATATGGGTTTGATTGCGAAATGGGCTACACGGTTCATGGGCTGGAACTTATCCGCCTTACCCTTACAGCATGGCCTGGAGGTGAGGAGGTCCTTGACGTCCTGGTTCGACCAATTGGAGAGATTCTCGATCTCAATTCCCGCTTCTCCGGTGTATGGCCTGAACATTTTGCAACGGCTTTGCCTTACGAGAAGAACGCTTCACATAAAGCCGGGAACCTACAAGCCTCCACCCCGTCTCTCCGAGTTGTGCCTTCACCTGCTGCTGCTCGGTCTCTTTTATTCGAGCATTTATCACCGCAGACACCTCTTATCGGCCATGCGCTCGAAAATGATCTCGTTGCGACGCGAATCATCCACCCATCTATAATTGACACAGTACTTCTTTATCCCCATCCAAAAGGCCTTCCCATACGATACGGTCTTAAGATGCTTGTGGCGAAGCATCTCCATAGGCTCATTCAGACTGGTGGCGAAAGGGGTCATGATAGCAAAGAGGATGCAAGAAGCGCGGGCGACCTTGTCCGGTTTAAGGTGGCAGAGTGCTGGCAGCAAATGCGCAGGGCAGGGTGGTCAGTCTCCAACGGGATTTTCTACCCACCTGCTGCGCCATTGAGCGCGGGAGACCCAACAATGTGTCTGGGCACTGCGCAAGAAGGGGCTAGGAAGAGAGATGCCAGTCAAATGGAGGACCAGGGGCGACACCTTCCCACCTGAGAGTTATATGGCCATCGGAGACAACTACGAGGGAAAAAAAAAATGCAGGCAAAGTCTAAATTTAATCGATGCACATGCAGCGCATCACGATGCTACCTTGCAGTCTTTCGTGGTGACTGTGCTTCTCCAGCCACAGATTGAATGACGGATCGCCATGCTTGTTGTAGCCAGCCTGAGGCCTTAAAGGGAATCATGTTGACTACGTCATGTTTAGCATCGGTGAGATAGTACACAAAAGTGTGACTGTTCCGATCATGCTATTACTTTGGGCCACTTGTAGCTCATACTGTGCCACGGCAACTACTGCCACGAATTGGCAGGCTTCAGAGCCAAAGAATGTTTGACTCAAATGGAATGCCAGTATGATCACGAGAGTCAACAAGAGCAAGGTATCTTTGATACTGCAAAGCAAGAAGTTCAAAAGTCTGCTCTCACTGCAGGTACTAGACACTTTCAATTCCTGCTCCACTCAAGGCAACTTCAAAACACAACATCTATCCCTTGGTACTCAGCCCCGAGGTATGAGATTTAATTGTGCTCCGAGAAATATAGATAATGGGTTTCGCTACTTCAAGAATTTGATTGAGTGTGGTCAAGGACTAGGCCTTCCGGAAATGTTAGTTTAATGGGTATATCGAAGCAATTCATCAACATTAGGAGCCCGTTCTCTTATACACTTTGTGGGTTACTAGTGGCGCAATTGTCACAGGATATACCTGCTTCATTATATTTTTCCATTGATGGAACAGAAAACGAAGCAAGAATTTAGTGCAAGCAAAGAAGGCATTAAAAAAAATTGGGTTCAAAACATCTTGCTACCATTCAGGCCATCTAAAGAAAACAAGATTTCTCGAGACAGTGGGTTGATAAAATTCTGGATAATGTCTTCAAAGATAACAGAAGGTGGAAAATTGAGTGGCGTAATACGTCTATGCGAAACGCTTGAGCGAGTTGTGCATATTTGGATAAGTCGTGATCATAAATCTCTTGAATGTATTGGATTAAAGTTGGGAAAACCCGACTTTGATACGCGTGTTTGCGTAGACTCATACACGACCATCAGGCGAAGGCGTCTCTAACTGTAAATTAGTTGTATTTGGCGTTGCTTGGGAGTCTGGGCAGGTCAAATGACGGCGTTCCACCAGCGCGTTTTAGCGAGTTCGGATCACGTCTACAAAGTACCGCCTCTGGATTGGCGCGTCATCCCGATGCTGTTGGACGCGACGAGTCCAAGGGACTAACCTCACGAGCTTGGGACACGCGGATATTCCAAACATCCTATACACGCCTTTAATTGCGGTATTATGCTCTCACGGTCAATGATTCTTTCATACGTCCAGTGAATATCCATCAGAGTCCTTCTCAGACATGGCTGATACAACACCCGCCTCGTCGCTGCCACCGGTATCCTCAGTAGCTGGTTCGACTGCAGTGAGCCATGGCTCGCAAGCATCAAACGGGAGCTACGCCTTCTTAATCCATTCGCAGCATACTTTACCACATAATCTTCCGCCTAATGTTGATAATAAACCTCTCGCCCGTCAAAAGAGACGACGAACAAGGTACGTGTCCCGTGACCAGTGGGTTGTCCAGCTCAGACTTCGCTACAACGATATATGGATAAATTCTGGTCGGAGGGCAACTCGCAGAAAATGAACATATATCGATACGTAGCTGGTTCGGCTCTGCCTTTGATGATTTGTTCTCTCCTAATCGTAAAGCCAAACAGTCCGGAAGACCAGGCCGTTCTCGAAGCCGAATATCGAAAAAATCCCAAGCCAGATAAAGCCTCACGGATGGACATTGTCAGCCGAGTGGCCCTAGGAGAGAAGGAAGTACAGGTCAGTCAATTTTATATTTTCGCAGATTGCAAATTTCCAATATTTTTGATGGCGGATCAATCTCTGCTACATTCGTGATTGAGAACGCGAAACCCTCGCTAGCTTCACCGCTCACTCTTGTATTATGTTAGATTTGGTTCCAAAACAGACGCCAGAGTACCCGGAGAAAGTCGCGTCCTGTTGAGCTTCACGAAATGATCCAATCCCCACGATCAAGTCTGGGAGGAACTAGCACCATGGATCTTTCCCAAATTTCCATTCCTTCCTCCGATGACCAGAACAATGTCGCTCTAGCCAGTAGCTCACAAGAATCGCGTGCATCCGCCTCATCACCCGATCAGGACTATGCACCTGAGGAAGCATCGAATGCTAAAGCAATTCCCGAGTCGTCCCTTCAATCAACCGCACCTTCCCAATCAACCGAGCCAACATTGACTCGTCAACCCTCGCAGAGCCTTCCCAGCTCCCAGGAAACGACCTCATCGCAGCAGACGAAGAATAATTCTGCCTTGGAATCTGGAAGAGACGATTGGGAAAAGTTAAGGCCAGTGATATCTACACCTCGTCCTGAGAGCTTTCGTCCCATAACCGCTGGACTGGGATATATTTCAAATAGACGCAATGCACCTTTCCAAAGCCATTCTCATCAGCCTAATGATGGATGGCAGCAGTCGCCTTCTTCATCGCAAGGGACACCCATACAACCGGGCTCGGCCGCATCTTCCCAATCCTCTCGATCTTTGAAACGCTCGACGTCGTCACTCAGAATGTCCATGTCTATTGACGGAAAGGCTCAGGTGGTCGCGAATGACGGGGACTCTCCGCCGCCTGAATCCCCAGGGATACAAGATGCACCTCAGAGACGCTCCGATGGGCTCCAGCGGAGTCAAAGCGCCATTGGACTTAATGAGATCATGAAACGAAACCCACAAGGTGCGGGAATGCCTTTTCCGCGTCGTACGCCCAGTGGAAGATCGAGAGACGCGAGAACGTGGGAGTTTTACTGCGACAGCGGCGCCCGAAATGCATTATCAGCAAAGGCAGAACAGGAGAGGAGCGGGTCTGCAGTCAATGCCATTGGCTTATTGCGATCGCGGTCCAGCAATATGCTTACGCAAAACTCTAACAAGCGGAACGCTCAGCTTTCCCGACAGGAAAACATTAAGCGTGTCAAGCCTTCTTCCACGGGCGACGAAAAGCCAAAACTCGTGCGAGCAAGTTCGTCTCTTGCTCGGCTTCAAAATGTCACTGGGGCTGGAAAGCGGCAACTGCTGAAGATACAGTCCAAGTTTGGCTCAAAACCTGTCCGATCTCAGTCTCCATCAAGCGACTCTGACAAAGAGAACCGAGTTCCGGGAACTCATGTCCATGCTGGCCGTCGACGAGGTCTGCCACGGAGCCAGATTGAGAACCAAGGCCAGCGATCAGTATTAAGAGAGAACAATCATATTCCTAGCCACAGTACCAGCTTAGGAGCAACCTTGGCTCGCAATAATCAGTCAGCCTCATCCTCCAAGATTCCCAAGCCCAGCGCAATCTATGATGGCGATGACGACGAGATTGCACAGTTTATGGGAAGCTCCAACGTCCCACGAGAGGAAGAAGATCTGGATGCCGTGCAGAATTTGCTCTCTCTCAGCCAAGGAAATTGGAGATGAGCAAGTATTTCCCAACTGCAGATCTTTCTGGCGTTTGACTCTTGCCGCATCCATTGTCACCGTATTAGTTTTAATATGGCTTTCCCACCAATTTCCGGCGTATTGATTCTCTGTTAACATGCCAGAGCTTGGACAATTTGTCACCCCTTCTTACTTGCTCTTTTTTTTGTTGCACAAAACCACATAGCCACCTTCCTCTTTTGTTTTCTTTCCCTCTTCTCCTTCTTTGGCTCAAAGTATGGCATCGCGAAGCGCGTCGTTTGAATAGCCTTGTGCTCTGGACCATCGAAAAGAAAATCGGGCGTTATGGACCTTTTTTTCTTTTTTACAATTCAACCTCATTTTCCTTTCCTTTTTCTAATAGGCACTGCTGTCTTTTTATAATGAGAATCAACGACTTTTCCTTTGCAATGTGCGTCACACATGACGTCTCCCCACGGTTTTGCCTTTTTAAATTAATCAAAACCGCTTTTTAACTAAACACGAACTGTAATTTCCGTTCAATCGCGTTTCTGACAAACACATCCGCCGCGAGCGGAACACTCGATACTTGCCCATCTCGTCCTCTCTGCGGATTCTTTGCATCTCGGGGGTGCCTTAGGTGGTCAGGTGGTTCGGGTGTCATTGCTTATTGCATGAAAGCGTGTTCCCTGCTGCCTAATTATATCAAGTAGAAGCATACTCACATTACAAGCCCAGTCGCAGTACTGCTAGTGGCAACAGTACAGACGTTCAAAAGAGCTGTACTCGCTCAACCGCAAACGATTATAGCGGGTAAATGGTAAGTACATGTATATGCTTTCTCCCTGTTTTCTTGAATGCAATTCTCCTCGATTTTTGTCTGTCATGAGGTTTCGGGTTTGAAAGGACAGAAAATTTCTGAAGAGATTGGGACGCACCCGAGACATTTACGCTTACGAGGACTAGGAGGAGTTTTTTGTACTAAGGGGGCTGGGGGATGGATTCACAAGAGACAATTTACGGGGTATTTAGCGGGCTCAAGCAAGATCATCTCAACACAAGGCTCGTAACTGTATCATCACACGTTTCACAAAGGGTATCTATTGTTCAAAAAGAAAAAACTTTTTGCTTTTAATTTCAACGACGCCTTCCGTGCTAACATCCTTTTGTCACCTAACCGGTGGTACTCGAAGACGACATCCTCCGTGGTCTGACAGACAGGGTAGTCTAGCCGTTAGAGAGGGAATCTAATGAAACCGTCTAGTAGAAGAAACCGATGATCTTGCCAGCAACGTGCTTGCGACGAGCCTCCTCATGGTCCATGATACCGGCAGAGGTGGTCAGGACGATGTAACCGAACTGACGAGAGGGGAGCAGCTTGACAACCCACTTCTCGAGCTCAGCGAGGCGGACGTTGTAGCGGGGAGAGATGACACCAGTCTTGTTGATACTGTTGGGAGGGATTGATTAGCCTTGTTTCCTGGATCTCGAGTCTCAAACTCCAATAGAAGTAAAAACATACCGGCCGTTGAGCTGGATGACAATCTTGCCGTTGCGGTGGTCGTCGACCTCCTCGAACTCGCCAATGTAGCCTAAAAGATAAAGGTATTAGTATGTTGCGATGAATTAAACGTTGTACTTCATGGAAAAATAAAAAAATTCAGAGAACGTGTAAGATCCTCGCAAAACATGATCTATCGGACACTTAAAAGACAAAGGTCGTGGAGTTTATAAAAATTGAGACCATTGCCTAGTTATCAGCCCGAAGGGAAAGGTAAAAGGAAAAACAGGAAAAGATATTGCTGATCTCCAACAAACAGTGAATCCATTCACGTACCGTGGCGCTGCATGACGCTCAGGAACTTGACAATGACCTTGGAGCTGGGGCGGATCAGGACCTGGCGCTTGCCGGCCTTCTCGGCGTTGTTGATGGCGTTAAGCGCATCGTTGAGAACACTGGTCTTGACCATCTTGACGGTTTTGGAGGACGGAGATTCTCAAATCTTTCGGACGGATATGAGGTATCTATTCATTGATCGATATATTAGCCTTCAGAAGCCATGAGCGTGAGAGTGCCCTTCAGCGAAGAGGGTTCTTCAGCTCATTGTTGCGCAAAGGGAAAGAAGCGTATCGACCGCCGGAGTAGCCTCAAGACCAATCGTCTTTTAAGGTACTTTCGGCGGAAGATTGCTCTCCCTGACTATCTGAAGGGCACTCGACGCATTGAGGGGAACTTTTTGGGTACGCACCTCGTAATTTGCAGTGTCGTTCGAGTCGAACCGGAAGGCTGGGCGGAGGTAGGTCGATCTTCACGCGAATTTTGGTGGTTGGGGTACTGTGACCCTAGTGGGCCGGCTGACATACGCGTAAATTTGTTAGGGCTGGAAAACCCTTATCGACACGTGATGATAGGGGCGCCGCGCAAGGACGACGACTCTATAGCGTCATTAAGTTGTTGGTTTGAGAGGCGGGTTGAGAAACAGATGCTATGTAGTTTAATTAAATATATCAACACTCACATCAGTTGTCATTTTTTATATTTATATTGGATTAGACAGCTTGTCACCTTTATTAATATATACGTTTTCTTGCAGAGTCATTATGACCGAGGCATGTTGCACCTGTGCCACTGTACTCTCCCCCTCACGTCCTTTCGATAAGAACACTGAAAAGCATTACTCTCGTGACAGAAGGCTATCTTGTTGCGGGCGCGTGATATGTTCAGACTGTGTATACGTAGGCGACAGACTCTTAAAACCCGGAGAGGCTACTGGGCAATCTGCAAAAAACTAACCAATTAAACAGAATAATACACGGTTCGCGACTTATTGTATGCCTGCTCCTAGGTTATTAAGCGCGTCGCAATTCTGTGATATTAAATTACGGTTTAGGTCCTTTTTGCCAGATCTCGACTACCCCTACTCCTTTACCTCAAGGTGGACTGAGGGATCCCCCAGCTTACTCGCCTCCAGCTGAGAGTCATCAAGGCTATGATGAGCTTCCCACTTATTCTTCTCTAAATTCAGAAGAGGTACATTTTGGTGGAAAGAATGCAGCCCTCACAGCGCGGTCGTCGGAAGATGTTTTGCACTTTGTAGATCCTGAGCATGACAGCATCGCCTCCTTATCACTCCGATATGGTGTTCCTCAACATGCTCTTAGGAGATCCAACGGTCTTTTTGCAGATCACTTGCTCGCAGCTCGACGAACCATCCTGATACCAGGTGAATTTTATAAAGGGGGTGTGAGCCTTAGTCCACGGCCCTTAGAAGGAGAAGAAGAGGAAACCCGCAAAGGAAAGATTCGGCGGCTAATGATTGCTTGCAAGATCACTGAGTAAGTCTTCCTAAGGCATAATATTTCAAATTTAGAAAAGAGCTGGAATAACTCATCACTTTTACTAGTTATGATATTGCGGTACTATATTTGAAGCAATCAAATTATGATCTAGATGCTGCAGCAAATGCTTTTAAAGCGGACGAGGACTGGGAACGAGACCATCCTATCACGGGCGTAAACGCCAAGGGAAAATCTAAGCAAAAGTCTTACAGGCAGAACTTTAGAGCTCTCGGGGGCAGCCTAGCAAATCCATTGCCCTGAGTCTGAGGAACGCACGTTGAAGTTTAACTATTAACGGGACACTCTGGATTAAGTATGTTGATAGATATTTGCGTGTAATATTTAACGATTGCTCGCCACACAATATGCCGCATTAAACATAAGCCCGGGTGCTGTTTTTGGAGTATCGACCGAACAAATGCAAAAGTAGATGTGTTCCGCTGCGTTATGCGCCAAAACGTTATGCAAACAGAGCCGACTGCTATTAGAAACGATTAGGGCTAACACCCAATGAGATGATTCCGAAAGCCAGACCATAAATAATTCCTGCTTTGACAAAACCAAGTCTCATGACGAAATGATCGCGAAAAAAAATAAAGTACAATGCAAGGATTAAACGTGAGGTCTGGAATTGAAAGGACGAAAGAAATTCAATAGTAAGTCCGTCTCTCAATTGACAGTGTTCGAGCGCTCAAAGAGAAAAACGTATGACGAATCGCCAAAAAATTGATCGCATAGATGACGGCTTACGATGCACGCTTTGAGGGTATTGATGTCTTTCGCGATTTCTTTTCTGGTTGGGATTGGATGAAAATCAGTAAGAGAGACTCTTGATCTGCTGCACTAGCTCGACAGGAAGCTCATCCTCCTTGATCACGCCCAAGGCTAATACGTCGCCCCAGAACAACTGAGCTCTCTCCTGGGCATATGCTAGGTAATCAAACTCATCATCCTCTTCCCTGAGCTCAGCCGTCAGCGCTATATCATTTCTCAATGCCTGCGAAACCAATCCCTCAGGGTTTTCACCACAAAGGGTTTCAGTCGCAGTCCTGGAGGCCTGGGAGCGAGTGTCTGAGGGAGACTCTGCTTTTGGCTCAAAGGCTTCTGGCAGCTTCGCCTGTACGATACCCCACGATACCCACTGCGCAGAATTGGCAACGCGCCAAAGGCGTACCTCCTTCATCAATTGTTTAGTCTCCTCTTCGATGGCCTTCTGTCGAGTATCTTCTTCTTCAATTAGCTGAAGAGGCGGGCCACGACTATCAAGCATGAATGATGAGATGGTACTTGACGGGCCTGACGCAGGCACCATAGTTGGCGTCGCCGAATTCTGAGAGGGAAATTGAGGGCGATGGAGCAAATAGGACTTGATGAAGCGGCTTTGCTCTTCGGGTGTCGGGTATGCCGCTGTATTGCATGCATATGGCTTTTCGTGGTCGTGATAGTTGTAGCACCACTCCGTCTATTGATTTTGATCGTTAGGATCCATTGAATACGGTAAATTGATTACACTTACGAAATGGTTTGCAAACTCTAGTGCAGGTACATTAGCCGAAGCATATTCAAAGTCAATCACAACGAGTTGCTTGTGCTTATTAGCTGGCAGTAAGAGCGGCGACTCATCACCTGGCTCTAAGCGGAGAATGTTTCCGTATTGTGTCTGTTAATCTTTAGCCAAAACCCGAAACCATATTGCTCCAAGTGTGCCTGCTTACATCGTTATGCGCAAAGACAAGACGCTGTTTCAATGCCTCGGGGCCACCATACTGTCCATCGAGCCATCGCCTATATCGACCGACGACTTCGCAAAATTGTGGCCAAGTGACGCCGCACACCAGACCCTTCATTGCTGATTTGATAGAAGTATTCTTTCCAGCCAGGACTTGCTCATCCACCCACGTGACTATCTGTCCACATCTTTCCACCCACTTGTCCCAATTTCGCCAAACGAATGGCCCAGACGCGCGCTCATCATAAAGAAGATCGATCCCATCATGCAACTCTCGCATTCGTTTCGCAATTTGCTTTGATGTCTCCGGGTCACGGAGATCGCGCGGTCCCAATGTGCGGGCGCGAAAATATTCTTCGAATCGACCATTCGTAAAGGTGCCAAGGAGACGTGGCCCGATTTTTTTCCGCGCGAGCCGACGCAGAATTTGAAGTTCATTTTGTCGATCGATCAAATGGTCTGCCTGAGGCCCATATATACGCAGAAGCAGCTTCCTGTTCGATGTTAGCTAGAGCATCCACAGAATACGTCAGACGTTTGACCTACGCCGGTTGCTTTCTGTACGGTCGTGCACTTGCATCACCATAAGCACCCAGCGACTCGGTCTGAATCCTTAGAGGAGGAGACACAACATAAACTGCGTTCGTAAGAGCACCACTTAGACGCTCTACCTCTAACTCGCCGCCGTGATCGAGAGGAACCGATCTCCACCCTTTCAATCGAAGCGTGTGAGCAAGGCGAAGAATTTCGCCCTTGAACTCTAGCCACGCTTCTTTCTCTTTCGTGATTCTTTTCCTAGAGTTTTCAGGGCCTAGGTCAGAGTTCCGTTCGCCGCCCGAGTAAGCCAATGTTTTGGAATTATCCAAAACAGTGTCACAGCTTGGGACAAGAATGTCACCGTCATAGAAGTCCGTATCTGATGAAGCCCCTGTTGAGGTGCGCCGATTTTTGAAAAGCGAAGAAGGCCGACTTTTGAGTCTGCGGTGTGGAGCATGGTGGCTTAACTTGTCTCCAATAACCATATTCTCCTCGAGGATGCGCTCAAGTTCTTCTAATGATTTCATATCATCTTCTTCTTCAAAGGTTGCTAGAGCTTCAGTGGCATTCTTATCGTCATGTGCACTCTTAGAATCGGATTCCGGCAGTCGGCTAGCATCATTTTTCGACCGTCGTGACGCCCTCTTGACCTTTTCTGCTTCCAGCCATTTAAAAACCTGCGAAAGAAGGCTGTTTTGATGCCGAGACGTGTATGATTCATCTTTGCTTTTGTCTGTCTCATTTTCGTCTTTCACGGCACGATTCTGTTCGAGCCTAGAATTAGAGCCTATGCTGCTCTGGCTGGCGAATGAACGAATAGAAGGGGTTGATCCCTCCACTGGTTGTCTTCCAGTGAGACGTTTGGCCACTTTTGCGGCATGCTGCTTAGGCAGACGTAGGTTTGAATGACTATCTCCACTTTCTCCGCTAATGCTTAAAACAGGGAAGGAAGATGTAGAAGAGCTCTGTGGCTCTGCTAATGAGACAACTGTGATTGAAGAGTCAGTTGACGTCTTTCGCGACCTGGTAATCAATGGGAAACGATAAACGCTCTCAGTATTTGACATCGCATAACAGTGATATACCACGCGTTTCTGGGGATAAGATGCCCCGTAATCATTTCATACAATGTATGTTGAAAATGAAGAGCGCCATATACCAGAAACAGCGTGCAAGAATAGTAATCTTCTGCGCTGTCGATAGGTACTGTAAAAAGGAAAAAAACATCCCCAAACCTCAATTTAAACAGACGCGTGTATTAAAACTGCTATAGTTGGCAGTGGCAAAACGAGGTTGCACAAAAAGCTTTCACTCGCTTTTATTTACTCACATTTGCTGGAACCAGAACCGGACAGCTGGCCTGTCTCTGATTCTGCAGTGGGTTCAGGGGACTGCGTTTGAAAAGCATCCGGCAAGAATGAAGACATAGTAGGTCGAGGCGTTTTTCTATCAGTCGGGAGGCCAGAGCGATTTCCAAGACCCTTCTCGTGGATGTGAACCCTCTGCTTTCTCAAAGGCGCACGTGCGAGAATGTCAAGGCGAGATAAAACGTGGAGATGGCGAGATTTCAGACGTCTACAAGAAAATGCGCATATTCCAGACGAAGTTCTGTATTCCAAAAGGTTGAAGATTGAAACTGATTCAAGGGTTAGAGAAAGCAGGTCGTTTGTTATCGCGTTCACATGAACCAGCACATTTTATCCAATAATCCTTGAGGGTGTAGGCAAGTAGTTTGTACTGACACAGTTGTCTCCCTCGCTCCAAGGCAGAATGGCGCTAAGCCTAAAAAGTTCGGAGCGTCGCCGGTACAGGGTTGTTGCGATCACCTGCCCTGCTGGGCCTGATTTGCGCTCATAGCGAGGACGCTTTGCGAGAGGCCCCTTATCTTTCCGATATTGCTCTGCGGATTTTGTGCGGAAGCCGATGACATGTGTTCGTTGATGATATTCATCTACTCGTAACCCACTCTTGCATTAGTTCTCACGACTTGCACTGTCGGTCAAGAACTCTTAATGCAGCAAAATTTAACGTGTTTTCCCAGTCTCTCACCAGGATGATCTCATCCCCTGGTATTCATAGATTGCTGTGCGGCTGAGGGTGCACAGCACAACTCAAGATTCGCCATGGCGTTGCCAAACGTCACGCTTGATTGCTTAAGCCGGCAAACGAGCCAGGCTCAGCCACTGCTGGTGCTGAGAGAGAATCTACATTCAAAAGCTACAAATTTTGCTGGTCCAAACGGAAGTTTTACTTCTTTTTCTCTCACAATTTTATGATAATATTGGCAGCTGAGTAAAGTGAACTCGGTTTGAGCAATTTTACGAACATCATATCGTACATGAATCGTAGGATAAAAAGGAGAGAGAAGGAGAGACAAGCCACGAAATGAGATTATCCGAATGTTCCCAATCGTTCTCAACACCAGACTCCAAGCTTCTACCCAGTCTATGCATTTCAATTTTAACATGAGCGACAACAGAAAGTTAGTTAGATGCTAAGGTACGGTCTTGTAGGGATGCTTTCAGTAGATCAAGCAGCCCACTCGACGACCTCCAATGCTAGCATGACCAGAATAAGCGTGGACGGAAGAATCCTGGGGAAATATTAGCAAGAGAAATGCCGGATGCAGTACAAATACGGTTACGTACCAAATGACGTAGCTCTGGAAAAGCAGACGAGACATCACTCCTTCGTAGACCCCGTTGATTTGGCAAATTTGGGCGAGTTGTAGAGCACTGGGTGCTCCAGTGAGGAGAAAGCATACGATAACGAAAATAGGATCATCCAAGATACTGACCGGCACGAATTTGGCCGCCAGCGCCAGCAATGGAGCCATGATAACGGTCGGCAAGAGCATGCGGCTGAGGAGCGACGCAATGAGAAGCTTGGTCTCTTCTTTATCATGCTCAATGGTGCGATGGGACTCATCTGGCAGGGTGTTGCGTGCTAAGTTTGCTCCTAGAACAACCAAAATTAAAGGCACGGCAACACCTCCGCTTTGGCTGACGGCACTCGTGACCGAATTTTTGATGAAAGTACCGTCGCTGAAGAATAGACTTTGCAGGGAAGGCACCGAAGCAACAATGATGGCAATCAGCATAGCCCAGAGCGGGGGGTTCATGAATTCCCAAAGTCCGTATAGAAAACGGCGAAGACCAGCCGTTGATTTGGCCAAACCCTTCTGAACTGGTCTCGGCAGATCATGGAAGACATTTCTTGATGCCGTGGAAAGACGCGAGGACAAGGTTGAGAAGGCGCTCTTTAGCGTTCTCAGAACTCGAACAAGATAACCCTTGATTCCTGGAGGCACTTCATCTTGTAATTCAGGGTATCTGGATGTAATATGCGGAAAAGAAGTAATGTCGCCCTCGGATTCCAGGCCAATGCCGATGTTACCGTTTGCAGGCGTCGGAAGCAAAGCAGGCGGCCTTGTTGTATCTGTTTGTTCTCCATTGCTGTATTTCACGCCGTTGGCGCCTGATGTATGGTTTGAGGCAGGCTTGGTTGTGACGGAATGAGTATCAATGGCTTGAGCATGACCATTAGTTTGAGGACCAGACGCCACTGAAGTCCTAGCGTCTTCACCAGAAGGCTCCTCCCCCAAAAGATCTTCTTCGTCCTCCTCTTCGGGATCATCTCGATAGCGTCCCCGTTCGATTTGCGACATGGTATGCTGATCATCTTCCTTGTATGTGTGAGGCGGAGCCAAGAGAACATGATAGCCCCAGCTCCACCTTACCAATTGACCCAATTGCTGAAAGATGAGGAGGTAAAGAATGCCCCGTGCAGCCACCTCATCATCATTATCGCCAGGGATCTTATCCCAATGTAAACCGCTGATCGTCTTAGATAAGGAGAGCACGAGAGATATTGGCAATGAATTTGAGTTACCAAAGACCTAACAACCTCATATTAGCCTGAAACGTCGCAGAATATATTGAGCTACTTACTCCCATGGCAATGACAAAATTTCTTGGCTGTTTCTTGAAACGGAAAACTTTAGAAATTACAACTGAACAAAAATAAGAGACAAATGTCTGGACGATGAAGATGACAGGGATAACAGCAAGTTCCGCGAGCTTCTCTGCTGTTAATTGAGATGCCAGTTTAGTGAAAACTAAAGCCGTTAGTTTGCTGAACGAATCAAAATAGTGTCAGAGACATACTGAGGCAAGGTGTGAAGAGCTGGACGTTGAGATGGGCGACGAATTTCTGCATTTCGGCATCGAACATGCCTTGGCGAGCAATGATATATCCTGGCGCGCTCACGCATACGACTTCCAAGACCGCTTCGAAGACGAGCAGTACGAGATGGCCAAAGGCCGGGTGAGAGGCGCGAGTTTCCATGGCTCTTCTGAACACATTCATTGCAGTGGCGGCATGTTGTTGCTCCGCTGCCCTGGCTGCCAGGCTATTTGCAAGCCGAAAAGATGTTGGATTTGTGAAGAGACGCATCATATCCCTCAAAGGATCCCTCAAAGGATTGCGTTTATTGAGAATGCTGGGCTTGCTGTGCCTGTTGATCAATGGACTTGCTACGCAGATACACGACGGGATAGGGCGTGGATGAGACTAGCGCCCCGATTGGAGGAAGATAAAATAGCTGGTCCAAGCGCTCCGTTGATAGATAGAGAACACAGAAATCAATTGTTCTCGTTTGGCACCGACGACGAGCTAGACCTTCAGCAGGTGAAGTAGCTGCGGGAAACTCATGATGAATTTGATTTCAAGAAACAGAGCCTGATGAGATTGATCAAAAAGGCGAAGTTGTTCTTGAACATGTCAGCGAGCGCATGCAGCCTAGTAGCCAAAGTTTTACCAGGTCAGATTGCTGCTGCTTGACTGGGATTGGGCACGTTGCCAACCCGACGTAACTGCAGTAAATTGACGACTCGGCTAATTAATTGGGCGGCTGGGCAGATGATGCGATGTGGCTTAGCCGTTGAGAGGCTTTCCTGTTTCTGCTCCCCAAGCTCACCGGCGGAGGGTAGACAACAAATGGGGGAGTACGGAGTACTTCCAAGTCTGGTTCCTCTATAGCGTGATCGTCGAGTACCGAGTACCTGATGTCGACCTGTCGCAAAATATCGTCGGTGGCTTGAAAAGGCTGACATGGCTTAAGAATGTAAATGAAAGATAGGACCTCCTCAGATATACTTCACTTTCTGGCAAAGAGACTATTGGCCAATAGCGCTATAGCTGGCTCGTGGTCACGGGCTTGAGTTATGAGCACTACGGCATTGTGCATTTCAAGAATAGGGTATTTAAGGTACCTCCCTGAGAAAATGCTGTACGGAAGATGTGTTTGATCATTTTATGAGCTTGTCACCTACCTTAGCTTGTGGGCAAAAGATCCACGATCACCAGAGCATGACGCCTGGATTCTCATACTGAATGCACTTGCACTACCCGTGGAGCAAAACTTGACCAAGTGTACAATACCATTTTGAAGGGTATCCAGTCAGTCGCGTCTGATGGAGGGGACGATCTTTTCTTGTGTTTCGCATCAGAAAGTCCTACATCAGAGGATGAAACAGGGAGTGACGCAATCATCCGTCCCACGCAAGGTTGCGTCAATTCTACAAGGGTACCAGTAAGTGCTTACCTTGATTGGTAGCCTTTGACCGTACCTGCCCAGAAAATTTTGCATGGAAATACAAAAACGTTTCCCGACGAATAAAATATTCAGAGCAGAACGGTTTGCATCAGATTCTTGATGCAAGCCATGGCAATATACCGTAATCAAGCATGTCCACTTGTTGCTCATATGGTAATGAAAGGTGAGCGCTGTTTGTCTGGTACATGCACTACTGAGACAGACCGTGCCGACGCGGCCGCGAAGCGACCAAGCCGGAAAAATCAAGGTTTTGCTTGTTGCCCAAGGTCACAGCCCGTTGCCCTTTAGACCAAGTAAAAGTAGGTACATTGTGGGGGTAAATCAGAGCCTTTAAGCGGGACAGGAGGAAATAACGGTGCCCCGCGCTGGGAGATATCAAGTGGGCAGCACATTGGTAGTTACTGTACATGCGTTACTGTACCTGCAAGGTCATTACCTCCAGCTGTATTATTGTCTGAGAGACCTGCCAATCAGGGCTGTCAAATGAGAAGGATGACAGCTTGTTCTTATGAGTAGAAATAACCAGCGAGCGCCGTTGAATTCTGCTTGATTCTTTCAACAATGCGGGGATATCGACCAGACGTACGATAGTCACTTCCTCCGGTTGCTTCCATTTTTACTACTCGATTCCATCCTCCGAGTATCTGGCAGGTGGGTCTCTTTGCGCGGAGGCCCCACGTCAGGGTGGTGCTGAGCCAAGGTTATTAGGCTTTGGCCTCTGGATCGAATTTACCTTAGGTCATCATTACTTTCCCATCCTTCCCTGGAAGCTTTTTTGCACTCAGTTTTCCATTTCTCACGTTCGCTTCTGCAAGCGATGTCCCCTTTTATGCCGCCCGCCTCCGACCAGCGGTAATTGACAGAAAAGGTTACTATACTACAAAACCACAGCACCGCCACACACACCCACATCCTCTCTCCGTTTCCTCCAGTCCAACCTCAATTTCGCACTATTGTTTTTGATTTGGAAAGCTTCTCTCTCGTGTTGACACTCGTAGGACTACCTCCGCTGAGCAGAGCACAGAGTCCACGCCCGCATGGTGATTGAATCATGTCAGCCATGGATTCCTCTCAGAGCCAACCCGAGCTGGTTCAAGAGCCCGCCACCTCTTCCTCTGAAACCACACTGCCGGCCGACAACGCGTCTGGCTCGAAAAATGTTCCTTCCCCTACCTCTTCTGCTCACCCTCCTCGACTGCAGTCTTCACGTACCTCGTCTGAAGCCCCTCCAACATCAAGCATGACTGCCTCATCGACTCCGCTCGGACAACTCAGCGCTGCCCGCCGGCCGGGTCTCCCTGCACAGCCTGCCACGTCTAGTACAGGAGCAAGCCTTAGACAAGATATCGAGGAGAGGATGAGGCAATTTCAACTATCGAGACCGAGAATGGCGCCCTCGACGCCATCCGGCCCGCCTTCGGCAGGGACACCCCCAATTGGAGGACCAGTAGTCGGAGGAAGGACCCCACCAAGCCCAGCAGCCGCTGGCATTCCTGCTGGTGCCTTTCCTGGCGCCCCGAGTTTGAAGTTCCCGCCACACAGGCCCCAGGCCCCGAACTGGACCTCAGCTCCAGCTGTGACAAATGCTGCCAAGAGAAACCCCAAGCCTTCGCTGGGAGCCCGGCGGGGCATGGCGTTGCCTGGGGGTCTCCCGGGGACATCACCTGCAGCTGGTCCTCTTGGAAAACCTAAATTGGATATCGGCGCAATCAATAACGGTGTCAGCGAGAAACCTGGGGCGGAAGCAAACCCGGTCAAGGCGGCAGCAGATCCAACTGGGTCGCTTTTCAATAAGTTTTCGGAGATTGTAGATACCAAATCCGGCACATTGAACTTTGCAGGAAAGGCAGTTATTCATGGAAAAGGTATTGACTTTACAGGGGGCAACAGTTTTAACATTTCGCTGGACGAAGTCGATACCTTGGAAGAGCTAGGGAAGGGAAACTATGGCACCGTTTACAAAGTGCGACATTCCCGGCCACAGATGAGACGGCCCGGTCTCGGTCTCAATGGCAACAAGGCGACAGCATCATTCCCGGGTCCGTCGACCACCGATGGAGATAAAAACGGCGATCAGGAGAGCCCGGTGGCGCAAGGGGCGCCCATTGGCCAAAGAGGCACAACGGGTATTGTCATGGCCATGAAGGAAATGCGACTGGAGCTGGACGAAGCCCGCTTTGCCGCAATCATTATGGAACTAGACATCCTCCATCGGTGCATTTCGCCCTTTATCATTGACTTTTACGGGGCCTTTTTCCAGGAAGGAGCTGTTTACATTTGCATGGAATTCATGGACGGAGGCTCCATTGATAAGCTGTATGGCGACGGCGTTCCAGAGAATGTCTTGCGGAAGATTACCTTGGCCACGTTGATGGGCTTGAAGGCGCTCAAGGACGAGCATAACATTATTCATCGCGATGTTAAGCCAACAAATATCCTGGTCAATACTCGGGGACAGATAAAAATATGCGATTTTGGCGTGAGTGGCAACTTAGTTGCCAGTATTGCAAAGACAAATATTGGCTGTCAAAGTTACATGGCACCAGAAAGAATAGCTGGTGGAGGCGTTGCCCAAGCCGGCGCCAATCCTGGCGGTGGCACGTATAGCGTTCAGAGCGACATCTGGAGCTTGGGCTTGACAATTATCGAATGCGCCCTTGGCAGATACCCATACCCTCCCGAAACCTATAATAATATCTTTAGCCAGCTTAGTGTAAGTGCACTGCCACTCTGCTCGAACGGCACAGTTTGCTCACAATCACAGGCCATTGTCGATGGCGACCCGCCAGATCTGCCACAGGGTGAATTTTCCGAGGCTGCCCGAGATTTTGTTCGCGGCTGTCTCAACAAGATCCCAAAATTGCGTCCTACGTATGCAATGCTTCTTCGCCACGCTTGGCTTGCACCGCTTGTGAAGCCCGCGACCATCTCTGAAGAAGACGAACACACTGCGGACGGGACAGCAACTTCTAGCCAACCACCTGAGTTAGAGGTCGCAGATCAAGAAGTCGCTGCCTGGGTCAAGTCTGCTATCGAAGCCCGAATCGCCGGAACGATGGGCAAACACAAGAAGCCAGCTCTTCATGCCGCCCCGCTTGACGCCGTTGCAAGCCCTCCACAAGAAAAGACCAATGGTTTCGAGCAAATTAGTCTACCAGTCGAGTCATGAAGCAGCAGTTGATTGGTTTTTGGCTGCCGTTTCCCCGCTCCTCTTGTTTCATTTTTTCTCCTCCCGTACACGACTGTCCTATGCTATCACAATCCCAGCCTTCTTCATTCACATTATTATAGCGATTAGACGTTTGCAACCTGCTCAGAGCTTGGCCCGCTGGCGGACATGCTGACATAGCAAACTACGAGATTAAGGAAATAGGCATTTCACATCTAATAACAAGTATCCATCGGGCTGAGTTTTCGCTTTCAAAGTGCTTTGCAGGTCCACTACAGTTTTCGTTCTATACTTTGCCGTGCTTTTACAACGCCCCTGCTTGGATTTTTATTTAACATCGCATTAAATGGCATGAGATTTTCCTTCAGAGAACGATAAAAATATAGCAGCTTATTCCAGTTTATTTCTTTATCTTGACCGGAAGCTAGGGGTCCACTATGCGGTTTTTCTTTACCAGTATTTGCACATTGGTGGTTTAATGGATTGCCTATATTGCCTATACAGTGTTTAGGAGATTATTAACCTTGCCATCTTTCTCTGCTCTTTTGGGATTTACACGTCTTACCGGCTCTTTCGCATCTCATTGGCATCAGACGGTGACGTCCTACCAATGCACCATCTCTCTGCCTGATCAGCTCGGAGACAATACGCCTTGCTCCCTGTAATTTGGTAGTGTGAAATTCCAGGGAAAGGCGAGCCTGCAACTCGGATGCAAGACAGAAACGGCCCAGCGCATGCTGCGACCGGGTCTCGCAACCCGATGCAGCATGTGTAACCTTTGAACGCGGTCTGTGCCCGTTGATCGATATCTTTGAACATATTGTGTGATATAACATTTGCATTGTCTGCACAATCCCTGTCACGGAAGAGTTGAAGATTGCAGTCAACAGACTGTGTAAATGGGCAGCCTCTGTACTACCGTTCCTGCTCTCTCTCTCTCGCGCTGGTGTCATTGGTGTTTCAAGTACATGATACATGATTTCGATAAGGGAATCATGTTGCATTTAGGAACCCATTTGCGATATTTCCGTCGACCAGGCCGCCTTTAGATCTGGGGTTCCATTATCTGACCGTAGCTGAGTGATGAGTGTGTCATACCATTTGGAAGTCTGTAAACTCGTGAAAGGCTAATAGACGATGCTCAGTTGGATCCACGGACCTTTTGGCAGTAGTGGCAGTATCATCACAAAGCAAGATGATGGTTTTGTGCGGCCAAACTCATAATAAGATGAATTAAGTAAAGATCAGATATTCAAAATTCGAGATTGAACGGGACCAAGAATTACACTGGAAAGCTGGCTTTACGCAAGCAACAGGCATGCATCAACATGCCAGTTAGGAAACCCATCTCCAATGGGCGTGCTAGCCGGACGTGGCATGCACCAAGCAAACAAATGACCAAATGCACACATC
Source organism: Xylona heveae TC161 (assembly GCF_001619985.1). Taxonomy (NCBI): domain Eukaryota; kingdom Fungi; phylum Ascomycota; class Xylonomycetes; order Xylonales; family Xylonaceae; genus Xylona; species Xylona heveae. Next base: position 1,576,297 of record NW_017264196.1, on the reverse strand, counting down.
CTTGGGGAAGGTTGAGCTACAATTCTACAGATCCTTGATCACCTGATCAACCTATCAGGCAGAGAAGTTGTAGTCTTCATGATGAGTTCTGCAGCTGACATCGAGCGTCAGGTTTGACATGCAGCAAGGTGCAGGAGACATGAGGGAATGATGATACAGAGAAGAAGCACGACCCTTGGTATCATCATGTGTGATAAGGACAAGTCAGTATCAGGTATCTACGAGACACCCAGTCTGGTATACTCATACCTGGTGTGATAGTAGCAGGTACCCGTTCGTCGTCATCTCATCAATAGCTTTACAATAGACATGCATCTAATTTCTATTCCTTGGGGGTCCAAATTGGCAGAGAATAGCACTGATAGTCGTGGGATCGACGAAAGGATTCCGTCACCTTTTTGTCAGTCCAAGTCTGGAGTAGTGCTGCTGCTGCTCTCTCCGCCTACGCAACGACCGCGGCTCCATATACGGAGTAATACCTACCTACCTACCTAGACCTAATACTTCACTCGTTTCTCGCCTCCCCCGAAAAGTCACTTTCCACGGCATTTTAGTGTCCATGGTACATCTCGTTTTAACCGAAATCGAACCTTTTCATCCCACATCGGCGGCTGCTCCAGCCTGTCCCTCCGTCCGTCGGGCTTCCGCCCCCCCCCCCCAAAAATCTAAACTGCAACTTCTTGCGATCCGTCCACTGTTGACTGTGTCTTTTTCAACACCTTCCCCCTCCCGCTTCGGTGTCGAAACAACTAGGGCACACAGTTCTCTGGGAGAACATTGATCTTTAATATTAAAGATTATTCTTATTCTAAATTTTTATATTCACTCTTTGTGAACCGCACCCTGCGTCAGGCTGCGTGGGGATCCACCTCTCTCGTCCCGCTTAGTTTCAACAATTCTATCGCTTGTCCTACCGGGGTCGCGTCGCGCAAGTCTGGACGTGCGCGGGGACTTTTTTTTCTATTGTTACTGGTCATTTCCCAAGCAGTCATCTATTTGACAGTCTTTTTGAACAGCAAGTCTGGAGAGTGTGCTGGTTGGCTTGTTTGGAACCTACGCTTCGTTGATATACTTTTGTTGTCTCTGAAGTTCGATAGACCCAAGCTTACTAGGAAAGGCTTTCTTGTCTCGCCGCATGAAGTCCGCTCTGTTTCTCTCGCAACAGTCCGCGCATATTACTTTAGGTAAGTCTGCATGTGCAGGGCAATCTTTGCGACTGCGCTATCTCATGAGGACACATGACTGATCAATGTTGGACCCTGAAGGCCGTTTTACGTTCTAGAAACAAACGACTATTTCCCACACCCACAATCTTTTTTGTCTTCACCTTACGGGATTCAATCGATTACTATATCCTGCGCATTGCGATAACCTTACATTCAAGCCTGAAATCTTCTGGCTTAGCTGAGCAAAAACCACAATGGCGTGGCAACCTCAGGAGGAGCAGCTAGTGCAGCTCGCTGGATTTTTACGGGATTCCCTAAACGTCCAAAACCAGACCGTCTTCAAGCATGCAGCATCGGTGAGTGTTCTATCCAATATCGCAGATGTCTTAGCATGGGGGCTGCTTCTGTTGCTCCCAAAGACATTCTGCAACCTTCCTTTTCTGAAAGAGTAATGGTTCAAACTGACGGCGCTTTTTTTTTTTTGTAGATGTTGGCCCAAGCCAAGGAGTCTCCCGATATCAACAATTACCTCACATATCTTGTCGCCCAAACGGACGTACCGGCTGCTCTAAAGATTACGATAAAAGAGGCACAGCTCATAAAGAGCACCGCTGCAATTATGCTGAAGAACAACGTTCGGTTCTCTTACGACCAGATCGCCGAGCCCAGTAGAGCATACATTCGCTCATGCATATTGCTTGCCCTGGAAGACCCAAATGCGCAAATAAGAAGTCTGTCGGGTAACGTTGTCACAGAACTTGTCCGTCAAGGAGGAATTCTTGGCTGGCCCCAGCTGCTCCCGCAATTGATGGCACTTGTCAGTAACGACAGCGGAAGTACTTCTCTTGAGACACAGGAGGGAGCCATGAGCGCATTATACAAGATATGCGAAGATAACGCGCGAGCACTCGACAAGGATTACCAGGGCGAACGACCTCTGAACTTTTTGATCCCGAAACTGCTCGAATTTACGACGCACGCATCTGCACGCGTTCGAGGCCAGGCGCTCTCATGTATCAACATCTTCATCCCGCATAAGCCGCAGGCATTATTGGTGGTTATCGATGCTTTTCTACTCCAGCTCTTCCAGCTGGCTCATGATACTAGCGCCGAAGTTCGCAGGAACGTTTGTCGAGCCTTTGTCCTCTTGGTTGATGTTCGACCAGACAAGCTGAAGCCCCATATGGATGGCCTAATTGAGTACACGGTCTCACAACAGCGTATAATAGAGGATTCGGATCTTGCGCTGGATGCAGCCGAATTTTGGTTGTGCGTCGGAGAGCATGAGGCGCTGGCGGCAGATTTAGGTCGACATCTCGCCTTGATCGTACCTGTACTCCTAGAGTGCATGGTATACAGTGAAGATGATATAATACGACTTGGTGGCGAAGGTGATGATGCTGAGGAAGAAGATCGGGAAGAGGATATTAAACCCCAGTTTGCGAAGACAAAACTAGCAAGAAATGCGCCGACGAAGGCAGATGGCTCAGGCGCGGATGCTTCTGGCGACGCACTTGATGAAGACGATTTGAGCGAGGGAGAAATCGACGACGATGACGATGACGACGATGACGGCGGTGATCCGGAGGACCAGTGGAACCTCCGCAAGTGCTCTGCTGCGGCTTTGGATGTCCTTGCCTCTGTCTTCCATCGTCCGGTCTTTGAGATCACGTTGCCTTACCTCAAGGAGAATCTGCAACACGCTGAGTGGCCTAGACGCGAAGCAGCGGTTCTTGCGTTGGGAGCTGTCGCGGAGGGCTGCATGTCAGCTGTAAAGCCACATCTGCCCGACCTTGTTCCCTATCTGATTTCTCTCTTGAATGATCAAGAACCCGTGGTCAGACAAATCACTTGCTGGACACTTGGACGTTATTCGGCTTGGGCATCCCACCTCAAGGACCCCGCCGAGAAAGCACAATTCTTCGAACCGATGATGGTAGGATTGCTGCACAAGATGCTTGACAACAACAAACGCGTGCAAGAAGCAGGAGCCTCAGCATTTGCAAGTCTCGAAGAAAAGGCTAAAAGCCAACTGACCCCTTACTGTCAGCCCATTATCCAACAGTTCATCCGGTGCTTTGGCAAGTATAAGGACAGGAATATGTTCATCCTGTATGATTGTGTACAGACGCTTGCTGAGCACATTGGGCCTGGCTTGGCCGCGCCGGGGTTAGTAGACTTACTCATGCCGGCACTGATTGATCGCTGGAACCGCGTCACTGATCAATCGAGAGAACTCTTCCCTCTGCTTGAGTGTCTCTCTTATGTCGCGATTGCCTTGGGCAAGGCTTTTGCACCATTTTCGGGCCCTATTTTTACGCGGTGCATAAAAGTTGTCCACACAACTCTCGAAGAGTATGTCATGGCGGCCGGCAACGGCCACGAAGGTGTAGACCTACCAGACAAGGATTTCCTTATCACAAGTCTCGACTTGCTCAGCTCTATCATCCAGGCTCTGGATGATGCAGATGGTCTCGAGCTGGTGAAAACGTCTAAACCAAATCTCTTCCAGCTCCTCGCTTACGCTTTGGACGACCCGGCAAACGAGGTACGGCAATCCGGATATGCCCTGCTGGGCGACTGCGCGATATATGTCTTCCCTGAGCTTGAGCCGTTCCTGGCTACCATTCTTCCCATTCTCAGCGGGCAGCTTGACTTGGACAAGATCAGCTTTGATGAAGTCGACGCCAGCTTTGCTGTGCTCAACAATGCGTGCTGGTCCTGCGGAGAGGTCGCGACCAAATACGGACCCGAGGGCATGGGCCCCTTTCTCGACATCCTCTACGAACGCCTCGTCACCATCATGACCAATCCTGAACTTCCCGACTCTCTTGTCGAGAACGCTGCCATCGCGATTGGTCGTCTAGGTATACTGTCGGCGCCAGCTCTAGCTCCGCATGTTGCAGAGCTGGTGGGTCCTTTCCTCGAACAGATGGAGAAGGTCGAGTTTACGGACGAAAAGGCAGATGCTTTCCGGGGATTCACTCGGATAGTTGCGTTAAATGCTGCTGCTATTGAACAGCATCTGATCAAATATTTCACCGTCATTGCCCGATACCCCGCTGTTCATCAGCAGGATGGGGTGCTTTTCGACCATTTCAAAGCTGTAAGTCTTTCCCAAGCTTTTGCTCGTGATGCTTTGTTTGTACTTTTCCTCCCACCCCCAATTTGTTCTAATTCCAGTCGCCTTGAATGAGTCTAATATAACTAACCTCGTCGTGGCATAGATTCTTGATCTGTACCGCTCAATGATACCCGACTTTGACACCTTTGTCGGCTCCAATATGGCCCCGTCTGACCGCCAAATCCTACAGAACTTGTACGGAGTGTAAGCGGCTCAATCCAAACAGACGCTTCCTTTTTGTTCTAGACCTCTGTCCGAAACTTGCAAGCAACACGATGTCATCAACGTCTAATTTTTTTTTCCCCTTTGATTCCAGCCATTGAACTCATCTTGTCACTATTTCTTTTCAATTTTGATATTCTCCCACGGTACTCTCTCATAACATCATAGCTTAGGTAGTTAGGTAGTTAGGTAGTTACCCATTTCATTGCCGGCGAACTGTTTTGTATTTCTTTTCATTTTTTGCTATCAATTTTTCTTATTCTCTCCTGCATGACACCCTTTCTTTGCCCCCTCCTGCCTTTCTCGTCCAAACTCTGTCCCGTATTCTCTCCTCGCTACTACCCCTTTCATATGATCATACCTCACGGATAACTGTCCTACTCCCACACCCCCTCCGTTTTTCTATTTCAAAATATCTGCTCGACATTTGATTGACAATTTTGAGAAAAAAATTCTGCATTTCAGCGAAAGGGGACCGGGAACGCGAAGAAAACAAGGGGAAATAAAGTGATGGTCACACTTTTACACACACACGCACGCACATAGTCCTTTTTTCGAACGGTGTATGTTTGCAACTTTGCTTTTGCTTTTATCTTTACTCTTTGGCATGCCGCTTAATGTATCCGCTGTCCTACGCTCTTCGACAACTTTTCTCCTTTGCCTGTTTTGTGGGCGTGCTTTGTGCTTTGTTGCTTCAAAACATTCTGTAGGTAGCTTCAACGTTCAAGTCTCATTGAGAACGATCGACACACCATGAGGGGACGATGATTCGCCCAGGGCCCCATCTTATGATTTGTTATCTTCCTATTTGGGGCCCTTTGTGTTTTTTTCGCAAATAGTTCTAGTCCAGCTTAGCTTTTCATGTGTATATTGGGCGACTTCTCTCTTTTTTCTTTTTTCTTTCTCCTCAATCGTGTCATAAATAGATAGGAGTACCAAGTGTGATTGCAACTTGCAAGCGGGCAATCAAAGATTTCAAAATTGAAAAAAATAAGAGCGCAAGACCACCAGAGAAAATGTAAGAAGTTGAAGAAATCGAAACCATCAATTTAATTGTGCAGCGTGCTCGTGCACATAGACAGCTATGTGATCGTAAGTAGTGTCTGAGCCAACTGAATTCAAAAGCAAAAAGTGATCAAATTTATTTGAGATCAGGAGAGTGTTGGCTCTGGATGGATACGGGTGGGAGACAGCGGATCGCCAGGGCTTGAGCCTTGAATCGTTGGAGTGGTTTACCATTCGGATTATTGCGGCTTCGCTCAACGACCGAGTAAAGACATTGGAGAACTGCCGCACCGTGAGCATGTGAATCTGTGGCGTTTTCCTGTGGTCTGTTAGAGGGCTTTTTTTTGTTGAGGTTCCCTGGTGAAGTTAAAACAGTGTAACTCTGTTTGTAGCGGGCTAGGATAGTTATGCTGCATTTGCATGGATTCATGGAGTAATGAGGAAATGGCAGCAAAAAAAGGGCTAAGCTGGATAGGGTAAGAATAACGCGAGCTGTGGGGTTACGAGTTGATTTCCAGTAATATTTTGAGGGACTTACGGTTCGGATTGGAATCATTGAATTATACTTTGATTCTCATGTGCCCTTAGAGTCCCTTTCTTTTCAATTCCAAGAAGGGGCATCAGCTGTTACAACGACAATATGATCGACAAAACTAGAGGCTCAAATGGTCCAAGCCTCTTACGCTTGAAGCGTACCTGAGATGGCTTGATTTACCCTGAGCCTGGAAAGTGGAACTGAAAATCCAACGGTCAAGGCTTACCAGCAAGGCCAGCTGAGGGTCTTTTGGTCCTATAAATCCCCGCGCACTTGAAACGAGCTGGCCCACTGGCGATCCTCGGGCGGAGTAAAGATGCAGCTGCTGTGACTCCGCTGGAAACACGGCTGGTGGACGAGCGGATATGGGCGTACGGCACTTGAGTGGACCACCGGCCAGGAATGTTATCCTGATTGAGACCGGAAAAGTGGATAAGAGCTGGCGTCGAATGTGATGAGCCAGGAGAAACGGGCGTGTTTGATGCATTCATCGACATAGACAAAATACAGAGTAGCTTCTGAGAATTCTGAGTGGTTAGTACCGAATGTGGATCTGCGCGCTGGCATGACGGACCTCGTATTCATGAATCGTCGAAGCTCGATTGGCTGACTAGCCTCGTAATAAGGTCCATTCTCGTGATAAGAGGTGGCTGATCATAGCCTCTCCTTTTGAACGGGTGCCTAGAATCACCGTTCTTAATTGATACTTCGGTCACCCTATGCTATGCCGAGACATGAGATCAGTGGCAGAATTAGATTTCAAAGTATTCAGCAGTGTCGATAAAATCTCTTTTGAAAAAATCGCAGCAAGTAATTATTTGGAGAAAGCAGTCATGTCTGAGTGGACGAGTTTTGCAAACAATCTTATACAGCGGAAAGCAAATGCATCGAGGTTGAATGCCCAGGAACGTGTAAAGATGTAACATTATGACCCACGTTCAGAGGCGTATATGCCATTGCATTTGTAATTGATGAAGCTGAGCAGACAGTCAAAAGAGTTGAATAGCCATGCAGTGGGCCACACGTGTACTCGGAAACGGCATAACATAGGAGCAAAACAAGACCTACCGATAGAACTCAAAGTATCTAGCTTCTCATCTTACCTGTGGTGGGGGTACAGGAGAATCCACACGCCTTTTGCGCGACGGAGATGCTTGATTTGATGAGCTCAATTGGGTAAAACCCAGTCCTCAGCATGCTGAACAAAAGGCTCAGCTGAGTGGAATAGAAATATCTCAAGAAGGCAAGGCCTAACTGCACGTGCTGCCTGGATTGCACCCATTAGCTCAATGGCAGTTACCACAGTATGACGGAACAGAAGGCTTGAAACCAGGTGAAGACGATAAACAATGATGACTTGATGATGATGATTATGACCAGCACGACGATGCATTGAGTGAGAATCAGATGGAAGTAAGGGTTCTGTGAGGTGCTATGAATGATGACAGAATGTCTGCTTTGAGGCGTGGTGAACGCATCAGATCAGCAATGTCAAATTGCGCTTAGCTAAATATAACCGTGTCAGAGAATGATCATAAGAGTGAGATGGTGTTCACTTGAAGACACAAGAGTTTGATCACGGAGAAGGTTCACCACAGCATTATCTATTGATAATTGATGGCAAAGGATGAGAGCATGCAGAAATAGCAGGTCAGAGAACGCACAGGTGGAACTTTACGCACCTTGCCTTTTGGCAATTGTGGCATTGGTCACTTTCTCCATGGTTATAGCTGAGACTGCGAAGAAGCGAGGACAGTTTACTGTCCCACTCTGCAGGACACCCAGCAGCTACTATTTTAGCATCTGATCTTTTTCAGGAACGTTCAGACCGACCGGTTCTTGTTCATATGACCACCGTTGTTACTCATCATGCGATTCAGGACCTGGCACCTTGGAGTTCAGAGTTTCTGGTGGGTCCTTTCCGTCGGCTGAGTAAAAAGTCAGGGCTTCGTTCACTTAGCCTAATTGTTACGAGGTGATGCGACGGGTTTTCTTTTTCATCGTGTTAAGTTTAACGGTTCAGCTAAGTGTCAAGCCGGTAATGACACCATGGTTCCCAGAATAGCACCCGAGCTGCCAGCGTCGAGCGTACCTGACAACTGACACACCGGGGTTGGCCGGGCCAGCGGGCAACCGTGCAGAACCGGCATCGGCACTGCATTGTATTGCATGACTGCGGAGCTATCTCGTTTTGGTGTGCCTTGGTCCGGTGGCCGGTGAAATCCTTGGTTTCAATCCATGTAGGAATGTAGGTAGTTATGGTGAAACTCCAGAACGTCATTGATGGAAGCTCTGTAAGTGCTCCTCTTTGCAGACCAGTACTGATCTAGCACTACAACAATTACCCGCATATCGTTTACTCCGAGAGACGTCGGGCAGGGGGGAAAGAAAAATGAACATGGGAAGAATCAGTAACGAGGCGAATAGGAAACATCTGAGTGGTATCAAATCCAATGAAAGTCAAGTCATAGGATTAATTTAGGTACTTACCTACCAGATATGTCGATGATCAACCTTGACAGGTGCCTAATATGGCTGGTGCGTTCGGTGAAATAAGCTCGAAAGAGGCTCGTTACTCTAATTTTGTCAAGCCATGATGCTAATTCACGAGATCTAAAAGGTTCTATTGACTGAAGCGAGGATGGATCTGTTTCGGAGTCGTCTAATTACCTACCGGACGATAAAAAACCCTGCCCAAAAAAAACGAAAAAGCTACAATCTCTGCCTGTGGGACTTATCAACCACGATGCTGCAATTTTTGTGTCGGCAATAACTGCGACAAGCTCCCTTAGAGCTAGATCTAAAGCGAGTGGTGCGTTTCAGGTAACAAGTGCGAAGGAACGGTATGGACTTAAACACCTCGTATATGAGGAGCGAGCCGAGAGGTACAAGGACTCCAAGCTGCAACTAAGCAAGCGGTGTGTCTCTCACCTCGCTCCCGTGTGCGCACTATCCGGCAAGCCTGTGACTTGACGGCCGGAAAGTCACGATGAACAGCGTCATACCTTCCCAAAGATCCCTCGCCTGGGCCTAAATATGCCGGCTAATCCTTGGGTTTGGCACGAGGCACGGCAGCTTGCACCTAAACTTAGGTCGTGGATCCGTGCCCCTCTGTTAAACCCTACTTTTTTTGAGAGTGTGTGGCCGAAAACCGCCCGAGGAGAAGGAAGCGAGGAAAAGAAAGCTTTTCTTCGTCCAAAATCAACCGTCGGTTGTTGTTGTTCGAATGGGAGATAGGACAATAGAATTCCAAAAATTGCCAAGGGTGCTGCTTGGGCCGGCGTGGATTGTGGTTTATGTGTACAACCAGTCAAATGTTATCTTGGCCCCTGCCGAGGGCACAAATTTTGCACCTCGAGTCGATTTGACCCTTGACATGGGTACTATCAGATTATTGACCAACACATTATTTCTGTCACAAGCACGGTGTTATGGATATGCGGTTTCGCAGTTTCCAGCTTCCCGGGCAGTGTCCAATTTTAGAAGCAGTCGAGGTGACCGAAGGATGTAGATGGCATGACATGGCATGCTTAGCTTCGTGCCTTCCCATGCTCTCTGCTCCGGATATCCTGCAAATGGAACATGTGAGGTTGCGAAATGTAGCAGTGGCATTCTGATGTTGCATTGAAGTCAAAAGCTCACCGAATTTTTGATGGATTCAGTGAGCAGCTGCGGTTTGTCATGTCCCTGCTCAACGGAGTACATCTTTCGATGTCCGGGCATCCTAAGCACGTGGCAACTGGTACGTACATATCCGTCCAGAGAAACGAGCCACAACTGGGGGCCGGTCGTCGTGAGTGGACTTTGACGTCAAAGCAGTATTTTGGTTTCGCGCTCGTTGGCTCCTGCTCAAATAATGAAAATTTGAGATACTGGGATTGGTTCGGGGACGAGCTTCAGTGGGGTAAGAAGGTACAACCTAGCAAATTCTACCAATGAAGCCATAGCAGGCCCCGCTACCTTTCCAGAAAAACTGCCCCTAAGGTACAGCCGCAGCGGGCATAATCTTTCTCCGATCCGAATCTCCCGGCACCTCAAGAACCCGGAGCAGAAGCTCATTGTTTCCTTCCCCTTCCGGGAATCTTCACTGTCGCATCACCTTCCCTTTTTAGCTATTTCGTCTCTTTCATATACTTCAAACACCGACTCTTCCGCCAAAACGATGCGGGAAGATTTTGGCAAGGTGTGCCACAGTACAGAGTATTCCCGTACAATAAGAACTACACTCACAGGGGGTGTAAGAAGGGAGTTTAGCCACCTCTCGAGATTCTGCTACACCGACCCATAAATGGCGGCTGACAGAGGTAGCATCTCTGTCGGCCGTACAGTAATAGCGCCGCCAGTTCCTCTCTCTCCAAGGGGGGCAACGAAGCTTGATTGGCTGCACGGATCTCTCTATAACTCTAAGCTGACAGTGATTACTCCGCCGATGACTCAGGATTGACCCAAAATCTGCCACTGTGGCAGCGCTGAATTGAAGAGTCGCAAAGGGCTTATTCTCATGCCTGAAGCTTAGTAGATTGTTTGCTTGCATGCAGCGTGCCAGCGCAGCATTGTTCATTACGTTGGATGCCGACCAGAAAAGGGAAGCACTCGAAAAATCTTTTAGTACGCTCAGATCAAAACCAATACCTCACATGCATTAATGCATGCATGCGTGACCCGCGAGGGGATTTTGATTTGGTATTGTACCTTGCGTATTTATGGCGATGCATGCATGTCGTCTGGGACCTTTACATGAGCATTCTGAAGTTGTCGCAACAGAACATCGAAGTAACAATTATCCGCATTCTTTAGCATGCATTTGTCGCCAAATTCTAAGCTTCCGTGGAAGATGGATTTGGTTTGGGTGGAAATTTCATGGATGCCTGTCTTGGTAATCTTCCGGTCTTCCTCCTCTGGGTAATATTAAGCTACTTTGCGCCTTGAACACCGTCGCGTTTAGATCGGCAGGGGGGCATGAAGGTTCAAAGTGGGAGCGTGACCGGGGGGAAGTCGCAATTAGGGTTGGGCCACACAGCACCTGCGGACACGGCTCTGGACACTTGGAGATTCCTCACTATAACAGGAGGTGTATTTCGTCGCTGTTCCTAAAATTGGCGAGTTTCCGAGGAAGTTGACGGCGATGACCGATGAACCGAGGCATGAATATCAAGAGGTGAGTGAGAAAACCCAGAAATTTCACGTCGTCTCCCTCTCAACTTCGAAACAGCATGATGATCATCCATCCCGCTTCCAGAGTGGCGGGCGGACACCAAACTACGAAAGGATGCAGTAATTGAATTTCCTTGGAGGAAGTTACCTAATTAGCACGTTGGAGCGGAAGGGCCTTCGGGGATGAGCGGAGCGAGGGGAAAATGGGCCGAGAGAGTCGAGGCACAAGAGACGCTGGTGGAAGAAAGGAAGGGCAACAGTATGAGCAGAGAGGGGTTGCCAAGCCAGCGATCACGATTTAGGCAGCGTGCAAATGATTCAATTGGACATTAAAGATTTATGCCATTCCTGTCATGCTCTTGGCAGTCATCATTGTTAGTTTTGCTCTATTTGACCCTGTGACCCGAAACGGGTCACAGCGGTTGCCATTCATTTTCTCGCCTCAACAAGCCGGATTGAGGGGTCCTTAGACGAACCGGACACTGAATGGAGCAACAGATGAACCGCAGTGGCTGCTACAATAGTTGCGAGACGCCGAACTCTCTCCATTAAATTGGCGGAGCGGGTAAGCGGCCGGCCGAGAGCTACGATTATCGCGTGGAACCGGTTGCAGGAAGCCGAAGGAGAATGGCAGTGCGTTGCTTCCCGCCAAGACGAAGAACGAGATTGACAGGTGGGGAACGCAAAAAAAAATGATGATGTTGAGACTGCTTGGTCATCGTCAATAAGGAAGGACGGAATGAAGTGGATGCGCGATGAAAGCATTAATTATGGAAGGGTGGATATCGTGTGGGTTGAGAGAACAAATTTGGAACGCTTCTTTTGCTAGGAACCCCAGGATTTGGGATTCAAATTATAGTTCCATTGTTTCGTTTGTTTCTTCTCACTCTCGCGAAAGTGGTAGGTCGCCGATACCAATGATCGTCTCGAGCTACTAGATGAACCCCCACGGATCTCGGGCACAACTTCACAAAGGGAAGGTACCGGTACTTTTGGTTCTTCCCGTGATCTTCGCAAAGATCAGACGAGATGGGAAATAACTCGGCCGGTCGCTGTGTCGGTATCAATTATGCCTAGACGGCATTGCCCCTACGATTATAACCATGGACCAGCGGACGCCCGCCCCAAAAATTTCCCACCACGAGTTGCACTACAATAGCTAGTCACGATCCCGGCCCAAGGGCCGGTTGTGGGCTCTGATGTTACCGTGCCTTGCTCCCTTGCCTTGGTCGAATCCCCAAAGCAGGGTCTAAACTTACTCTACAGTACATTATCTGATCAAAACAACGCCTTCCGGAATATCTCCGCGGCCACCTTGTCGTCTGGCCCTATCGATGCTTGAATCGCTTGTATTTCCCTTAAGCCCTCTGCTGCATGCAAGTTACTGTACTCGCCGAAGAAACTTCCCCTCTCTCTCCCGCTCTCTTTATTCTCTCTCCTCTTGCAAGTCTCTGAGCTGATTGTAGACTGGTCTTTCCATAGAAGTGGGCTAGCTATGGCAGCCATGAAATTCTGCATTAGAGTTTGAAAAGGAAATGAAAAGGGTGTTCAGAAGCCCGGAATAGAACATGAAAAGGTTGTGGCCACATAAACACGCCTGTGCCACTCACTTATGCACCAAATAATCTCGCGAAATTCAAAAATGACTGAGACATACAGGTGGTCCCAGCATGAATGACGGACGCCCTGACACGCGACATGATCCAAGATGATTCGACACGCAGAGGTTTCTCTTCTAATCAACTGCATAGGCACAGGGCCTTTTCATTTTCCATCTTGTTTCCAAGACATAGTTGCCCCTGGAGTAAGCTCCGTAGTGCCCCTGACCCTTGCCGTGTGGCCAGGTAAGGAAAGAAAAGATGGAGATGTTGTTGGATAACACACACGCACTTTCTCCTACTCCGTACCAGAAAATGATGAAAGACCGGAGCTAAGGGAGGTGTGAGGGCCAAGCCAGATGAGCAAGAGGCAAGGCACAAGTTGGCTAGGTCAGGGCTATGAGCGCGTCGAGGTAAGGTGAATGCTCTGGTAAGGCAAGGTGCAAAAGGTCCGCAAGGTGAACAGTTTGGAGGTTGGCTTGAGTCTAATGGTCCGAGCTAGAAGGAGAAAGGATAGCGTCTTTTCTCTAAATTCGACCTGCTGAAATTTTTCGCTATTCTTGTCGAAATCGGCCATCGGCTCAGGCAGCCTAGCATAGTAGCCATACTTTGATGTTTCTTCGGGGGAAAAGTGGGATACAGTAACTGGGGACACGGTAGGACAAGGAAAGCAAAGCCCCTCCCCTGGCTCAATTTTTTTTATGGGGACAATTGAGGCTATGCTCGCCGTCCATCACTCACTCTGACGCCCATGACCGAAGCTATCCATAGGGCAGGTGCGGCGGCCTGTCTGTTTCTTCTGTCGTAGCCGCATGTTAAGTTGTTCCTGTACTCGTTCGGCTTTTAGCCCCGCGGCATCGCGATATCCGTCGCTATTTCTTTGCCCCGTCGTGGGTCTCGTCTTCTTGGCTCATTTACAGGTATTACCGGATGAGGGTAGTCCTTTTGGTGTGGCCACGGAATTCTTTTCCACGACACTCCCATCTGATCACTTCCCCCCGTACCTGAACTGACTCGAAGTTACCACCCATGACTTGCTAAAAAACCCATGCAGGCACTACGGTACCACGTTTCCATACCACTTCTACTCCATACTACCACCACCGCTAAATTACTACCATCACCGCTACCACCTTCTCGCTCTCATCTCTCCACCATTTCCACCACAGCACCAACCTTACTATGACCACCTTGACTTGCGGCTGCGACCACGTCTCTCGGCCACCCGAGCTCGTGGCCACTTCATGCGCCCGCACACACATACCTACATACACTCACTCACACACACACAGACACCACCCGCACCCACACCATCCGTCCCCCCTCGAGAAAAGGAAGCGAAGAAAAGTATGACGATGATGATGATGATACTATTTCGAGGTCCAGGTCGTGTCGGTCGCGCGGTGACCGTTGGTTGGCCCACAACCGCTCACCTCCTAAAAGAAGCTCACCGTTCCCCGGGCCCGAGGGCCACCAAGGGCCTGACGCTACGACGCTACACTTTCCTAGGGCCCTGAATGCCCTTGGCCGACCCTGCGCCATCAGAGCATGGCCGTGACGCTCCCCCAATGTTTCCCGTAGGCTGAACTTATTAAACTCGACGAGGGCCCGCCATTGCATTTCGTCCAGGTGGTTATTCCTGTTGCAGTCGTTAACCAGGTGGTCATTCTCTGCATCGTGAGCATCCAACGCCCTTGCTGTGTTGTTGTCTACACGTTGCATTGAAGCATTCGTTAGAAACCCCTCACTCTCGTTTGTCAATTAGTATTATTATTATCCTTATTATTACCATCTAAGCACAACTACCTCAGATCAATCGTTGCTGTACCCCTCTTACGCCGCTCCTGCGGGCTTCATTCGTTCGTTACATCAAGTTACGTACGCCTAAACGCCCAGACGATCTCCTCCACAGCGCAGACTTGCTTCTGTTACTCACTGCCCCCATCTCCTCCTCTTTCCGTTACCTTAACCCCCCCCGGCTCGCCTCGTTGGAAGGTGACTTGACCGGGGACCGGGGCGTAGCTACGCCTTAAACCAAACTGAACTTGACCGGGGGCCCCTCTATCCGTTCTTCCCTTCCCCTGCCCCTCGCTGGAACCTGGCATTTTTCTCCAGGCTGACCGGCCCGCCGACCTTTTTTGGTTCCCAGCCCAGTGGCTCTCTGTTCTCGTCATTCGCTTTTGGGAATTGGGTCTTCCATCAGTCCATCTGTTTGTCTTGAGCCCTTTCCCCCGCCACCTTGTGGTGGTGTTGAAAGCGTCGGATCTCTTATGCCGGTAACCCGCTTGGGCCTCATTCTGCCACCAAGTTCACTGTGACCTTGCTGGGTAGCTTTTCACACCCCCAAGTGTCCCTCTATCAGGCCCCCGCCTTCTATATCATATCCATAGGAGCAGGTGTTCTTTTGATCTTTGTTCTCTTGTCTCAACCTTGGGCGTTTTAAATCGTCTGTGGCTTGATTCATTGGCCGCTATCTCTCGACCCTCATTTTACCCACCTCGCGGTCTCGCACACTATAACATTCAAGGCTCCAATGGCTGGCCCCGGTGGTGGTCCTTCACGGCGGAGTCACACAAAATCCAGAAAAGGCTGTAAGACGTGCAAGAGAAGGCATATCCGCTGTGACGAGACGTTTCCGCAATGGTATAATTCTCTCTCTTCTCTCTTTCTCTCTCTCCAGTACTCTCTTGTTGGTGAAGGTTTGGTGAATTATTCTTTTGCTGACTGATTATTGCTTTTCCAGTCGAAATTGCACCAAACACGGTTGTCGATGTGACTATATGGACGCTCCGCTTCCCGGTGGAGATTCGCCGGCTAGCCCTCAAGGACCGGATCTTCTCTGGACTCCCGAGATTGAAGAGGATATCGACCAGTGGCGAAGTACCGGCAACTTTCCCTTTACGCAGTTGCAACTTCAAGCTCATCCCCCGGCTCAAAATCTTTCCGTTGTCGACTTACGTCTCATCTACCACGTTTCTTCGATTTCCGAGCGCATGCAATCAACCGGAGTCACCAAATTTACCATTTGGACAGAACAGATACCACTGTGAGCTTTATAATTCAGTTTTTAATTTTTTTTATTAAGTTTTTCGTCTTTTCCTCTGATGGATGGGAGTAAACGGAGTTTTTGAAAGTCTCTTAAGCTGACCGAGATTCAGGTTCCTCCACATCGCTTCATCCTACGAATTTGTCATGCATTCGATCTTAGCATTTTCAGCTACTCACCTTGCCTGGATTACCGAATCGCCAGAGACCAACAACATTGCTTATCAGCACCGTGGAATAGCGTTGAAGGGTTTGCATGAGGCCATTGGACGGTTTTCAAAAGAAAATTCAGATGCGGTTTTGGCTGCTTCAATTCTTTTGTCATGGCAGGCTGTAGACTGGTAAGCGCAGGCATAATGCCTCGTTCAAATTTTGCTGGGGAAGCTTTGCTAAACAGCATCATGCAGGCGTGGTTGGGCTTCGCTCATGCAGGGTACATCCACTGTACGTTTTTCTGTTTACTCCCCCCTTTGGGAAAATAAATCCAGAAGGGTATCTTTTTGGGCTGATGTTGTGATTGATAGGTCATTGACGCGATGCAACCGTGGCGAAACGAATCCAATTTTACGGCATTTATGGATGAGCAGGCGACGTTTCCGAAAGCTCCAGCATCTCCCCACTCTATGCACTCTGGCGTATCAGACCGGGCTCAATTACAGCAACTCGGGGTTCTGGGGCCTCTTTTCGACTCGCTCCAAAGACTTCGGCCTTATGTGGCGGGCAGAGTAGAGGAGATGCGTGCTGTAGATGATCTGTCCAACTTTATTTCAACCCTTGGATCGACCCTGCCCGTAACGAATGCCGAAGAGCAATTCCAACTGCTTCATCCTCTGCGGTCTTGGCTGTTTTGGATCCCTATATCCTTTTTAAATTGTCCCAAGACCGATCTCCAAGTGATGGCCGTGCTTGCACACTTTTATGCGGCCGCCCTCGCAGTGGAACCGCTTTTCCCTGCCGCTGGCGTAGCGTATTTTAGTGGCCTCTCCGTAGGACCCATTGAGGAGATGCACAAAATGCTGTACGAAATGCAGCGAGCTCAGGGCCCGAGCGAAGATCTTCGGATCGCTATGACCTTGATGGAATACCCATATCAACTAGCCGAAGCTTTTCGAAATCGAATGGGCTGGGCACCACACCCGAATCATCACCATCATCACCATCAACACCATGCCCGGCAACAGCCGACTCCTGCGTACACGTCGATTCCGAATAGCCCGTATATTGTTCACGATCTTCGTCCAGCAGACTACCTAGGAGGTGGTTACAATCCCGCCTACAACCAGAGTACCGAGCATTTGAGCGTGGGCACAGCGTCGTCTCCGCATCTGGCTCCAAGTCCAGGCTCTTCGTCTCGACCACATTCTGGGTATTTCCCTCCGTCTCCGATGCACACTGCAACGGCAATTTATCAGACTGGCACTGGAGCTAGGTATCATAGTGGTGGACAGTCTCCGTCGTCATATTTTGGCGGGTATTTGGAAGAACAGCCAGCTCTGGATTTTCCCACGGCACCGCTCCCTCCCCCCATGCACAACTATACTACAGGGTTCGTCGCTCAGCCCCTGTGGACGTGACGAGAACGCAAAAGACTGAGACCGATGCTTTTTTCCCAGACAACATATCGTACCTCACGATCCATTCGCCTTTCCGGGGAAAGAAACACGAAACTAAACGACTCTCGACATCCCTTTAGCATTCTTTTTGCCCCTTCGACTCCCACGGGGCCGCTGCCATTATCGCGGGTCATTCGAATAACACACACACACACACTCCCGAATAAACTTCACTCCGTCATCTATTATTGCTCTAGACCCCAAGAGCCCACTCCGCAACACGACCACACATTTGACATTGCACCTTTGAGCATTTAGACTACGACCAAGCACGCGCGATTCTCTACCGCCTTTGCCGATCCTTCCCATCGAAGACGAATTTGATTGTACGAATTTCATTCTTTCTTGGTTAACGACCCGCCATGCATTTCTTTCCTTGGATTATACCTTATACCAGCATGGAAAACGGGGCGTTTTGGTGGATACTTGAGCGAGCACATGCCTGATTGCCCTCTTGATTTATCTTTTTCTCTCACATGTTTTGATATTTTTTTCTTTGTTTTTTTTTGACAAGTGTTTTGAATGAGTCATTTATAGCTCTTGGTCTTTTCTCTTCTTTCTCGTTCTTGCTCGCGTTCTTACGATGATTCAGTATGTCTTCTTCCTTTGCAGCTTCTGGTTTAGCCGTCAGTCAGTGGCGGCTTGGTAGAGTGAAGCACTAGCATTTTCTGGCGACGTTTATGGCGACGGGCGTTGTTCTTATTTTTGAACGGAATCAAATGGTATACATGGCTGGATGAGAGGAAATGGATAGTTTGTTTGTCTGTTCGTTGTATTTTTTGTGTAAGTTTGCGGTTGGGAAAAGAAAACTTGGGTTTGTTGCTGTTACTGTCATGTTTATTTGTAGCTATCCAGAGTCTGTTCTACTGTGCTTTTGGTTTAGTCCTAGTTCGCATAAGGTGGTCTCGACTCTCATCGTTTTCAATGCTTGTTGTCTGCTCTTTGCAAATGTACCGTAGCTTCTTCTGTACGAGTTTGCTAGTCTTTTCCTTCTCATTCACTTCGGCAATATGTACTGCATTTGCACTCTGGTGTTGTCATTGTATCAATGTCTAGCTTTTTTCAGGTCCAGCGTGTTTGACTTTGCAGACTGGATGGTCCAGTTCATGTTGCTATTGGTATTTCTGAATATCTGGTGACGGTCATTTGTATACTAGTCCTACCAAACTAAGAATTTTCTCTTTGCAACCGACGAACCATCGTCTATTGATATCTTCAATTAATGTGAACGTGACGTAGTAATTGCATACTGCATTACCCCTGTTTCAAGTATTATCAATACCTGCGTTTTGGCATCCGGCTATTTGGCTGGCTAGTGGTCAATCAATCGTGTTCCTCTTCTGTTGACACAACTTTTTGCCTTATAGTACAGTGTACATTTTCCAGCTAAACTGTGAGACGGCTATCAGGATATACGCCTACGGCCTGCACTAAAACCAATGTACAATAGTACAGATGATGACTACGGGGCTTATTCTACAGAGCTACAAGTAGAATATCAAGATTCAAGATTCGAGAATGTTTTGCAATATGTATATGGAGGCTGAGGTCCTGATGATAATATATTCCAACCGATGAGGTTTTTCTTTTGCTATGCCGGACAGTTGGCTTGCTCGGGTGACTGGTGACGGGTCTATCGTCTGAGATATCATATACTCGCTGCCTAATAAGATGCGAGGCACAGGGTGCTCAGCGGGAGGTGTAGGTGCGAGAATGCGAGATATATGACAGGTCACAGACAGTGGACCGGTCAAAAGAAAATGTATAAACTGCACGTAGGTTCATAGTAAAGCAGCTAAAGCTATAATTACCTAGTCGGTGGCAAGTAGCAAGTAATAGCAAGTAACAAGTAGTAACAGAATGCAGAGTATGTATAATGTGATTATACAAAAGTTTTGACGTTATTAATTTTTTTTTTTTTTTTTTCGGAAAAAATAAACATATAAATATAGATTACACTACAATTATTAAAGTGTATAAAATAGAAAAAAAATAAATAAATAAAAAGGAGGCTTCTAAATACAGTTATATACTAAACAATAGTAGCAATTAGCAACTCGCGAGTCATATAATTATAAGCTGCATAAATTTAATACTTTATTAGTACATTACTACAATTATAAGAGACTAGAAAGACTGGAGAGTCAGAGATTAGACAGACCGGGAGTTGTAAACTACTAAACTGTAAATTGCAACCTATGCAATATACTGCTGCGCACATTAACCATTTTATGTAATATGTAGTATACAATATACAGTATACTATAGCGTATATCATCAGACTTCTATACTCAGACTCAGAGTCCCAGAGGACAGGTAACAGGTTTATAGATTCAGTCTTAGACTGTTAGACTCTTATAGATAGTTGATGCAAGATAGTGTATTAGTAGATTAATAGCTAGACTGTAGAATGTAGGCTGCAGGCTGTAGTATATAGTTTCGCTATGGTATACCATACACTATAGGTCACTGTCCAGAGGTCCATACATCCATACGTCCATAATTCCAATACACGTGAGAACCAGCCGCGACGAGCATGAGCATGAGCATGAGCACGAGCAACGAGCATGAGAAAACTGTAAGGCTGAACATGCCAACCCGCCGTGCAGTAAGGTACTAACCTCTAAGGATATCTGGAATTCTGTATTAGCTATGTAATATATCCCACCGTCTAACTCTACCGCCCCGACTCCCTGGGCTCTGTGGATGCAGACATGCTGCATGCATAGCCACAGGTCCGCAAGTCCACAACATGCCAGGCACGCCACACTATATAACATACAAGATACACACGGTAAAGGGTAAAGATATGGTAACAGCTTTAAGATACAGCGTAAAAAAAATGCAGGTTTAAGAACTTAAGATACACGATAAAGGGAAGATATAAGGTGACAGATACAATAATACAACAAACCCCGCAGACTGCAGACTGCAGTATGTAATACAGTACGTATAAATCACATAATATTGAACCAGGTGCCAGTGCTCAGCAAGAAGTGGGGACCAGGTAAAAACAATAAGGATAGACAAGTAAGCCGCAAGGAGTCGACGAGTGGATGACTGTTGGACGTCAAAGAACAAGGTGAGGACCACAAGGACCAAGGACCAAGGACCGGACGTTAGAGAGTCAAGACCAAGGAGAAATGTACAATGTACTGTGTACAAGAAATTAAAATGGGGAGAGGGGGACTGGGGGACGGCCAGACGGGAAAGAAACGGTGGGATGGGACGGGGAAAGAAATGTTGGAAATCGAATCCAACGTACAGAGGGTCTCAGCGGCTCAGGCGTCTCCAAAACCAAGGCCCAAGGGTGAAAACCAAGGGTGATAAAAACATGGACTTGAAAATGTACGAGTAGTAAATGGAGGAGTCGCGGGGAAATAAGAGTGTGACTGTGGACTACTTCGTAAACAAATGTTGGAAATGCAATGCCGTTAAACTCAAAACCCAATGTCGGATGATATTAAAGGGAAAAAGGCAAATGTAGGATGACAAAAAGGGAGAGGAAACAAGAGTTGGGAAAACCAGACAGAGGGAAACAAGAATGGTAAGACTAAATAGAGGGGAAAAAACATGAGAAAACATGAATATAGGAGAATTAAAAGCGTGATATAAAAATGTGGTGATATAAACAGGTGACTATCGGATGCTAAATATCGTGATTTATGATGCGGGTCATGGACTCATGGCACCAAAAAATGTTGCCAAAGTGCTAACAACCAAGGTAGGTAGGTGGGTAACCAACAAGTCACAATCCTCCCCGCCCTGCCCGAATGTTACAAAGGTACAATACCCGCACGGCTTAACCGAAAAGTCAAATTTACCCCGGGCCAACCCGGGCCTCGGCTGACTTCTCTTGTAAGGCCTCCCGCCCCAACCCCACAACAGCCCAACTTTAACCAACAAACAACAACCGAAATGGAACAAGCTAAGCTACCTTAGTTACAGGCCACAGGCCACAGGCCACAGGCACACCGCCACAGGGGGACGAGGGATAACATAACATAACCCCACTTCACTTCTCAACCCGATCAACCCAAAAAAAATGAACTCAGACATAACGCCATATTCGCAGGACAACGCCATTTCCCCTGTCCACGTATCCTTTCCCCCCCCCCTCCCATGGACCTGTGAGTAAAGGTGCGAAAAAAAAACAAGAAATTGGGGAGGATGAAAAAGAATAAGGAAATAGGTAAAAGAAAAAAAAGGTCAGCGGATGATCAGGAGGCCATGACGCGGAGAGCGGCGACCACCGGTCCACTCCCACCGCCTCCGCTGCCACGAACGGGATCATTGTTTGACGGATCGAGGGGGCCATCAACATCATCCGCCTAGAAGAAGAGATGGATTATTCCGCATTGATTAAGATTATGTCCATGAACGCTCTCATCTTCGTCGATTAGTCGTCTGTATTCCCAGAGAGAGAACGTGTGTGTGTGTGTGTGTGTGTGTGAGCGTGAGAGAGTGTGAGAGAGGTCCAGTCATTAAATATACTGTATATAGGGGTCATGAAATGCGTAATCGATAAAATGCGCCGTATCTCTCCAAAAATAGTCGAAAGATGTAAAAATTAAATATAGTGTTGAGTGGCGAGGTTGTTTTCATTATTCCCCAAAAGAACAGGCGCCGTAGATGACAATAAGTGAAATGTCGTAAAAAAAGGAAAAATGGTTGGTCGTCAAAGCGAGTCAGACAATCTGTTCGGATCGAGGAATAAGAGGCTGGAAAGGGCGACGATCTCGTTCCAGCGCAGCGACTGCATCCTCCAAAAGCCGAAGACGTTCATCCTTTTCCTTGGAATTGGCAGCTTTATACTCGAGTCGACGAAGCCGCTCATCTTTTTCGGCGCCTTCGAGCTTGAGTCGCTTGACTTCCTCGCGGAGTTCGGCAGCTTGGGAGAGGATGTCATCTGTATAAGCGTCGTTGCGATCGATTGCTGCCCTCTTTCGCTTCCGGATCATCAGTTCTCCCTTGAGAAGGTCAAGCTGCTGCTCGTCGTCTTCCAGTCGAGCAATAGGATTGGTACAATGGACACGTCGAAGATGCTCCTTGAGGTTCTCCTTGCGACTGAATCCAGCACCAGAGCTCCGCTTACAATCTCGAAACGGACACATGAGCGGATCTCGAGGTCCTCCGTGCTTACGATGGACTTCGCGCTCATGCCTCAAAAGTCCTCCGGAATAAGTGAACCCTGACAGCTTAGCACATGCAGGGTCAAGGCATCGATACGGTCTCTCATGCTTGTCCATATGCTTACTATTAGTGGATCACATTAGTCAATATCATTTCATAGATTTATTTTCTTTTGCTTTGTTTTGTTTGATTGCAAAAAGAAAACGAGAAATAAAGCAATAAAGATAAAAAAAAACTTACTTCCATTCACATCTTCGCTTGAAGACGGGAGGATTTGGATCACAATCTCGGTGGCAGCAGTATATCCTGCCATGGCTGTCACGAGGAGGATCTCGGAGACGTGCTCGCAACATTGGTAGAGTACTGGGTAACTGATCACTCAGCGGTGGCGAACTATGTGAGGTAAGGCTGTTGGGAGATGAGACTTTTCTTGTATAATGATACTCCTCTAGTCCTGTCTCGTGAGAGCTAGTAGAACTGGGAGAGCCAACCGGAGCCAGCATGGTGAGATTCGATGCTGTTGTAGGTCTTGTGTCGATTCTCAGATTTCTATCAAATCGTAAAGAGAAAGGCTCTTGCTTTATATCGAGAATCTTGCTGAGGCTGACAGTCATTTGGAACGCCTGAGTAGGTCACGGTCAAGGCAATTTTAGGTAGCAAGGTGACATCAATATTTGGAAAAGTGGTGAATCAGTGTTTGGGGCCTCGGCGGCAAAATGTCAAAAGTTCAGTAGGAAAAAATTAGGCGCGCTTGAGTCATGTAATCGCCCTGGTGCTTGGGTATGCTTTGGTCATCGACGGCGTCGAGAAGGCATGGCTTTGTTATATCTTGTCGCCCAAGGACCACCAACGGGTAACCGTATCCCCGGACCCCCGAAACACGCGGCCCGCACCCCTGGGAAGGCGCCTGTGCAGCCTGACATCATGTGATAGCATATCCCGTTGGGATAAGCTAATCGTAGATGGCGTCCAAGTCGAAGGAACAAATCTGCTCTGAGTCACACGAGTATTGACGAGGGTGACTTAGTAGTGTTGCCTTCGGAGAAAGGGTCACCCACACTTCGAGCTGCTTGCCTTTTTGGGGGGGATGTGGCGGTGCTGGTTTAGGGTAGCTCTGATTGGTCAGAATAACCTCAAGTTTTTGGACCCTTGGCGATCGCGCTATCTTTGGCATTTCGCCCCCTCCAAGAGAGCACGAACCACAGTAGATTCTGTTGAGATACCCGAACCTTTTTGACAAGTATAGTCTTCGCATTCCTGGTGTAAAATAATGACTGCGGAGTCTGCAGCATAGCAATCAGGACAGGCCGCGTAACGGTGGCCCTTTGTATGTTGCCATCGCCGTCTCGATGAAGCGATTTGTCATGCGCTGGCACCACAAACCGAATGGTCTAGAAGATGCCCCGTTAGAACCAATCGCAACTTCCAGCATCTTCTTGAAACGTCCTGGAATGTCGCATCAGCGCAAGTTTGCCTCCTGTGATGCTCTCATGCTTTATCCACATGTGCTGAGTACGCGTATGTCACTTAGCTCAGCGTTGTGGCTGTGACAACCTCTCGCTATAGATTCGGGCAGTCGCAAAATGGAAACTGAACGAGCCGAGCTGAATCTGACGTGGGCCGCATTATCAGATGGATCTCAGGTGCTAATGGGGTCCCTTTGTGAGCCTATCAGCACACTGGGCCGATCGATCGCAAGTCTTGTCCCTCATGTGAATGGATCATGTATCCGAAAATCCACATAAAGTTTCTCTGCTGAAGTGGCGCTTTCGCCCTCGACACAGATTGACTGTGGAGCCTCACTATAGCTTCCTTGTCTGGCATTATCGATAATATTGGTTGTTTGAAGCTGCTTGTTGCACCTTCATCTGTGGATCGTCCAGGCTGGTGGCTCGTGCTCCAGGCAGCAATGAAAGAAACCACCTAGTTGCATGTCGGTGCGCGGGGACGCAACGCCCGTGTGTCAGTAGCCGCGGTGAATGTTCCAAGATAGGAAGATTACTTCTTTCTAGGCAGATGGGCCTCCGAGCCAAAACGAGTCACATAGCCGTGCCTCGTAAGGGCCAGGGCTTACACTTGCGATACCCTCGGCTTCCCATGAGCCATGAAACCTGGTAGGACAATTGGTCCATTGCATCCGCCCTCGTTGAATGATGCGTACACATGTAATAAGCCAAATCTGATGAAAGTCGAATCATCCTTGCAAATTCAACCCATTTGGACTGTCATTTACCTTGGTGATAGCCGGCAACGTAGTTTCAGCCATCCATGAAGGCTGACTTTAGTCAGAAACCTCCGTAGCAATACATTAAAGATGACGACTATCATTTTCGATTTTGAGGAGAAACCAGTCAGCTGAGCCTGAGCTTAATCCTTCAGTGCCACTCGAGGATAACTGCTCGAAATAGTTTGATTTGACTGTGCATCAAGCAATGACTCTCTGAGGCTTGGACATGCACGCACACCCATTTGCGTCACAAGAAGCCTCTTCTTTCCGGACTTCACTGCGTTGGCTCCAGTCATAGATCCTCAAGATGGGGCGTTTAGAAGCTAAAGTCGCCGAAGCCAATGATGATGGTGTCGGAGGAACAGGTAAGCACTGGTCACCATGGATGATGCGTGTGAAACTCGAAACGTGTGGCCGCAGGGATAAAGTTGGTCCAATCAGAGAATCAAGCAGACTGAAAAATAGCTTGGCGTAACGCCCGTTGGTTGCCTAGCAGAGATCGTGATGCGGGGAGAATGTGCTCATGCAGAACCTCGTGCACTGCTGCCTCTGATCCATAGGTTTGGAGCCTAGAAAAAGGATGGACCGCCCAAGCCTTGACGGACGTGACGCCGTTTGCTATGCTCTAAGTCAGGTACGTTCGAAACTATCACTCAAGCTTTATCGAGGCTTGAGAATCCGTGCTTCGTGACGGGATTGAGGCTTGCTCAAGATCGAATCATGGACTCCATCGTAAAACGTTTTGCGCCGTCGCAATCGTATCAACGTCAGAAATAATAAGACTTTAGGCAGAAAAAGGTGATGATAAGAGGCTTGGGAGCAATGTTAGGCTGTCAGACAAGTCCAATATCCAAACCGCAGGCTCCCAGACATCCAGGACAAGACCTTACTCCGCCTTTCATTGTCGACACTCGTGTCTCATCGGATCATAACTATCGCATTGCAGAGCCGCCTTGATCAAGCCCACACGCCTCACTATGTTTCCAGCGTATCTGCCTTTCTAGTCTCATAGGCGTTCCTGACAAATCAAAACGGTCAGCCCTAGAAGTAGGTATTATGTATTAAAATAGTCGAATGTCAGCTCGTACCTCGAATTTGTTCGTGTACGTCTCAAGGTGCACTAAGAATTGAGCACACTAGAGAGATACTCGATTGTCATGACAAATGAAGCATTTAAGCCGGCAGAACTATCAGCCAGATAGGGAAAGACAAAGGCGCAGTGAGGCGTGAATACAGTGCTGGAGCGAGAAACAACGGGGCTGAATCATCTGGACGACGTCCAGAGAGATGCAAGCCGCACAATGACAGACTCAAAAACACATGTCGAACAAAAAAGTAAGCAAAGTATAATTAATCGGTGGCGGTAAAAATGCAAGCTAGACTAAAGGCACATATTCGTGACATGACAGCAAAGGGTCGCATGGTTGCTCGATTGCAAAAAGAGGACAATTCGACGAGATGGACAGCTCGGAAATGATGTGAGAAAAGGCGCATGGCTACACGACATTCTTTAAAAGCAGTACGCTCAGACACATCTCAGCCCGCAGGCTTGGTAATCGTTCAGCCTTGTCAGCCTTATCAGAATTTATTTTTTAAAAGGTGTCGCAATCCATGGCACACGAGGTACTTGGTTCATGCATGGCACACGTGCTTGTTCAGCCTTGCGAGCTGTAACTCGGAATTGGGTCATTCCTGAGTCCTGCAACCCGCCAAAGGCCACTGTACTTGTAACCAAGCCCATCCATACTAATATAAGGTAGGCAAATACAAAGCAGAAGTTACACCGAGACTGCACTGTCTTCCCCACAACGTCAGCTCTTTACTACGCCGGGCGGTACCTAAAGGATACTCTGCTGCAGCGATGTCCAACAGACTACCTAAAGTAGACGCTCAAGTCCCCGTGCAATTTTACTGTTTTTCTCTTTTTCTCTTAGAAGAAATCCAAAGTTACGATAATCATACATCACTTGCAAAGTGATACCACTCAATACCTCCCACGGCACCGAGAGGGTCTCTATCGTTCGGTCTCTTTGTATTACAGAAGCGGGCATAGTAGCTATATCTCCGCTCGAATCGTGAGGCTATTTGGACTTGATAAAGTATCTCCAGTCCATCAATCAATCTACGGTAGGTACCTGACCTTAGGTAGGTACCTACAGATATCTCAGATACCTAATCTATGCTATCTGAGGTATCTGTCGCCGTTTATCTGGAAGCCCTTATCTGTTCCGTGATGACATGCATATCGGAGCAACTGCGCGTGGGCGGCCTCTACGCTAGCGTACCATTGCAATGCGGCGCTCAGTGGGATTAGCGTAAACTCAACTTAAAATTAATTCCAGACAAACATCAATCGGGAGGTAGTCATCGTTTCAGGAATAGGGAATAAATCTTGTATAATTGCACTTTTAAAAGTCTACCATTACGCGTTGGGTATGTTATCCAACGCTGCGGTAAACCTAGCTCTTTCCATAAAAGTACATAAAGTAAATGAAGCAAAAGGTATCAAACCATGGCAATCTTCTCTATAGAAGAGACGGTCTTTCAAAATCTTTCCAAGATATTCTATGCCATCCATCTCGTGTAAACCAACAAGTGCTCGAAAATGGTTCGAGATGTTTATCCAAGTCCGGACTATCCGAGACCAGACGCGCTCAAAAGCAATATGTGCAAGGGAATCATAAAAAGGGAAACTAGAAGAAGACAAAATTTTCTAAAACAAAATGGCACTGGGCAAGACTGAGCAGCCGTGCGTCTAAAGTGAACTTAGGGATACACCTCGGGGACGCCCTTTGCGGATCGATAAGCCTCCTCGTCCTTGGGATGCATGTGGCCGGTGACAGTCTCCTCGTCGTATCCACTGGCATGAGGGTCGTACGCCAGAATGGGGTCAGTGACGAGATCGCCTTGCTCGTTCCAGGTCTTGCTTGTAGCCTCAACAGGGAAGACGAAGCAGAGACCGGTGTAGGTGACAAACGCGACGATAAAGCCGCAGAAGAAGTTGAGGCGGTAGACATAGGTGGCACCAAAGGGAACATCACGGCCAACTGCACCGGCGAAACCAACAACATTGATCAGAATGCCAAAGATATAGGCGGCGTAGCCGCGCCAGTGAACGCCGAGCGTGTAGAAGTACGGGCCAGTCTTCTGGCCGCTGTACAGATCCTTGACCTGCAGGTATCCCTTGCGAACGGCGTAATAGTCACCGCAGATGACACCGGCAATTGAGGAAAGGAAGACGGAGTAGGCCGACAAGTAAGTCGTGAACTGGTTAGAGCTTGACAGGAGGTTCCAAGGGCACATGGCCAGACCAATAGCTGCGCAAATGAAACCACCACGGCGAATGTTGATAAACCGAGGCAGAAGAGCAGTCATATCCGTTCCTACGGCCAAGACTTAGCATACGGCACTTGGACAGGTGCTAGAGTTGATTTGGGAAAGAAACTTTACCTGCGGAAACAGAGTTGGCGGCAATGTTGGTGCCCAATTGCGCCAGCGAAAATGCAAAGGCGAGGAAGAAGACGCCAGCTCGGTCGCCGGACGTGCCGCTCTCAAGGAAACCACCGAGCACATCAAGCGGGTTCCAAGCCGGTTGGCCCTTTTGCTCGGGAAAGAGCGCAGAAGCAGAAGAGACGAGGATACCAATCAAGGAGGTGATGGCGAAACCGAATGGAATCGTGATGAGTTGTGACCACAGAGCAGAGCTGGGCCGCTTGGAAAAACGAGTAAAGTCGGGATCATTGACAATCAGCGTAGCAAAGTTGGCGATTGAGGACATGATGCCGTTGATGACTGCCCAAGCAAGAGCGCTTCCATGCAACTTGGGCCTCTCGTGGATGACTTGACCCGCGCCGTGAGCCCTGACCAGGGCCCAAATCAAGAATGCGACACCAGCAACGGGGACGATGTAAGCCTTGACGGTGAAAAGGTGACGAATCTTGTGCACGGGGAACCAGATTGCCGGAAGAGACAGAAGCCAGAAGATGAAGAAGCTGACAAAGTAATCGGTAGATGTACCAGATGACTTCATAGTGTTGTAGGGCGAAGTTTCTGCTGAAGGGGTGGAGTACTTTCGGAAGCTTGGCCAGATTGCTGCAATCATCAAGCGTACACATTCACCTAGAAAAATTTGGATCAGCATTGAGAGGCGGGCGACAACGCTCATGGAGAAGCAGCATACCTCCGATCCATGACTGTACGCCATACCACACGCAAGCCATGCCAGCACGGTTAATGACGGGCCACAGAGAGCCCCAGACGCCAAATGACGAACGTGCGACCACGGGAAAGCCGATGTGATACATGGCACCGATACGACCAGAAGCACAAATGAAACATGCGGAGAAGAAGTAGCCAACCCAGACGCAAATCCAGGCCTGCCACCAGGCCAAACCACCGGTAATCATGGTCGAAGCAATCATCCATGTGTTCTAGGGTCGAATGTTAGAATTAACATGGATATGTAACTGGGGAAAGAAAAAAGCGTAGCTTACGATATTGAAACTGTCCGCAATCCAGAAACCGACAAAGTTCCATGATCCCCATAGTCGTCTCTGAGGCTCGACTGTGCACTTTTGTAAGCGAAATTCTGATAGTCCTTTGGAGGGCGCAACAAAATAAAATTTTTCGAAAAGTGACACAGGGCAGCCTTTCAATGGAGGCGGGATCGGTTCGTACCAGGCTTCAAATCTTCGTTGACCAGCATCAACTGGGTGTGGGTCAGACCCGGCTCATGATCGACCGCCAGCTTGTTGGCGAAATGGGCCGCCTTGGAGTGCTTAATTCTCTCCATATCCAAGGTAGGTAGAGATCTATGTGGAAGAAGGTTTGATATTGTCCGCAGGATGTAGGTATATATCACAACCAGTGCCTGTAGTGGGCAACAGCAACAATCCTGCGTAAGGATTTGAGGTCACCGCCAAATGTTGTCGCTGGACAAGAGAATCTGTGGGGGAGATGGGGAAGAGGGAAGAGGAGTTCAGGAACGGAGTTCTATATATGAGTTTCGAACATCTACTGCTTCTGCATTCGGCGCCGACAAATGATAAAGCTAACCTGGCTGGCGTTTTGGTGGACTGAGCTGATCCGACACAGTTCCCCACGCCAGCCAAGCTTCAAACTATGGGCAGGCATTATTTTCGGGGCAAGAAAATAGAAGCACCCTAGAGCGATCAACGAAGCCACCATGTCGACCCATAATTACAGAGGGTACTGTGCCTCTGTCTAGAGTTACTCTAGTACTCGTACAGTAGAAAATGGGAGTCAAGTCAGGTCTGCCGGTAGTTGCTTTTTTTTTTTTCTCTAAAGAGTTGCGACGATTCATTCGTCACTTCAAAGGGAACTTTGCCCAAAACGGGCTTGGTGGCGAGAATAGATTCGGGGTATCGGGGGGAACGGGGGCAAGCGATATCTCTGACATTAATGTTGTACTCGATCTCATCGAGTAACACCCTCCACTTATCGCTGAGCGCGCCCTTATCTTGTGCCCTCTCATTCTCGTGATTGGGCAGTGGGACGGACTGATAGGGGATCTCCATCATGGTTCTGGGGGGTCTTGTCCTGTCAGTCACCTCTTAGTGAAAAAATGATGCCCTTTCGTGCACTTAGAATCATCAGTATCTCCTCGCTCCGGCCCCACAAACTTGGATACGTTGGCCACTACTCCGTAACCATGATTGCGCACGCGAGAAATCTGTCAACTCGATGCCATCGAGTAAGAGAAAATCATCTTTGCCATTATCGCCCGGGCACCATCGTAGCAGACTACGTAGTCCAATGGTTATTATCGTCATCATCGCATCCCATCTTGCTCGAGTAATCCACTCATGAAACTCATTTCAGCGGTTCGCATGTGATTTGAAATTGCAGTAGCACTTTTCAAATGTAATGTACCTCGACGATGAGACTCTGTCAAAAAATTTACATATGTTGCCCTGGAACTGGTTCAAATCTTCGGCTCTCGTCATTGTTGGTACCGATCGACACCAACCAAGGTGAAGCGTTTCTGTCGTTGTATTGAACTTCCATCTGAAAACGCCCTTTTTGCCACAGGTATCGTTCCGAACTGTACCGAGTACTGTACCGTATATTGGAGGTTCCAAAGACCATTATCAGGCGACTATCAAGTATCTTTTACAGACATGCGCATTATAGACGACAAGGCATAAATCCCCATCTGTCTAGGACAGGCAGGTTGTTAATTTAGTGCAGTACAGACGCGATTACAATATTTTCGTATAGGTACGATATCTCTACTTGTCTATCAAAACCAGACCGATCTAACACCCTAAAGCATGTGCAGAACGGCCCGACCGGGATAATATGGCGTGGCGCTGCCGTTATCGTTGACCATGATCCAGAACAGACGACGACCCAAAAAAGCGTGTCGGAAAATTGACGGAGACAATAGTGGAGGATTTTAACAGCGCGCTGTCAGCAAGGGACATGTCGTCAGGACAAGTTTCTGAGGGAGCAAAGAAAAAGAAAAAAGAAACTAGTGTCATAGTCAGGGGGGTGCCCCTGATGATTCTGGGAGAACCAAAGACCAGGGACCTCGTCAAGTCGTCTGCTTCTTATCGTGGGCTACTGTAACGCTTCCCCGGTTCTCTGAAGACACTACCAGATTAATTTCAATTTGCTCGCTTCCAAGAGCCAGTGATGAACTCTTACTAGCCTTCAACAATGTCAGTGCCTATT
The DNA here is from genome assembly GCF_001619985.1 of Xylona heveae TC161. Lineage (NCBI taxonomy): Eukaryota > Fungi > Ascomycota > Xylonomycetes > Xylonales > Xylonaceae > Xylona > Xylona heveae. The sequence continues at coordinate 1,544,779 of NW_017264196.1, read as the reverse complement.
TCTTGTTGCGCGCGCAATCTCCGCCACATATGCTCAGAGGACGTTGAGAACTAGCAACCTTTGGACTTGATTTTAAATCTTCCCTTTCTAAATCCACAATTGCACTTCCAAATATTCTCCACTCAACCATGCAGAGAGACACCTGATCAACAAACGAGCAACTTTGTTCGCCTGAGACGAAACCTCTGTTTCCTCATTTTCACGCCAAGCTCGCTTCAGTAAGGAAAACAGTTGTATCACATATCTTCTGTCAATGGCTTGCACACGCTTGAAGAACCCAAGAGCTGAAGAGATGCAAAAAATATGTAGAGTAGAAGCCAGAGCGGCCAGTGCGCTGAACACCTGATTTGCCTCGCACTATCTAAGTGGATGACTCTCAAGCGATGTTGCCGGTTATCGGCAGCCTGAGGTGGAGCATCCAGAAACATTCGGCGCCTCCTTAATCTCTTCTTCAGCTCTGGTTGCTTGTCTAATGTACGTAGAGCTGATCAAGGACTTGCTGGTGATGGTTGATACACTGTCGTTGTCTCGCCGCGGGTCCGTGCTACCCGCCGAAAGAAGGCCGGGGATTAAGCGACAGAGCTCTTCATGCTCTGCTCGACTGAATATTTCATGTCCCCCATAGGCTACCCATGAGTACATTCAGTCTTTCCGAATCATTCTTCCTGAAAGCTTCGCAGATCGCAATAGCCCTTTGGCAGGTTTTCTCGCTTGTCGCATGGATGCGCCGAAAAACTGAGAAGGTGGAAAACTAGCCAAATGGAAACATTCACTCCTCCTGCCAACGACCAAAGCGTCGGTAATCTTCGTAGAGGCTCTTGAAGATCGCTCGACTCGATGAGTCCATGGCGGCGTTGAGAGCGCGCAGGCTCTCTGGGCTTAATAAACCGAAGGCTGTGTGGAACCCTGGAGAGAGCGCGGCCTTTTGCTCTGCCGATACACGTGTACGAAGCTGACATTCAATGTATTTCATCAACAGATAAGGCAGATACTTTGCGACAGTCGCCTTAGCCTTGCGAACCTCGTCATTGAGTTCATGTTTAGCGCGCGTTCGAGAACCTGTCACTTGGGAAACTGTAGGTTCACACAAGGTCGAAAGAAGTCGAGCGTATCCCTCTGCACACGCGGTCCCCATTGAGGCTGATGCGACAGACTGCCCTCCAACACACCAGGGTGGGAGTCCTGCCGACGGCATTGAAGACCCAGGCTTTCCGCCTGGAATCAAAAGGCATTGTAGCAGGTTTTGCATCAGGGTCACAAGTAGATGGAACCGTCCGCCAAGCTTGGTCCGATGCAGACTCATGAATGTGTTGAGTAAATGACATATCTTCAAGAAGATGGGTCCTGCCCGCTCAGCTGGAAGGCGGGGACCGGTAGACGAGGTGATCGCATTGAGTGACCCGATGAGAGAGTCAATATTCCATTGTGACATTGGAAAGCCCCTCTTACGTGCCATTATTTCCAGGCAATCCATGGAGCTAGAGAAATGCTCGTATGAGATTGTACTGTTGAGGTCTTTGCTGATATTGAAGAAAGTAACAAGCAACTCATTTCCTAGCCGTCCTGTGCCTTGGTTGTAATCGTCGATGTCGTCAATCAGTGTTTTCAACAAAAGCAGCTGGCTCGACGAATGGCCATCGAGGGCACCGCGTCGGAGATTATCGAGTAATGACAGTTTCTTCTCAACACTGAGATTGCGTGATGACAACCGGAAAGAGTTCAAGATCGAGTCTTGCTCTACCTCCATCAGATCTTTGCTAAGCAGATGAGAACCGAGAGACTGATGGATCGCAATATCATCCCCATTGGCCCGTACAATTACTTCATAGAGACGAATGAGCAAGGCCAGATAATCAGCCTCAGTGGAGAAATTGCCCGTCAGACCAGCTTGTGATCGAGCCTCGGCTAGAGCAAGCGCCTCCTTTCCGAGGATAGCCACGTTCGTTCGTATTCCAGCATCCTCAGACGCGTCTATCAATGCGACTATGCCTTGGATAATGCACCTTGACACAATGAGGGTATCAGGGATCCCGGAGTGAGCAAATGTTTTCACGAGCGTAGACAGATTTAACATGAGACTCTGTAGCCAAGTTTGAATGACGGGCAACAACTCAGTGTTCGTGGTCGATTGAAGTTCGGACCGATAGGCGTTGAAGACGGAAAGCGTGGTCGTGATGAGAGTCACAATACCAACCTTATTTGAAAGGTTCTGATTCTGATTGATTTGCCTATTGACTCGCTCAAGGGTCGCTGTCAAATATTGGCGACTTCTTGGCTGGTCCCTGGTCGAAATAAGATGCCTAATAATGTGAGTTAAATCATTTAGAGTCATATATTCAGAAAAACCTACTCAAGATTCAGCTTCTGGAGTTCCTCGATTAGGAGACATAGAGTCGCATCCTCTGCCAGAACTTCGCCTCCAATCGACTCAGCCAATTTCCACGGCGCATCAGGAATTGTAGCCTAATATATTAGCATCAGTTTTTTTTTGTCTTTTGGATGATAAGCAACTCACAATCTTAGATGAAGGGTTGGGCAATCTCATAAGCTTGACCATACTACTCATATAGAGCGATCGCTGCTTATTTACGCCCATTGGGCGGGCCTCTAGGTAGTTCTCATATATGACATTGAGAGCTTCCTCCCTTTGATGACGATGAAGGACACTTAGAGGCGTTTTCAAGTAGCATTCTGCGAGGAAAGTAGCGTTCTCCTGGCGATCGTTGCCACCTTTTCCTTGAATGGACTTGTTCGATGTTGACGAGATGATCGAGGATAATTCGGCTGTAATCATGTTAATCGACTATTACCGACGGAGCATGTCAATCTTCGGCTAACCTTTCATGGACGGGTCATTCAGTAAAGAATCGTCGTTTAGGAGCGCCTCCCATACTCGCAGAAATGACAATCCGTTTGTATTCCACGATTTTTCTTGACTCCACATGCCTTCCTTTCGCGCAAGTTTGTACAAAATGGAAAGGAGCTTGATGCGGACTTCAGAGATAAGTTTTCTTTGGTGTCGTTAGTTTGTCTACACTTTTGCATGTTCGGTGGTTAAACACGTACAAGAGAAATGCCGGTGACTCGACTAAGGGCAGTGTAAAGCCAAGTGCCACTGCCGAGGCATGAGTGAGCTTCTCCGTCTCTCCCAGCCAGCAGCTGAGTGTATTATCTTCGTTCTCAGCGTGACCAGATATCCTCTCGATGAAATCTGTGACCTGTGCAGCAGCGGAATTAAAGGCTTCGATGGCCAAAGGTTTGTGATGATTTTGAGACGGGAGAATGTATGGCAGAGTAGAAAGAAAGCGAAATGCTTCTAGAGCTTCCAAATTCTTGAATAAGTATTTAAAAGAAATTGAATCTTTTGAAGCGAACTTCTTGATCAATTTGGCTGCCGACTTTATGGCACCTTTCAATAAGCGGGAATTGTGGCCAGACGCATCCTCGACAACAGCGGGTGAGGATGCAGAAAATGCTAGACTCCACTGCAATTGGATCTTGGTGATTGAGCGATATAACCGCCAACGCATCTCTGTCAGCTCATGAGCGTCCAGCGCAAGCAACTGAAGAAACGTCTCGTAAGAAGTGATTACTGATGCTGAGAGAGTGTCTACTGTTTCCTCTTGTGTGACGGAAGAAAGAACTGCCTCCATAACGACAACGCTACTCATCACATCGGCAATGGTGTCAGGGTTGTTCAAATCCGCCAAGTCTATATTGACGCGGGATCTAAATGTCTGTAGTTCGCGCAGAATTTGCGTAGCTGTCAGTGACCCTTCGAGCAGCTGCTTGAGCTGCCGGGTTAAATCATCGTGCTCCCACACAGAAACAATTTTTCTGGACTTCTTGCGCTTTTCCCCGCCAAAATTTGTGCTGTTGCGATAAAAGTGGAAGAGTTGAGCTCGCCAGCGCTCTAGGTACCCATTGAGGTCGCGGCCACGAGCAAATTCCTCCATAAGTGGAAGAACAATCGAGGTCCGAATGGTCTTGCTATTTGCGGAAGCCCCCATCTCACTGTCTTGGCCCCGTTCAGTGATGCGAGAGAATAGAATGTCGACTAATGAACCATTTGCTCCCGGTTCTTCGGGTTCTTTTGCAGCTACCGGTTCGGGCGCGAGGAAGACATTGACGTCCAATTTCAAGATCTGGGAGATAATTGCCCAATGGACATCTTTTTGCCCTTCGTCAGAAACCAGTCCAGTGAAGCTGAGCGTTATTTCTCGAAGGGTCTGGGTATCTATCGAAACGTTGTACTCCAGTGCAATCTGAAGCATGTGCTTTATTGTTGCGAGGTGCTTATCATTCAGTGCCGGTTTTGAAGTTGAGCCTAAAGGCAGTCCTATAGTGGCTAGAAGAGTGTTGAAAACGTTTTGTAGCCAAGCAGCTTCACTCACGCGCCACCTTGGACCGTAGGCTGGTAATGACCTCAGCGAGAGCTCAAACAGGGTTGGGATGACTCCAGTTAAAGCACACTCCGTTTGGGGGTTGCCTTCAGAATGAGCTGTATCATTTGTCTGAGACTGCACAGGGCTGAGAAGGTCCGGCAGCTGGAGTAATTTGTCTCCAGCATTCTTGTTAGCTTTAGTTTCGACATTCGATGCATTTGTGCCCACAGAGTCTAAGAAATTGGCTCGCGCAGGCAGAAAAATGTGAATAGCTATCAGCCCCTCCAAGACCTCGATGATTTGCCTTGTTTCAGGGGAGTTCTGAAGCAGCCTATGACAAGTATTCAGCAGAGCGATTGCTGGTGTAAGGGCGAAGTTTGCAAAAGCATCCTGGTTCCCAATTAGCTCAGAAGATGGACTGAAATGGTTACTTCTGCTTACGTTGCTGACACGGCCTGCTTTGTCACCAACGTCGACATATCGGTGATGCCAAATTTCGACCATTGATTGGAGACTCTGAGGTATGTCTTCTCCTCCGCTCTCGCGCTTCAGCAGCTCATTTGCAACAGTAAAAGCACTGCCCAGGATTCGAGCACCAGTTGGCACGTCCACTCGAAGAACAGATTTCATATATTCACGGTTGAGATTGTCTTCCTCATCGGGCCCTTCGAAGGCATCGGCTAGTCCGATGACACAAGTTACAGCAGAGGCAACGGAAAGAAGCAATATCCGCTCATCATGCCGCGAGGGACTGGGAGCACCCGAAGCTACCTCTGCGCCTCTACTTGGCCTCTTCCTCTTCTTACTAAGCTTATGCACCGTTTCCGCCCCGTCGCTGGCTTGACTTTGCGTTGAAGCCGCGAGAAGCGCTTCTTCAATCCGGTGACAAAAGTTATGGGAGATCAAGAGCCGAGCAGCGCTTCGGACAGGGAGTCTTCGGGCAACGCGTCGCAAAAGCAGCCATGATCTAGGTTCGGTTCTCCAACTATGTGCAGATGGTCAGCCGGCCGATTTCTTTTCAAATGACTTTCCCACAAGTGAAAAAAGAACTGTTTACATGTCTCCGGCGCCTTTGTTTGTCGAGAGCTTGCTCAAGATCCACCGTAAAATCCATTCTTCTCGTGCCCAGAAGCGTATTTCTCGTTCGTGCGCATCCTCATTCGATCCATTGAAGTTCTCGTTCTCGTTCTCGAGCTTGATTATGCTCGAGGCTGCGGCAAGCTGGTCTTGCACAGAAGCGGTACTTCTCTCAAGATTCACTAACGCCTGGTAGGATGATACGCTTTCCTGCCAATCCTGCGCAAATACAGTGAGACAATGGAATAAATTGTGATCATCCTGGAAAGTCTAACTTACAACACTCATGGGTGCCATAGCGCTGGCTGCAACAATGTTTTTGTCTCCGTGACGACGTCAATTTCAGAAAATATAGAGACTTTCTCAGAGTGCGTTCTGATTGGCCAGAAGCGAACGAGCCGCTATTTACGGTGCAACCAAATGGAGAGCCGAAGCATCAAGAACCTCAAGCACGCGCGACATTGACCGCTTGCGCTCAAGTCCCATTGCACTTCTTCACTCATCTCAATTGCCATAGTTCTAGGTTGGTCCTTGAGAAGATGCTTTGTAGATTTACCACTGGCTTACACGCTCTCAATAGTGTGAAAGATGTCTTCGGATTCAGCTTCCTCTCCCCCTGCTGTGCCGCGCCCGGCAAAGCCGGTCAGCGAAGCTCTCTTGAATGAGAAGGTACGAATACTATTATAACCCTCTCTTTTCATTCAGCCAGTACTTACAAGCTCGGCTGAATGTACCATCGATCATTGTGGATTTATAAGCTTTCCAAGCGCTCCTTAGCCCTACCCATGCAGTGGATGGCTTTGGCGAAACCGTGGCTAACATGAGTAACTTGTAGTGGGACCAGTGCCTCTCCTCCCTGTTGATTCGGTCGTCCCTCGGTTTATCTTTCGGTGTCGTTTTTTCTGTCCTTTTGTTCAAGCGGAGAGCCTGGCCCGCCTGGGTTGGTCTTGGTTTCGGTGCTGGACGTGCTTGGGAGCAGTGCGACTCAGCTTTTAAGAACTCGGCGGCAACCAGCAATGAGGGACTCCGTGTGGCTAAACAATAGAGCGGGAAAATGAGCTTCGATGGACGGGTGGGAGCGCATATCAAGCTCTCTTTAATGCGAGGTTTCGTTACGTACTACAGGACTTGGAATCGATGTATAGTTTTAATATGGTTTACAAGTCGATTGTAAAATCTATGTTTGGAAATGAGCATTCACTCCAATTGTCCTTTTTTGGTTTCTCTGTACTACCCCACTATGGTTTCAAATAAGTGGTTACGATTTCCTGTGAAATGCAACACGTTCAAAGGACGAGTATGATTGTAAGACGCATTGAACACTAAGAGTTGGAAGGCAAACGCTAGGTAGGTAATCTCATTCTCTCTTAAACTCGCTGACCCGTAATATTTTGTACGCGCTCTTGCATACGACAGAAGTTCCCAAAAGAAAAATATAACTGATATCGAAAGCCAATTGCGCCCAAAAAAAAATGCTGATATGAAAATATGCAGAACAAAATGTGTCCAACCGTTGTTCGAAACAAGAACCATACCCTCTATTCATATCCCGCGTAGGTACCGACCGCTGTGTAAATTTACCGCATAAACGTTCAACAATAACTAAACGACTTTGTATAGAACCTCCGGATGCACTTTAGAGACGGCTGAACGCGGAAGAAGAAAAAGGTGAAGATTGCCACTCTGAATTCTGCATATCCATTCCAAGGTCCGCAGAATCAAACATCGGCATAGCTAATGGCTCTAGGGGAACGCCAGTATGACCGAGATGAGTAAAGCACCCGGTGCAGGAGCATCCTTCTCCGCACTGACAGCTGCCACCTTCGTTCGAACACTCTACCTTCAGCGGGTATTCAAGATGATAGTAAAGTGAAGGTGAGTTGATAAGTTGAGGTTCATCGCCGTAGAAATTATTGATCGCATCAAAGGATGCCCGTTGTGGCTCCGAGCCATCCATGCTTGGCAGGGTAGCTTGCGACCCAGAGCGAAGATTCTCTGAATGGGAAGCAAACGCATCCTCAGAAGGCCGCTGAGCGGCACTCACAGTACCTTGAAGCTCTGCTGGCGATTGGTGTGGAGGCCTGGGCATCGCGTTACCACTGCAGCAGGCAGATTCCGCTGATGACTCTGGAACCGGCCCAGTGGGTGAGTCACTATCCGATCCGTCGTAGTGATTCTCGTTGACCATGAAGTCATAGATTGATTCAGCGAATTTAACGGAAGTGTCATTGTAAGGATGAGTAGGGCAGGCCAGACAACTGCAAGCATCGCCGCAATTGCAATCATGTCCAAGGCTCTCCAGGATGGAGTTGTTCAGCTGCATTGGATAATTCATCGCTCCTGGGGAAAAATTGTGCTGGGGTCCCTCGGCTAAAAAAGGGATGTGTTGACCATTGGCAATACCAGGTAGGCTTGGAATACTCTGATACGATGAGGCATAGGAAGACGGAAATGTGTAGGGTTCACCTCGAATGTTTGAGGATCTAAGTGAGGAGGATGACCTTGAAGAGCTTTCAGATGAAGTGGCGGTCCTTTGCTGCGACGGAAGAGAGTGGTCATGTGATTCGGCTTGAGGGACCGTCGACACTTGGAAGCCCGACGGTGACGTTTCTCGAGCTTTCAGAGGAGACTGAGCCGAGGGACGAGAAGATTCACGCTTAGGACCACAGCATCCACCCGCAGGCTTTGGTTGCTGCTCTGTAATTGTGCTCGCCGGACGGCTGTATGATTCGCCATAGGGACTTGGCCAGGCACCGGTCCAGCCAACCTCGTCCTTGATTGCAGGGTAGCCGCCGCTACCCGTCAAGCCAAGGCGCAAAGGCGGCTGCCCAGACTGTCGACTTGTCGCAGACATGGTGGGGTCCAAGGAAGAGTAGGGAGGTTGTTGGTCAACGGTGGAAGTGGGACTGAAGGCAAAGTTTGATGAATAGGGCACATTCGGAGGCATATTTGGAGGTGGGCCTGATTGAAAGGGAGACCGTGAAGCACAGCTGAGGTTTTCCACTATGGAGCTCTGCTGAGGAGCGGTCGGCGCGCGAGACCTATTCGATCTTGCGATAGACTCAGGCACAACCACCATTGCGCTCGTCTTCCTTTTGCTGGACTTTTGGACTCTGTGCGGCGAGGAAATGGCCCCAGAAAGGAGTGCTGGAACAGACCGTTGTTCCCCTGCTGGGCCTGGTTCGCCAGTAGCTTCAAACCTGGGTGTCGAGCTCGCTGCATCGGTGGAAGAGACGGTTGGTCCGCATGCGCAACTTGATTCTAGAAACGAAGTCAGTGCGTGAGCTCGTGAGGCTAGCAAGGAAGAACTCACTTCGAGGCAAAGCAAGTCTGAGCCTATCGCAAGTGCAGTGTGATCCGACATGAGGGCAAGTGCTCAGAGGCCGGCCAGGTTTGCGGACCTCCACAAGAGTGCGGTCGTGATGCTGGCATTTCGAAGAGCGATGTCCGCGGATACAAGGCTCACTGAGATCAGGTTAGTCTCATAGACTGAAAACATCTGGACGACATCATATCAGAAAGAACATTTGTGAGGACGTACCAGGCAAACTTTCGGGGCTTTCCGCTCACGAGAATCTCGGGCATGTTGTCAGGCTGATCACTCTTGAAATTTTCTCGGAAGTTCCCGAGAGGGGTTGAAGTCGACGAGCGAAGGGCGGAAATAGCACTTTTGAATCGCTGAAGAAGATGGAGAAGAAGTAGAGAAGATGAAGGCTCGATATTGGCAGAGAAGGGGTGCTGCCAGCCCAAATATATATCATCAAGAGAAGGCTCGGTGCATTTGATGCGACAGCATGTAGAGTGTGCTGGATGACTTTCGATACGTAACCAGCGGAGGTGGAGGTGGTCGGAGGTCAAGGATCGGATTTAGCCGTTTCAATGTACTTTTCGTTTGTGCAGGGCTGCCCTTCCAACCGCCCCCGGTCCAAAGCTTAAAGGTGGGGAAAGGGAAACGCCCAGGATGGCTCGACAGGGTTTCTCCCGACTAGGGGGGTCCTGAAGGATTAAGACAGCATGAAACCTAACCTTGGTCTCCCGCTACCACCATCGAAACACGCTGCGTTAACAACCCACTATTCAGCCATGTCGAGACAATGGCGCTAGAATGGTGCAAGAGGATGAGGACAGTAGGGCAAAAAAAAAGTTGGGGCAGAATTGTGCCTGGGTTCTGGACCCTCTCTTTCTCATTCCATTTAGATGAGATGTTCGACTATTACCTCTTAGGGCATTGGCGACTGACCGCAGGGACAGAGAAACGCGTGCCTTAGTCGCGACTGGATCTCTCCGTTGCGACCGCGTCGTATACTGGCTGGAGAAAGCAAAGTGGCAGCCACGAGCAGAGCATTTCTCCTATGCGCTAGGACACAGAATAACCCGAGGCGTGCAGCTTCTGGCGAAGCCCTGGATTCCAGAACGGCCAGCCATCGGGACGAAACGAGTAGTCGCAGGACCAAGTACTTCGAGGTAGATATTAGGGAACAATCTACACTGATTTGGGCACCAGGGGACAGACCATCGACTCAGGATGAACTTTTGGCGAATTGTTTCGATGCAACCCAATTTGTACACTAAAATCGACTACGACAGCTTTGATTACCCAATTCGACAGCTGCTTCCGTCCTGGATCATGGCCCATTCTCATTTGGAATGCGGGATACGGAAGCGAAAAGGAGAACGTCTAGTCAGCCCTAACCGCAAAGTTAGGCCTCCTTCGGTCACCTCTTCTGCGACGGCCGAGAAAAAAGGATCAAATCATACGTATGCTTAAAGAATTGGCATGTTTAATTCGGGACCATTTGCGACTTTTCTCGTCCATCAATTCGGAGTCTATTCCTGCGATATTCAAACTAGAGGGGTTACTTCAAACATGAGCTAACATGAGCTTTCATGTCACATGCGCTAAATCTGTCTCAAACCCACAGAAGTTTACCATGTGAAGAAGATAGGTATGGTAACAAACATGGCTCACGAATGATTCTAAACCGCATGACGCATCGAAGTTTTCTCACGGCCTCTTGGCAATTACATTTGACAAACACTAACATCAGAACAGACGGCTCACACGGCCTGAAACTCTCCAAGGTCCAGGCTAGAAGCTTGGCGATCGATGAGTCTAACATGAGTTTAAAGGATGCCGCACTGTAGGGGTTGTGGCCGACCAGTCCTGCTGTTTACGCAATTAAAGCCGTCAATACTAGAACTTCCTTAGCCAAGAGTTTGGGGTTCAAGTTACCCACCTTCATTGGACTTCGATTTTCGCTGAAACTCAAGCATCGTCCCTGGACTCGGCGCACGGGGGCCCCTTTCGATGGCGTTGATGAAGCTTGGCGGTCTTAATTCGGCTGATCTGCGCTCATAATAGAGCCGAATAAGTTACTGCGTTCGCAACACATGCATCATGACATTTTGTGTGGCTTTCGATGTCTGACCACATGATGGCAAGGCCAATTATCAGCTTTGACAATGCTGCTAATGCGCTCCTGGGCAATGGTTCGCAGAGTGAAACTAGTATCATCAACTGCATCTTACCCTTGGCCTGGCGTTATGGGTTCGAAAAAAGTTTTCTCGACACAGCCAAGGGTCAAGCTGGTCAAATATTACTAGCGGGCACGCTGTACGTGATCGATGAACAATGATTGGACTGACCAGCTTATAGCGGAGCTCTAATAAGGAAGAGACCGAGGGCGATGCCCCATATCGAATGGATTCCTGCAAGTTGCTTGTCCAATCGAGGCCGATGAAATGCTTCACAATTGAACGTGGGTTTCGACAAGTGAAAGCTTGACACATTGCGATCTATCCATTCCAAGTTCTCTACCACGAAAGCCTCAACCATTTTTTAAAATTTCTGCAAGAGAAATTGACCTTCAATAATTCAAGCTTGTTTGGACTGAAGCCAATGGATTTCTGCTTCATCGTCCCGAACTAATGCCCTTGGACATGTGCCACGCTGTGGTTCAAGGAGCATCGCCCCACGTCTCCAGATGCTCGGCGAGTGGACAACGGAAAAGCGGAGACGCATCTTGCCGCTCTCCGGCTCGAATGCGCACTTGAACGTCCAAAATGCTTAGAATCTCCCAACGATGATTGGGTACCTCGTGTTGGCTTTGGTGATGGTGGTTTCCTGAGAGTGACAAATTTGTGGGGCTTCGCCTCAAGTTTCCCTCTTGTCGCCTCGAGACATCTCTACTGATAACGGTTGAATTAGGCGTCAAAGCAGGACCCTCGTGCTATCATATGAACACGAACTACAATTATCATCTGTCATGACAGACATGCTTGTCCCTGCCCCACGAACGTCTAAGGACGTCTCAATACTTACCCCTGAGCCAAGTTAGGGTCGCAACAGGGATATGTCTTTAAGTTTGGTTGCTGATTTAATGGGTTCGGGCCGATCGAAGACGATCGATGACGGAAAGCGGTGGGAAACCAATGCGGGCTTAGCTCAACTCGGCATCCTTTCCTTTTGGAGAAGGCACCTACGTACTGTCCGTTCCACGCCACTCTCAATTGGTCCAAGCTGCTGTTATGGTCCTGCCTAATTAGGAACATCACGTGGGTGGACTTCTCGCCTAAGCAGGGCATCGTTTGAGGCGCACCGCCGGCACCCCAGACCGTTGGAAGGTTGAGGTCAAATGTCGGCAGTTCCTACGCTTTAAGTGGCATCAATATATGGCTTGTGCCCGGACTAAAGGTATGTGATTATTATTAAGCTATCGTCATGGATTCCCCAGTCCTAGAATAGCACATTGGGCGATGAATGCCTGCTTTCCCGCTAGCCCATCGGGCATTCATTTGACGAAAAAGATTTTAGAAAAAAGGAGGCCCCCTTTACCGCGATTTTTGTTTTAAGTTACTTCTCTAAGGTGTCATTTAGGGCCGAATGCTCTTTCCGCCTGTTCCTTGGGGCTGTTGTTTAGTCGGTACTAAATTTTTTCCTCGTAGAAAGATCCAAAATTTCCTCCTGATTCGGCCGTTCCAGCTGAAACCGACAGGAGTGTCCATCCGAAGCAGACTTTTTATGTCCGTGCTTGACCCTGCTGCGCCTCCATAGGTTTTTCTGCGAGCATTCTCAGATTTGTTTCGAGAAGCTCCGATCAAATACGCTCCACTCTGAGACAGGTTGATCTAAAACACAAAAGGCTCAAGTCCACGTCAAGGGCCGGTCCCACTTTCAACGGTCACTGTCACATGACCGCTCATGCAATGTCCATCTCGATGAACTCCGACCATGATGAGGATTCCCTGACGGATGATTTCTGCCTGTTTGAGGAACCAGAGGGCTATTTCCAAGCAGAGAAGCCCCCCACGTCAGCCACCCACGAACTGTTGTCTGGTGAAACAGTTACCGTGCGGTTGGTAGGACACAACCCTTTATGGGTATGATTTCATATTCGATTCAATGCATCCTATTGGGTGCTTTGCTGCTTATCGGCCCGCGGACTGACGTTGTCATAAAAGGGTCACCTATTATGGAATGCAGGACGCGTGATTTCGAATTACCTGGAGGAGCGGTCCGAGACTCTTATCCGGGGTCGGGATATCCTTGAGTTGGGGGCAGGGGCGGGTCTTCCAAGTCTCGTATGCGCCAAGAGAGACGCTCGTTCGGTTCGTCACACTTTACTATGGCCCGAAATGATCATTTCTTCAAAACGCCGTCATTATGATGTTGTAATATCATTGACAATGAGAATGCGATAGGTTGTTGTGACCGACTATCCTGATCCGGACTTAATCGAGAATTTGAGGCACAACATCTCTCATTGCAATTTGCCAGCAGGAGTTGATAATATCCATGCCGAGGTACAGCCTTGGATTGTCGATGCTCGGTCACATGTGCTAATGTTGGCAGGGTTATTTGTGGGGAGCTTCAGCAGAGACGGTTAGAAGCTATTTACGAGATCCGGCAACGGGTTTTGATATATTAATATTGGCTGACCTGCTCTTCAACCATTCCGAACATTCAAAACTCATTGCCAGCATCGAGCAATGTCTTAGAAAATCAAGAACTGCACAAGCACTGGTCTTCTTCACGCCATATCGGCCGTGGCTTCTCGAAAAGGATCTAGCGTTCTTTGACCTGGCCAGGTCCGCCGGCTTCAAGGTGGAGAAAATCTTAGAAAAGGTGATGGATAAGGTTCTATTTGAAAAGGACCCAGGTGTAAGTATTTATGACCTAGTAATATATACGTGGATTAACATGATTGCGCAGGATGAGCTACTTCGACGTACAGTCTACGGTTACGAGGTCCGGTGGGGTGACGGCAAAAATCCAGAAAAGCAATAGCGTCCAGCGAAGGCAGGAACTGTTTTATTGGCCATGACCGTTAATCATCTATAGCATAATGCTACTATATCACAATTTATTAATTTAAATCACAATATATACCCTGTATCAAACTTATCAATATTATAGTGTGTTATGACCTGTTCCTGCTTAGCGACGGGTAGATTAAAAGGCGTCAAGGCAGCGCAGTACAGGGCCCCGGCGTCGACTTGCGCTCGAGCTAAACTAACATACCCCACCAAGCGGGAGCCAAAATTTGCCCACGCAATCACCCCCGCGATGTCGTGAGAGAAGTTTTAGTTTGAGCGTCAAACTTCGACGTCAATTATAATGCCTGTATTCCTCCTAATGTATCACCATCAGTCAAGTATTTCCATTGAGCTAATTCAATTATTTTCAGCTAATCCTTCTGTCGGGCTTCCCTTCGTCGGGCAAGACTCATCGGGCTAAGCAATTGGTCGACTATTTCCAAGGTCGAATCGACGCCAACGCCTCTCAACCTACACCCGATCCACGAATCGCCCGGCTAAGAGTGCATCGCATTGATGATACTTCCCTCGGTCTAAGCCGTGAAGCGTACCGTGAAGCACGTACAGAGAAGGATGCGCGCTCTACGCTATACTCCGCTATCAGGCGTGCCCTTGGGCGCGACGATATCGTCATTGCTGATGCAATGAATTTCATCAAGGGATATCGATACCAATTGTTCTGCGAAGCGAAAGCTCTGCAGACTCCAAGCTGCGTTGTGAGTAATTTATTACCGACATGCTCCAAGGGTTGAATGCTTGGGAGATGACCGGTTGAAGCACGCTGGAAGGTGTCGTCTGGAGCTATTGCTGACAATCCCAGAGGTTCATATAGGAACGCCTATCGATACATGCCGGTCCAACAATCGACTACTTTTGGGTGACGATACCGTCGACGGAGGATATCCTGACGATATATTTGAGGATTTGGTTCGACGTTATGAGGAACCTAATGGCATGACACGATGGGATAGCCCGTTATTTACTGTGATTTATGATGATCCGAGCCCACCATGCGACGCGATCTGGGATGCGCTCGTAGGAGCAGAGGGTAAAGCGAAATTGGTCAAGCCCCATCAAGCCACGGTACTGGTATGTAGCTGTTCTGCCCTGCGCAGTGAATGGCCGTCCAATTATTTGAGAGGTCTCTTCACCATCTGAGGAATCATGGCGGCTAATCCATTCAAATCAATTGAACAGAAACCTGCCTCCGAATCAAACTACCTCTATGAACTTGACCGCACAACCCAGGAAGTCCTCACACACATCCAAACATGGCAAAAGGATCACCCGGGCGAGGAAGGAGGACAAATCTCAATTCCTGAAGCAGAACTGCCTATCGAACTGCCGGCATCGCCACTTTCCTTATCACACCTACAGCGGATGCGACGGCAGTTCATAACGCTCAATCGACAGCATACTCTCCCTAAGAGCAGGATACGGGACCTTTTTATCGATTATCTGAATACGAATTTTGCTTGAAAAAGCCATTTTCATCCCGAGGCTAGTCCACTCGACCCTAGACTTGCAACATATTCATTAATGATAATTTTCTGATGAACAAATTTCTACTGCATACAATCTCATATAGACCATTACTTATTCGCCCAAAAAAAAGCAGACAGTTTTTCGGAGTCTTCGTCCTTTGCCCTGCTCTGGCGTGATATTATAATGACATGTTGGCAACAAAACCTCAATTGTATCCAAAATTTAACTGCAACAACATTGTTGCCTGGAGAAAGTGGAGGCCGATGCTCTTTCTTTGTTATCTTCCAAAGACTTGTAGAAGATGAACTCATCAATTGCCAATTTGGCAATGACAACGAACACGGAGATTATCCTCCCAAGCTCTGAGCCAAGGCTACTGGATAATTTTGGGCGGCTGGAGTCCCTCAGAACACGGTCACGAGGGGGAGAGAAAACATTCTTCACTCATTTTCTCGGACTTCAATGCCGAAAACAGCAAAGCTTGACACGTCAGATTGATATTGCCCCTTGCCGTGTGGAGAAGTTAAAGGTCACAGGCCGCCAAGACGCCCGACGAGCAGATTTTATTTCTCGCACGTGAGCCATTCTTTCGTTAAGGAGCAATCCTCGGATTAATCGCAGCCGAGTACAAGCTTTTCCCCAGCTCAATTGTGCCTGCTTTGCCGCTTTCGCCGAGTATGCTTGTGTCGCGGATTCATATTGTGGGGTTAGTGTTGTATTGAAAAGCCACGCAAGCCACAGGCGGATCTGGGGTAGCGACTCTTGTCACTTTTCGTAGAGGAAAGCACGCCAAAAACACCAAAAATTGTGGTAAAGATGGGGATGCGATACCAATGCAATTCGTAGCAGGGTGGTAGTGGCTTGCAGTGGCTTGCACACTAATTCTCTTCCACCTGGGTAAGGCTGCACATTAGTTTCAATTGGGTTCTATTCTAACGACACAAAGCAGGGAAGGTTAAGCACTCTAATCCGTTGCCAGGTAGCGACGAAGGTTCATGACCAACCTCTATCTTGGTGCAGAAGTGCTTAGGGTGTTCTAAGGCCGAACGAAAGAAGAGCTTATGGCGCAATTCAGCTTCTCACATGCTGGAGCTGCGCGATTAAGGTAAAAGTCATGGAACTACTGAAGCGCTACGTGATTAACTTACAGCGTAGCTTTTTAGCGAAAGTATGGGTAGTACCCGTACTGTAACCACAGAAAAGGAAGCCTATCTAAGGTAGGTACCTTAGGTAGGACTAGAGGCGCGTTGCAGGTACTCCATGCAGGTAGAAGCTACCGAATCTGATACAGCGACCATCTAACTGGATGTGGTTTTGGCTACCATTAACTCTGTATAAGAGACAAACCCATTTGGCACTGCCAAATGCACATTAGGTAGGGGTAGTCTATAACGCAGGTGGCGTGTTGTTCCACAGTAAGGAATGCCTACATTTTAGAAGTTTCCTTATCCAAAGTCTAGTCGTGGGAGACATTCTCCGGTTAACATCTAACTAGACTGTTCCATACAACCCTTTTGTGCGTAGTATTTGAGGGAAAGGATCTAGACCTGGCTATTTCAGTAGTCCATTCAGCCTTTGATTCTACTTTGCCATCCCTCCCAAATTTATACGCTCAGGGAATGCATGGTCTGCTTACTCTATTCGCGGTTTCTAATGCCTCGTTCCGTCAAGGCCAACGGCGAGAGAATCGCAAGTCGTGATTTCCTACCGATCCTATTGAGCAAATAAGGCAAGGACAACCTGTTCATGACCCACGATTCAATCAATGTAGAATTTGCACGGCATTATGTTTGTGGAACAAGATTCAAGTCACTCGCGATAAAGTATGCCGCACCTCCAATGGCGAGCCTGCAGGAATTTGCAGCACCATGGACCTGACCTTTTTCGATACTGCGAGACTATGGTCAATAAAGGTAGTCAATGTGGATAATCATTGGGTTTCTTCTAGCATCAAGTCTGCATACTAGCATGCTAATATGGCGGTCAATCCTGCAAAACATCCTGACCCAGAGACTTATCGAGATAGAAGAAGATGCTTTCTGAAACATATATGCAACCAAGCCGGTGGGAAGAAACTAGGTAGTATCCTTGCCATGGCTTCCAATAAGAGACGAGTGTGCCGTTGAGTGGTAAGTTCCTAGTCGGGGAATAGGGCCTTGGGGGAACGGAACTTCCCCCGGCGGAGATTTTGCCCGTAGCCCCGCCAGTGTTGCTCTTTCGACCTCTCGACAGACCTACATAAAGACCTTTGCTTCGCTGAATCGATGAGAAACCAGCTGGATGGGTTCTCTAAATGGCTGGCTCAAGACTCGTCGTCTTGTTAATGCTCTGGGCGTTTTCCGGACTCGTCTGCGCGCTGTTTAGAGGAGAACCGGAGTCATATCCGGTGATCCGTCATGCTAATTTTTGGATAGAATCACCCTTTGACATGTACGCTGGTGTTCTAGAAGGATAGTCTTTGGTGCGAATGACGAGATTCAGGTAGGTATCGATGCATCCTTCAACCTTTTAAGCATACAATGGGCGATGACCAATGTCCTTGTCCAAAGAGCGATTACGATTGCTTCCGTTGCTGCAGAACACGAGAATGTCCTTCATTCCCCCCGTTGATCAGAACCAGAATAAATAACCGTGAAGCTGATTGTGAATTGGTTAGGTTCGGTCGGTCAAATCACTTTGACGGTTCCTATTCGGTTTCGTTCAAAGACGTAGTCGGATTTCCGTGCCATGAATAATAGCGACTGATCACTGGAAGAGACTTGAGCCCTTAATCCTGCGGACGCGTGTATTGAAACCAAGCCAGGCGCAAAATGGTTTCTCAACTTTTCTCAGCCCCAGTTCTTCGGATTCAAGACGTGCTGTTCAAAGGCGAGCGTCAGACGTGTGCAACCACTTTGGTTATCCCTTGTTATGGCTTCACCGAGAGAGAACGGCCAGCGAACAGTCCGACTCCCTGAACTATGCCCGTCCGGTATCAACCACTTGTGATATTTATGCGCAATAGCTTGATAGAAGGTAGGGCTAGGGAACGCATCAGCCTAGATCCAAGGGGAAACAGCGACACCAGAAGCTTTATACTCACGAGGAGAGGATATTAGCAACTGCACCCACAGTGTCAATTGCTTCGCTGATTAAAGGCTTGACGATGTCCGGAACTCTGGCATAATTCTCGGCCGTTGGCAGCAATGTCCACTGCAGATTCCTGGCGTTAATTTTCCATTCATTTAACGGCTTTGGAAGTGGGGAACTTGCTCGCATCAGATACCCAAGGAACATAGCCCCTGCCAAAAGCACGAATATTTCCTGTCCAGGCAACGTTTTGCACACCTCACATGCGAAGGAGCTCACGGTATGATTGTCCTGCGATGTCCGTTCCCGGAAAAACAAGTCGAAGTTTATAAATTCAGGTGGGCCAAGAATGACGGGTGCAGGAACGCCATCTGCCATCATTTGAAGTGCTGCGTCGCGAAATCTGAGAAATACCGTACTGGTCAAAGATTCTTCATAAGAACGACGCTCCCCAGGAAGGTGGCGACTGGGAGAATGGGATGTCGGCCAAGACACTGAGTGCTCGGATATTTTCCGTCTGCTGGGCAACGCTGGGTCGTCGATACCCGTTGCGAGTCGGTTCACAATCTCTGGGCAAGCTGTCGTGTCGCTGATGCTGCTCGGGGAAATTGCAGACGATGGTATGGCAATTGAGCTTTTCCGAGATGTCGAAATGTCTCTATCTCGAATCTTTGCTGATGCTGTTTGATAGAAGATTCCACTTTCTGGTTCCGAGCTCAACTTTTGGGATCTTTGCAGCTGAATATGAGGTTAGCCAGCCATGACGAGGCCGAGTGTTACGCTGGATGAGGAACTTAGCCGGGTGGGATTACCATGGAAAAGATGCTCGACATCGGAGACGCAAAAGTGGTCCCGTCTTGAACTCTTTCTGGAGCTTCATAAGCCTCGTTTGAACATGGATTGGTGCGAACGGGCTCAAAGTGATTTATCTGATATTTCCCATCGGTCATCTTCGGTGATCCGGGAGAGTCGTTTTCAGAGGCGCCGCTTTGGTGCCGATGCAGAAGGCTAGGAGACTCCTTATCAAAATCGTCTTCATCGTTTGCGCCCGAGATATCTTCGACGACATCCCCGGCATCTCCATCCAACACCTGCGAGCGAGAGGCCAAAGCAGTCGATTGGTGTAGTTCAGCGGTGGTCAGTATACGGCTAAGCTCTGGGTGCCCAGCCACCGAAGAAGCACGGAGAGCGTCGAAGAGATGTCGATATACATTCAAGTGGGCTTCGAGCTCTTTATTTTTTCTTCTCAGCATCTGATAGCGGTTTTCATTTTCCCCCGCGTCGTAAACACAATCCACTCCTTTCTCTAGGCAATTGCTGCATTTGGGCCTAGTTCTGTCACACTTTGCCTTTTTCTTACGACAGAAAAGACAGGCAGGAGCAACAGAATGGTGACGTCGTGGCCTTTTTGATGGCTTTTCAGAATCTTTTTCGGAACTCTCATCCGTCGCCACGGCGGACGAGGCAGCCGGGCGCAATGGTGGAAAATACTGGGACATTTGCGCTCGGCTACCTAAAGCCAGGGGCCACCGTTGCCAAAAGGCTGGGGAGTTTGAGACCAAGGGGAAAGTTGGACTTGGTATCAAACATGTAGCAGCTTGTGGGGCAGTGTGGCTTCGAGCCGTTTCGAATGGGAATGAGCCAGATGGCGGTTTGTAATTGTTGGGCGGCCAAGAGGATCTCAAGTGGCAAACTGGAGAAGCAAAGGGACAAATTTACCGCTATAGTCGTCGATACCCAGTTGATCAAAGGCCACTGAGAAAACGCGAGTATACGGTGTGGGGTGAAGGGGAGATGCTTCTGGATTAGAAAAGTCGTCCTACGCAGAAGCAGGCAACGGAATACATATTGATGTTACAAGTATGTATGCGGGTTGTCTTCTTCTTTCTCCTCCTCTGTTGTCCTCTTCCTTCTGCTTTCTCTTTTTACCCCCTCTCTCGCTCTCTCTTTCACAATTTTCTGGGAGTGAATGCACGCGCAAAGGGACAGATTGGAGGTCAAAAAGGATTTTGCAATCCTCGGAGGAAGATCCGATGGGCATTCAAGGGCCCTTTAGTTATACAGTAGCTCCCCATAACTCACTCTCCTAGGAGGGCTCCGTTCTGATTGGTCGGAAATTTGCGTAGCTCAATCCGCCAATGGGAGCTCATGGGGAAACGTCAATTGCGACAGACATTTTGCCGGCAACACACCAGGGACCACGTTGGTCCCCATGCCGGTCGTCGTCTACGTACTTGTCTTTTCTCCTACGGGTAAGGGACTGCTCGGCAGGGACGGATCTCATATCCAGATCCAATCGGGCCACACGCTGCTTCTTTGGCTCCTCACGATGTTTGGGACGATGGCTGAAGTGTCAGTCTCCGCTTACTGGAGACGAGCGCTGTATGCTTTACGAGAACCCAAACCTGGGGATCGTTTTTTTTTTTCAGACGGAAACTTGCCGCCTTTTCCTGCCGATTTTACAGTTCGCATCGATATTATCGCGCTTATCATCACGCCGCCCAGACTATGTTCAGTCCCGTAGAAACGCATGAGCCGCAGTATTTGCGTCTAATATAGTATAATACTTGACAAACCAAATCACCTAGAGTATGACTCTCCGCGCAAAGCCTTAGTGGCTTACATATCACCCCACGATCATCCGGAATCTCTCTCTCTCTCTCTCTTCAGCTTTGTTCTATCATATCATCTCTACTGCCCTTTGATTTTTCTTCCCTTCCCAAGTATGTATGAGGTATATGTACTTTCCACAAACCATATCTGAGCTACTTCACCTATGGCAGTAAAAGGAAAAGTAAAACTTAGGTCCCCTAAAATCCCGTCTTCTTTGGGTGTGTTGGTGTGGTTGATCCGCCACCTGTTTGCCCGCGTCCGCGCATCGCGCCTCGCTGTGGCAAATTTACTCCGTATCTCGTTTGAAACCCGCCCCCGCGATTGGCTGAAGTACCTCCGTAACTTCCACTTCCTGTTTCATGTAGTTTAACAGTAATAAGGTACACCGCTGTGTCTCGTTGGTCTCAACTTCACTCCCAGACACAACACCACCACCCAAGTAAAAATAAAAAAATGAGAGGGGCTCATATGGTTTTTAATTCATTCGAGTCAAGCATAGTTTACCCTTTGACCCATCTTTTTTCTTCCTGTGGTTCACTTTCACTGAAAACTTTTTACTAGAGATAATTGGACGGATCCATCTTCCGTCATCAATTTTAAACTACTGACCTACCCTATATCAAGTTAAGCTGGCCCACCCCTCTCTCCCCCCCCAAAGCGTGTCAAGTGTGGCATATCTACTCCTTAGAGAGTCGTCACCACGGGGTTCACTTGCGTTGCTTTTGCCCGCCTCCCCTCCCACGCCCCCCGCGGGGGCTCGCTCTACTATTGTTGGCCTGGCTTGGGCTTGGGCTTTAGCTTTGGCTTTTTTTTGGGGAGGGGGGTTCCTGGTCCTTATAAGTTATCTTTTACATGTAGTTTGTGTTCATCGAATACTAGGTACCTACCTACCTTAGGTAGGGACATGTGCGAGGCAGATGGTACGTCACACTTGGATTTATTGAACTATTAAGCCGTGATAATCCGTAACCCGTAACCTGTAACCCGAGGGGATAGGTGCTTGGTGCTTGTTGGTGACATACATATTACAACGCGAGACAGGATGTGAGTGTTAGGTGACATGAATACCTTACCTTACCTTACCTTACCTTAGCTTGCCTTAAGATAGTTACCTTTAATGTACTCAGTAAAATGAAGATGGTGCGGAGGTATGTCCTATCCAATAAACTATAATTTATGTTATATGGTAAACGGTTTCTGGTTTCATGGTTGAATATCCCAAGGTTTATGGTCCGTGGCTTTTGCTTTCTGGTTTCTAGTTCATGGATTACGAAATATGGGCTATGGAATATAAATTATGGAAATGGTCATGTCAATGGTACACTCTATACTCTGTAACACTACTCAAATACTATACCATGAATGAGTTATAATTCATACAGCGTCCCGCGGTTCTGTTGCCAACTTCTTCTTCCCCACCCCAACCGCCTCCAACTTTTCCGAATTTCATGTGACGATCCTTTTTTCAAACGTTTCTGTTTTTTTTTTTTTTTTTTTTTTTTTTTTACCTTTTCGAGTACCGGTGGTTCAATGCGTTGATAATTCCGTTTGGAGGCGGCAATGTGGCGATGTGGCGATTATGCAACGTGGCGATAGGAGTGAGAAGTGAGGAGTTGGCTAGGACTTCGCTCTACTACGCTATAGCATGGCACACGAATTGTGTCATGTCAATGGACAAGAAGCGGAAAGAGGAGGAATGCGGAAGGGTCTAGGAGTTGAGAAGGGCAAAGTCGAACGAGTCCAATGGAGAGGGATATGTATACATAAAGGAGGCCCTTAAAGAAGAAAGAAAAGAAAGAAAAACAAAACCGAAACCGAAAATAAAATAAATAAGATAAAAATAAAATAAGAGAATGGATTACAATGACGAAATACATCGTGTATAATATGAAGGAATGAGAAGAACCGAAACGGGGCGAGATATAACGAATTATTAGTCCTTAAGCTCAGAGAGAGTATGTGTGTCGACTTGTGAACACTAAATAAATACATCTACTGGGTTGATAAAATGTGACTGCACTCCGCATCAACACACGTGTAATTGATCAGTCCTATACGCTATCTGTCCGCGTATCGTCCTTTGTTATATACCGAGAAAAACAAAATACCATTGTGAGAAAAATAATCTAATAAAAGGGGCGGGGGAAGAAATATAGGAATAAACACGTCTATTTCTGCGTCTATCTATCTGTCGATTGCTTTTCCCGAAAGTGTAATACAATGTACTTGTTTATCCTTTGGTATGTTCTCTATATGTGCTCCTCCGCCTTCTTTCTTTCCTTCTCGTCAGTCTAGATTTATTCAATCCCCACTCCACCTCTGACCCCCTTCTTCCCCGTTCCATATGTAAATATGTTCAAGGTATATTTGCTCAGCTGATCAAATAGTTCCCCTAAAGGTAAGTGATTCGATTCGAGCTCTTGCTATTCGCACTTCGCAGGCAGAAGTGCTTTCCTGGCCGTAATTCATTCCTCTCTGTGTAAAGGATACGTTTGACTCTACAGACATGGCCAAGTCTTTGCGTTCCTCGATCCAACGGCCTTGACTGCGGGAGCAGCTGTGGTTCCTCGCGTTTCCCCATTCGGAGACCATAAACGGCTGTTTAGATTCTTCGTTTCAAGAGGCCCTCCTGAATGGAAAATGGGACCTGGAGACCCAATATGGACGATTAAACGCGGCCATTCCCAGGCATGTTCTCCGATTTAAATTGGACACATTCCCAGATGGAGTCCTCAGAACCGGCAAACCAGAAAATGAGAGGTTAGACTGGTATTCCAGAGCCATTGCGATGGAGAAAAATATCGGTTTATATTCCTGGATATCCCAGCTTCTCCAGAAACTTTTCGGTTGATGGAATCTTGGCTTCCGGAAAAATCCTGTCCGGACTGGTATCATCATAATAAGATCAGCTTCCTTCTTCAGCCACGATCATACCGGTAGGCTTCACTGGTAGATTGCTGTGGACTGAGGCGCCGAATTTCCGTTGCGAGGCTCTGGAGGCTGGCCATCTGCGCACGAAGGTGCTCATGTCCGGAAATATCCTGGGGATCCTGGAGAACATTCAATTGGCCTTGCAGAGTAGATATCCGGTGCGCCCATTGGTCCTCCATTTCCTTGAGGTGCCTTACCTCCTCCGTCTGAAGAGCTTCCAAGTGCACGGCCATGGCAGGTGTGCTCGGACGAGAATCCCGCGAAGAGACAGACTTTGACCGCTTGACTACATGGGCATCTACGCTGGATGCGCCCTTCCGCTTGCGAGAGGCCTGAAGTTGAACATTGCTTGCGTGGCCGCTGACTGGCGACGCTGCAGGGGAGGTGCTCCCGGTTGAAGAAGGGCCTTTGTAATCGTGCACTCGTTTCATGTGGTCATACAAATTCCATCGACGAGGAAATCCGTTTCCGGGAACTGAGCGGTCACATCCTTCATACGAGCATAGGTGAGGCTTTTCACCATGGCCGTGCATCCCATGGGCTTCTCTTTCATGTCGCAAAAGACATGCAGTCGATGAAAATCTAGATTCCAAACAAGCGACAACCTTGCATCGATACGGCCGAAGGTGGGAGTCGACATATTTACTAACCGCCAAAAAATAGATCAGTCATCGTCGCGACAGGTATCAGGTAAAAGTACTATGGAACTTACTCATAATTGCACTTTAATTTAGCAGGCTTGTGAGCGCATCCCTCTTGACCCTCAAAAGGGCAATGATAAAGACCATCTGCCTGCGGCGCGGCTTGATATAGCGGATTGTCTCGAGCTGGACCGTTCTCGCTATCCTCCTGTCTCTCGTGACGCGAAACATTATCCTGGACGGAGCGAGCAACGTGCCGTGCAGCCGAAACGACCGGCCGAGGCTTCCCGGTCACTGATTTTGAGATTCTGATGGTGGGATACATGTTAGAACAGTGCTCCACTGGAGGAAACTGGATAACCTGCCTAGCAGCTTGCTGGCGCTGAAGAACTCCTCGGGGAGAGAGCATGGGCTTAGGATCACTCAAGTCTTCAAACAACGGCTGGCCAGGGGAGCCAAACGCGCTTCCTTCGATTGAAACGTCGCCGGTATGTGTGAATGACGACCTCCTTGAACTAGGCTGTATTGCTAAGAAATCTGCCGCTTGGCCAAAGGCAGGGGTGACAAAGTCAGCCTGAGGCGGCGAGAATGGTGACGCCAGCTTCTCTGAATCAATATTTGAAACACTTGGCTGCAGGGAGCTCATTGAGGGAGCCTCGCTAATACTGCTGAGAGTGTCAATCGACTGCGGTGCTCCAGGAGACCAAAAGCTCAGCGGCCCTGGCAGCTCGCTGTACGAATTTGACAGTGGAGCTTCGTAGTTATATACCGGCGAACAGATAGTCTCGGTCTCTGAAGCAGTGGAGAGAGATGCGGATGGCCACATGGTATTGACATTGTACAGAGGGCGCAGCGGGTCTTGGCCGACTTGAGAGGGAGTCTCGAACATAGGGAAATCCCCATTCTCGCTAGCATCCGCTCGTACCTGTGCATATGAGCAATCCGTGTTCTCTGGGACAGCAAAGTCATCTTCTCGCGCATTAAAACCCTGAGAAGCCTCATTGAAAAATGTCTGTATCCGGCTGGAATCCTGAGTGGGAAAGAAATGTCCGTTCAAACGGGAAGTAGAAATGGTTCCACCACGGCCTGAACTTCCGGTAGACAAAGGGTTCCAAAGGTTCTCATTTGAAGGAACGGCCGAATCCATCCTTGTTTGACTTGGGTAGGATAACTCTGCGCTCTGTCTGGCAACGGGCCGAAGATCCAGGGTCATGTCAAAGTTCTCTCCGGCAGAAACGGATCCAAACTGGAACGGCCTTTGCTCCCATGAATGGCACCCCTGGAAAAAGGATCCCTGGCTGGGTTGATCCACGGATTGTTCTGATGTCCGGCTATCCATTCTGGCCGCTTGAGACCTGGACTTTGAGTTTACAGAACTCTGAGAGGAGATACGAGGGATATCCTGTTTCGCTTGACAGCTGTTTATGGGGGAAAGGTCAGTATACGGTCCCTTTTACATAAAAATGTTTGACAACTTGAACACCATTGCGCCTAAACAGAAAAAGCAAAATGCAGAGAAAGAAAGGAACAAGATTAAGCTAAGCCCTGCCATTATTTACGTTAGCAAAGACATGGTAATATAGGTATTTCAAGTACAGACCTTCAGTTAGGTTCTCGATGATTGCTTTTCATTCCAGAATTCCAGGGCGGAGTCGTCGGAGTTGTCCAAGTAGGTCACATGTCAAAAATCCAAAGCAAGGCACAGGAATCCAGGCAATTCATTTCCAGGGAAAATAAAGTTGAGATTGAATGTTCGACTAAGCCAAGGAGAAAACGGAACCAAAGTTGCCAGAGGAACAACTTGGGACATCGCATTGTTCATCTTCATCTTCATCGCATCGTTAGTCTCAATATCACCCGTTTCGCCCGGAGAAGAGCAAAGAACAGCGAAGTTAAACATGTTGGGATAACAAAGCTTACGTATTTCATGCGCTTGAACGGTATCAGTCCGGCCGGCACATTTTGTAAATGACACGACTGCACAGGATTCCAGGTGAGATTCAAGGCGGCTTAGCATCATCCTGCAAGGAAAATGCAAAATTCCAAAGCTGAAATATTCCATTGGCCAGAAAACGGAGGTCCAAGTACATCTATGGGATCCAAATACGGCATTTTTGATACGAGAAAGCGGTCCAGGGTAAAGATGTCCAGGCAAACGGCCTTTTGATAAACGAAGAAAAAGAAATACTCCAGAGAAACCTCGAAGGCATTGCAGTCCATGTTGTCCGGCAAAAAAAATCCAGAAAGGGTAAAGTCAAGCGGCCTGATCCAGTAACAGGGAAGCGCTGCGACGTGGTCGTCAGCAGCTAATGCATTTCAGTTAAATACCTCTTTTCGCTGGCCAGTGAATAGGACTAGCTCAGCGGAGGACGGACAACTCAATTGCCGCGGGTCCACTCGACCCTACAGCGAGTGTGCACCTATCCTCGAGGCAGTGGAGGCGCTGGCCAATGGGCCAGCTCTCCGGTCCAGCAAATCGGCGCAGTGGCACGATGAGACACGTCCAGGTTCGGAAATATAGGGATTGGTTTTCCGAGTTGGGCGGCCGTGGCAGGAACCAGCGACCTATGCAAAACGAACAGGATTGATGGAACTGGATCCATTAGGTACGGCCCAATGTCGTCCTCTGTGGTCCTATGGGTTGTGTCCTTGCTGGGATGCTGGGGCCGAGAACATAAAAGAAAAACCTAAATGGGATCCGGGGGGGGAAATTGTCCTCTGGTTCCTGGGAGTATTGATAATCCATGGCTATAACTCCTGATTAACGGAAAAGATGGTGGACTCCTGTTCGTCCAAGCTGGACTTGGTGGCCTTATTGGAAGACAGGACTGCGAACCGGAACCTACCGGGCAGAGAAAAGAAACAGAACAATAAAATAAAAGAAAAAGCAAAGATATAAGATAAAAAGTACATAAATGTTCGGCAACAGCCCGTTGGCCACCAATATGAAATAGATCAAAATAATAGAAAATATTTAAAAAGGGCGTTACCTGATGCGGGCGTTCCGGCAATTTCGACGATTGATCATTCTCTGGCCAGAAGGACTCATGCAATCATTGGTTGACCTCGACCCCAGAAACTAATATAAAATAGTTTGCGAGGGTGAAAGAAAGGAATAGAGAAGAGACGTTTGGTTTGAAAATGTTGGCGTATTTGGAAGGTCAAATAGCAGCTAAAAGATATAAAATGGTTTGTCGTATGAATGATCTACCTGAAGCAGTTCATCCGAGGATATAGCTCTGTGTGATTCAAAGAGAAAGAAGCTGTGATGAAGAAGGAAAAGTTCATCTGGCTCCGCGGGCGGGGGGAAGGGCGTCCTTAAAGCGCGCAGAGAGAGACACAGAATTCGCGCGGGACCAGAAGAGGGGGTGTATGCGAGCGAGAGTCAGTAAATCCCGTTTCGTGATGGTGACTGGGGTTGCATGCCGCGCAACGTGCCAGGGTTCGGGGAAGAAGGGATCGCTGGTGGTTGGACGACACATGGCTTCAGAGTGACTTTTTTGGCGACTTTGCAGGGGTTTTGAATGCAGTATCAGCACTTACTGCACAAGTAGGGCGCAGTCATCAAGCCCCTCCTCAGCAGAAGAAGCAAATGAAAGCAGAGTGTAGCGATACAAGCTTGACACGCGACAGCAGAAACTAAAAGGATTGGATACAACGGGATGGAGCGGGCCGGCCGAAGAAGCAAGCCACTGGTCACCGTCACACTCTTGGCTTCCCCTTGGCTGCACGTTGTTCCCACCCCCTCCCCCTTTTTAGGCAATTCATCGTCCGACGTGGACGGCTCACAGCGACTCACCGACCATTGCAACACAACACGAATGTCAACATCCCTGACCTTTGGCTGTGTAATAGAGTAATACGTTGTACTCGTAACAGAAAGCGCAGAGATATTGGCCGAGGATCCACTTTTCTTGCTCTTCCTCTTGTTTCCCCTTTTCCTGCCATCGATGATCAATCTCCATGACGGTCACATCGTCGATCTATGGGTGCCAATCATGTAGATGGAGTTTGCACGTCGATTTCACCCGCGATCGGCTGCTCTGCCCTGTTGATGTTCGCTTGGTTGCTTTAGCCGCCGGAGTTTCGCCGGCGTAGGGGACCGAAACCCCTAAATGACGTCCTCCCATCATATGTCGCTCATGAGAGCCTCGTGTTTTCCGCATTCAAAGGGCTCAATAACCAGGCATGATGCTTGACTGCGACCTCTTTTCAGGGCGTACACCCGCGAATACCGCGTTTTAATATAACTTTGCGCCTTGGCAAGGAAATTTGTAATCTCCGTTGCGGGTCACAGATGAAGGTGCTCTTCTTGCTACTGCCGACGTGCACTGGCCTCGGTACTCGTCGCCGTTACAATCGTCGCCACTTACATTCAGAAACGGTCATGAGGCATTTCAGAAACGTATAAATTCGTAGGCACGACGCGCATTCATTACACAGCAGATGGTGTAGAAGTTGAGGAGAAGCAGGAAACGGTTTCCGAATATGTCGACGAGAATGTTTCTGGAAGGAAGTCGTTGCGGAGTGAACAACAAAAGGTCACACAAAAAATGACCGTGGGCGTGGCCGGCGAAGCCTTTTATCCTTCCGTGCAGGGCGACGCTCATAATTGATCACATCTACTAAAGTCTTCACAGTGGGGACGCTGAGTTGTCCTACCCAGGGCTGGCTTGTGCATGATGCATCCTGCCAAAAAGAGTCACTACAAGGGGGCAGGAAAAGACGTGGGGGATTGGGCAGCAATGCTTCATCGCCCTGCCTTCGTCTTCCCCAGATTAAGCTACGAACATACTGTGCGTGGTGGTGAAGAACCCTAGCTAGGCAGATGTTAGCCTTTTTGCACTTAACATAGAAAATGCTGTGAAGAAGAGTGTTGCAGAGACAATAGCATCAGATAGGAGCGAAAGACGATGGTAATGGTTTTTCGTTCAGTGGTCATTGACCTCAGTTGAACTATGCATTTTTTGGATCATCAGAGTGCCAGGTATACCATCACAAGGACAGGGTCCAAGTATGGTAGAAATTGTGACAAAAGGGTTCATGAAATTAGATTGAATAAAACTTACCAAAGATGGAAACCTGTCCAGAATATGTGAACAAGCTTGGCATTCCGAACGATAAGAGCTGGCGATCATTGCCCCCTTTTCGAAGACTTCTGGAAGACACAGTCCCGACGTCAGGGGTCATCACAGAATGCCCTGATCGACAGCGAGCACAGCGAATTCCCATGATCTCATACTTCAGCTCAGGTCGACCCCTGACAGGAACACAAGGCGTCAAAAAGATGTTTCATCGACATTGCGATAATCTGCCTTTGGCAATAATGTGCCGCTTACGACAGATGATGGAATAATCAATTTCATTTCTCTTCAACGGATGATATAATGATCATCGCATTGACTCCGGAAGCCTATCGCTTTCATTTGCCACTGAAAAGGCCACTGATGACATTGTTCCGTGCTTGGATTGAGAGAAGGGTTTGGAGCTTCAGGTCATGAAGAAATACTGCGAGAAAATGTTTACTGGTTATGTAAGCAGGCGCTAACCGGATACACTTTTTAGCCCGAGCAGCTCGATGGGGGCTATACCCCCATCCAACTTATGAGGGTGATAAAATTGGAACCTTGAAGGAAGAAAAATAGCATTATGAGGACTGTCTAAGTGGGTATCAGCTTGGATTTTCTCGTAGCTAAAACTCCTAAATGATTTTTTGTTTGATCATTCTTGTAGGTTTATACATAAACATTGAAAGCGTGATATCAATATGTCAATTAAACCCCAAATAATCGGACAGCTCCGCAGTAAAATCCCCAACCCAGCATATCTCCTAGATTGCAAAACGGTTATTCTTATGAGAAAAAAGGAGAAAGAGATGAAAAAATGAGCGAAAAATTTCAAATTATGATATATGTACGAAGTACGAAGTAGATAGCTATCTATTTTGGATCATTCGTTGTGCTCAGCTCTTGGTTTGGGTTGGCAAGCTTGGGCCCGTGGCTGTGTTCTGCTACTGATGCGCCACATGGGATCCTGGCAAGCACTAGCCACATCCTTCAATGACACCAGCTGCTGTTGGCCCGAAGCTCAACGTAGCATTATCATGATCCTAGTTGAGAACAAATAGACCAACAATGGCGAGAGATGCTCGAACGGCCACACAGGGACTTAGTCCAGCATCAGTAGATCTTACCAGACTGCTTTCTCGTCTAGAACGCGTTATATTACATCCCGACAATCCCGTGGATTTAAGCCGATCTCCTTACGAGCGGACCAAAATCGGTGCAGTTAGTAGTCCCAGAGAAAACACAGCCATTCCTTCATATGTATGATGTGGTAGTCTGACCTTCTTTCCCTGTATAGAATTTAGAATATGCTCGCTCTTTACTACTGCGCTTAGAGCATGAGAATTCGGCAGTCAGGATACAATCAAAAAAGCATAGCGCTCAAGTAGATTTGTCGCAAAAACGCGAATTAATCAGGAAATTGAATGAGCGCTTATACGAGCTGGGGCAGGTATGATTGGACTACCCAAGAAAAATACCTGAGAAACGCACAAGCTAAAAGCAGGCTTCCAGGTTGATGATGAGGCATGGCAAGAAGACGAAGTCGAAACTAATAGCGATGACGAAGCCGAGCGCGAAGCCTTTCCCAGGCCGACTGACGGGGGAAAAAAAGAGAATGAGGTACACGCGGAATTCGGTGGTTTGGATCAGAAGGAGCGTGCAAATTACAATGGCGGAGCAGAATCCTCAAACACTCTACGATCACGTCGCCGTGTGTCTCTTCCCACGGATAGCGGTTTGGCGACAGGCAGCTCCCTTTCACAAACTGCGAAGACCGAGAATCTCTTGAGCCACAACCGCACAGAGCAGGAATCGCTTACCACTTCGCTGCTCAACATGGCTGAGGCGCTGAAGGCCAGTTCACTGCGGTTTGGCCAATCGTTAGAAGCGGAAAAGGAAATTCTAGATCGAGCCGGACAAGGACTGGAGAAAAATGTGTCATCGATGGAGGCTGCTGAAAAGCGCATGGGGACTCTCCGACGGATGACTGAAGGAAAAGGCTGGTGGGGACGGATGCTCATGTACGCCTGGATAACGGGATTGATGATCCTCGCATTCGCCATTGTCTTTGTTATGCCAAAACTCAGGTTTTAAAGAGCATGTCCATCGGCGTTGAGAATTGGTTTGAGATGGTATGCGTCAAGCTAAGATTGCGCAGCATGCATTAACGGACAAGTGCAGGTTTGAAATCTGCGATGATTCGAAGCCGGCAAGATTCTAAAGTTCTCCACGGCGAATCGCCCATTCAATACATCTTCTACATGCACAGAGCTTGATGAAGGTTGAGACCGAACATATTTGAAATGCAAGAGCTCGATCTGAGCAATAAGAGAGCTTTCAGCGCGGAATATCAGCTTGTTCTAAACCCACCTCAGGATCGTGGGCCCTTCGTCAAATGACAACAATTGCATCAGTCCGCTGATGCAGTACAATTTTGCGCACAGAGGCTTCCATCTGGCGAAGCCAAAAGCCTCACTTTCCTCATGAAATCGCAAAAGCTCAAACCCTTGCATGAACTCAATTTGAGAATTTCAAATCGGCCATACAAGCTCTGCCGAAGCAATTTTCCGAAACTTTCGAACGAGCTCAATCGAGAAGCCTATTTCTACTCATCAACCTTCCCGCAAATATGAATCACCATCACCGGTGTGGAAGAGGGTCGTATTTCGGGTCCAGCCGCAGCCTGCCGCTGCACACTCTGCAGTCGCGGTGGTCGTATGCCTCTCGCCCCAAGCTTATCCGCAGTAATAATGTCTCCGCCTCGACCTCCACAGCAGCAAGCTCCAATGCCGCCGCTTGCGAGATTGTCGCCGATGCGCGCATCTCGGTAAAGAGATAATCGTCTACACTGTTTGGATCGCTCTCAATATCGACATATATTGGCTTTTCGGAATCGTCGTTGAGAAATGTATCATGAAATGGGCCAGACGCTCTCTCCCCATTCCTCAGAGGAACGGCCGGTATCATGCTGATGTACATCTGCGCCTTTGGATGAGACGCTTGCAGCAACCTCTGCGCCCGTTCTTCTGTTCTCCTTTTCAAAACATTGTATTTCCTATTGACCGACTGGATATTTAGTTTGAGCTCATGAGCTCTGGCATAGAGATTGTGTAGCTTGTCGACTAGTTGAGTAGACGGATGCAGGTTCTGCCCATGGCCTTGACTGTTCGGAGAACGCCTGTGTGCATTTTCCGGGAGAGCACTACCGTGCTGGACCTGTCAGAGATTGTCAGCTCCAGAGTACAACATAGAAGCCCCGTATGGATGACTATAGCTAAGGTCACGGCAGATTGATGCTCGCTATCATGAACTTAATTAGTGAGGATGGGCAGAGACTGGTGAAAGCGCTCGGGAAATGTATTTGTGGCGCGGGATTTATCGTAGAGAATGGCCCAGAAATTTCTTGTGTTTGTCATGATAGGAAGAGTGCATTTCCAAAAATCTGATTCTGGGTAGAAGGTGGTTTCGTTGTCCCAGCTGTGAACGCGTCCTATCCGTCATCCATCTCACTGAAGCTATGGAGAGTTCTACTCACATGTTGCCTTTCCATCGTCGAATAATTGATTCCACGCGCTTTTGGGGGCCCCACCGCTCCGCACTGCAGTCTATACGTTGGCTGAGTCCTGAATCGATATTACGAGTATGGCTGAGGATTCGTTTGTATAAAGGGTGGAACTGTAAGGATGAGACACGATAAATGAGAGAGAGCTTGATTCCGAACATGTAGTTCAACCGCTTGAACATGGTAGCCGAGTGACAGAATTGTAGAGGTGAATCACGGTTGCTACGGTAGTCCAGAGTCATGCCTTTCTTCTTCAGCGAATCTGTATCAAAGAGATTCGAATGGCGAGATCCAGGCCTTCCTGCCTAGATAGGTCTACACCGTCAAAACATGCAAACCGCGACATAATTACAGAGGAGGCAGAAGAATCGAGTCTATCATTTATATTCTACACTTTGGGTGATTATTAAAGAAAAAAGGAGGACAGCGTAAAATACAGATCAGACTTATATCCATCTAGATATTAGAACATCCAATCAAGCTTGCATCTTCAATGAATGTCTGCCTTCTCCAGGCGAAACAGAGACGGTACTATCCAAGAACAGACCATTTCAAATACAAGCTCTCTATAACCTGGATATTTCCAAACATAATAACAAAATTAGGTATGTGTCTTTATATCGGCGCCCAAAATGACAAAAAGATATATTTCATCCCCCACGGTTCCTACAATGGAAATATATCCATGCCACGATATAAGCTGTTGCCAGACAGTTAAATCGCACATAGAGTTATGGATATAGGAGTTCACATAACCACGCAGCAGCCTTCCAGCTTCTTGAAAATCTTTGGGACAACCTTCTTTACGATTTCCTCAACCTCATCAGGTTGCTGCTGTTGCTGCTGCTGTTGCGGTTGCTCCTGTCTTCCATAATAGGGCTGTTGCTGCTGGCCAGGATAGCCAGGCTGGTATTGCTGAGGGCGTTCTTGCTGGCTTGGATGGCCGGCAAAATGCTGAGGAGATGGCTTCTGCACCGGGCCGCCCTGCAGGTTGATATAGATCCGACCAGCGTTTTCCTCAGTCTCGTAATTAAGTCCAAGATCGCGGCAAAGCTGCTCAACTTTGGGCTTCAATTTCTGAAGATGATTGGCAGAATGGTTGCCCTTGCCGACAATGCTGCAAAATTAAACAAACTTTAGCTCGCATTCCACCGTTTTACTGATGGGCTCTCGCGAGTAGCCCTGATGATTCGCGAAGTGGCATGCAGACTTACACATGCAGATGTGTTTGGCCCTGCGCCTGCGCAGTCCTTATGCGCTGCTCTAAAATATCTTCGGCTTCTTCAACAAATTGCCCGTGAAGGTCAATTGCGTCGTCCGCTACACGGCCTTGCGCGTTGTTCTCTCGAAATATGAACTCGGACGCTTGCTTGTTGTAGTGCTCGGCATTCCGCTGGTGTTTGTCACCCTCGTCAAACAATCTGTCGGCCTCCTGCCTGTCGCCTCGATCTTTGGCCTCGTGCGCCTAGACAATATTAGCAAGTCGTAATTGCAAATCGGAGCGCGTTTTCAGAGACGGACTCGCTGGGAGCACGAGTGACGCTTGTCGCGTTCCTGCCGCGCAAGGTCTCGAAGCCGATCATATTCAGCTTCCGCATCTTGGCTCTGGGAATGACTGAAGGCTTTGAATAAATGTCAATGCTCGGAGATTCTTTAAGCTTTGCATAATCGAGGTCGAGAAAATTACTTACCACCGCCCCCAAGCTGGGTCAGTGGGTAAGACATTTGTGCTGCACCTTCCAAAGAGCGAGAGAACAAGTTCCAAAATCAACAACGAAAGAAGCTGAAAGAAACGGCAGCGTCAGTCTTTCCCGCAAGACAGCAAGCAAGCCAGAGGGGACTGAAGTGGCCGGGAGTAGTGGCCCTTGGGTCTCAATCCGGGGGAAATTTCGCGGCCAATCGCAGTTTTCCGATCGAGCTAGCCGGAATCGTCTTATGGGTCTACTGATAAGTTACTTTCGATCTGATAAAATTGTCACTCTTTATTTAGACGTATGGTGATGATGATGATGCATGTGAGCACATTTTACTGATTCATACGGCTTGCATATTCCACAATCCAATCATGTTCTCGTTATAAATATTGCGCTTTTTGAATGAGGATGGATTCAACGGTCGCGTATATGAAATTCTATACGCAGCATCAAGCAGCCGTAAATGATCAACTTTTGTCGCTATAGTTGTCACGAGATCAGCCACAGAGGCTGATGCTACGTCCTTTTAAACATGGATCAAATGCCACAGGAGATACTGGAACTCATTTTCAGTCACTGTGACTTTACATCCTTAAAGCAAGCTCGGCTGGTTTGTAGGAGCCTGGCAGACGCGATAGCCCCTACAATATTCGAAGTTGTTTGGATCGCTCTGCTTCCAGAGAGCTTGAGTAAGCTCGAACAAATATCACGACATGAGATCTACAAATCTTACGTGAGGAAAATTGTTTACTTGGGAGACATTTTGCCTGCGTTTGGCAGTCTGGACCGATGGAAAACTCAAATAGATGAGCGTCCGCGCATTCGGGACTTCATTCACTCAAAATTGGCTCTAGCGGCAGTCAACACTTCCCCTCAGTGGCTTCGAGAACATGACATGATGGCTAAGCGGGAATGGCTGAGCCTTCCTCGCATCGTCAGCTCACCAGAAGTGGTTGGAAACAAGTACAAGCGCTACCAATATCAAATGGCTGCACAAGCCGATATGATACGGACCGGTTTCGACATGTCCATCATTCTAACCGCGGTTGGCCGACTCGAGAACCTCAAGGACGTTGTGGTCGAGACATGTCACTACATGGATGCTAATCGGCAGCCGTTATGGTCAAGTTTCCGCGAGGAGACACTCATTGGCCCTGATGAGTGGAACGAAGTAAGGCGGCGAAGAGAGGACGAGTGGCGGCGTGCTGTGGAAGGTGTTCGGCACATTTCCAGCCTCCTACTAGCAATCCATCGAGCTGGCCTGCAGCCGCGAAGCCTGGAGTTTCAGACTGTAGGACTTGCGTTTTGGGATCAAAATCCCATCAGCTTTCTTGAGGGTATCCCTTCCCAGTGGACAAAGCCGTTGATGAGGGGTGCCCTGCATAACCTCCGGCGGCTGAAGCTTAGAGTTGAATACGATGTCTTCGCCTGCGATGAAATTATGGCAGGTCTTCGGGAATTTCTACTGGAGGCTAATGAGCTTGATGATCTTTCGCTGGAGCTAGCCGAGGAAAACAATGAAGGCAGCCTGCTTCATGAGCAGTCGCCCAAAGTGTTAGGTCTTCTAGACGATCTAACTTGGCCACGACTTCGCAAGCTCCTTTTGAGCAGCCTTGCACGTGAAGATAAACTCATCTCCTTCCTTGGTCGACATGCATCGACATTGAAAAACCTCACACTCATTGATGTGATTCTGGTCGAGGGGCAGGGATCTTGGAGCTCAGTGATTCGACAACTGCCGCATGTCCTGTCCCTCGAGAAAGTATATTTGGAGGGGCTCTGGGACGACCATTTCGGATCAGAGGCGTTACTCTTGGAGAATCTCGGTGGGGACTACGAAGCGGCTATCGACCGATACGTCCTCGGGGAAGGGCCATTCCCCCTTCTCGACCGATATATCTTTGAGAGTACGCCCGAGCATTAACGGAATGGGCTTCTTTTGTTCAGTCATGGATGTTGCATGTGCGCGGCATTGGTTCTAGTTTCAAGATACGACATGAAATCTTCATGAACCTTGGACAAGACCTCATTGGTCAAGGCATGAATCTCTTCAGGTTGAAATAAGCGATTCAAATGATACTTTTAAGTTAGAGATTTGTTCACCGATCCATTGTTCAGGGTCCGAGCGGCAGTCGGTGTTGCTCTATTTATGACCTTGTTGCACCGGATGTGTCACTCTATGTGTTACAAATAACTCTCCCTACATTGAACGTGAGTCTGATAGATGAACAGCGGGGCGATCAGGAGGGTATATTTTGGGCACCCCTTGCCTCAGATTCCAATGCGGTGTCATGGGTATAGACTAACAGCAATTCATCACGTGTTCGCTCTCT
This sequence comes from Xylona heveae TC161, assembly GCF_001619985.1. Classification (NCBI taxonomy): domain Eukaryota; kingdom Fungi; phylum Ascomycota; class Xylonomycetes; order Xylonales; family Xylonaceae; genus Xylona; species Xylona heveae. Next base: position 1,507,607 of record NW_017264196.1, on the reverse strand, counting down.
GGGGAAACGAAAGGCTGAACAAGGTCCTTGAATCGCTTGTTGTTGACCGCCGCACCATACGGGACGAGCATTCGTCAAACCATGCTTGTGCTGTATGCATGATGACGGGCTGGGAACCGTTTCCTAGGCGCGATTTGATTTTGCCCGAATGGCCTGAGTTGGTTGCCAACGCCGTCTGGCCGCCATGTCTCTCTCTCGCTAATTTCAAAAGAGCCTTGTCGGAGTAACGTCCCTTGGTCCCTGGCTCCACTGTGAAGAGAAAATATTACAATTGAGTACCCCTTTGGATTCTTATTTCTCGGACATCCCGACTGAACAATTGCCGCCAAGCAACGGCAAGAAAGGTCACGGAATATGAAAGCTTTCAAAGAAGTCGCGCCATCTCCTCGACCGCCATTTTGAAGCTGCAGGGCAAAGTACTGCACGATTACGATGCGTTGGGTTTTATGTCTACTAGTTTTACTCGGCGTGCAGTGGCAGGACGCAGCTCGACCACATTCCTCAGCTTCGTGATTTCGATGATTGTCTGGGATAGCGTAGACTTTTCATTACGAAGCTCTTTGCATCATAATCGTCTTATCATTAGATGAGCACCTGCATAGGGACAACTCTGAAACGGCACGGAGGTGAAAAAAAAAGGAACCGCAAGTATGAAGCACTGCAGTTATTCTGGACAGAACGGGAAGAGCCGAAACAATGGACTTTTAAACATTTCAAAGAGACCCCATCATCACTCTAGGGCGGATAGCCGAAAGAGATTGCAGATGAGGTGACGTTAGCTCAGAAAACATTGAGTGAGAAAGATAGGGAGGGCCATCTCAGGGGCTCATCATTAGAGCTCTCACACATGCTGCAGGAGAGGCTAAACAGCTCTTGAGCCGCACCAAACTCGGTACAGAAGGGAATAGTAAAAGACCGAAAAAACCGATCGTTAGTAGTGTGGCCCTGTCGCACTCTGATGCACCGGCGCAAGCGGCCGTTGAAGATGGAAATTACGGGACCGCAATACTATCGAGTTGAAGGCGAAGGAAAGCTGCTCTCACTACGGACCCGCTCTGAAGCTAACGCTGGTTAGTCCAACGGGAATTGACCTCTTTCCAGAAGAGAAATGCCCCGTCCTTTCAGGGTCGCCATGTGCGAAGCTGGGTTCCTCTGGGTCGCTATCCGCTCAATCTGGATCATCACATCAATCTTAGCTGAAAAAGTCTTGTCCCGTGCTTCATATGTCATTACGTGGGTGAAAGTTGCCTGTCCAGCTTGGTCTCTGCTCAAATCCTCCCGCATAATTTTTGGTGGTTCGGCGATCGCGCAAACCCAGCTGGCATCTCCTAGAGAGGGAATAGATGCGAGGTTGGCCGGTGATTGGCCAGTTGTTCATTCGAACAGAGAATGGTCGCGGCGGGTCGGCGGGTTCCACGGTTCGCTTCAGGGACCTGTCGGTACTCTATCCGCATTTTGCGACGCGATCAGGAAGGAAAAATGGGGGGTCTAAAAGGGAATAAGGGTAGTCGAAAAGTTAAAATACCAGCCGAGCAACTGAATAGCAGAAGCAAAAAAAGAAGTCGGCGCCGCATCACGGACACGGAGGCCCTTGCGGAACCCGATGGAGGGGTATTCCAGTGCAAAGAGCAGGTCTTGTACGACGTGAGCAATGGCTAACCACAGTCGACATTCAATCGTGGTTGAATGCGATGCAATTGTAATGCCGGAGCTGATCTTTCTGGGACCCGCCATCACGGCGACCACTATCAGCACCACCTTGCCGTCGGCATCGCTCCTTTTGCTCTTCCATTGTAGTGGTCATGGATTCGGTTCCCTTGCGCCCCCAAAAAAAGGGCCCAAGCCGTAGACATGATTTTGTGGTACAGTGGCCCCCAGCCAGTGTGGCCCGGTGAATTTAAGCTAGTTGGTTGGTGTATGTGTGCAGTTCATGGGCTGGGTGCCGGAGGCTGGTCGCTTACCTTGCATAGGTAGCGAGGATCCGGGCCGGCCGGTTCTTGAATGAAGCTGACCGAGAGGGGAGAGAAAGAGACTGTTGTGAGCAGAATAATACGCGATGTGCTATTGCAAAATATGGATTGAGAGATTGCCGAGAGAAGGCTGGATAGCTCTGGCCCGATAGATGATATGACAGAGGACAGCTTCTGTAGCTTTTGATCCATGCAGGATTGACAAGAGATTATCGCTTGGCAAAGGTTGTAGGGCATAGGCACGAAACACAAGGCCGAGGCAACACGCAAGAGGGGACGCATCAGAAAAAGAGTAGGCTGGAAAGTCCATGATGGTTGTCACGACAAAGGCAATTGAAAGGGGCATGGAACAGCCCCCCTATCTTTGTTGCTGATGAACGACGAAGCGCCTCACGAAGACAAAAGGCGACACCTACGATTTAAAGAGGGCGACGATGATGTTTCGTAGACATTAAACACTCCACTTTTGACGCCCCCTAAACTTTTGGCGGGCAAGCTTTTTTTTTTGTCTTTTTTTCCTTTGAGCTTACCGGTAACTGATCGTAGGTAAGTAAGGTACCTACGGTCAAACTCATCGATAGGTACACTTTTGCACCCTTTTCCCTTTTCCTTTTGCAACCAGCCGGCTCGATCCATGACCCATCCCTGGCGTGGGCCCCGCCACTAAGACTAAACGAAAAGACCGAAACACTTTGTTTTTTCCCTTTGGTGTCTCTTCGCTTCTAACGAACCCAAAACTTCCCCCCCCTTACGACCCTGGATGAGTTTCCCTTTCGAGAGTGGAAAAAACCGTCTCTCTCTCTCTGTGGTTAAACGACTCAATTCATTTGGCTTCTTACTCAATCATCGTCGTTCCCGTACTTCTTTTCTACTTTTTAACTAGCAGTACTCTCTACACGGCACTCCCTTCTGCCCTCCTCCCCCCCAATTTCCCGAAGCTAAGCTGACTTGAACTTCTCCGTCCCCCGACGAAACGTCGTCTCGTCTCGACTCGTCTCATCCTGTCTTTTCTGCCCGTACATCCCCTTCCCGCTCTTCCTCTTCTCATCTTTACTTTTCTCATCCCCTTCCTCAACCTTAGTCCCTTTGTCTTCTTAATCCAACCAGGATTAGACCTGGTTGTCGTGCAGGTGATCCGAAAGGTTATCGCCAGCTTCGTTCATCATCATTTCTGACCTTACCTTTTCTACTTCTCTCACACTACTTTTCTCGTCTCTCGCGACGTGCCATTAAGGAGGTCTCCGAGCTACTTTTTCGGCCATCTCACTTTTTAATACTCCATTTTTACGGCGCAACGTGATCTGATTGTGAGTCCCGACCTTCGAATTTGGATTTCTTCGCATCGAGAGGATGGCAGCGAGCTCCTGTAGTTTCATAGCTCCAGCTGTGAACGCTATTTTGGAAGTACAGAGGAGGGAGCGTTGTCCATTGGTCAATGGCTTCATCCAGTGTGCGAAGCTGAGCTTCAACCTCTTTTTCTTTCCCCCCCCCGGCTGCGCAACTGAAGGATTTGTGTGCGTGCTAACACCTCTCTCTCCAGGCGTCTGTCCCTTTTTTTCTCCCCATCGATAGTATTTTCCCAGTCAAACACATTCGTAATAATCAGTCAAGATGGGTTGCGGAATGAGCACCGAGGATAAGGAGGGCAAGCAGCGTAATGAAGAGATTGAGAACCAGCTCAAGCGCGATAAGATGATGCAGCGCAATGAGATCAAGATGTTGCTTCTGGGTAGGTGCAGAATCGGCAACCGAATTCGTCAAGGTGGCATTTTGGTTAACGGACTGTAGGCGCCGGAGAGTCTGGCAAGTCAACCATTCTCAAGCAGATGAAGCTCATCCACGAGGGTGGCTACTCCCGGGATGAACGCGAATCTTTCAAGGAAATCATCTTCAGCAACACTGTTCAGTCGATGCGCGTCATCTTGGAAGCAATGGAATCCCTCGAGCTTCCTCTCGAGGATCCTCGTACCGAATACCATGTTCAGACCATCTTTATGCAGCCCGCTCAGATTGAAGGTGACAGTCTGCCGCCGGAGGTCGGCAACGCCATCGAGGCGCTCTGGAAGGATGCAGGCGTGCAAGAGTGCTTTAAGCGTTCGCGCGAGTACCAGCTTAACGACTCGGCCAAATAGTATGTACATTCTCGGAGAGATTGCGCCAGCGGAGCCACGGCGAGTTTTTTACAATCGCGCCACTGGCCGTTGCTCCACATGTTTAAAGTCGAATGTGTCGCTGACAGTTCATTTTTTAGCTACTTTGACTCCATCAGCCGCATCGCCCAACCTGACTACCTCCCGAGCGACCAGGATGTCCTCCGATCCCGTGTCAAGACCACTGGTATCACCGAGACGACCTTCATCATTGGCGACCTTACCTACCGTATGTTCGATGTCGGCGGTCAGCGATCTGAGCGTAAAAAGTGGATCCACTGCTTCGAAAATGTCACCACGATCCTTTTCCTCGTCGCCATCTCCGAGTACGATCAGTTGCTGTTTGAAGATGAGACTGTCAACCGTATGCAAGAGGCCTTGACCCTCTTTGATTCCATCTGCAACTCGCGCTGGTTTGTGAAAACGTCCATTATCCTCTTCTTGAACAAGATCGACCGCTTCAAGGAGAAGCTGCCCGTCAGCCCCATGAAGAATTACTTCCCCGACTATGAAGGTAAGCTGTCCGGGTATAAACCCGGAATGAGACCCAAATGAGCAGAAACTGATATGTAATGAATAGGTGGCCCGGATTACGCTGCGGCTTGTGATTATATCCTCAACCGTTTTGTCTCGCTCAACCAGCATGAGACTAAGCAGATCTACACTCACTTTACCTGCGCCACGGACACGACTCAGATTCGCTTTGTCATGGCTGCAGTCAACGGTATGGCCTTTCCATTGGATCGTGCTTTTTGTTTAATTCAAAACGATACTGACATGTTTGCGTTAGATATAATCATCCAAGAAAACCTGCGGTTATGCGGTCTCATGTAAAGCCCCAAAGTATGAAAAGAGGAGGGTAAAAGAGTGCTGACATTTCGTCGTTGAGACCGTAAACCAAGAAAAAAGTGGTTTACATTGCGAGTCTTTTGCAGACCAAAAAAAGATTGCTTCTGCTGTGTTCCTGTCCTTTGACTTCTTCTCTGGCGGGCGTTGTCGAATCCAGACCGGATCTTTGAGCTGCGCATGTGAGCGTTTCTGTTTCCGTCATTGATGTTGTCACTGTCGGTGCCGCGAACTTTGTGCTTTGCGTCTGTCTATGGCTGGCTGGCCAAGGGTTCCCAGTCTGTCTACGTTTGTAGTTGGCCGATATCGAATCGTCAATGCATCTCATACAGCGAATGTTGCTGACCCTGCGGGTCTTTGCAAGCTGTCTGGATTGAGGAGCACAAGACGTTTGTATAGCTGGTTGGCTTCATTTCAACGTGGACACTGATGCCCAGCACAATTTTTTCTCTTCGTTTTCTTATTTCCCTCGTTGCATAGCCAGAAGCGCGCGCATTTGTCGTTCTTCGTGCAGCGTCTCCTTTTAACTACTTACTCGATTTAGTCACACTTTCCCCTCTTCTTTTTCTCCTATTTTCTCTCGTTCCTCTTATCTCTCTTCACAAGATTTTCCTATCGTCCATATGCATATACGCATATTAGAGCTGGGGCATCAAGAGACTTAGCACTACAGCTTGATATGTCTCGCACGCCTCTCTTCATATTTCATGTCATTAGAGAAATTTCCTTTTTCCTTAGTGCTTCTTTATTTTTTTTTTCTCTTTTTCCTTTAATAGTCGATACCAGAGCTTCTTTTTTTCTCTTCTTCCCAACTGCCCATTTTCTCCTCTTCTCTTCGCGAAACACTCTGTAATTCTTGCATGTCACGCACACGCATAGAAAGGGAAGGAAATATAACTCAATTATTCTCAAAAAACAGTGGTTTGAATGTGTTATCAGATGTGTGTACAATGTGTTGTTGTTGTTGTTGTTGTTGTTGCTGCAAAGCATAAAGCCAAGATATGTGCCATGATAGATAGAAACCTTCAATGCGGAAGAACGTATTCTTTGCCTACATGAACAAGCGTAGATACATTTATAACGGGGAAAGAAATTGGTGGCAAGGCCTGGTATCAAGAAAGCAATTGCACGAACGGGGGAGAAATGGGACGCGGGAAAATGTACATGAAGATAAAAATTGAGGGACAGAATGTACGCAGCGTGTAGGGGTATGAGCAAAAGCAGCAGTGCAAGAAGTGAGTGTAATAGAGGAACTAAATGACCGAGGTTGATGCGATAGATATTCATCAGGGGAAATTGTGGATCGAATATGAGACAGATAGAAAAGGAGATATGATGTCCGCAAGGTTAACAGAAGAAGAGATCAAAAGTGTTGGACTTGGGTATGTTGAAGAGGGTAGGTCACAGAAAAAAAAAGAAAGAAAGTATGGTCCAACGAATGGACAGGCGAAAATGGGGAGGGCTAAAAAATGAGAAAGGGAAAAAGGATATGGTGCAGAAAAAATAAGCAAGATAAAACAGGATATGGCGCAGAAAAAAAATAAGAAAGATGAAAATAATATGGTGCAGGGGGAAAAAAAAAAAGGAAAGGAGAACCAGAAAGCGGGATCAGTCGACAGCCATCTTGTCCACAATGGCTTTGATGCTGGCGCCGAGCCCTTCACCCTGATCGAGCGCGTCGACGAGGTTGTTCGCTTTAGTCGTGAGCTCGGCGAGGACGGCGCGGCAGTAGGCAAAGGTGCCAGTGGACTGCATGTACGAGACGGCATAGCGCTTGACTTGGTCGTCTTGGGTGCGCTGCTTGAGGATGTTGAGCAGCTGAAGGTTTTCCAGATCCGATCGGATGCTGTGGATGATGGGGAAGGAGAATTTGCCTTCAGTCAGGTCTTCGCAGAGCCCCTTATTTTGTGTATACGCCGTGCTTGACAGGTTGAGGTAGTCGTCGCGGATTTGGAAGAGCAGACCGATTGTGTTTACGAGGGGAACGCAGTCTCTGGATTTTTTTTTGTAATCTGTTAGTTCTCTGCGTTGATGGCGATGATTTTGAGTAAAAACTTACTTGCTGGAGTCGCTCTCGGCTTGCATCAACTTCACGGCCAGTCTGAAGAGGCCTCCGGTCTTGTTGGCAACCATTTCTAGATAGTCTTCTTCCGAGGGGCAGGTCAAGGTGTCGCGCCAGAAGAGATCCATGCCCTGGCCGCGATGGAGATTGAGCAGCTCCTCGGTGAAGATGTCGATTGCGCGCGGGCTCTTGAGCTTCTGCAGCTCCCGTAGAGCGCAAAAGTAGACGTAGTTTGCTGAATTTATTGTCTGGGCCGTACCGAATATGCTATGCGCGACTGGAATTCCGCGGCGCAGTTGGGATGAATCTTCGACATCGTCGACCCTGGGATGCGGCATCAGCAAATGTGGTATAGGACTTTGGTGAGTTGAGTTGCGGCGAAAGGAGATTGGGCGCGAAGGAACTTATGCATTTCATGCTTTCAAAGATTCCATGGGATTAAGTGTGCTTTTTCCCATTGAAAAAGGGATCCTGACGTACAAGAGAGAAGCCGTGTGGAGCATGCCCACGACTTTGGTAATCACCTCCAGGCTCTCATCGGGCACCCTGAGCCAGGCGTTGAACGCCGCGATGAGATGGCTGCGAACATCTTTGCCGGGATGTCCAAAGAGGTAGTCAAAGGGGCCGACAAGAATCTTTATGTATCAAGGTCGATTTAGTCAATTAAGCTCATGCGATAGAAGCAGCAGGTTAGAGCTCCGACGTACCTTTTCCTTCTCGTTGCTCCATGATGGTCGGCTACTGTAGATCAAGTCATCCCCGAATGACGTTGGCGGTTCACGGCCTGGAGATAATTTAGCAGGCCCTTGAGCAGCTGGTGAAGCTGTCGTCGGGCTGGTTGCGTGTGGAGAGGTTGGGTGAAGCCTCTTGCCCTGAGAGATCCAGTCGGCTTCGGAGACGGGTCGCAATACGGGCTTTGCGGCGATCGTCGTACCGTTCCCGAGCCCGTTTGAGCTGGTGCGGGGAGGGATGGCGTTTGGAGATCTCAAATTTTCCGAAACCATGGCCATCGATCCAGAATAACAGACGTAACTTTCCTTTCAATTCTCCAACGGCGGGATGAACGTGGTCTGTCCACAAGCTTCAATGGTGGGGCAAATCCAGCGTGGGGAGCACGGACTCTGTACAACGGGCGAGTTTATGGTTAAACTTCACTCGTACAGCTACCTTAAGTCGTGGTACAACGACTACTTCTTCAACGTCGATGAGACTGACAACAGTGGATATAATATGAATGATACGATGCAGCTGATACAAGGAATCGAAAATGAAGAAATGTTATGAGAAGAGAAAAAGGACGAAGCAGAACGATAAGCTAATCCTCAAAGTGCACGTTCTGGGCCCATCTGACCAGGTGAATTGTCAACCCTCTCTGAACCCCTCCTTCGTCTTGTCATCTTACTCGTCCGTGGTTGTATGAGTACACTGCGCCTCCTTATCTAAAAGCATCTAACTAATATGAAGTTGCAGGTAATAGCTCGAATGGGCGCAAAATCTTTCGGAGGATTGGATCACCAATATTTGCTAATCATGTTACAAGCTCAAAATCGTTGTTATTTTGCAAGTGTTTCTCATAGGTTGTCGTCTCAGAAAGGTTTCATCATGTTCCTGTACTCTTCAAGATCTGCATGCTCCTTGTGACTTCTCGTCATTTCGCCCCGTCGTGGTTAGTTTCCGCTGGAGAGGCTATTCTGCCTAAACGGTCCGCTTTCAGTTGTCTCGCCAACCTCACCTATCCGCTCTCTATTTACCTCCATCCCAGCTGAAAAAGCTAATTACTGCCCAAAAGTCTCCACCCCCTGACCCAGTCGATCACGATCGATCATTGTTAGCTTGACTCTCTTAGTTTTGTTTCTATTGTCGGCCTCTCCGGACGTTGTCAATCGTCATCATTGCGCACTTGCCATGCTTTCGCCTGGCCATGCCAATTTCCCCCCTAATCCGTATATCTATCGATTGACGGAAGCTCTGGTCCCCCGGCGGGATATCACGGTGATCCTCGCCACCTCACTGATCAACAATCAGAACCATGGAGGCACTTTTGTCTCATTCCTTTGATTACCTCTCTTCCTACGAGTCTGGTAAAATTCGCAAAGGCTTGCGGCAGATTGAGGGCCTGCTAGCGCAAATATGTCTCTCGAGTTCAAATCCGTCGCCCCCGGACCGACGACGAAACGCATCACAAGGACACCGACTGGCCCCGCCAAAGAGATTGGAATCATTACGCGAAGACCCAGCATTTAGAGAATTTTTCAAACTTCAAGAGGGTTTTCAATGGAACGGTAGGAGTTCTGGTTTCCCCGTTGGCAGGCGTCAAAGGAGGCCAATGCTGACGCCTGACAGTCGCACTTCGACTGATCTCATGCTTGGAACGCCTGCTGGGCAAAGGAAGCAGTATGTGTGCTCTCTACTCTACAACAAAACGATTTTCAGTTTCAGCTTATCATATTTTCAGATGGCCAGAATGATCTGTTAATCATCGCAACTCTGGACCTCATTCAAGGCGCTCTTCTTTTGCATCCGCCGTCGCGCTGTCTTTTTGCGCGCGAAATCTACATGAATGTACGAGAGTCACATATAATGGATCCACCGATAAATTCGTGTGCTGACGTGGCAACCAGCTTCTTCTCGACCTTCTCGATCCGTGCAATTGCCCTGCCATCCAATCGTCCACGCTACTGACGCTTGTCTGCGCACTACTTGACCAACCCCGAAATACACGCACGTTCGAGATCCTCGAGGGATTGCTTACCGTTACATCGCTCTTTAAGATGCGCTCCACAAGCCGCGAGGTCAAGATCAAACTGGTGGAATTTCTCTATTTCTACCTAATGCCGGAGACAGCTCCGCTGGGCCTCAACAAGAGCGCGCTTGCTACGCCGGTGGTCCAACGCACACCGAGCCGACTCGGCGGACTCAGCCGAAGCGCTAGCGGTGGTGCCCAACGCGACTTGGACGATACGAGGACAACGGAGCAAAAACAGGCCCTGCTGGGCAAATTTCTGAATAATGTCGAGGATCTCGTGGCCGACCTTCGAGACAACGCACCTTTTGAAGGAACGGTATACTAGCTTGATATGATGTTACGCATCACGAAAATGATTCTGGGACGCCAACGACGCATCTCCGACGCGAAATTGGGATGGTTCAGCATGCCTCGAATATGAGGGGATAAGGGGACACTTTTATTGTCCCAAGTACTTTTCTTCTTTTCTTTTCTTTTCTCTCTTTTCCTTCTCTTCTATTGTTGCCCTTTTCGTTCTCCTTTCACACTTTCTATCTCTTTCCTTCTCTTTTCTGTCTGCTATTGAAAGCTCAATCATCCTGCAATTTGGCGCGGCGTCCTGGGAGCGTCTATAATTTTCTGGGCAAGGTGCTCGGTGAAACTTGCGCAAGGACTAAGAGAAAATGGATCAAGGTCGGAGTTCCTCATCGACGTTACGGCGTAATGAAATAATGCACTTTGGATTTGCTGTACTCTTGCTAGCATATGATATTTGATTTGACTTGACGTTGTCATACCACATAGTACTTTCTAGCTTCTGTGTACTGTCTAAGTGATATACGACAAAAATTAACGGCGTAAAAATCTGGGTTCAATAATATGCTTTCGTATTCGAACCGCTATTCTATCAACCCGTTAGTAAACTTGTTGGCCAGCTCACCGCCTTACCTGAGTGATATATACCGGGAAGACTAAAACCCCGAATCAGCCATTCCATCAAAACAACTTTTTACTACGCTAAGTAAAGATCATCACTTAGGTATATGACGGCTCTTTATCTAACGGCTTGTCGTACCAAACTTTCTAGTTCCCTTTAAGTCTCGGAGTATGCTACAACGGGAAGCTCAATGCTCATGCACTATGCTTCTCTGTTTCTAGGTACTTATAACCAGCAATATTTGGGAATCTACGGCATTCTCACTCGCCCAATTAAGGGCCATCACCTGTTGTACTGTCAAGTATCCCCTCTGTTTATCGAGAAAGCTCAATGGTGCATAACCAAATGACTCACCAATCTTAGCGACATCTTACTGTCTCTCCTACTGTTGATCACGTTGATTTTATGTACGTCTTCATATTTCCAGCTCTCAATTACAATTATTTTTCTCGGTTTCTTTTTATTCCAAACTTTGAACAATTTCTGCATCAATTCCAAGTCTCTCAACTCGTTGCTTTGACACAATATTGATGCTCAAAATTGTAGCGTGGGGATCCGAAGCTCTTTCGGTTTAAGATATTTTTCCGTGAACATATCGAGAACGACATAAGCACATATTTCTCTTTTAGTAGCAATTAAGCACAAGTGTGTTTGTATTTGTTTTCTCACCCGACAAATACAACCTTCACAGAGCGAAAGAGGAAAAGACGACAAAAAATGACGAGGTCAGCAGATGATAATATGCAGCCATCGCAGCTCGATCAACAACTTCATCAACAACCACAGCAACGACCAGGACAACAAATGGAGTTTCTGCATCTCTCTGCTCAAGAAGCATATGATCAATGGGCGCCTGTAAGTTCAAACCCTAAACCTCTTTTAAACTCCCATTCTCTTGTCTTTTGGTTTTAGATGTTCTTCTTTATTCCCCTTTCAGCCTGCTCCAATGCTTCATCTTTCTTTCGTGTTTCTTTTTTCGCGGCCGTTTTCTCTTCTCCGTGTCCCTCTCCTCTTGCAAACAAGTTGACAACACGCCCCGGTGACATGCTTGCTCATAATTATACAAGTAAACGCACAGCCAATACTCACATACAATCCCAGACCTACGACACCATGCCAAACATTCTAGTCCGCACTGATAATCTAGCTATGATTTCTCTGCGGGAGCAATTCACATCACTTCTCCTTTCATCTTTACCTTCACCTTCTCCCTCCCTCTCTTCCTCTCCTTCTTCCGCCTGTTCTACCTCCTCCAGTCCACCGACAGCTCACAACGCAACACAAATCCCAGGACCGACCGTAATCGACCTTGGATGCGGCACAGGCCGCTGCACGCTTCCTCTACTGCGCATTCCAAACGCGCGTATCATGGGCCTGGATATATCACCGGGCATGCTCGCGATTGCCGAGTCTCGATGCACTGCTGCGTTGCGGGAACTGCAATTGCACTCCCACTGTGGCAGCGACGACGACATTCGTAGTACGACAAGACGTATAACAAATGACACGATTGGCAAATCTGATGGTGTCGGCGCTTCCCAGACCTCAATGGATGCTAGCAGTCCTACAAGATTTAACCATTTAGATGCTGGAAAAGCTGCGTATGCAAAAGACGTAGAGTTCCGATTATGGGATGGGACTACAACGTCAACATCAACATCAGGAACAAAGACGCCTGTTTCTACTTTTACGGAGCCGAACCTACAGCAAGAAGCAGAATATAGTCCCACTGCAGACGGAATAATATCCGCTCTCGTATTGGAGCATTTCCCGCTACACGACTTTTTCGCCGCGGCATATGACATGCTCGGCGGGGCTAAGCGCGACGGGACGAGGAGCAGTAGCAATAACACCGTCACCTTTACTCCTATTCCTGCTCCAAGCCGCAACAATGCTAGCCAGCACAGCAGAGGCTACCGCTACCGCTACCGCTACCTTCTTATCAGCAACATGCATCACGAGATGGGCGCGCGGACGGGTGCGGGATTCATTGACCCCGTGACGGGCAAACGCGTGCGGACAGTGACGTTTGTGCATACGGTAGACAGCGTCCTTGCGGAAGCGGCAAAATGGGGCTTCGAGCTTGTAGGTGACGTACATGAGAAAAAAGTTGACGCGGACTGGTTGGACGCGGTGAGTAGTAGTAGTATCGCCTATCGAAAGAGGAACAATATAGGTTCGAACGAGAACCGTAGGGAACGGGCAGAAAGAAAAACAAGATGTGCATCACCGAAAGGCGAAGAGAAAGACGATGATGAGGGTGAGCAGGACGATGATGAAAAAAAGGCAGAAGCTGAACGCAAATGGCGAGTTACTGCGCAAAAGTGGATAGGCGTTAATGTCTGGTTTGGAATGTTGTTCCGCTTGAGCGTCTAGTGGGGACGAAGCAGACGCTGTTTGGGACTGGGTAATGGATGGAGGAGATCAGATGCCATAATGATGACTCAGGGGAGCATTTTCCTGGGGTATTGGAGAATTTCAGGTATATGTGCATGTGAGAAAGAGGGGTTTTGAAGAAGGAGTTGAACAAGGAGTGGGAGACCCCACGTTGGGATTATACAGGAGCGTTCATCTTCTCCGTGTTTGATATCATATTCAATATTCAAATCTATAGAGTAATAGAATTAAATAATATCGTGACCGCCCTTGGGGCGAGGTTCGCAGACGTAGTGGGTAACGTGGAAACATTGAACCAAATGAATCGAGCCGATAAAGAAAACAAAAGCAGGCAATAAAAAGATACTAGTGACAGTCGCCGAGATGGTCTAAAAAAAGAAAGCTTGGGTAGAAAAGAAATTCGTGATTGGCGCCAAGAAAAAATTGTTGTCGCTTGCTCGCATTTTAAAGATTCGCACTTCTCTTCCTGCCCTTACCCTCGACAACAGCGCAGACGGACAACTCAACAGAGCTTGGCCGAACGATATGCTGAGGATGGGAATTATTTCCATGCAATCAGCTGGTGCTTTCCATCTGCATAAATTATTGGTGTAAAGGGATAAGCTCAGCGGGGCTCAGAGACGAGCCGCGGGAAGTGTACGTGGTATAGGCGATGTGGAAATCAAAGACCAGCAAGGCAATGCTTCATCCAGAAACTCGCTTCGCGCACCAGTGTATTCGTAGAGGTGAAACTGAAAAGCAATCGCTCAGCAACCCCCTGGTCATGTGTTGAGCCGGACATAGTTGCCTGATTATCATCTTGTGTAAGTAAATGAATTCTCCTTTTTTGGTCATGCTTCAGGCATTGAGTGAGACATACCTGGAAACTGCCCCTGCCGTCCATTCACTTTACCTGTCCACCATTCGTTCTCATTGGGTGTGCGGGTCAAAATCTCAATGGTTTCACCAGTGGTGAAGCTCAGGTCGCCCTCAGCTTGCGCCTCATAGTCGTATAGGGCCGTGCAAGTCTCAGGTGCAGGCACGCCAGACAAGCGCGACGGCTTGGGTTTTGGAGGTGGGGGTGCAGCGCCCTTTGCTTTGGCCGCTGCCCCCCAAGCGCCGCCCGTACTATTCGCGCGTCCTAGCGAAGAACCAGAATTCTGTGGTGACAGTGCCGATGCAGCGCTGTATGGCGGCGGCGGGCCTGAAGCGGAGTCGAGGGTCTGACGTCGAGCCGGCGAGCTCGACGACTTGTCCAAACCGAATTTGCTTCCAGCGCCGCCTAACCGGCCCGGTCGCTTGCCACCAGTCGTCTTGAAGTGCACAATGGTCAGAGCCTCGGCCTGCTCTTGAATGTTGCCCCGCTTCTTCTCAAAAGCGGCCTCAACGTCAAGGGTCAGATCAAAGTAGCCAATATTCATGCCTTGCATCTTCTCATGCAGAGTGTAGAAGACATTGAGCTGCATATAATAGAATGACTGGAAGAGCGGCCGGATAAATTCCCGCTCCAAAGCAAACAATTTGGGTAGCTCCTCTTTGAGAAGGTTGTTGAAGTACTCGTATTCTTGGGTGGACTGCTCCACGTCATTTTCCGCCTTGTACAGGGCCTTCTCGTCCTTGAGCGTCTTCTCTTTTTTGTCCTGCAGCTTCTTCAACGTTGCACGGTGTCGGTCATAGTCAAGCTGCTTGTGTTGGCGCTTAGTCGCAACTTTGCGGATAATCTTGATGATATCCAACAGCTCGTCTGCTGGCCGAACTACTCTCGTCTCGATCATCTCTAGCTCTGGCTGCAGCGTGGCAAGTAAGTCCCGGACGATAGCCTCATATTCTTCGCATGCGCGGATTCCCTCTGGGTTCCCTTCAATCTTCATCGAATCTGGGTCCGACATGCGCCCAGAGATAGGCTTGTAAAGTTCCGCAACGGCCTTAGAGAATTCTATCTGGTGGTTTAACATGCCTGAAAGATGCGTCAATTGGTACCAAGTTTTGCGAGTGTTCAAGTATATGCTCACCATTGATGGCGTCAAAATACCTATAACACCTATTTAGCAAAATATTCCGTGACTTTGCGCCCTGCGAAACTCACTTTTTGGACTCGTCATGGAGTTTCTTCGTCTCCTGTTTACGGTCGTTTCAGCGTTCTGTTTCCATATTTAACCTGGGTCGGAAGCTGATCGGACCCACCTTCTCGAGTTCCTCGAACCGTCTTTCCGCATCTATATATACTGCATCCTTGGTATGCTCGCCCTGGAGTTCTACCGGTCAGTCCTTGCTGCCTGCAAGACCCGTTACCCACTGCGGGGTATATCTAAGGTATGACCCCTTCTCCTGATGACAGAGTTAATGGTCATTTGGTCACAAGAAAAACGTACAAGGTTGAATTTTGCTTTGAAAGTTTGCGGAGCCTAACAAATTGTCAGTCATGGTCTTCAGAGGCTGTCACTCGTGAGCAGGCATAAGCATGTAAACGTACCCGAGTGAGACCCTTCTGGAAACCTTTCCAACTCATGGTGATCGGCAGCACTCAGTAACTACAGAATAATGTGTGAGACAAAGGGTTGAAGTTTGGATATTGAACAATAGGTCTGCGGGAAGGAAAAAGCGACCAGTGCACTAATCGGGGAGCGAATGCAGAGAGTGAAGAAGGAGAAGGAGAACGGTCGTCAACAGGGCATCCGATGCGGGCGTCGACTGGGGCTTTCGGTGTGAACCAAGCGGTGCACGATGACGAACGGAAGTGGCTTAGACTGCAGCTCTCGGTATTCGGTACCCAAACTTTTGCGTACGCCCTAGCAAGCCAAGAGTGCCCGGTACGATCTGCAGCTCACAAGGACCTCCATTTGATTATTCTCAGGTATTATTCACAGGTGAATTTCCTCACGCTCGCCCTATTTGATTATCAGTCTTTTTACGGAAGTATATTTTTTCTGGGAGCCAACTTATAGCTCATGTCCTGGGGGAAACGGTATTGGTCCTGGTGCACGTTTATGTTTGTCCCTTACCATTCCATATCATCTTCCTTAGTACGGAATATATTATTCTTTTCTCTCACTCTACCTACCATACTACTTCTCTTAATCTCAGGTTCTACAGGATAGCAGGAGTTACTCCGTGTGCTCCGTACTGATTATTCTCTAAACCCTGCAAGGAGCCTGTCAATGACGTCCATCCCGATCGGGAAAGATTCCAAAGAGCTGGCTTTGAGTTACATAATCCAAGACCGCTTCCAGCTGCATTGACCAATCACAATCTCACAGTTCTCGGGCCGGACTCACCGAACGCCGATAAGCGGGTAATAAGAGCACGTGATTTGACAGTCTCCACATCGTCATCTTTTCGCTTAGGTAATTGTTCATCAAATGGCCGCAATTAGTACGAAAGAGCTGTTCGTCCCAACCTCTTAGCTTTTCCCGCTTCGACTCTTCTACCCTTTTTTTTCCAATTTCTTTTTTCTCTTCTCTTTTCTCCTCTTCGTGGAGTGCAGGATGTCCTCCATCGCATCTTCCACCGCGAGGCAGGCCTCAAAGGTCTGTTTTCGCCGGTTTTCTACCCCTCGCGCCCGGCCTACTCCGGCTCGGGCTGCGGTGGCAAGTCTCTCTGTCAGACCCGGAAGGCGCTTCTACGTCTCCGAATCCAAGAAGGACGATGCGCAGGTCTCTGTCGAGACGGCCATCAAGGCAGACCAAAAATCTTTCATCGCACAGACGGGAAAGAAGCCTGAGGATGTAAAAGTCCCTGGCACCGGCGTCGATGCCGACGTAGTCATGAGCCCGGCTGCAGGTATGTGTCGGATGACATGAGCGTCTCAATCACGTCCATTTGATCAGTCATTGTTAAAAAATTCCATCTCAGGCATTCTGAAACAAGCCACCATCATGGACGAGGGAACTCGTCCTATCTATTTGGACATGCAAGCCACTACACCCTTGGATCCGCGGGTACTGGACGCCATGTTGCCCTTTATGACTGGCCTCTATGGTAACCCCCATTCGCGGACACATGCCTACGGTTGGGAAACCGAAAAGGCTGTCGAGCAGGCTCGAGAGCATGTTGCCAACCTGATTGGAGCCGATTCCAAGGAGATCATCTTCACCAGCGGTGCGACCGAAAGTAATAACATGAGTATCAAAGGTGTGGCTCGATTCTTCGGACGCTCAGGCAAGAAGAAGCACATCATCACCTGCCAGACTGAGCACAAGTGTGTGCTTGACAGCTGTCGGCATCTGCAGGATGAGGGCTTCGATGTGACTTATCTGCCAGTCCAGCCGAATGGCCTCATTAAGATGGAGGATCTCGAGGCAGCTATTCGTCCGGATACTGCCCTGGTGAGTATCATGACTGTCAACAATGAAATCGGTGTGGTCCAACCCGTCGAAGAGATTGGCAAACTCTGCCGCTCAAAGAAGGTGTTCTTCCACACCGACGGTGCTCAGGCAGTCGGCAAGATTCCTGTCGATGTTAACAAGTGGAATGTTGACCTCATGTCCATTTCTGGTCATAAGATTTATGGTCCTAAGGGCATTGGCGCCTGCTACGTGAGAAGACGGCCGCGTGTCCGCCTTGATCCCATCATCACCGGCGGAGGTCAAGAGCGTGGTCTTCGTAGTGGAACCATTTCCCCGCCACTTGTTGTTGGCATGGGCGAGGCTTGCCGACTCGCCAAAGAAGATTTGGAGGTAAGCTTTTCTTTTTTTCCTTTTTTTACTCAGCGACGCTTCTTTTATATGACGAAATGCTATAATTTTTAGACATGCATGGACTGAATCTGCCGGCTTTGCCGGTAGTTGTGATTGCATACAGCAGGGGTTCTGATTCTACTTATTTTTGCCCTCTTTGATATTGACGTTCAACTCAATTTGAGGCTCCTGGACTAACATAGTCAATAGTATGATCACAAGCGGATTTCTGCTCTGGCGCAGCGCCTTTTAAATGGTCTGCTTGCCATGGAGCACACTTCTCAAAACGGTGACCCTGAGCACCACTTTCCTGGGTGTGTCAACGTCTCGTTTGCATATGTTGAAGGCGAATCGCTTTTGATGGCTCTTAAAGACATTGCGCTTTCCTCTGGCAGTGCATGCACATCAGCCTCGTTGGAGCCTAGCTATGTCTTGCGAGCACTCGGAACTAGCGACGAGAGTGCTCACAGCAGCATTCGGTTCGGTATTGGTCGATTTACGACCGAGGGCGAAGTTGACTATGTTCTCAACGCCGTCAAGGAACGTGTGACCTTTTTGCGCGAGCTCAGTCCGCTCTGGGAGCTCGTCCAGGAGGGCATCGCTTTAGACAGTATCGAATGGAGCCAGCATTGAGTAGCCCGTAATTGGAAATTCGTTAGGCGATGGGCGGCGTGGCGTAGGCGTTTCAACCCCTGGACTGGACTCTTTTTGGCGTTTTCTATATGGATGAAGCACATTTCTCGTTCTCTATTCCATCTGAACCAGTCGCTGGGCGATGATTCATGAATTGAATCGCTAATTGTGAAAGTTGATGATATCATGAATTCGAAATAATTTTTCACATCTTGACAATATTCAAAAGTAATGAAATGGAATGTGCATGTAGAATTAATTGTCGCTTTGGCACAAAGTGAAACCAATAGAGGTTGTTCGGCGAGTAGCTTGTTAGCTTAGAATGACATCTTGCCCCACATGGACATCGGTTCTTGGCGTCGAACCCCGTGTCCCAAGCTCGAAACCTCCAGCCTTAAGCAACAAGTTCAAAGAACACTTGACGAAGTTGCGATAAGATATCCGTCGCTGAGACCCGTGATGACTCTTATGCGCTTAAGTTAGCATGTTGCCTGAAAGTGGATGATGCGGCACTATTCTGGCCGAAAGCGTCCCAACATTTCCCCGGACGAATATGGCGGCGGTCCCGCAGAAGGTCTTGAACTGGCTCTACAGTGTTTTGACAAGCGTGTGTTTTAAACCATGACTACAAACAAATCAAAATCGCTAATATCGAATATAATGTCAGGAATATCATGATGTGAATCGAACCTACGCAGACGTTGCTCGCACGCTCTCTTCTTATTCTTCACTGTCACCGAGAACGGATGTTTATAGTACGGAATTTCACAAGACCATTCGTTGGAGCTTTACTTGACTGACATTGAGCACTTTTCAAGCATACGAGAATGGCGCATCTGCTCTTCTCCTCCTCGTTAGTGGCACATTGCCGGTCACGTTTCGTGGTGCCGTCTATCGATTTCCCATATCACTTTGGATTCCGCACGCCTATCCAAGGCAGTCACCTATTGCCTACGTCACAGCGGCTCCAGGTATGATCATACGACCTGGCCAATACATAAGTGCAGAAGGGCGGATATATCATCCATATCTTGCTCAATGGGAGGGAATGTGGGACGTAAGTGCAACAAAAATTCTCATATGGAGGCCGAGACCTACCCGTGGCCAAGCTCAAACAAGTTGGAGTTTCTGAATTTGTAGCTGACGATCTCTTCCTCAGAGATCGACGCTTCTGGACTTCCTTGCGATTCTGAGAGATGCGTTTGCGAAAGAGCCCCCTCTTGTCTCGAGCCAACAGCATGCGCGCCCATTCTCGCAATCGCAGAACACACCGCCTCCTCTGCCGCCTCTGCCACCAGAATTTGGTTCCCCATCATCTTCACGACCTCCTTCTACAGCATCTACTCAAAGTCCCTCATCAGTACCTCCACCACCACCGCCAAAGTCACTTGAAATTCAAGGGGAAGCGACTGGCTCTCCCTCCCGCCAACCCGCAAATACGCAATCACAAAACCCGCCCACACACCCGCCCACACTTCCTAGGAAGCCGAACGAATATTATGGTCCTCCTCGCCAATTGATAAATGGTACAGTCACTACGACGCAGTCTCAAGGCCGTTACACTCCGCAACGATCGAGCAGCCTGAGAAATGAGAATGATCAGGTCTCTCTATCCTACCAGGGAAGGGAGCCGGTTCCGGCCACTGGAACTCGTCACGGAACTACGAGGATCCCTATCGGCCCAATAACTCCAACCGATGCTGCACCCCAGTATCGACCGATGCCGCCATTACCGCCTGTTCACAGTAATCTGCAAAGTCAACCATATCGTTCTGAGGGTGCCCTGCAGCCCGGATTCACTCCGCCCATGTCTCCCCGAGATCAGCAGCAATCTGTGCGCGGTCGACAGCCATTTACTGGACCAGACATAGCACCACAGTCTCGAGAAATACGACCAGTGCAAGATCTAATATCATCGCCACTGGAAATATCGTTATCTCACCAGACTAAGGATAGCCCTGCGCTTTCTGCGCCGCCTATTCCCCCTAATCCGGAAAAGGATGCTCTCCTCGCGGCTCTCTCAACGAAGCTTCGGGAGCAGCTTTTCCAGAGTACCGAGCAGGGACAATTTATTTTGCCGTCTTTGCACGCTCAACAGATGGCCCTTCAACAAGCTGCACAGGCATTGCAGATGGAGCTCGGTGCTCTTCAGTCCCTCGATAGCACACTTGCACAAAATGAGAAGATTCTTCATGACTCCATACGCGAGGCTGATCATGTCATCTCAAGCGCTGGTACTCGGGCTGTCCCTGGCGTTGACGATGTACTGGTTGCTCCTACTGTTGTCGGTGGCCAGCTCTACGAATTATGTGCCGAAGAAGGGGCTCTAGCGGATACGCTTTTTGTTCTTGGGAGGGCATTGGATAAAGGACGAATCGGCTGCGACACATTTATCAAGGTACGTTTATTGACCTGATTATATTTAAGATGTGGAAGCGGGCTGACGCAGATTGATATGAATCCAGCAAACACGGAGTTTAGCACGTGAGCAATTCATGAAAAAGGCTCTGATTAAGAAGATTGGCAAGGGAATGGGTTTGGATGATCCGCGACGATAGATGAAGCATAGATTATATACATGATATCTTGAATAATTTGTAAATTAGTACGATCCTTCAATAATTTCATCCAAATAACGGGATATCGTAATGCGTTGCTGCAACGGGACAATTATATTCCAACGTCGTTTCAACCCCACTTATGCGCCAACCGATATCACCTCAAAGGTGGGGGGGACGGTCGATTTATTGACTGATTGCGAACGGAAATAAATAGATCCAAATCCTCCCACATGGGGTTTGGTCTTTGTTCAGCTGAGATTTCATATGTGTTCATACAGACATCTACCCTCTCATTCAGCAATAATTATGACCGATATGCTGTGCAACCATTGGGAATACGCAAGTGGGGGAGAGGAGGAGGGATCGACAGTTTTCCAAATATGGAAGGCAGCGCAAAAGGCGTCGCCACCCCACGAAATTGCCCACATTCCTTTACGTCGCTGCCATCTCGTTTCCTTCTAACAGCGAAATCAATCTGTTTCTTTCTTCAACGATGGTCTTTTCTCCATGATTGAAGGCCCCATTGTCGTTCACATTCAATCTCGTTGTTGTCCTAAACCCAGGCCAAGGTTCCCATGTAGGATTTGGGAAGTCACTCACTAACAAATCTGATCTCGAAGAGAGAGCTCGGAATGGGCCAATTGAAGGCCCAGTTGTTGATCGAACTCCAACATAACAGACAGACAGGCCGCGATTCATTGTCCAGGCCTTCGTTATTATTACCACCTCTCGCGTATGGAGACAGGAATCGCTGTTGGTCAAACAACCCTCAAGGTGCCTTTTTTGGGCCGTTGCGAAACCGGCGACCTAATCCTACCTCTCCGGGAGGTCGACTGGCGCCTCAGGGATTAGAAGAGAGCGAAAGAGAGCGCTGCTAACTCTACGACGACTCAACAGAGTTCTGTTTAACTTAGTCTTTCACTGGCAGTCATTATTTGGGGCGAATTAGCTGAAGAAGACGACTATAATCAAAGGAGGATTGGATCATGTTGGCCACTCAACATGACCCTGTCATGTCATCATCGATCAAGCTGACTGTTATTACTCATCAGGGACCAAGATGGGAAGAAGAATGGTACGACGGGACTGGCAACATCATAGTCCTTCCGGTCGAGCGCATTTACTACCATTACAGGTTGCCAGAGCTAACGAGAATGAGCGGTTAAGGGAATTTAGGCGCTCCGATATATGGAGACTTGGGGCAAATACTGCAAAACGCGGGATGACGAATCCGGCTAGTCGCACCCGCGGAAAATTGTCCCTCCTGCCCCTCCAACTTGCTTTCTCAGCGCCATTAATTTACATATTTTTCGGGAGGCGTGGGATGATCCGGCAGGCTGGCCCTTAATTGACACCCTCTCGTCCCCAGCATCCGCTGCTCCGTCATTTTTTTTCCCATTACGCCTAATTGCAACCTTCCCATTATCTACTCTCAACTCTCCCGCCACGTTCAACGTATCAACTCCGTCAAATTTTTTATTGAATACATATTCCTCCAAATTATCTGGTGGTGACGCCACTTTCTCCTGGGCGTTGAGAGTCAGCCGGCGTTTGTGGGGTGATCTCGTGCCTGGGGCATTCTTGGATCCAGCGCAATGTTACCTTCAATTCCGGATATCAGGGATTACGATATCTCTCCCGAAAATGGATTCCTTCCTTCTCAGCCTCCATTGGAAATACTCCCGGACCCATATTATGCCAAATGGGAGAGCATTGTCGCAAATTTGCAAGGCTTATTATTAACCAAGCGGCTGCGTGGCGTCGTTGACCGACTACCCACTCTTTCAACAGATCGGCTGTGCACTGAAGAAGAGTGGCGCAGAGCACACCAGGTCCTGGCATTCCTGGTACATGGATATATTTGGGGTGGAATACGTCCAGCAGATGTATGTATAACCTTGGCAATCGTTTTAGTTTTGGAAGACCACATGAGAGAAGCCACCATATCAGATCGCTGACATCTACTTCCGTATAGCGAGTCCCGCCTTGCATTTCAATTCCCTTTTTGGAGACATGCGAGCATCTCGAGCTACCGCCCGTAGCAACTTATGCAGCCGTCGTGCTCTGGAATTTCAAGCCGCTCTTCCTCGATGAACCCTTTGATAGCTTAGAAAACCTCGCGACCCTCAACACCTTTACCGGCTCTCTCGACGAGTCGTGGTTCTTCCTCGTCTCCGCCGCGATCGAGGCGCGAGGGGCTCCTATCATCCCTGAGATGTTGACAGCCATCGCTGCTGCTCGGCGAGGCGACAGTGCCACAGTAACTGCTAACTTGCACTCTTTCGCCGAACGTCTCGATGAGCTTGGCGCTCTTCTACAACAAATGTACGACAATTGCGACCCGCGCGTGTTCTACCATAGGATTCGACCATTCCTGGCTGGAAGCAAGAACATGGCCGACGCCGGCTTACCCAATGGCGTCATCTTCGACGACGGCACTGGCAACGCAAATTATGTGCAGTATAGTGGCGGTAGCAATGCGCAGAGCTCCTTGATTCAGTTTTTTGATATTGCATTGGGAATCGAGCACCGGCCCACGGGCGAGAAGCGTACGGAAGGATCTGAGAGCGACGGATCCAGCGGGAATCGGCCCTCGTCGCACAATTTCATCCAGGAAATGCGCAAATACATGCCTGGGCCGCACCGGAGATTCCTTGAACGGGTTTCTGATGTGGCAAATATCCGAGAATATGTCGAATCGCACAAGTCTGACCGGGCTCTATGCATTGCGTATGATGCTTGTCTCGCCATGCTCCGATCTTTCCGGGATAAGCACATCCAAATTGTTTCTCGCTATATCATCATCCAGTCACGCGAGTCGCGATCACACTCACGTTCAATAAGCCCTAAGGTGACACGCACAGTGAACATTGCTTCGGCTGCACATTCAGCACAAGATGGTCGATCAACAAATCGCAAGCTACATGGCACAGGTGGCACTGCGCTGATTCCGTTCCTTAAGCAAGCGCGCGATGAAACTGGTGAGCCGGCAATTGACGCCTGGGCTCGACGACTTCTCAGCAACGGGCCGGCTGACAACAGCGCCTTTGCAACTCTCAATAAGATGGGTGAACACGCGGATGGGGCAATTGAGATTGTCGGTTTGGCAGGCACCTGGGCCATGGATGATAGCGAGGGAGGTATTTGTCACTGGTAGTGTTTAGGGCCTACCTTTGCTAGGGACCTCTATGCTCTCTTTTGTTGTTCCTTTATCACTATCGGCTTTTCGGCGCTTGACTTGCTTCCTAATGATCGAGGTCCGATGTTTGGTTTTCTATGTCACTTATTCCCCTATCATGAATGGCGTTTGGGTTGGGAACTATAAAACGGGATGGATGCATTTGGCTGTTAATTTAATTTCTGCGAATTACCTACTCTTGTTTCATTTGCAGCGGTTGATGTCAAGACTCGAGAGCATGATTACAAGTTTCTTATGTATGTGCTCTTTCACCAGAACTGTACAGTTTTTCATCTTTTGCTTGCGACATTTTCATTCCCCTTTTCCATAGAATCGCTATATTTGATCGCTGCATTGCTGTACAAAGTCACCTGAGCCTTACCAAGGGCGCCGCTTAATGTAATGAAGTTATAATCTTTTCATGAGATGGTAATTTTTCAAGTTTTTGGAATCGACTTTGGACAATGTCCTTCTTGCTTGGGGGGTGAAAAAGTCTGAAGCGACGCAGTGGCTTACAATTACTCATGTCCCAGTAGCAAACACGAACCCTGACGCAGTCTTGGGCGGGCCGAGCCTTCCGACGTCCTGTTTGCTCCAAGGTCCTAGTCAAGGATCATCGTAAACCCCCCTGGAATATCATATTCGTACCTCACATCACAATGGCATGATTGAATTCGGCTCAAATGAGAGGAGATTTGATATTTCAAGCGAATGGATACTGGCAGATCGCTCCAGCAGCAATGGCGTCAAAGATTCCGCACTAAGTGGGCTTCGGAGACTCCGACAACGAGGCCGCTCGCACAGAAACTCCAATGTGACTAAATTACGACTCAAATGAACGGCTCTTAATGACTACAGTGGGCTGATAATGATCCTAATCAGTGGAGATGAGGTAGAGACTTTGATATTAAATTCCTGAGCTTGGGCCCTCGTATCTACTCCGTACTGTACAAAACAATGCAAAGGGCCACATAGTCGGATTCAATCCAATTGGCGATCCCCTGGTCCTTAGTCACGAATAACTGACTCCAGCTGAATATCATTAGTATCGAGCGCTCTAATGCACTACTGACGCCTACTTGACTCGACTTGGAACCGACATTGATCAAATACGGTTTCTGATCCTGGGCAGGCGAACGGGGCATGTCGGCTGCTGATCGACATCAAGAACCGCGTCAACGCGGGTGTTGGGACGAAACCCTCTGCGCCTCTAATCAAATTGAAGGGTCCAGGTTCGATGGGGTCCGAGAGTACCAATCGCTTTGGCTCTTGACCGAAACCCCAACCCCCGGTCTGGATTGACTCCAGATCCGATCAGATCCTGGCTGTCACATTATTCAAATTTTGACGTCTTCGTTTGCTCGGCTTCAAATTCCCAGATACGGCGACAGCGGGAGCGACAGTAGCGGCACCTTGACTTGAATCAAATTGTCAACGTCCGTCTTTGAAGTACCTCGATGTTGGTGTTCGGGCAAATGGCCAGTGGAAACTAAAGCCGGACACTCCCATTGGGGTAGCAATCCATGCCTCTTCCACCACCATACCTATACCACCGGTCATAATATTAGTGCTGAGCAGGGAGCGTTTATTGTTGGCGAACACCAAAGATCTCCACGCCATGGAGACTACCATGACCGGTCGAATTTCGGACAGGAGACGATAACAAGGGCTCGACTTTCTTTTTGCGGTTCAGACATGGATTCCCTTGCTTTTTGCAATCAAGGTCTCCGTTTCCGCCGATTGCAAAATAAAATTGATCCTCGACTATGATGACCATGACTCCACCGCAGCTACTCACTTTTTCCGGGGAGCTTGGGTTAGATTGTCTCTGCTGTGCTCGAGCATCCTCGCATATACTTCAACAGTTATACCACGCGAACATACGTTTTGCTGCGCTCATTGCTTGCGCAAAGCACACGCGAGGGATGCAATGTCTGTCGCACATTGTCTCTCTTCAAGCACGCGAGATGGTGTCCTTTTTTATCAAACCTCCATCCACGCGAAGAGATCTTATGCTGTCGAGACGACACTAGGCCGGGGACGACATGGACGGCAACGACGGCAACGCTCGGGTATAATTCGGTCATGCAAGGAGGCAGCGCTTTACCAGATTACAAAACATCCCCCACCACATCAACTGTCCGCGAAACTCAAATCAAGGCATCAAATCGACTCAGTTTTCCTAGCCGGCCGCGCCGTTCCCGCCAATCATGCCACGCGTTCTGCGCTTCTCCGTTGCACACGCTTTGCTACTATCTATCTACCGGGCTTCCTCATATGGCAGCCAACCAGTCGCGTCTCGACGTTTGGACCATGTCGCCACGAAAGGCGTAGGAAGATGGGGGGGCAGGAGTTTCGAATTCAAGATGACCACCACTACTGCTTCATACTATACCGTGCGCTGATATCTTTGATCAACGCCATGGATGAAGCATGCATTGTGTGTTACAAAACTGCAGTACCAAAGAAGCTCCCTGGAAACCCCCATTACAAAAATGGCCTGGAAAGCTCGCGCACTCGACGGGGACCCCGGACTCTGTAGCACCATGGGTGTGGTAAAGACGGTGCCCGCCACCTGACCAGGATTCGATCGCCCCGCAAGCCTCCGATCTCAGCCTTAGTTATTTGTTGAAGGCCTGCTCCATATACGGGGACGAAATATCATATTACTCCCTTGTCAAGAGGCTAATGGCTTGGTCCGTGAACAATAATACCCAGATATAGTTGCTACCATGTTCGGCATCGCTCCCTTTGTGCTGCGCAGCGAGATCTGCAAGCTGCCGACGGTAGGAACCACCCTTTACGCTACCGCAGATTTGGTTATCTCATGGCGAGAGCCATGGGGGGCAATGCATGCGTTCACGGAATGGAGCAGACTCGGCGTGGGCCCTAGACTGCTTTTCTCCCCCCTCGCGTCTTTAGTCGGGATTCATGGAATTGTCCATGTATGCGAGGCCCACGAAACATCCATGTGGATAGCAAGCAAGTCACAGGTGGATGGGAAATTTTTTTACCCTCGTTCGAAGATTTGAAAACTAAAGGAGGGCTCGCAGGATGAGCAATTGGTGCATATCGTGGCCAATGATTGGTCAATTGATCGAGAGAGTCTCAGCTGTCCCCTCATTTAAGCCTTTACAAGAGATTAGAGGGTTGCCTGCCGGTGTCAATGCCAAAGCCCCGACAGATTTTCGAAGCCCAAGCGGGGGCGAACGGACGCGAGGTTCAAGTCAAAAAATTTCAAGGATGTGAAGCGTGTCCCCCTAGGGGAATCTCAACAATGAATGGTTAGAAGGACTAGGTCACGTAGAAGGATCCAGACCTGGTCCCTCCTTTTCTCCAACACGTGGACCACCCTTTTACCCCGTCATATTTGGCTGCTACAGACGCACAGGGACCTGAACTGTTGGTTACCGCACGCGGAAGGAAGGGTGGCTGGTAGCTGTTGATCTGTTTAAGCTTGATATCATATATAATAAGCCTGCCCCGTCTCCGTCAGTTTCGCCCCTCTGACTTGTGTATAACGCAATTTACAAAGATTTCGTGCCAGCAAACACAGAGGGCTTGGCTCTTCCCTGCATCACTTCTATCACAGTACTCTTTCATTTATTTTGTTTGTCGAATACTCAAGACAATCATCATGGACTCTGCCGACGTGGAAGCACTGCTTGTCAATGAACCTACTCCAGCTCCGGCGTTGCCTGACTATGTCCTGGATGCCGACGCCGTCTTGCGAGACACGGAAGCTGCTTGGAGATATGGTCGACCCCCAAACTATTCGAATACGAGAAAAGTATATGGGCAATGTAAGTACTCATTGTAGCTTTTCTGGCACCATTTGAGCTTTCATGAGTACTGTGGAATGAATACGGATAGCTGACAGATTGGCAGCCAAGAAGATGTCGCACGAGCCAGGCAGCCTTGAGTCTATAGTGGAAAACCTCGTCAAGAATTGGGAGATTGAGGCATCATTCAAGACCTCTCTGGCGGACTGGCGAACTATTGACCACAAGAATTACAGCTTCTCTGTCAACGGTGGCCGACCGCAGACTGGCGAAGAAATGCTCAAGTGTGGGACGTACAATGCCATCATCTCGCCGAATGAGTTTTACAGTCCTGAGCACTCCGACTTTACCACGAGCCATAAAACGTTCAAGCGAATGATGCCGACATTTGCGTGGGAGGTGCTCGAGGTCTACAGCGGACCGCCGCGAGTGGCGTTTAAGTGGCGGCACTGGGGAACTATGAAAAACGATTACGTTGGATTTAATAAGTACGTTTGTCTTTGCTATGAGCCCGTGTCCCCATTTGCTGGCTATCTGTTGCGCTTTTGTTCATTGGCTTTTGTCCTTTGTGGGAGCCGGCAAACCATCATCAGCACTCTGAGTCGTTCCATGAAATTCATTGTGCTAATTGGGTTCGGATTATCAGTAAGGGGGAGAAGGTTACGGTCAAGGCCCACGGCGGACCAATCGACATTGAAGGGATCACCGTTGCCAAGGTCACGGACGATCTCAAAGTACAGAATCTCGAGACATGGTTCGACCCAATGGACATGTTTCGCCAAATCGCCGTCAACGGCATTATCAACAAGGAAATCAACCCCATCCCCTCACGCTCTGAGACATCTTCTCCGACCGGTGAAGCCGACATAAATAGCTCCGTCAAGGACATTACTTTGCCTGGAACCATCAACGAAGACGGTAGCGCCGGGGTGGATGGCATCCGGGCGGATGCTTCTTCCGAGACAATTCAAGGGATGCTCAGCACAACAATCACAACGGCGGCGGCTTTGACCAATGATGAAGCAAAAGACAGTGTGCCTTCGTTGTCGTTGTCTCCTCATCCGGCTGAAGTACCTGCCACTCCTGAATATCTTCCGACTCTTGGTTCAGCGACGACCGAGACCGAGACTGATTCTGAGACTAAGACTGACAGTGCTGACATTATTAACATTGCGGGCGGGAGCGGGATCGGGAACGAGGCTGAAAACGGAAGTGTGATGGATGATGGGGGCGCTCGGGTCGCACAAGCGGCCGTTAGCACTGATGCCGCTACCACACACAGTCTTGCAGATGCAGATACACATACCTCTCCCTTGACAACAAGCGAAGAGACTCACAATAACGACCAGCACCTGCCGACTTCTCTCACCGACGCCCAACCAGGCGACGCTATTGCCGCACCGCCGGAAAGTCACGAGACCTTTCTCACTCATGAGGAACTTGGCTCGCTGACGCCCAGCATGTGCCCTTTTCTGAATAAGGAGTAACGGAGATATCAGGGTTTGGTATTCATGGGTTTTCGAATGAGGAAGCTTTGTATGCTGGATAGCCTGACGCAGTTTTTTTCTTTCTTTTTTTAATTCAGAGAAAACATGGCGATCGGAAAACGTGGAATGTGCATGGGTTAAGCGTGGAATGGAGGAAGAGGGTTGGGATTGTGTTAACATTGTCCGGGGGCTTCACAGGGCAAATTGCTGGCGTTCTGAGCGTCTTGGCGTCTATGAACGCGGAGGCTAGTTGTGTTCTCAGGAGCCCTTTTGTTTTCGTTTTCGTTTTTTTTTTTTTCTGATCCTCATTCTTTTTCGTATCTTCTTCACTAATAGACGTGCCTGAATGCGCACGAGAGGGCAAGTCTGATTCTGGAGCAGATTATGGCAATAATTTAAATCGTCACGTCTATAGTAGTATGCTGCATAAGCTGCTATTGAAATGACGTCCATCCATTCTCTCTACTACCTTTATTTACTTGTGAATTTCAATCTATATGGAGACATCTGCTCATCCACTGAGGATTTATCATTTGGATAAGCTACAATGACTACGGAGTACAAACACGATGAAGACCCTCATCTACACAAAAACTGTAACTTTTTCGCCCAGCATTTCTGCTCTCATATAAGTGTCCATGTAAAACAAGCCTGTTCCAGTGCCATGCGGCCATGCCGACCAGTGAACCTCGTTTCCCAGTGGGCTTTTTGTGTCGCTGCCTGGGGTACGTGCCTGACTGACTTAGGTTCTCTCCTCCATGGTAGAGATATTAATACTCCTTTTCAGGAACCGCAACAGCTAGCGCCTGCTTCAAATCATCCAAAAGGTCTTCTGCGCCTTCAATCCCGACGCTGATGCGGATCAAATCATCGTAAATCCCCGCAGCTTCCCTATCGGCTCTGGGCATGCCGGTATGTGTCATGCTCGCGGGGACTTCACACAGACTCTCGACTCCACCCAGACTTTCCGCTAGCGCAAAGAGCCTTGTCTGCGTGCAAAATGTCTCCGCTGCTTCCCTGCCGCCTTTGATGCGGAACGAAATCATACCTCCACCTAGACCCTCGCGGTGCTGTTTAATCGCCACTTGGCGCTGCGAGTGAGAGTCCAATCCAGGGTAATGCACCGCCACAACGCGAGGAGACGACTCGAGAGCCGATGCTAGAATCTTTGCATTTGCTGAAGCGGCATGAGCGCGAAGATGCAGTGTCTTCAGACCCCGATGCGCAAGCCAGCAGTCGAACGGGCTGGGTACGCCCCCGGCAGCGTTCTGGTAAAAGGAGAGTTTCCTTTTCAAGTCGTCGGAATTGAGCGCGAGTGCGCCCATAAGTACGTCCTATTTATTTATATATATATATATTATTATTATTATTATTAATTCACTATTTTAGCCTGAGGCTTTGCCCCTGGTAGGAAAAGGAAATATATATAGTGCTGTGGAGGGTTTTGGCCGAAGCCTGGGAAAAAGGATAACATGATATGATTGCAATTTTTGGAACTTCGAACTTACGCTGTGACCGTTAATGTATTTCGTGACGGAATGGAGCACGATATCTGCACCATGCTTGAGTGGGTTCTGGATATACGGCGACAGAAACGTATTGTCCACAACTACTAGGCAGCCATGTCGGTGTGCAACGCTGGCAACGGCCTCGATGTCGACCAGCCTAAGGAGAGGATTGCTCGGTGTTTCAATCCACACGAGAGAAGTGGTCTTGGGCTTGCTGTTGTTGCTGTTGCTGTTGCTGTTGTTTCTGTCGTTTTGGAGAATAATAAGCTGCTCAACCTCCGCCTCGATATTGTCAGTGTAGCTAACACTGATCCCATACGCGGGAGCGAGATGGCTCAGGTATCGATGCGTGCCGCCATACAGGCCCGCTATGGAGATGATGTGGGAGTTTGCTGCCAAAGTCTGCAGGACTGCTGCAGTTGCAGCGATCCCAGACGCATATGCAACTGCATATTTGGATGCCTCGAGGTCGGCAATGGCGCGCTCGAAACTCTCCCGGTTAGGGTTCGCAGAGCGGGAGTATACATAAGGTCCCTTGGGAACGCCAATTTGGTCTTGAGTGAAGGTTGTCGTGAGGTAGATCTGTGTAAGGAGCATCATGTTCTTTGTAAGAATATAGTCCACGTTTGCCCCAAGAAGGATTTGTGTGAAAAGTTGGATGATGCGATTGTAAGACGGTATGACATACTGGTTCAGATAGTGCTCCTGTACTAACATCTCGGGGCAGACCGGTATGGACAGCTCGTGTGGCAAAACTTGGGGATTTCGAACGACTCTGGTCCATTTTGACAACAGTGATAGTTTGCCAGCCGGGTTTTCCGATGAGTTTCGACTTTTTGGGACACTGGCAATTACGACGTGATGAGTTGTACTTGATGTTCTTTCTTGCGTGACAGCTTCAAGGTAATAGGGGCATCTTCTTGAGAATTCAGGATTTAAAGGATTCTAATATGACGGGTTCACAGGAGTAGACTTTTGTTTCTCATTGGACCCTGCAACGAACATCCCTGGAATTTTTGAACTAGTATTTTATGCAAATTCTCAAAAAGGAAATAATAAGGGCGCATGATAAGCTTGCATCCGGTGGATACCGAGCAGTCATTTGATTAAGAATAGCACCAGAAACGGAACACAGAAGGGCGTGCACCAGAAGTGAATAACAAGCAGGTCGATTAAAGGTTTCGATATAAGCTGCAACGGGAAAAGAGGTAAGAGATGGTGAAACCCATTTGAGCATTGCTAGATAATATCATTAGTTTAACCATGAGGTCCCTCCCGGTTGAAATTTTACATATTGTTGCCAGTGTATGTTTTCCGCATTTCCCTTATATAATTTTATCACCGTATTTTTTCTTAACTCTGACAGACTTCAGTTTTGTGATAAAAATGAATTACTCCAACTTCGACGGGTCTCTCGGAAGCTCGACGAAATATGCCTCTCATTTCTTTACAATTTTCTGGTCTAAGATATTCTCCTTGGACGCTGTTTCCACCTCCACCGGGCTGTTCAGATCTGTCTCGAAATCGCCATAGAGCGATTGATCAAGTGGGGAGGACCCGTGATGCAGCTTGATTCCATTGGGGAGACGGCTTTGCATATTGCCGCGCGAAACAACTGCGTCCTTGGCGCTCGAAGACTGCTGTTGGCTCAAGCGGATGTCAATGCACAAACAAATCACGGTTGGACTCCGTTGCAGCTAGCAGCGAGGCATGGACATAGCGCGATGGTCTCTGTCCTGCTCCATCATGGTGCGAATTGTCATTTGCACGGCTTTCATGGATACACGGCGATGCATTATGCTGCTCGCTCGGGGCATCACACGGTGGTGAAACAGCTGATTGAGTCTGGGGCTTGTGCTGAAGCACTTGATAATGATAAAAAGACGCCGGTAGATGAGGCCTGGCGATTTCAATACCAAAATACTTTGGAGATTCTTTTGCGTAACGTTAGTAAATAGCATTATAACTTCACTTTCGCCAATAAATGGTTCTCTGATGTTTTGCTCTTTTCTCTGGCTCTGGATTTCGAATTAAGATCTCGATTTAAAAACTCCCATTAACAATGGTCTACTTTCGAATATAGATACCCACCATGTCCGTCCCTTTCCCATTCTCGTATGATCGAGGTGGTTTTGTATGCTGGGATCTTATGAATTGGCCAGGGAGCTGTTCCGGACTACCAGCCTCTGCTGCCTTTGTGATATTTGCAACCCCGTCGCCGCCCCGGACCAATAGATCCCAGTAGACTCCATTCAAACCCCAAGGGGGACCAGTGAGTGCTGGATCCTTGAACAGAGGAAATTCAAGGCAGACTAGGTATCCATCTGATCGTGTAAGCTGGCCCATACGGTTTGCCCATTGTGGGCGTGAGCACGGGTGCAAAGCGCAGAGAAA
This sequence comes from Xylona heveae TC161, assembly GCF_001619985.1. Classification (NCBI taxonomy): domain Eukaryota; kingdom Fungi; phylum Ascomycota; class Xylonomycetes; order Xylonales; family Xylonaceae; genus Xylona; species Xylona heveae. The sequence goes on along the minus strand of NW_017264196.1, from coordinate 1,474,322 downwards.
CTAGATTCACCGTCGTGATCATCATCAGTATTATTCCACGCAGCCATTGAATACCATGAAACAGTGGACAACATCTCGCGGCACGCACCGTGTAATCGTAGACGAGATCGAACTTTTCAGCCCCGTTGTTCGTCAATGGATCAGACCAATCCGATTTGAAAAAGTCGCCTTGGAAAAACGTAACACGACCTACGCCATCTGGCTGAGATATAATACTATTTTCGGGTCCAAAATTATAATCTTGTGGGTTTTGCAGTTCGGCTGAAGCGTAGCGGTTTGCAGTTGCCACAGCAGTCTCAGAAATCTCCAATCCGTAGGCATCAAACCCATGCAAAGCTAGCATCACCACATCATAACCTCTTCCACAGCCCTAGAAAGACACCGAATATTCATGTTAGCACGTGGGGACTACGCTTCAGGTCATAAATAGAGCGAGCCATCATACCGGCACCAGTGCTTTCTTTCGACGTCCATTCTCTGCTATTGGCCGCAATAGTTCGGACTGTTGCTCAATAAGGTCGATCAGCGCAGGTGAAGGTTTCCCGCGATCCCAGAGGTCACTGTCGTCCGAGTCCCAAAGGGCTGACCAAGCGGAACCATGATCATCCGTAGGTCTATTCGAAGTTAGTTTCTTCCAAGAAACATGGGAATGCATGTATGGCTGGAAATCTATTTAGCAGCGGAAACACACGTCTTTGAAAAATGATTGATGAGTGGGGTTGGCCCATCAGGGTTTTTTATGTCGCCAGCCATCATGTGTGAACAGGAATCTCACGAGGGATTATACAGCTTTCGGGTCTTGCAGGCTTTCCTGGACAATAATCTCAATTTAAGACATTTGATCGGCGATATAAAATCCAATGAGTCAGTCAATACCTATAATTAAGTCTGTGACAAATTCTGCCATTTTTGCAAGTTTTCGGCGGAATTGAATAAAAGGGTGGTGCAACTAAAACATGGGAAGTTTTTCGCGCCTTTCTCATTTCCGTTTTGGGAGGTTATCAACGCTTTTACTGGATTGTGGCCTGTCCACCCGCAAAACCTGCGCCTTAATGTTCTTTAATCAGACCTTACGGAAAATGGAGCTGCGAATAGCAAACCCTTTCAAGGATCTTCTCGAAGATGCCAGTCTGGTGCTGTATCTGGAAATTACAAGGGCGCCACGCCGGAAAGCCCCTCGGCGTCCCTGAGACCCCTATCTTGTAATAAAGGGAAATACTGACAATGATTAATTCCTCGCACTTCCTCTTCAATTCTTTCAAATAAATATTTCTTGTCACAGTGTGCCTTTTTTTGGTACAAACTTGGTTTCAAGATGGGAGAGATTAAACCAACCGCCGCTCCCTTTTTGGGCCAGTTGAAGAGTGATTCGGTGGCCGACCACATCGGCGCGACGCCTCTTGTGCGTTTGAATCGTGTACCTGAAAGTCTCGGAATCAAAGCCCAGATATATGCAAAGCTGGAATACTTCAACGCAGGCGGCTCCGTCAAAGACCGGATTGCAAAGCGAATGGTTGAGAAGGCCGAGCAAGATGGACTTATTAAGCCTGGTGATACGTTGATTGAGGCTTCAAGTAGGAACACGTGAGTCTCTACAAGAAGTGATTTTGCAAACACTGATCTGGAGGCTAATTATATGAATGCTTTGTGATATAGAGGAATCGCAATTGCTCTGATGGCTGCAATCAAAGGCTACATATGTATCATTACTTTGTCTGAGAAAATGTCCTTGGAAAAGGAGCAAATATTACAAGCACTGGGAGCCAAAGCCGTGCGTACACCGGCCGAAGTGCCCATCGAGTCGCCAGACTCCATAATCAGCGTTGCACGACGCTTGCAAAAGGAGATTCCCAACTCGTGGATCCTGGATCAGTACAACAACCCGGAAAATTCTGCTGCTCATGAATTTGGCACGGCGGAGGAGCTGTGGCATCAGACGGAGGGAAAATTGGACGTTGTGATCAGTGGTGCAGGCACTGGAGGCACTGTCACAGGCATATCGAGGGGTTTGAAAAAGCATGACCCTGGATTGCTTGTTGTCGGTGTGGACCCGGTGGGATCAGTGCTCGCACAGCCCGATACTCTCAATCAGATTAAGAGTGAGTACAAAGTGGAAGGAATTGGGTACGACTTTGTGCCGGCTGTCTTGGATCAGTCCGCTCCTGATATGTGGATCAAAACCACGGATAAAGATTCTTTTCAATTCGCACGTCGACTGGCGCGAGACGAAGGACTACTTTGTGGTGGTTCTGCGGGAGCGATGATTGCTGCGCTGGTCCAGTTTGTCGACCAGCATCCTGAATACAATGAACAGGACAAGGTCGTTGTAGTGATATTACCAGATGGCCTTCGGAACTATCTGACTAAATTTGCAAGCGATGACTGGATGGAGCAGAATGGATATCAAGTAGATGTAGGATCTGAGGAACGGAAAGGATAGCTATGTATAGTTCTTTAGAAAACAATCAGTAATGAATCAATTGATCCTCTCGTTCTAATATGACTGAGTCGTCTTGATTCGCCTTTAGATTGCCTATCATCTTGAAAATGTACGAGCGTAATTAGCTATTGCAATGACCGAAGTTAAATATTTAGCGTCCCTTATGCATGGAGTGTTAATCCAAGGACTTGGCATTCTCCTTTGCCGGTGTACACGGTCCAGAACTATGATTTTGCCTGCGAAATTCCACGAGACATTCAGGGGTATGCCAGGACCATGGCATCCAAGGGTCGATTATATTTGCAGGATCTGAAATGGAAGGCGCGTCCTCTACCCATGAAGCTGTGTCCACCGACCACGGAAGAGGAAAAACAGAGCTGGGCGGCATATCTGAAGTGTTAATTGTTGAAAGTTGATCAGGGTGAATAATGGAATAAGTTGAATCTAAACCCATCCCTTCTCGGAATAACTTTAGCCAATCCTGATTATCTGCAGCAGTTTGATTCCAAGGATCATCGTCCCCAAACACAAAGCAGCGCGCCTCTTCCTGTATGTTTTCATCTGTTAAAGAGATCCCAGCGGCTTGTGCCTTTTTCACAAACTGTATCAAATGTTTAGTAAGCTTCTCGAAAGGCGTTGGGACCGTGGAGCTTGTTCTATCTTCGCCCTGGTTCGTTTCAATTCCAGAAACTGGCCAAGCCCTAGACTTAGCATCTTCATCACAGCGTGAAGCCCTAAAGGGATTCATGCTGGTAGATTCCATGCCTATTAGATATGGGGGCATGGCATTCTCCACTGCCAAGGCAACCGCGGGATCGAGGCCTCGACAGCCTTTCCAGTCCTTCATTTTCAAACCATTCCGGAAATGTGCCGCAAGGTGATCATTACGCTCTGGCCATTGAATAAATGTCTTTTCACAGAATCCACAACGGGAGTTAACCTGAGTCACCTTGGACTTCCACGTCTTCACCCGTAGACTTGATTTTCTTACCCCGTGGACGAGACGCATGTGCTGGTCGAGGTGGTCTTTCCGATAAAATGTCCGCAGTGTAGCGGGCTTATCCTGACATTCCTGAAACCGATGGGACTGGATGTGGCTTTCGGACGGGTTCACGATATCGCAGAAGGTGCATTTCTGTTCGCTGCAGGTTTCGTCCTGGTAGGTCGGCCCAAAGGGCGCGCACATCCAGCTTTCTAACGATAAGTGTAAGGTTCTCTCATGCCGAGTCCAGTCATATTTCGATTTGAAAGTGTCAGTACAGAACGTGCACTGATATGGTCGCCGATCGGTCTTCGGTCTGTTTCGATCATTTGCTAAAGGGGATTTTCTCCGACGTCGCCGACGTCGGCGGCCCGTCGGTTCGCTGGCATAAAAGCAGCCGAAGGAGCCATGTGAGCCCACACTGCCGGCTGAAGAAGCAGAGCTGCTAGAGACGCTGGAACCCGCTGACTCGGAAGTTGCGGCCGACGCTGTCAACTTGTGAACACGTTGACCATGGGGCTGGGAATATGTCGAACTGAGAGCATCTTTCGTCGTATTGGATGGACCAGGCTCGGTACTATTCGCAACGGACTCCATAATGTCCAACAGTGGAGCGGGTTCGAGTTCTGGGGGAGAATGCTTCCAGCGATCCAACGGAGTCATCATTGACCAGTTTTCAGTATGTGCCGCAGAAATCGTCATAGAATGCACGCCTTGCAGGTCATGGCCCTCTGAAAATGACAATGACGGTTTGCTGAGTGGTATAGCTGAATGTTTTAGACCGATTCCTGTCGATTCCTCCAACCCAGAGCCAGAAATGGAGGAGGTTTCTGAATATACAGGCAGAGGTCCAAAGTCAAGGGCATCATTGCTTTTGATTGTTTGATTACTTAAGTCGTCCCATAATCCAGGGACTTCATAATCTGGCCTCTCGGAATGAATCTGGCTAGTATCATTATCTGCCTGTTCCGTCGGCATGAAAGACGTGGCCATGGGGTCACTTGTGCGTTTAGTCTCTTTCTCATGCAATTCAATTTTATTTAAAGGAGGTCATTTACCTTATTGTATACATATCTGCATCTGGTCCCAAAAAGTCAAACGGAGGAAAAACCAAAGATTGGCTGAAAGATTGCTGATCATTATTAGAGTCTTTTTGCTGGTCATCATGTGTAGGGTGGTCCCAAAGAGATTTTTCATCCATAATATCAGGAAAGGAATTTTGCTGATTTTGCCGATTGATAGAAGAAGGATGTTTTGCCTCTGTATTTCACTATGAATTGGAGGCCCGAAAGAAGGCTGGATGAAAATTTGGAAAGAAAAAACATAAACTTAGGTCCAGACAGTTCGTGGTCATGTCATGGCAAGGGATATCATTGTGGGGGCGACTATCGGCGCCCTATCCATTACCCTTTTCAGTAAGCCCCAAATACTATAATACAAATAGTCATACGGGTCAACCGTAGTATTCTTCTTTAAATATAGATTGTTAAACATTTTATAAATTCAATCAAGAACCATATCTGATGTTAATAGTTGACCATCTAAATAATCCAAAAATACCCTTCATATTACAATAATTCAAGGTCCTGTTTGAAGGGGAAAAAAAGGCTATCAATGCCTTTTTACTATTGATTCTCTATGTGTACTTCATAATTTTCAGAAGCCATCAAGACAGTTATACAGAGCATGATTGCAGTTATGGTATAAAATATCGAAGCGGTACATATAGCAAATTTTTCGTTGAGAGCCGACGCTAACTTGGGTATCTTGTAGCCCAGAGATAATCAACGGCACCTGCATATCTACCTAGGCATCACTATAACTTAGGTAGTAATTTGTTAGAAAAGTCCACGGATCTAAAGTACCTTGCTATCAAGCCCTGGCTGAGCTTCGTAACGTCAATAATTTCGCCTTTTTAAATTCACACTCCGAGAATAATACTCTTATGTTCAATTGTTGTATCCTATAGAGGTACGAGAAAATGTAGAGCCGGGGCCTTTTCAGACTGCTGTGTCTTCTCAGATGTCTTTCACAGCTGTTACGACGGGAATTCAGAAGGGGCTAATCCACCGGTTCATTGAGACACATTTCAGCGGGCAATAGCATTACCGGAGGAGATGCAGTAGCAAATAATCGAAAGGGGGGCATTTATAAAGACTCTCGTCCCTAACAGTAGATCTGCACTTCTATTGATTTCCAAATAATCTATAATTGTCGTCAAAGCGATGTAGACAAGTATGCTTGCAGCGGATGGTGGCCGAATGATCGATGACGTCAGTTGTCGCCGGGAAAACTGGTTTGTTTGCATCGTCGGATTCGTCATTCCCTTGCCAATCCCTCATTCCCAGCTTCACCTACCATTTTCCGGATATATAGAGCTCTCTGTTCCCCCTTCTCTCGCTCTCTTCTCTCCAATACCTCCCTCATCACAATTAAATTATCAGCCTCGCTACGAATCACGACTGTTCTTACGAACTCTTCTAACAGCAAACCTCATTTCACATCTTATTCGTTTCATAGTACAATACAACCAAAATGTCTTCCGGTCAGGACAACACCTCTACTCTCCAATCCTACGTGGATAAGGCCTCAGGATATGCTCAGTCTGCTCTGGGCGCTGTGACTGGCAGCAACGCCGACAAGGTAAGCTATACTACAAGTTCAGCTCCATTGAATCGGCTTTGGCCAAACAATCCTTCAGTTTATTCTTGATTCTTACATGTATGAATGCAGAATGCCGGTCAAGATAAGAAAGACAAGGCTGAGCTCGAAAACGACCTTTCGCACACCACCGCCAAGGCCGGCCCATACACCGTCTCTGCCTCTGGTGGTGTCGCCAAGGACGACCCTAACCGTGCTGCGGGCAGCTGGAACCAGACCATCGGCTCGGGCAAGGAAATGGTCGGCAACTTCGTTGGTGCTGAGGGTCTGCGCAAGGAGGGTATTGAGCAGAACCGTCAGGGCAAGGGCCAGGAGGCTCAGGGTCAACTGAGCGACCTTGGCAGCGGCTTTGGTGAGTGATTTGCTGTTGCGATTCAAGAAAGATCAATCGTGCTAACATGATATACAGTTGATCGTGCTCAGGGAGCCATTGGTGGCGCCGCTGCCGGTTTTACTGGAAACAAGGCCGAAGAGGAAAAGCGTCAAGCCCAGCACGATGCGGGCAAGGCTCAGCAGCGTGGCGCCGAGGCCGATATTCAGAAGCAGGCATAAATTATGGCTAAACCCGTTGAGATTTTGTTTAAAATGTCGGGTTTTTGCTCCCAGCGGCTATGATTGCATTGAATGGCTTAGACCTATGGCGTCATTGGTAATTCGGGGAAATACCCTTGTATGATAGCAGAAGATTCAAGCTAGTCGTGGACAAGCACTTTACTTGCTCACGAGTAACGAATATTCATTGATTGGGATTGATTTTACCTTGTTGCGAGAACCCTAAAATAAACGGAAAGTAGTAGTCTTTAAAGATGATGCAGTAGAGGGGCCTGTCTGGTAGGTCGGATGGGCTCCCAATTGTGTCCCACAACTTTGTTTCGCCGGTCCCGACAGTTACCGACCACCGACATGCCGACTAAGATTCAGATAACTACAACCAAATCGTAAAGCTTCATTTTGATTTCTATCCTCTGTATTGTCTCGTTGAAATTTGCCCCCATCAATCCAATCCATTGCGCCTGCGTAATGGAAGAGATTGCTATATCTGAAAATGCCCCAGAATGCCGATAATATGAGTCAGGGCTCCAAGGAGCCACTACCATCCACCAACACATTTGCTAAACCCGCCTCTCCATCAACAACCACTTCTCCCTCCGACGCATCACTCCACTCTTCAATCCCTCCTACGTCTACAGATGCACACAGTATACAAGACCGGCGCGCTACTCGTCCGCAGGAATCTTCATTTTTCACTATTCCAGCGCCGCTGCGCCGCCTGTTCGACCGCTTCCCTCTTGTCACATATCCGGAGAATGAACTCCCATCGCGGTCGCCCCGTGCGGTGCTTAGGTCGCGAATAAAAAACGGAATCAAGGGTGAAAGGGATACTTTTGCTGCAGACGGGAAGCAAAATGTGTTGTATGTCTTCACGACGGAGGAGGAAGCGAGATTGAGAAAAGCCTCGTTCAACCCGGGGTGTCTGAAGTGGCAGGTCAGTGATTGGTTTTGTTTAGCTCGAGGACGAATTTCTTTGATCCGTCATTCTTCCTCTCATGAAATTCATATAAATGGAATCATATGACACTAAACTCCGGAACAGGCTTACCTCAAGTTCTGCAACGTCTCCTTCGCAACGCTGCCATCGAGCAACCATGCATCTCCCACGGGCGTCCTCCCATTTCTACTCCCATCTTTACCCGCCGCGGCGACAGAACGCGAATCGGCTTCATTGTCATCGACATACACCGTTCTAAATGAACACCTTCCCATCCCAACAAGCAAACTCCAAGATTGGGCAAGTTCTCAGCCTGGCGCATCGATTCCCGAGGAATCCAACAATATCCGCTACGATGCTTACATGTCTCTCCTTGACTTTCGGATCCGGCATGCATGGGTATGTTGCCTGCCCTTTTCATTTATACATACATATCTATATGGTTCTTTTCGGCCCTTATTACCGAAATTCGTCCAGCTTCTGCCTGCCTTTCCTGACACACCCTGTTGACTTTACCTCTCCTTGCTAGCTCTACAATCTTTACCTCGAGCCCCTAAACTTCTCTACCGTCGCATACCCTCTATATATCTCCCCCGTGTCCAGCAACCCGGCTGTGCGAGCGACAGTTGCGTCCCAACTCACGCGCGCCGCGGCACATGAGCTTCTCACACATCAAGCCTCGTCCGGCTCCTCGGGCTGTGTCGCCGACCTCAACTCCTCCTCGTGGAGTATTCTAGGCAATAACAGCGCGCTTGCGGCATCGTATGTTGATGTCGACGATCTATATAGCGAGGCTGAGAACGCATTTGATGCGTTAGAAAAGCTGCTTGGTGACGAGGACGAGTGGTTCTTTGGACAAGCGCAGCCTGGAATGTTTGATGCCAGTGTGTTTGCTTATACCGCATTGTTGTTGCGGTTCGATGACGATGTCGGAGTAAGCGATGCGGTTGAGCATGAACAGGGATCGGACAAGGTTGTGTGGCAGGAAAAACGCCTAGTCAAGGCGTTGAAACGGAGAAGAAACCTCGTAAGGCATTGTCGCAGGATCGAGGAACTGTATTTTTAGACAGATGTGGATGGGATCACGGGTAGTATGAGAAAGAAGAAAGAAGAAGATCTATCCCTGGGTAGGAACCTTGGACTGTATATAGAATAGAAAATCACCGACCCTACTTTTTAACATCTAGAATTTATATAGTCGATTCACTGGGAGATAATCATCTCGCTCCGTCGCCTCCTATCCGGCCTTCCAGGCCTATCACTGTGGCTTTTAAATCCGCCGGTACAGGTGGATCTGATAGCGCATATTCTCCAACTGAATCGGATATCTCAACCCCGCTGAGCCTCCAGCGCTACTGCTACTGCTACTGCCGCTGTTACTGTCAGTTGGGAGTCTGAACCATCGCGAATCATCCGAGACGAGCTTCTCCCAGTGTGTGCCTTTGTTCGGCTCATCGCCCGAGGCGCCGCGAAGCAGCGTAAGGTCAAGAAGGTATTTCATCGGATAGGCTTTTGTTTCCTTTCCTCCTTCTGCTCCCTCTCCTTCCTCTGATATAGTGCTGGCCCCAGCATTTTTGGACTTCGTCTTCTTGGCCAAGGACAAGGTGGAGTAACTTCCAGGACTGTCCACGACGAGGAATAACGTGCCTGGGCGCAGATTATGCGTCAGGGTCATGAGCAGTTCCGTGGCTTTGGGAATGGATGCCGAGTAGAGCTCGTTGAGCGTGAACATGAGTGTGACGAGGTGCGTATCCTGCGTGATGAAGTTGAAGCGCGCGGATTGGGCGCGTGAGTAGCTGTAGGTGTCTTTGGCGCGGATCTGGCTGGTTTCAGATGTTGTCGCTGCTGTCGTTGCTGTTGTTTGTGGTGGTGGTGGTGGTGGTGGTGCTGTGGTCGTTGTAGTGGGTATTTCTGAAGACTTGGATAAGGAAGCGGCGCTTCCGGACAATGGAGAGGAAGATGAAGAAGAAGGAGAAGAAGAAGGGGGCTGGGCTGTCCGAGCAGAGTGGTCAAGAACGTCTTGCTGTTTGAATGTTATCCGGAATTGCTCGTTTCCTTTGGATTGATTGGTTGATATCAGCGGGACGGCAGCGGCGCGAGCGGCCGCCGAGGCGTACTGCGAGAGCTTTGGCGGGCTAGTGATTGATTGCTCAAGACGATCTAGTATTGCTCCCCAATCGGCAATGTCCACGGCTTTGATGTGTATTTGGAGATTCTCCATGTTCGTCTGCTCTTCTGATTCTTCTCGGTGATCGTTGGCCCCGTGCAGATTGATTTCTTCTTGATCCCCGTCTTCGTTGTCTTCTTCTACTTGCTTTTCCAGAAACGCGGAGCTGGTGCTATTCTGGCTGTAATTTGTGCGCAGATACTTATGATATCCTGCGAGTCCGACGACCTCTGCGCCGGCACCTCCTCCAAGACATGATATCCTGAGACTTGGAGTCTTTCTTCTTTTCCTCTGGCTGTCAACAGTAGAACTCTCTGGCTCATTTTTCTTGGGCTGAGTCTCTGAAATGCTCAGTCCCGCAGTTTGGGATTCTAGACTCGACGACGCTTCAGAAGCAGGTTCATCATTACCATTGACTGTCAGTGCCAAGGGAACCAAAAACTCTGATAGGTCTGCAAAAATAGTGCAGTATGCCAATGCACGGCTTGGGCTCCATCGTGCAGCGTAAGCTTCGAGATTTTCAGCCGGTCCAAACGCTTTGGCAAAATCACGGTTGTAGAGATGCTGTTTGACCGCCTGGAGCCGGGCCGGCAGCTCCTCGGTGAATCGGTCCGTGAAGGTGTCTCGGAAGATATTCAGCAGTTGTTGCTGAAGCTCTGGAGGGACAGCAGCTGTTGATGCACCACTTCCGTCTGATGTTTCTGCTGATATTCCCCTGAATGGAATTGGTCTGTTGCTGTTCGACCTGGATCCTATTTTTGAAACTTGTTTTTTGTCTTTGGACCCCGTTTTGGTTCGTTTTGTGTTACCCCGGGAGGACATTTTGGGCTAATGGATATCAATGCTTTTGCTGAAGCATTAGGTTATTCCAGACTTCAGCTCTCAGGTGTCTGATTTTATTGCATCAAAGCCTTTCTTGACCTGGATTTGTCGACACAATATTTCAAAATTTCGGAAATGCCTATTTGGATTTTCCCAAATATTTTTTGTCGAATATTCAATTCTGATAAAAGTGTGTCATGTGACTTCAACAATGGCAACAGTTTTATTTTCGAATTCTCATCACGATTCTCCACATGGACACATCTGACCGGACTTTGCTCCTGAGGTTGGCTAGTTCAACATAGGTAAATCCGTTGCCTCAATGGCACGCAGGGCGAACAGGGCATGCGCAAGTTTGCAGCCGTAACCGAAAGAGGTAAGAAATGTGGCTCAGCAGGGCCCACGCAGGGCATCACCCGTGATCACGCGGGAAGTTTAATCCATTGGCTTTGGCGTTTTTTAACACCAAGAATAAATCGACCTTGGGTAGGCAAAACAGGATCCTGATCGACCACGAATTCGCCGACGTCGAGCTGGACATATGCATAGCCATGTTTTGGCTGCTCCATCACGTCCATTTCTGAACGGAACGAACTGCTGGTCCATTGGGGCCTTAGATGAGGCGTCCAATACTCTTGCAGCAGTATCAATTAATTATGATGCCATTGATTCACTTGTCAGTCGATCAAAAGCTTGGTAAATTAAGCTCCACTACTCCGGAGTACGTGTTGGTACACTTGTAAGATTGTTTAGAGGAGACTGTATCCCTCGAGTGTGGCGTATATGACGTAACAAGTGTGGCTGGTAAGTGAGAAGCGCAGAAGCCGGTTCTAGGGTCAGTGGGGGAAATGATCAGATGAGCGTCATCTTGCAGGGGACTGTCTTTGGCTTTCAAATCGGCTCTTTCGGAAATTAAATGAGAGCTACATATTGCAATGAAGCAGCCGACTTGGGCGGGAAGAACAAAAGGGAGAAAAAAAATCCAAAATATGCTGAGGGACAGTCGTAGAGTGTACGCTGTAGAAGTGAATGGAAACGTAAATTATCTCAGAGCCAATTGGGCTGGAATTGGCTCTGAAATCAGAAAAAGGCGTTCGGTTTCTGATCCCAAAGGGCGAAGTGGTGCGGGTGACGTGAGACCCCCGAATCAGGGAGAACGGCTTGTTAGGATAGAATGGGTACCTGATTGAGCACCTGGAAATACCTCTATCTACGCACGGACTAGCCTAGCACTATCGGTACCCAAAAGCTCCAAATAAAGTATCTCATCATCGGCATCATCATCACCCAGTCAGCCAGGCCAGCTCGTACCCAGTTTACCCGCGCGCCTTGTAGGCTATTCATCCCCCATAAATAAACCTCGTCACCCAACTCTTCCCTCTTCCCTCCCCCCCAGCCTCCCGTCATCATCCAGACTTTCTTCAACCTCCCATCTTCAAAAGGCACAACAATCTTCGGACCCCCTCAGAGTAGATCTCTTTCTTTCTCTCCCATCGTAAAAATGGTTACCGCAAGGTGAGTCGCATTCCTGAATCGTCTTTATTCCATTTCCTCTCTTCATCTCGGTCTGCTGCATCAGTGGCTGCACTGAGCTGTTTCCTTGCAGCTGTCCATGCTTGACAATCATCAATCGGCTCCATAGCAGTAATGCTATTGCCGCGATGATCGTCATTTGTGTTGAGAGCCTGGAATTTTCCTTCCAGATGGTCTTTCTGGCGCTAACATTTCTACAGCGAGCTCTGCGATATCATCGTCGCCATCTTCATCCCCCCTCTTGGTGTCTTCCTCAAGCGTGGTTGCGGTGCTGATCTGCTGATCAACATTTGCTTGTCCATCCTGGGTTATGTGCCGGGTATAATTCACGCATTGTAAGTTGCTGGCTTTCCAGCTTGATAATGACTTTTGGATCTATGGCTAACGTGCGTTACAGGTACATTATCATGGCAACGTGATCCCACCTCAAAAGTCACAGCCACCACTCGATGAATTGACTCGTCTTATTTTTCTGTTGATATAAGACCAGCAACATCTCGACGCCATGCTTTTCCTCGATACCACCTCGATTTCCATCTTGTTAATTATGTGTCTCTGATAACTCTATTTTTGTTCCTGGGCGCTATGATTCCTTGTTTCGCATGGTCCGCAAAAGACGATGACATTGAGGGGCGGGACTCCAGATCCAAGGCCCGCGAGCTTTGATACTCAAGCGTCTCTTGATTCGGAACAGCTGGGGAGGAGTTTTACGCTTTTATAGTAGTTATCTTTAATCAATTCACATTACTACCTCTAAAATTTGAGTACACCATTGTGTTGCAACTTTGAGCTCTGTACCTTGTGATTACATTCCCGTACTCTTTTACAGTCATGGAAACTAGATCAGCTTAAAGTGATTCTGTGAGATGAAGTATGGATGAAATTTGTATATACGGTTATCAATGGTAAATAGCTATGATATGATGATGATGATGATGAGGTGCGGTGATGATGCCAATGGAGAGTCCCAATAAAGAGATAATCAAATAGAACAACGAGAACATATGCCGATGCACATTAAACGTATTGAGAAGGATAGCGGGTAAGCTCAAAGGGAACTCAACGTGACAACCAACACCGGCCACCAAATCGAAAAAAAAAATGGATAACGATCTAAAGCGTGATAGATGAAAAAGGAAGGGTAGCAACTAAGTCCGAGGAGAGGAAAGAGAAAGAAAAGAAAATAACATCAGAAGACTAGACAAATACTCCAGACATTTCCGTTTGAAATTGAGCCCAGTCTAGTTACGGTCAAGTCTTCGTCGCAGGTTACGTGTCCGGCGCATGAGTTTCTTGTACTTGTGCTTCTTCATCTTCAATTTTCGCTGGCGCTTCACACTGATAGCCTCCATATCCAGAGCCTCAGTAGGCTCCATGATGATCTGCTCAGGCATGGATGCCTCGTCAATCACCACGCTGGTGCTGCCGTTGTCCCGGCGGGAATCTTCCCAGCGCTCCTGGCGAAGCCACATACGGTCAAGGAAGCGGCGAGCGGGGGGAGTGTTCTCGTCGGCGACGAACGGTGTCGTGCGGGCCGTATAGGTCTTGGCGCCATCGGGCATAGTGGACTCGAGGATAGTCAGGACCGTCGAGTACGACTTCTGCTTCGTCGGCGCCGAAGTTGCAGCCTCGGCTTCTTCAGCGACTGCAGCAGCCTCCTCGGCATTCGCGGCGGGCTTCATAGGGCGCGGAGCAGGCGGAGGAGAAAAGGGCTTGAATTTGCCCGTAAGAAGGTGGCCAGGGAACTGGAGCGACGAGGGAGCAGGCGCTCCATCAAGATGCTTCACATCTAGACTTTGTGCTTGCGCTAAAGCGGCCCGCAGTTCGGCTTCCTCGCTGGTATAACCTGTCTGCTGCTGAGAGCCCGCTGCGGCTTCAAGGCTGTCGACGGCGGAGGATAAAGTGGAAATGACCTCCGAATGTTGCCGGTTGTTCTTCGTGCGAGGCTCAAAGATGGTATTGAAGGAGGCGGATGTGGAGCCAGCTGGGACTGAAGAGGTGATGGAAATAGGACGGTGAAGGGAAAAGAATGCTGATACGGCGACGTCTATTATATGATTAGAATTTGATAGGAAAGTTTTGAAAAGGTATACCCCAGAAAAGGCTTGTCTTCTATTGAAAAACAAAAAGAAGAAGTGAAACGTACCAGAAGGGTGAAGATGAGGTGTCGAAGGAACGCTGGGAAGATTCACGAAAGCCTCATGTTTCCCTTTGTGTGTCGCCTCTGCGGCAGCGTCTTTGGCTTTGCGCCGATTGAGGCGGTTGGCGTTTCGTTTTGAGCCATCCACCCGAGACTCAGAAGAGCCGTTGCTAGGCGTCTGTTGCTGAGCATCGATTCCTTCTGATCCATCTGGCGGACTTGATGGCTTCGAAGAAGAATAGCGCCGCTGGTGTCTGCGAACGGAGATTGATCGGGTTGAGGCAGCGGCTGCCATTGAGGCGGGAGAAGCTCGCGCTGTGACCGCAGACGACACCGATAACGTGCTCGGTGTCGCCCGGGCCACCCGGCCAAGGGCTGAAGAGAACATCTTGAACAGTCCTCTTCAAAAATGCCTTAAAAGAAGTACCCAATAGAGGGTAAGGTGGGGAAATTCGATGTTGGCAGTGATGGTGGCTCACTTGCTGCGAAGACGGTGAGAATTGACGACACTTCGGATCAGCAGACAGAGGTATGATGACTAAGCGTGCCCGGTATCCGAGTTCGCCGCAGTTGGCTTGGCTTGGAATCCCATCTCGGGAGACACAAAGAAGACTCACAGACGAGATTATTTCTGATCTTTTTGCAGATTAAACGATTCCTTGATATGGTTTGCAATCTTTTGGTAGAATTATTATCTTAAAATACATATCCAGGCGTGATAATGCGCTATGATAGTCCATCCCCCTCCTTTCTTCATACTTCGAGTCAATTAGATCAATTATGCTCATTACCAGAGGGAGCGTCGCAGTTTGCCTTGAAAATCGGCAGTACTGACTGAGAGAACTTTCCTCGGTTGATATAGATTGCGGATCTTTGGCAACAACGAATTCTTCGGAAATGGAAAAGTGGTATCCAAAATCCAAACTTATATACTTGGATGAAAGAGTATCCAAGTTCAAAACTCCGAACCACATGTCGATGGGTGATCCCGTACAATAGTGATATGCTCATGCAATACAGCCGCCAGAAAAGCCGAGATTAGAAATTTCGGCCACAGAAACAAAGGCTATCATTGCCGGGCAATGCGTGTATCAGGAAAACAAACTTTTGAAACGCCTCATCAACTCCTTCGTGACATTGACAACCCCGCTAACGTGGAAAACTTGATGCCTTCAAAGAAGAAGGTTGGAGATATTGCGCTGCAAAATCATATCTTGAACAGAGGTCATCGTGATCTTTAGGAGATTGGTGTCAGTTGCATTCGTGAAGTGAACGTAAATCTCGCGAGTCGGCGATCGATTCAAGTGGATGAACTTGTTAGCGAAGAACTTCTTTGCCGCTTCATAATCCTCGTCATCCGCCTGGAAGTCTGGAAAGTAACGACGAATTGAACTAGTAGCCAGCTTCGCTTTGAAGAGGTCAACTTTGTTGAGGAAAAGAATCATGGCAGATTGCTTGAACCAAGGCGAATTCACAATGGAGTCGAAGAGCATAAGCGCCTCGTACATTTGATTCTAGAAAAAGAAAGAAATAAGTAATTGACGAAGACGTGGTGATTTGCAAGCCGAGGGACTTACGCTGCGTCTGTCTTCGATAAGACACTGGTCGTAGCCGGACACGGCAGCGAGGAAGAGGAGGCAATTAACGCCTTCGAAGCAATGGATCCACTTTTTGCGTTCGGAGCGTTGTCCACCAACGTCGTACATGTGATAGGTCACGCTGCCAAGGTCAAAGGTGGTCTCTGTGATACCAGTGGTTCGAAGACGGGAGCGAAGGATGTCTTGATCGTTCGGGAGGTAATCATCGGCAAATAGACGCTGAATGTTGCTGAAGAAACTAATAATGTGCTTTAGTTAAAAGCTCCTGACATCAGAATCGAATAAAGGAGGATATACTAATTAATGTTATCATGAAGGGCATACTCGTGACCCTTCTGGATGCCGCTTTTGAAGTTGGGGTCGTCCCACAGAGTGAGGCAAACATCTAAATATTCTCGGGGATACTTCTGCTCGGCGTGGACCTCTGGGTCTGCCAAAATCATGCCGGCACATCTCTATACGACGATTCAGAAGTAAATAAGCCTGCGTTCTTTGGCCAAGCCGATAAAATTTCAACTTACTATACTCTCTTCATTCTCCAATTTTAAACCATACTCGTCCATATTTTCCAAGACAACCTTGAATGCGGAGACCAGATTTGTGAAGATGACGGGTCTCCAGAAATCCTTACGCTCGGATTTTGAGAAGCCGTCAGCATTTATGAGCTTCATTTGCTTGAGGACGGTAGATTTGCCGCTCTCGCCGGCACCTTTCAGCCCGTTAGCTTCAAAAAGGAAAATATGCCGATGGTTAGGGGGACGCCTACCCAAAAGCAGGAGCTTGATTCGAGTCTGATTCCTTTTCTGATCCTGTCGGATCATACGATCTATTTCTTGAGAGCGAGCCTTTTTCTCGTCCATTTTCTCTTTGCGAGATGTCAAACACATGCTGAAGAGCGGCATGTGGGCGAAAGAGGTTAATTGAAGGCGCTAAACTGTATTTGTCTATCGACAGTGCAGAAAAACAGCAAAGTAGACTATGAGAAATAAGCACCGGAGGGCAGTCGAGACTGATATGGTTTGGATGATGTTATGAAAACAACAAGCATCGAAGTGCGGTTCTCAGAAGGTTCAGCGTGCGGTCCGTGCGATTGTTGGATCCATGCAACGAAAGGCCCTCGCGGCCAGAGTATGTTTCAAAAGCTGAAAGCAGAGGTTCTAGGAAATTATAACAGTAACGAAATAAACGCAGGCACTCGAAATTTAGAACGAGGTCGCTTGACCGAGCTTTGGGAAGTTCAACGAGTCAAACTCGCAAAAAGTGCAAACACTTGGGATTGACAGAATCCCAAATAAGGGGGTCCAGTAGTGGCTAAAGTCGAGTCTTGGAGGGATTTAACAGGGCCGATAAGGCTCGAAGCTTCGTCCTGCGCAGCTCAAGCAGTCGGGTATACTTTGTACAATCGCATGGGTATTTGGAGCTTTTATCACCATCAGTACACGCTTGGGAACCTTCCCCAGTCTTCGTCAGGTTTTGCAAGCGGGAATGAACCACGGTATATGAAACTACTGATAGAGAACGGGACCACAAAGCGCCATGTTGAGCGATCACTCGCGTGGGAGTACTAGTCGGCGACAATCCGCTCTCTCCAGCTCGGATCAGGCTAAACACCACGGGACAATTGACCATCCCTCGTGGACCCACTCTAATTTTCACCATCCTTTGGTGCGGTTTTCCAGCTTAGCAAGAGCCAGTAGTCGCCATGCGTCTCAAACATGGTATTATAGGTTGAAAGTGTTGCGGTCATTGATCCTGTTCTCTCACCAATCGTGGGCTTCATGCCTTTCACGTTCCAAGGCCGGGCAAAAACAATGCTAGGCAACTCAACTCCTGCGCGGCAATTTGTGTTGACCCATTACTTGCGAGATCGGTGCGTCTACCGTGGCGCAAAGTCTCGTCATGCCACTCACTTCATGCCGGTCACCCATCCTTGAGCAACTTCAGGCAATGTTATTACCGTCGTCTGGAAACGGGGGCTTGGCCCGGAAAGCAAAGGATCGCCGGAGTGCCCAACTATAAGGAGAGGCCAGGGTTTGCACGGAAAAACGTGGCCCCCTGGTTTCGGGCCCGAGGCGGCTCTAGCGCACTGCCGAACTGTACCGGCTGTTTGGAGATTGATTTAAGCCAAATAAGTCGCTCCTTCGATTAAACCATTTATCTGCGTAAAGAACCTATAATACCTATACTACAGTTAAGTTATACTAAGGTTTGTGCCCCCCTCATGAGCGAGAGCTAACTGGGCGCGATACCAGCTCTTATGTCCTCCAAAGGCCGCGCATCCCTGTTTGACTATTGATAATGCAAGCATGAGTATTTCTTGCAGAGGATTTAGACGCGACAAAAGAAATCATGAAATTGCTTAGGCAATGTCAGCACTAAATCATCGTCCCAATGCGACCCAGGTAGGAGGCGTTTTGCATTTGGTCGTAGGAGGGAGCCAATGAGACAAAATAACCTCTGTAATGTGTCAATTGATCAACCGAGGGAGTGAGCCCAAGCTAAATTGTTTGCGACTATCTTGGCCGTGTGGGCGGCCTCGGGGATTAAATCGACAGACAGACTGGTCTCATTATTATGTTTGATAAAGCGTATCCGCTGCGGATCTTCAAGAAGAACATGCCTTGCCCTTCTTGCCCTTGTTGGCTGGAGGAGTTTTCCTTCATGCTGTACCTTCTCTTACTTGTGGGTCGTCGATTCAAGCCATCGCATGCAGCCCTACTGCAAGATTCTGCCTGCAGAATACATTACTAACCTTGCTCAACGTGATCAAACTTTGTCAAGCTTGAGGTTCGGGTTCCACAATCTATTGTACTTTGGTAGTGCAGTACAGTCATATCTCTCTCCAAGCCGTAGTAGCGGCTTCTCAATTACTGTATATTCTCTGATAGACCTATAGTCTGGTAAAGCAGGGTAGTCCATTCTGGTTGAGTTATCGGCATCATAAGTGAGGCTGAAGGTGCTTAGCTGGCTTGCTCTCAGTCCTTGAAGATGAGGCCGCGTAGTTTTACTGGAAGTGACTAGATTGGAGAGTATTCTGATGCAGCGTATTTTGGTAACTTTAGAACAAGCCTACCTACATTCGTGCCGGGAAAATGTAATGTTTTGGATATACAATTAATGTTGACCTTTAATTCACTTCATTTATTGAAATTTTTATAATATCAAAAATTTTTACTCCCTTCGAAAAAAAAGAAAAGCGTCGAGATAAAAAAAAAAAAAAAACGACTTTCAGCAGGAGAAGCAAGAAGGCGATTATATGATGGAGCTGTAAATTGATCTATGTTGGTCTCCAGCTCCAGCAAAGGTTACCAGTGTTGAGCAAGAACCATCCATCTCAGGACTATTAAGATAAGCTGCGAATGGTTCACAGATGACAAGCAAGAGATAGCAAAAAAATGGTGAAAATTATACCTGATAGCATAAATTGAATAAATCCCAAAATTTATACCTGGATGGATATAACGAGAGGGGACTGTTCAGCCCAGCTAGGAAGGCGCAACCGTGGGAGATGCGATAGCCGAGAGAGGAAGGGACCCCCGCCGGAGCAAAACTCTCCCACCACCGAGAACGGAAAATTCTCAAAGAGCTCCACCTGAAATCTTTGGATCCGCCAATATTCCTTTGGTCGTCAACCTTTTCTCCTTCCACACTGTTCTTGACCAGGAGTATATTTCAAGTGTGCCGTACTTCAAGGCCACGATCAATTACCAGCCTTCCATTTCTCTGTCACCAATCTCCCTCATTCAAATCTAGAAAGATGAGCCAGATCACTCACCCCACTATCCAGGGTATGAATTTATTCACCCCACCTAACCCTTCCTTTCTCAATCATTTTGAGCAATACCGGCTAATACCTATTCTTTGAATTCTGCAGATGGCTGGTTCCGCGAGATCTCCGACATGTGGCCTGGCCAGGCCATGACCCTCAAGGTCAACCAGGTCCTTCACCACGAGAAGAGCAAGTACCAGGACGTGCTTGTCTTCGAGTCCAGCGACTACGGCACCGTTCTCGTCCTGGACAATGTCATCCAGTGCACTGAGCGCGATGAGTTCTCGTATGTCTGATCTGCTCCCAGATTTCACAACAAATGATAAGAGCCCGCTGGTTGACAATCGTTGTGTGCTAGCTACCAGGAGATGATCACCCACCTGGCCATGAACTCTCACCCCAACCCCAAGAAGGTTCTTGTCATTGGCGGTGGTGACGGTGGTGTCCTTCGTGAGGTTGTCAAGCACGAGACCGTCGAGGAGGCCATTCTCTGCGACATTGACGAGGTGAGCAACAACACGTTACGGCTTCTAGCCTCCAACATGCTCTAACAGCTATTTCTCCCCTTCAGGCTGTCATCCGTCTCTCTAAGAAGTACCTCCCTGGCATGGCCGTTGGCTTCCAGCACCCTAACGTCAAGACCCACATCGGCGACGGATTCAAGTTCCTTGAGGACCGCAAGAACGAGTTCGACGTCATCATCACCGACTCCAGCGACCCCGAGGGTCCCGCTGAGTCCCTCTTCCAGAAGCCTTACTTTGAGCTTCTCAACGGTGCCCTGAGAGAGGGCGGCGTCATCACCACGCAAGGTTGTATGCTCTTCTATTTCTTTGCGATGCCCTTTGTTATTGTTTGTGGTGTTCGCTGCAATTCTTGCCGCGGTCACGGCGAACTGTTAAGCTTGCTCTTGAGTTTTTTATTTTTATTTTTTTGGCCCACAGCATCTCTCCCCCTTCCAATCAACCTCTATCAACAATCCGTTTCGTCAATTTCAATCTTTGACCATCTTCTAAAATATTGTATCCTTTTGATTTGAACCACCCATTGTATGCGGCTACAGCTGACAGTTCTTTTTTTTACTCCGTAGCCGAAAACCAATTCCTCCACCTCAGCCTCATTGCCAACCTCAAGAAGGCCTGCAAGGAAGTCTTCCCCACCGTCGAGTACGCCTATACCACTATCCCCACTTACCCCTCTGGCCAGATTGGTTTCATGGTCTGCTGCAAGGACGCCAAGCGTGACCTCACCAAGCCCCTCCGCAGCTGGTCCACCGAGGAGGAGGAGAAGCTCTGCCGCTACTACAACAAGGAGATTCACTCTGCTGCCTTTGTCTTGCCCAGCTTCGCCCGCAAGGCTCTCCGGTAAAGCAGTCAAGGAATCCTGGTGCGATCTTCGTCTTTTTACGTTCAATGTTTTGTCTGCGCCATGCCGCAGTCTCAAAACTTCTTTAATCACCATGCAACGCTACAAAAGCATGCATGTTCTTGCTTTGATGGTCTTAAAATACATTTGGACCATCTATTTTCCATATATATCGCAGTCTTCACCTCTCTAGGACGATGACGCTCACTTTGTCTCATGTCGTTACGATAGATGCCATTGGAGATCAATAAATCAATGAATACTTGTTCTCTTTCATATTTGCCATACCTGAAAGCTATTTGCACGACTAGAGTCGAATTGCTTGTACTGTTTTCCAATTGCTGCATCCCACAGAAGCATACCACACCAATGATTATATTGTTACTTGCTGCATTATTTGAGATAAAACCTCATGTCAACATTGAATTGCACTGAGAATGACAGGGAATCACATGGACATCTTCATCAACAATTCACGGCGTGGAAGCAAAGGTCAACAGTAAGATGCTTTAGGAACCATCTCGTTTATATGTATAGTTACTTTCCTATTCTACCCGAAATAGGATGCGCAGAAGGCAAGAGCCTTCCGAACAACATAATTATAAAAAGAAAAGGCTCACTAAACGCGCCAATGACTACCATAGCAATATACTCTTTCGCTATCTTTAGAAAGCCACTGTACGCAACATAATAAGATTCCCGTTTCCACATGACTTCGTTGATGATAAAAGATCTGAAAATATGGATCTCGTGAGAAGGAAAAATTCTTTCATGGTCAGTTTAGACCACATCGTCATCGTTGCCTTCCTCGCCGACAAGTCTACTCTGTAATCTGTCGACGAGCCCCGCACGTGACCTTGAAGGGAGTCTAAAACACGATAGACGTCGTTATCGCATTTAGATGAGCTGCTGGAAGGCACGGTTGATGGGGGAACGGGGCTTGGTGCCCTTGTAGAAGTCGATGGTGGCAAGAGCGCGCTTGGCGATGCCCTCGGGAGTGAACTCGAATTTCTGAAAAGTAGCGAATTAGCTTGGATATAAGATGAAAAAGATTAGGTGGTGATCATACCTTGTACACGTCCTTGTAAGCACCAGAAGCACCGAAGCGGTTGAGGCCGAACTGCTCGTGGGAGTACCGCTCCCAGCCGAGGGTGGACATGACCTCGACGGAGAGCGAGGGGATACCATCGGGCAGAACGGAAAGGCGGTACTCCTTGCTCTGGGCATCGAAAACCTCGAAGCAGGGCAGGGAGACAACACGAGCAGTGACGCCGTGCTTCTCCTTGAGCTCCTTGACAGTGTCAATGACCAAGCTGACCTCGGAACCGGTGGCAAGAAGGGTGATGTCAGCGTTGGGGTTCTCCACCGCGACGTAACCACCCTTGATGGCGTTCTCGATGGTGGAGTTCTCCAACTGAGGAAGGTTCTGACGGGTAAGGGCCAGAATGGAGGGAGTGTGCTTGGAGGTCAGGGCAATGTAGTAAGCAGCGCTGGTCTCGTTGCCGTCGGCAGGACGCCAGACCATACAGTTGGGGAGGGCACGGAAGTGGGCAAGAGTCTCAATGGGCTGGTGAGTAGGACCGTCCTCACCCAGACCGATTGAGTCGTGGGTAGCAACGTAGATGACGCGGTCGTGGGAGATAGCCGACAGACGGACGGCACCAGCGGCGTAAGAGACGAAGTTAAGGAAAGTACCACCGAAGGGGATCAAAGTGCCGTAGGCGCAGATACCGTTCATGATGGCGGCCATGGAGTGCTCACGCACACCATAGCGGATGTAGCGACCAGCCCAGTCGCCAATGCCCAAGACGGGGGGCTGGAAGTCGACGGCGTTACTCCAGCGGGTGTTGTTGGAGCCGGTCAAGTCGGCAGAACCACCAATGAGCTCAGGAACAACATCGTGGATGGCCTCGAGGACGGCCTCCGACAGCTTACGGGAGGCAATGGCAGCGTCAGTGGGCTTGTAGGTGGGAAGCTTCTTCTCCCATCCCTCGGGAAGCAGACCACTGAGACGACGGGAAAGGTCGGCGTGCTCGGCCTTGTACTCCTTGCCGTACTTCTCGAAAAGCTGGTTCCACTCAGCTTCGAGAGCGGCACCCTCAGCGGCGTGTTTGTGGTAAGAGTCATAGACCTCCTGAGGAACGACGAAGAACTGCTCGGGGTCGAAGCCGAACTTGGCCTTGACGGCCTTGCAGTCGTCCTCCTTCAGAGGGTTACCGTGGACACCACCAGTACCCTGGAGCTTGGAGCCGAAACCAATGGTGGTGGTGAGCTTGATGACTGAGGGCTTGTCCTTGACTTCTCTGGCCTTGGCGATAGCAGCCTCGATACCTTCGAGGTCGTGGTCACCGTCCTTGACCCACTGGGTGTGCCAGCCGTAAGCCTCGAAGCGCTTCAAGACATCCTCAGTGAAAGCCACCTTGGTGTCACCGTCTGAGGATAAACTGTTAGCCATCTGGTGCACACTTCATTGCTTGATTCTACTTACCAATGGAAATGTGGTTGTCGTCATAGATGGCGATGAGGTTACCGAGCTGCAGATGACCAGCAGTGCTAGCAGCTTCGCAGGCAACACCCTCCATGGCGCATCCGTCACCAAAGAAGGTGTAGGTGTAGTTGTCAACGAGGTTGTAACCGGGCTTGTTGAAGGTGGCAGCAGTGTTGGCCTGCGCAATGGCAAGACCAACGGCGTTGGCGAAACCTTGACCGAGAGGGCCAGTGGTAACCTCAACACCGGGGGTATCGTTAGCCTCAGGGTGACCAGGAGTCCGGCTGTCGATTTTCTGTCAAGAATACAGTCAGCATCGATCCAACATGCCCGAAAATCTGTCGTAAAACTTACCCGGAACTCCTCGAGATCCTTAATGGTGACATCATAGCCAAAGAGGTGGAGAAGAGCATATTGGAGCATGCATCCGTGGCCGTTGCTGTCGGAGCAAGTTAGTGACATGCACATTTCAATGAAATGGGAGACCCGTAAGAGCAAACGCCTCCAAATCTGCACATGGCAGATAGGGAGGCTGAACGGTACTCGAAGATTGGGTTTTGACACAATCAAAGTGGAGAACTTACGAGAGAACAAATCTGTCACGGTTCAACCACTTAGGGTTCTTGGGGTTGAACTTCATGAATTTGTTGAAGAGAACGTGAGAAACGGGGGCCATGCCCATAGGGGCACCGGGGTGACCCGAGTTTGCCTTGAAAGTAGCATCAACCTGTAGATTGTCAGAAGACGGCTTCTAATTGCTGATGACGATGTTGCCAAAGGCAATCAGAGTTTCGTGGAACTCAATCATCATTCAATTGTGGGATGAAAAATGGGTTTGTTGGGAAAGGCTTCAGAAGCAGGGAACTTACGGCAAGAACACGGATCGTGTTAATGGCCAATTGATCAAGGTGTCCGTAAGTCATGATGATAGATGTCTAAGGAACCTGATGAATGAAGATGGGGAAAGAAAGGAATCTCGAAGGACGGGGAGGTGAGGGTAGAAAAAGGGAAGAGAGAGGCGTGACGTGGGGGGAGGGTGTGGGAAGAAAAGGACGGTGGGAGCGATAGGTCATCAAAATGGTGGGGCTATGATGTACGAAGGTACTCAAGCTGTAATCTGCTATCGGACCTACTTGGCCGAATGATTGGATCGC
This sequence comes from Xylona heveae TC161, assembly GCF_001619985.1. NCBI lineage: Eukaryota > Fungi > Ascomycota > Xylonomycetes > Xylonales > Xylonaceae > Xylona > Xylona heveae. Next base: position 1,449,717 of record NW_017264196.1, on the reverse strand, counting down.
TTAACAAGTCTAGTGAATAATAATCGCCCGAAGGAGGGAGGGGCACACTCATGACATCGTTTCCCCTTGCGACGAGACGACCCAAAGGAGTCCACTATTGTATGAACCAAACACACGGCAGATGCGTTTTACGTGCGTGGGGTGTCCAAGGCGTGCGATGGAGACGAACAGGCACCACGACCTAATCCAGACGTAGCTGTATCCACCAACTGCGAAATTGTTTCGTTCCCCTTGTCCCTGGCTGTCTGTGGTGACGGCTATCGAGCCACCAATTGCCGCCGCCGCCTCATTGATCTCAAGTGGATCCGCCTATAGGAGAAAGGTGCCCCATTTCTCCCTTCTCCTCTCCTCGTCTTCCCGCTGTGAGAGAGTACCATTGAGACGGGCTCCACGTAAGCAGACGGTTCTCGACACAATCGGTGTGCCACTCATAATTCAACAGAATCTGGCACGTCGAGAATTTGGTTCAAAGAGCGCTATCACTGCATTACCTACGAGTTGTAAAGAAACCTTGTGTCCAATTCCACAACGTGGGAACAGTGGCGACTTGCTAGCTAGTAAAACAGCCAAGAGCTCTCCAAAAATTTAATGAAAATGAGCCGCAAAATTACATCACTGGCAAGGATAATAAGGTGCTGTCACGTGATGATGTGATCTTCCGTCACACTTTCCTCATGGCGAGTGGGATCTGTCCCAGCTCGGTCGACGGGACCGAGTCTGCCATCTCGATAAAGCTAGTCCTCTTGAGCTTATTTTGAATTTGCATCTGGCAGAAGACGGAAAGGACAGGCAAACGTTGGGGTGCTGCAGACGAGGCTTCCGGGGTCCGTGTCGATCTTCACGGAAGGCGGGCCTGGTTAAGTGTTCCAAGAGGAAGTAATATGGATGATCTATCCAAACAGACACTTGGGACTGTCGCATCAACAGATACAAAGCGATTCGCCCCGAGAAAATGGCATTGATTAATTCAAATGCCTCATGTAAGAAATTCGAGAAAAGTATCACAAGTCCGTGGCTGGGCTTCGGAGAGGCCGCGCTAGCTCCCGGAAGACGGGGCCCATTGTATGAGTTTACCATGATGTAACCTACCTAAAATTAAAATGCCATGGCTACCGTTGATATTGTAGGTCGTGGAAACATGGCTCTTGTCCAGTAACGTCGACAAGCAATTCCTCCTCGCTACAGGCAGGGTACACTCAACGCCACATCACTGATTTCCCCGCCCTTATTATCTGAAAAGGCCCTTTAGCCACCATTGTCATTGACTAGTTTCACGTAGGAAAAAGTTCTGGAGTTGGGGATATGAATTCAATCGCTTTTCCACATAAATTTAGCTCTGAGCCTTATCAATACTCTATGGAAAATATCTGAAATGAGAAAATTTCAAACCTATGCAGGAAAATAGGAAGAAGAACAAAGCCTTTTGGGTAACAAAGATGATGAATGGAGAAGGTAATCGACATGGCTCGGTAAAGGTCCATTTTCGTCAAATATTTTAGTGTAGGTATCGCGGCGTCGTAAGGATAGCAGGGAAACGGAGATGGAAAAGGAACGGTAATGAGCATCAGCGCTATTGGGGGACGTTTAGGCATCCATTTTCATGTTCGCGCCTGCTCGTGAGCTTTTGATCACACGTTTCACAGTCTCCTCGACCAGATCCCAGTCGCTGGTATCCACCTTCGTGAGCGAAATGTTGAAGTATCGCGCAATCTCATCCAGACGTCTCCAGCTGGTCTTGTCGGAGACAAAAGAGATGGCTACACCGACACGGCCGAACCGTCCAGTACGACCGATACGGTGGAGATAGGTTTGCGGGTCACCTTGACCGTTGGGAAGCTCCGGGACGTCCTAGATAGACCCATGTTAGCAATCCGACTAGCAAGTCATGCCATGGAGCGACCTACATAATTAACAACCATAGAGACGGACTGAACATCGATACCACGGGCAAGGACGTTCGTAGTTATAAGAACCTTCGCCTGGCCAGTGCGGAACAATTCGAAAATTTCATCACGTTTGGTTCCCTCGAAAGCACCAGTCAAACAAGCAACTTTGTGTCCCTCGGCCGTCATGCGACGCTCGATTTCCAGTGCAGTATCACGGCGCTGAAAATGCATTAGTAAAGAAAGTGACTATAGATCAAGGATGCCTGTTCTCACCTTGACAAAGATGATTGAAGAACCAATGGTCATCAGACCGTAAAGTTTGACAAGCACATCGTACTTGTCTTGATCGTTATTGCAGTCGAGGTACAGTTGCTTGATACCCTCGACGGTGAGCTCTTCATGACGGAGAGTAATCTGGTTAGCATTCGGAGCAAATTTGGTGGCGTACTGGACGACGACATCAGGGAATGTAGCGGAGAAGAGGACGACTTGAGCAGATTTGGGCAACATGCTGCAGTGATAAATTGTCAGCGCACTTCGCATTCGGAGAGGTCGCGAGAAATCCTTCACTCACTGCTTCACTCGGATACACTGGTCGCCAAGACCTTGCTGATCAAGCATGTTGTCGGCTTCATCAAGCACAAGGACTTTGAGATTTCTTGGGTCCAAAAGTTTCCGTCGAACCATATCCATAACCGTGCCAGGAGTTCCAACAATGATCTGGGCATCTACCTTCTTGCCTCGCTGCGCAGCTTCCATTGGAATGGCAGCGGCAGTGGTCAAACCCGGAACAAAGCTTCCCATTGTCTGCACAACTCCAAGGATCTGACGGGCAAGCTCGCGGCTCGGTGCCAGGCAGAGTGCTTGCGGTGCCTGTAGCGATAGATCCGTTCGAGAGAGCATGTTCAAGACGAAGGCGGCAGTCTTGCCAGTACCAGACTGGGACTGGCCGATCAGGTTTTGGGCAGGGTTTCCCAGCAGCAAAGGAAGGGCACGCTCTTGAATCTTGGAAGGCTTAGTGAAGCGCATACTGTAAATGCCCTTGAGGATCTCGGGGGACCTAGGGTTTGGAAACATCGCTGTTAGAAATGAAGACCGGATATGATGCAAGTGAAGGAAAATGACGTACAACCCAAGCTGCTCGAAGCTTTTGATAGAATAGAGAGGATTGTTGGGGTCGGCTTGCATGTCGCTCAACTTTATCTCAACATCGTACTCTGGCTCTTGAAGATCCGAGCCTCCCCGGCCCTCAGTGGCACCATCGACTTGGGACTGTTCCACATTGTTCTCGTCGGCCTTCTTCTCCTCCTCCTTTGCGGGGGCCGTAGCTGTAGGCTCGGCAGTCTCATCTGCCCAGGAACCTATGCTCGAACTTTGTCCAGGCACGAAAGCTTCTGCTGACGGGTTAGTGCCGTTGGAGGTTGTTTCAGGCTTGCTGATGCGCGATTCGAGAGAAGCGGAGGTGGGCGCTTCGGCGGGGGTTTCGGAGGACATAATGAATATGCGGCTGGTAAATATAGGTGGATAAAATAAGAATGAAAGCGATAATCAAGTGACGTTGGCAGAAGAAGGAATGAGGTTGGCCCAGAATGTGTTGATCGTCCGAGCTTTTGGAGTTGATGAAAGAAACTTGGGAAATAATGAGAGCGACCCTTTCTCTAACTCGAAAAAGGGAGATTTTTATCTCTCTAGCCCTTCTAAGATTGAATAGGAGAAGGTTGGGTAATTGAACAGGTGGTTGAGAAACCCTTGAAGATAATCAAAGGAATCCACAGCGGGCGATTTTTCGCGATGGCGGAGAGGCTCTGTATAGTTTAGGCCCTACGATGGTGGGGGACTTTTTGATGGTCTGGGGGGGTATGTTCGGGCTGCCATACAAATTTCCGGAATACGTCAAAGGTTCCTGTTCAAGCCAAGTTTCCCTTGTAAAGGGAAGACCTGGAACTTACCCTTAAGTTCTCCCGGGGTACATCAACGACACCTTCTCTACCAGGTTAAGCACGTTGGGTACAGCTGGTCTCTAAAGAGTACCTCAAATCTCCCCTAAGCAACGAACACGCGACAAGTACCGGAGTAGTCTTCCCCCACTGCCCCGTACAATAATAACGTCCAATTCGTCGCATCACATCAGCTGTATGACTTATGTAGATATCATCTCATCGCATTCTTGTTTAATATTCGCGCCCTGTGATTTCTCCCGAGGCCCTCTGCTGAATGCATCCCTTCTGGAAGTACATATCGTCTGTCATACATATATCTATTAATGGCGGAGCTTGCGGGGGCGGCCCAGTTCGGGGCCGAGCTGAAGGTAACTTGATCCCTCCATACGCCGGCTCTTGGTCACGGAATACAATACTGATCTGAATGACTTGTTCGCTAGGATGGCTTCAAACCTGTTAATGCCTGGGTATGTTATAACGAAACGTCGCTGTCAATGCTATAACTCCAGGTTATCTACGACAGCGCTTTCCCGCAAGTGCTAATCAAGACTGCTTGATTAGGTGTCGAACGGCATCGCATGGCTTGAGGAGATTCAGCAATTCTATCGCGAACGAAGTGCAATCGAGAAGGAATACAGTGCGAAACTCAATGCTTTGGCAAAGCGATATTATGAGAAAAAGTCGAAGAAAATCAGCAGCTTGAGCGTCGGAGATACCCCGACCATGACCCCAGGCTCTCTGGAGAGGTACGGGGCTTCTTTATTTTGAAGAATTGCTGAGATTGATTTCTGATAAAACTGTGTGAATGTAGCGCTTCCCTGACCACCTGGACGACACAGCTTTCCACGGTGGAAGCCCGAGCGGCTGAGCACGACCGCTTTGCTTCCGACCTCGTTTCTCAAGTGGCGGAGCCCATCAAGCTCCTTGCCTACCGACATGACGAAATACGGAAGCGTCATGCCGAACATGCTGCAAAGCTGGAAAAAGAGAGGGATGTGTCATATGCCGATCTACGAAAGTCCAAGGGTGCGTATGATGCTGCCTGCCAGGAAGTCGAGAACAGGCGAAAGAAGACCGAGTCTTCATTTGATCATAGCAAGACGAAGGCGCAGAATTCTTACCAACAACAACTCTTGAACATGAACAATGTCAAGGTATGACAAAAAACATAGATCCATCAAACCGGCCACTGACCACATCAGAACACGTATCTCATCGCCATCAATGTCACCAACAAACAAAAAGAGATGTACTATCACGAGTACATTCCAAATCTCCTTGACGTAAGCCATCCATCTTCAGCTTTTCCGGAGCCGAGAAAGCTAATCATTGTGGATAGAGTTTACAAGACCTCTCCGAAACTCGCGTGACAACGATGAATGGACTCTGGGCGCTTGCTGCCGAGCTCGAAGCCGCGACACTTACAAGGAGTCGACAACATATGGACCATCTTTGCGAGGAGATACCACGCAATGATCCCGCCTTGGACTCGCTGATGTTCGCTAGGCACAATATTGCCAGCTGGCAAGAGCCTGGAAACATGGGATTTGAGCCGAGTCCAGTCTGGCACGATGACGATGCCATGGTAGTGGATGACCACGCCAAAACATTTTTACGGAACCTTCTGAGCAAGAGCAAAGGGCAGCTGTCAGAACTAAGACGGGAGGGCGATAGAATTGGCCGAGAAGTCGAAGCTCTGAAGCGTATCCGGCAAAATATCAGGGAGGGCAAGGACAAGCGGGATGAGATTGAGATGGTGCGAAACCTGTTCGCTATGCAAGAACAATTGAACCAGATTGATCACAAGCGCATAACCGCGGAAGTGGAAGTGGCAACTATTACCGCCGTGGTGGGTGACCTCACACTGGGCGCGAGCAGCCACAATTTCAAGTCTCAGACATTCAAGATACCAACCAATTGCGACCTTTGCGGGGAGCGCATCTGGGGTCTTTCAGCAAAGGGTTTTGATTGTCGGGACTGCGGTTACACCTGTCATAGCAAGTGTGAGATGAAGGTTCCCGCCGACTGTCCCGGAGAGCAGAGCAAGGAAGAACGGAAAAAGTTAAAGAATGAGCGGCAAGAAGCTGCTCGGGCGTCACACGTGGAGATACCAGCGAGCGCCGACGGTGGCGAGGGGCCCAAGCTTAGTCGTACGAACACCATGAACTCGCTCAGCTCAGGATATGCATCAAGCCCGCATCGATCTATGTCCGGGGCATGGACACCCACTGAGGAATCAGTGCCAGAGCGAAGTGGCACTATCAAGCCGACCATCACGCAATCCAATACGGTACGCAAGCACCGAGTCCTTGCACCACCTCCTACACAATATGTCGGTAGCACGGGCGACGAAGCTGGCACCGATGCTCTTCAGCCCGGCGAGCAGCGCGGAAAGATGCTCTATACTTATCAGGCCAACGGTGAAGGTGAAATCACTGTAGAGGAGGATGAAGCTATTACGGCGGTGGAACCTGACGGTAAGCGATATCAGTTAAATAATGAGACACCAAATTCATGTTGGCGCACGCTGACGTTTGCTTGCAGATGGCTCGGGTTGGATGCGAGTGCGACATAGCGCCCAGGTAGGGCTGGTGCCTGCCTCTTATGTTGAGCTGCAATCTGCAACAACACTTTCTGTCGATCGACCGGCTTCCAACTTTTCGGATTCGTCTACTTCTCTTGCTGGCAGCTTCGTGGCCCCGGGTAAGAAAAAGGGACCGGCCGTAGCACCCAAGCGAGGCGCCAAGAAGCTCAAATATGTAGAGGCAATATACGACTACGAAGCGCGCAGCGACGCGGAGTGGAATATGTCTGAGGGTGATCGCTTCGTCTGCATCACACGCGATGCAGGTGATGGATGGGCAGAGGTGGAGCGAGGAGGACAAGTCAGGAGCGTGCCGGCGAACTATATCCAAGACGTACCTTGATTATTTTTTTTTGTGGGCTGGTTTTGGCTTGTTGCGCTTTTATCCATGGTATCTGATCTGCATAGTGTCATGGCAGTGAGCGATTGGAGTTTGGCGGCGTTTTTGCCCGAGTCGTTGTCAGGACCAAACCTTTTGCGCGCGCAAGGAGCGAAGCGTGTCGCTGTACAGAAATATACTCTATTGGCTTTCAGACGACAGCATCCCCTCAATAAGATGACATGCTGAACAGATCTTCGGAACAGGTCTTCTTTGAATCTGTTTCAAATCTTGCTTGTTCTTTTCCCCTTCTCAGCAAATACCCGTAAATGCTGCTCTAGGGTACCGCATCACGGATCATCTCCGTCATTCTGGAATGGAGTGTTGATGGTTTCACATTTGGCCCCACATACCTGGGGTTCCCATTCGGCTGAGAACGTGTTACTTCGGCATGTCTCACACTCTCAAAACGGTTGCGGCGTGCGTGGCTGGGGCATGGGGTGTTTTTGGCTGCGAAGGAATGCATGGCAGCCACCTCGAGAAGATTGTTCTAGACGAAAACCCGAAAACCCCGTGCATATACCCCCAATCTACAAAGGTACCTTATGTATCGCAATCATCTTGATGTTGAAAGACGTTCCCGTAATGAATATCTTATTTAGCAGAAACTCGGGCCAAGGACAGATTGACGACGTGCAATCTTCAACTCTTGGCACTCGTCTCGGAATCGGTCCATTTCTCAGAGTTTCCTTCGCACAAAGATGAGAAGAAAGAACATCAGAGGGTCAGGGTTGTCGAAGGAGCTAAATTTGGAAAGCGCCACTTTGCGGCTCGTACCAGAGAATACGGAATACGTACCGTACCTGGCGGCACACAGCCACCACCAAAACGCCCAACTTTGTCCTGTTCCTGAGTTGTCGTGGGAACGCTTTGCCCAGAAAAGGCAAGGCACCATCCAACCGACCTGTACCCTGTCAATTTCGCATTCGACTTGAACTTTTCAAATTAACTCAATACCCAGTAGCAGGTGCTTCTTTTCTGAAGTTAATTGCAAAAAAAATCTGTCCAGGACGCATGCACCAACATCTGACGTACTTGGTATTCATACGTCCTCAAATATGTGGTAGATCTTGGCGGGTAGCCTGGGCCAGTGTAGGTGGGGTGTAGTCAAAATACGTTATGTCAGTCCATGCTTGAGAGCGATCGACACAAATAGATCCTTATGGCAGGTCAAAGAGAACTCGGAGGAGTACTCCGTCCCCTCGTGAAGTACCTATATGTTGAATCATCCTCCTGACACATGCTTCATCTCGTTAATGCGGGCAACACCATACGATGAGAAGTACGGGGTTGGGTGGCCACGATTTGGAGAGAAGCAATTCTCCCAGCTTAGGGTGGGTCGACAGGGCGGGAAAAGATGCATCAAGAGTGTTTGAGATCCAGGAGTATAATTCTGATCTGCCAACGGGAAAAGCGCATTCAGAGCGACTACTGTTAGTGCCCTTGGCGGGTGAGGAAGAGCGAGAGTGATTTGAGGATCAATTTCCCCCCTAATCCATACAGTAGCGTCAGGGTGCGTTCGCTCTTTCCCCATCGTCCCATCGTTCTTTCCTAATTCGTCGCCTACCCGGCCAATCCTCCCACCCCAAGACGCACGAACGCGCGGTTCCTGGCCGCTAACAGTCCTAACCCGTATCTCCTCCCACATCTTATGCTCTCTAGCTTGACCCTTTTTCTTGCCCAAAATCTCCCTCTCCTCCTCTTTCTCCTTCTTCTTCTGTTCTTTCCTCATCTTCTCTTTTCTCCTCTTCTTCATTCCTCCCACAATTCTCCTCTCGCTCGAGCAACCATCACTCGTTTGTGGTTGATTTTCTTTTTGTTCTTTATTTTGACCGAAACACATTTTCTTGATTGCACACCTCGTCGGTGCTTTCCAACAGCAGTCTCTCACTCTTTCGAGACTCTTCCACTTTTACTTCGTCAATCGTTCGCAAGCCCGCCTAATAACAAATTTTAAATCTTCTTTCCATTTTTGGCTCCCAACTTTGCATTTCTCCAAGATGAAGACTGTCTCAGCGTTGGCTGCTGCCCTTTCCGTTGCTTCCACCGCCTTGGCGGCTGTCACTCCCCTGGCTCCCAGAGACAGCCAGTTGCAGTCTGTTAGCGTCAAGGGCAACGGTACGCTCTATTCCGACGAGCAAAAAAAATTAGAGAATTGAAGACAGACGGCTAACTCCATTTTTCCAGCCTTCTTCGCCGGCAACGACCGTTTCTACATCCGCGGTGTTGATTATCAACCTGGTAAGGAAATAGCTTACCCTAGTCCATCCATCCGAAAAGTTCCGCTGATTGGTTGTCTTTAGGTGGCTCTTCTCAGGTCGCCGACCCCATTGCCGACGCTGATAGCTGCAAGCGTGACATTGCTGAATTCACAAAGCTTGGCATCAACACCGTCCGTGTTTACACTGTCGACAACACTGCCGATCATGATGACTGCATGAACCAGCTTGCTCAGGCAGGCATTTACCTCGTCCTTGACGTCAACACGCCTAAGTACTCTCTTAACCGTGCTTCACCCAAGGAGTCGTACAACGATGTCTATCTGCAAAGCGTCTTCGCGACCATTGACGCCTTCGCAAAGTACAACAACACGCTTGCCTTCTTCTCCGGAAATGAAGTCATCAACAGCGACAACACTACTACTGCTGCTCCCTACGTCAAAGCTGTCACCCGTGACATGAGACAATATATTGGCAGCCGCGGCTACCGTCAGATCCCCGTCGGTTATTCCGCTGCTGACGTTGAGTCGAACCGTTATGAAATGGCAGCGTACATGAACTGCGGTACCGATGACGAGCGCAGCGACTTCTTTGCCTTCAACGACTACTCCTGGTGTGACCCTTCCTCATTCACCACCTCTGGTTGGAACATCAAGGTTCAAAAGTTCAGCAACTACAGCTTGCCAATTTTGTAAGTCAGCCCCTAAACTTCCTTTGCAAACAACCCATCTCTCCTTCTTCTCCCTTCTCAGAAAACCCCAAATAAATCACATAATCCCCTCAGTTTCTATCTTGTGTGTGTGGGACAGAGTCCACTAACGAAGCGGAAACTTAGCCTCTCTGAGTACGGTTGCATCACCAACAAGCGTCAATTCCAGGAAGTTGCCGCCCTCTACAACACGGAGATGACCAGCGTCTACTCCGGTGGTCTGGTCTATGAGTACGCTGAGGAAGATAACGGCTACGGTCTGGTCACGATTAGTGGAAACCAAATCACTGAGAAGGACGACTTCACTGCTCTTAAGAACGCTTTTGCCAACACCACCAACCCCAGCGGCGATGGTGGCTACAAGAGCAGCGGCTCCGCCAGCCAGTGCCCCTCCAAGTCATCCACTTGGGACGTTGACAATAATGATCTTCCCGCCATCCCCGCGCCGGCCAAGAAGTACATGACCAATGGTGCTGGCAAAGGCCCCGGTCTTGATGGCTCTGGCTCTCAGTGGGCTGGTACCCAGAGCAGCGGCACCGCCACTGCTGGCTCTGGCAAGGTCACTGCTGTCGCTACCGGCACTTCCAAGAATGCCTCTGCAAGCGGCAGCAGCAGCTCTACCCCAAAGAGCGCTGCTGCTTCTCTACGGGCTCCCGAGTCGAACTTTGCTCCTCTCGTCTGCGGTCTGGTCGTCTTGGCCTCGACCTTCTTTGGTGCTACTCTGTTGTAGATGTAAAAAGTTTCAAAGAATATCGGAGCGTTGTAAGGATTTGCGTATAATCAGCATGGCATAGAATTCAAGCCCTGGAGTTGGGGCTCTCATTGTGGTTCCCCCCTTTTTTTCTCTTATTCTCGCATTTTGGAATACATAACGTTCCGCCCTTTTTTCTTCTCTCACGCATTGCACTTATGTTGTCTAGTCATCACCGTACATTAGACGTGCAATTTTAATTTTGAAAAGATCTATGTTTCCTGGTTACCTGTAAGGTGTGCTGTCTCTGTTCCATGTCATTATAACATATCCATTCACTCATATTCATATGTCTATCCGCCTCTTTACCCGTTGATAAATTACCCTACACTTACGCTATTCATCCTTCGTGGTTAAGGAGGAAGATTGACTGCGGAATATTCGCTCTTGTGAATTCAAATATTAGCCGGTTGATCGTGAAGGACAAACCCACCATGCAGGGCAAGCAGCAAGATGTATAAATATCTCTTTCTCTCCCGTTTTCTCTTTCTTGACTTGGGTTCTTTTGAAGCAGCCCATTGATCAAACCAATGGCGGACAATACAGACTTATCATTGATAAAGGGAACAACTACATGCACTATTAACTCTCCTCAAAGAAATCAAGGACGAAGAATACAAGAACATCTGGACTGTCTATAATATCCTCGCCTTTTAAAATACCCAAGAGTTTTTATCATCAGCTACACATATATCACACTTTACCCTTCGCTGTTTCTCTTCCGTGGACTCAATTTAAAATGGCAAGATTGACTTGAAAAAGATAAAATTCATAACCATCCGATATAGACGTGGAAGAGAGCAAGATATATTGCTTACCAGCTATTTAGCAAGTTGTTACATCTCTATCGTCATCATTCGAATGCACGACGAGCCTTTTCCCTACAGGTCAAACGCTTCGCCATGAACGCGGTCGTTTCTTGCATATTGGATACTCCGCTGTCAGCAATTTATGTCTTGACACGAGCATCAAAACTTTTCGATCCAATCACTTGAAACATAATCAGGACGGCAAGAGGCCTGTCATAGGAGTGATATCTTTTACTTTTGTCCGACTGCGCCATTGGTCTAATTTGCACCATAGGAGTGATGCAGAGCCTGCGCATCCCGGATTAGGTCTGTTGCAAGGCGTCTGCTTCCGTTAGCAGATACAAAAGCTATCGCGATCCTAGAAACGAGTTAGCTTGTGGGACGAGTTTAATTTACAGAGAGAGTGTCTGAGCATCGTTATCTACAGTCAACTTTCTTCTGTTCAGATCTTGTTCGCCTCTCAACTACTAGAAAAATTTCCTTGGTTAGCTGAAAGCGTTCGCTTTCAAAACGGTTTTGACTGTCCGTTGGGTTGGGTTTTAATATGGAAATAAGTTGATGTAAGAGACTATTTTCAATCTCGAACTTTGCTTGGATCTCTCTCTGTGGTAGGAGTCTCACAGGTGAATAATTTGATCCATGGACCGACAAGTGGATGTTGAAACTCACCGTTGGTGGCTCTTCCTTGTCAATGAGGAGTGGATAGAGCCTGAAATAAGGAGAGAACATTAGGGAGTAGAAGTATCTGTTCTGTATGAACTCTTTGAGATTTTTATATCATTTTATCTGGGAAGGATGTTGTACCTCGCAGGAAGACTTTGGGATCCATGTACCTGATTTGACATACTATTTTTTTTATAGCTTATTGGATATCCAAACTGAAGAACAACTTTTTTGAAAATAACTGGAAACTTGGTATTTTTTCTGCGAAATAAAAACATCAAACTGAAACATCCCTGCATTGTTCCTGACTGCAGTGACAAACTCCTTTTCTTCGCCTCGACACTCCCACAAACCCTTTCCTGGTATCACTCATATACAGAATGCGCAAAGCTAGACTTTGAAGCTATCCCACCAGCAGGTTTGGTCAAGCAGCATACCATCCTTGTCGAATTGTACACCTTCAGACTGCAACAGGTTGAGTTTCTTGTTCTGGTTCTGTCCGCTCGGTGCATCTTGCCAGTCACCCTGAAAGCCGCCGATAAACTATTCCAAAGTTTAGAGATGCTATTCACGCAAAGATGCCAGCATCAGTAACTTACGCCCGTTGACGCAATGCACCTGTGACATGGGACTTCCGGAGCAAATGGATTCCGACGAAGAGCGCCACCCACAGCTCGTGGTGACGAATCCAATGCTTTCGCCAATGCGGCATAAGAGCTCACTTTTCCAGATGGGATCTGGGAAAGCAGAGTATAGACCCGCTGTATCTTATTAGTAGGAAAGATCAAAGCTTATGGATCAGGCAGAAGTAATTCACCTCCTGGTACGGAGTGACTGCCATTTCTGTTTTCTGATATTTGGATAGACGAGCGGATATGGTTCACGTTGACTCAAATTTCAGCTTAGAGCTTTTGCAACGAGCAAACAGTAAGTGATTCTCAAGTGATCTGGGAAGACAAAAGGGAGGAATGAGTGCTAATAAATATTGAACCCCGCGCGACTTTGCTTCCAAATTCTGTTTCTCACGCGCCCTGCGACGTGACTCAGGCGCGATGTCATGTGACAGAGCTAAACCCCAAAATGGTAGTATTAGGGGGAAGGGTTTGCTAAGAAGGGAGATGGAGGCTGAGATTTCCTTGGGTCCCGAATCCATCTAGGTTACGAGTAAATCCATGTCGTAAGCGCTAGATAAGTAGAGAAGAAACGTAAAATCCCAACTTTACAGGGATAGGTCGAATTTTCACATATGGCATTTTAAAACTATGCATTAAACTTTTTGATTTGGAATCCTTCCAATGATTATTACCTCCTCCTTAGTTTTCAAAAGAATGAACATTATGTCTCGATAGATGATAGTAGACCCGAGACTGTTTTTGATGTTCTCAACGCTTGGTTGCTTGGAAGCTATCAGACCGTCGATGAGCTTTGACGATCACGTGACGGGTAGTGTCCGAAGTCTGCTCTTCGCTTCCAACATCAACCTTCCCCCGTCGTCACCAATCTCTCCATAGCCAGGCTCCAACTGCTTCAAGCTTCATCAACCCGTTCGCGCGCTTTAGCTAGCCCAATCCGCCGCATCCACTCAAGTCGTCAGCGTCGTCCTCGAGCTGTTAATATCTTCAAAGTCATCAAAATGGCCACCGATCTCTGGTTAGTGACCTCACACCTCGCCCCAATCTGGATCAGTCGTGTCAAGATAAGCTCTGAATTTCGATGCACCTTGGGAGCTCAAAATCAGGCTCAGGCCTTCTTCGCGTATATGTTGCTAACTCGAGATAATTCCATATAGCCCCGTTTATGCCGTTAGTATTCCCTTCAGAGAACAATTCATTGCGATCCTTGGCGGACGCGGCTCTCGATTCAATTCGGCAGCTTTTCCAATGCCACACATCCTCCAGATGGAACAGCACATGAACTGACTATTTGTATTTCAGCCCTTTTTCGGTGCGATGGGCTGCACATCAGCCATCGTCTTCACCTGCTTCGGCGCCGCCTATGGTACTGCCAAGTCTGGTGTCGGTATCTCGGCCATGGGTGTCCTCCGACCTGACCTGATCGTCAAGAGTACGTTTTGATATATCCTTATCAAGGCTTCCGCCGAGGCCTTTTCTCAACTTGCTTGGTATTGACGCATAACGTAGACATTGTCCCCGTTATCATGGCTGGTATCATTGCCATTTATGGTTTGGTCGTGTCTGTGCTGGTCTCGGGTAATCTTAAGCAGCAGCTGTCGCTATACACTGCTTTTATCCAGCTCGGTGCTGGATTGAGTGTCGGTCTGGCTGGTCTTGCCGCTGGGTAAGTTTTCCATGCTTTTATCATTCTTCCGCAAATGCAGGAGTTGCGCTTTATCCTGCGCAAATATGCAATGCTTGTTGATGACGACCATTCTAATCGCTCTTATAGCTTCGCCATTGGCATTGTTGGTGATGCTGGTGTCCGTGGAACTGCCCAACAACCCCGTCTCTTCGTCGGCATGATTTTGATTCTCATTTTCGCCGAAGTCTTGGGTCTGTACGGCCTCATTGTCGCCCTGCTCATGAACTCCAAGGCGTCGCTCGACACCGTCTGCTAAACAGCTTACAATGTTGGGACGATTTGCTTGAGGCTTGTATAAGCAATATCACGGTATTACGAGAAGCTGAGGACGAATAATAACTGATGGGACCATCGCCAATTTACCTACCATCCAAACAGTCATGTATTACAAAGGGGGAGTGTGACTCCTCGACACGTCATTGTCAAAGAAAGAGCCGATGTTATGTGGAAGGGGCAGAAGGGAAATGTAGTCAAACGAGCATCAATGTTGTCATATCATAATCATCATGGGAACATGCTTTCCTCCGTTTTCTACCTCGGATTTTATGTTTTATATATTTTCTTTTTCTTCTCCGTTTGCAGCGCGCTTTGTATTCGTAGGGAACGTTTGCCAGTACAATGCAGGGAAGGGATCAAGTGTGGTAGATAAAATCATCTCTTGCGTGTTGTATCTTTCTATCGTGGTCAAAGTGCATAAAGTATATGTGTCCGTGTCTAGTCCAAACGGCCGTGTCAGTGTCCTAACGATTGTCCCGCCAAAAGATGAAGGTTTGACTGCCACTCAATACTGTTGGCCGCTTGCGGTTCCGGTACGAAAATCATCAAAGTTGAGGCGAGGCGGCGAACTGAGATTGTCAATGTAAATGACTGTAGCGTAATGTATAGTATGATTGAAGAATCAACTATTTCAATCATGACAAAGATGTTCGAAAATGTCCAGAGGAGCAATTTGACATTGCCGTACCTCTCCCTCAACTCGAAGCCACAATGCACATGATTGCAATGGCAACATTGATCGCTAGTCTCGTTTCCCAGCAAATCTCACGACATGATATTGTCCTTCTGCGGGCTGTGATGGGTATGGCATAGATGATAGATGCTGCTATATCAGCACATGCATAGAAGTGAGACCTATTCCTTGCCAATCGATTCTGTAAGAATTCGTGATAAGTAGGACCAAGATCACATGTGTATGTGTTTTCTTTTGGGGGGTTGGGGGTGGGGGCGAGAGGACGAGGTTGAGGAGGAGGAGGAGGAGGAGGAGGAGGAGGAGGATGAAGGATCAAATAAAGAGTCCATGTCAAGGAAGACACGGATGAGAGAGACAGCGTTCAAGCTGCGTAGTCTTAAATGCACAAGCCCAGAAAGGTTAATTCTGCAGTGAAAGCCATGGAGTGCAGTAGTCCACGGCCCCGAACTGAACCAGAATAAAGCGGCGTCAAGAGAGATAAGAAGTAACCAATAAGAAGACATTGACTCGAGTGGCCAAAAATGAATACAACATCAAGAGTTCAGCTGCGTGTCTGAGGCCGGAGGACATGATAGTCAATAGAGTCTTGACACGAGATAAGGCAAATGAATGTGTCTCTTTTCGGACGAGAAAAATGGGAAATGGATAAACTAAACGTGAAGACAAACCTGGATGGATGCTCGCCACATTGATCAAGTGCTTCAGGTCTCCGTGCATGAAAGAGCTGTACGAGGTGAGCTGAGCTTAGGTTAGCTGCTGGGGGATTAGTGGCTCTCTACACCTGGAAATGAAATGAATGAGGATGATCTCGAGTATGAAAAAACATACTGAGCATCTAGTAGTATCACGAGGAAATACTGAGACTCTAAGAGTATGATGAGAGAGCGAGGAGGAGACTCGGAGAAGAAAAACGGACGTCCACGTGTGAGCTAGAGTCGGAGCTTTGAAGTATCATGACATCAACTGCAAAGAATGCGTGCATAAGTAGTAGATACGGGGTCGTGGGGAAAAAACCATAGAAGGTGCTTTGCCAAGAAGAAATGCAAAGTGTTAGGGGTCGATGGGTGCAGGATCTCGGGCTTTTCTGAGAGACGGCCGAGGTTTCTGGGTCAAGGAATTGCTTTCGTATTCCGCGATTTTTCCCGCCCCGTTGATCCGGCGATGCCCGATGATACGATATGCGTGAGTCAGTGACGATGCCGCTATACACAGAGTTACTAGAGTACTGTGAGCGCAAAATGTGGAGATGTCCGTCAGGCCGTGCTATGCTGTAGACGGCATTGCACCGCCCCGTCCCCCAAGGACCCCGTAGCATGCAAAGGGCGTAGGAGAAAAAACAACGTTAAAATCCATGCATCTTGCAAGGTGGGGAAGAAAATGGAGAGTGGAGAGGACTGAAGTGGGGTTGAAGAATGCAAGAGAAGCAAGACGCAAATGACGGGGACCAGGGCGTGGAGTTGTTGTGCACACAGTACAGGGCAGTACAGTACAATAATCCGGCTGGAGGACCCAGAATTTGGCCGAATCTAATCAAACCAGCCATACAGAATGCAGGTTCAAGCAACCAAAGTGTGCCGTTCTCAGGGTGTTAACCTCTTCTGTGTGAAAGAGTAAATTAGGTAAGGTACCTTAGGTATGTAATGCTAAGATGGCTGGAGACAGAGAGAGAGAGAGAGAGAGAGAGAGAGAGAGATGGTAGATCGGATCAATGGGGGCCCCGCAATAGCCCCGCAACTCATGGAAGAGTTACGTACGGAGAAACTGTGATGGAACAAATTGGATTAGAGAAGGCCCACAATTGTTGTCACAGTGTTCGCCCAAGTAGCGGAGTCTGTTCCGACTCAATGGACGCGCAACACTGGGGAGAAAGTCGTTACGAGAAGTTCCCCCCCCACAAAGGCAAACAGGACATTTTCTCTGCCTTTTCAGTAGTAGCGTTCAATGTTGTAATTCAGAAGAATATTGTCACGATTTTACTGGACCAGCCGGCATGAATTTCGGTCGAGGGAATTTATTTTTTTTTTTCTTTTTCTTTCCCCCTTGTGTCGAAGCGTATTTGCTGGATGTGGCTTAGCCAGTTTAGTTTAGTTCCATATGATTCTGACGAATGCCGTGTGTTCTATCGAAAAGGGAAATATTAATGATGCATTATTGTGTTCGATTATGTGATTGCGGTATATTTGCGTCGAGGCTGTTTCAAATTATGCCAGCAATGAAAGGAATGAAACCTTATGTGATGTCGTAAAGAGTTTGTTTCTGTCGTGGAAGATATCAGCAGAGCGGGAAATAGCGGGGTAAGAGACAATATTTTTTATGCAACGCGGGTAGGCAATTGACAAGAGAACCTTGCACTGCCGACCAGCTGGAAACGTGCAGATTTCCCCATGGGGTGATTATGCGGGGATGAAAAGGACGTTTTTTTTTAGAGAGATAGAGAAAGCACAGCTGGAGACTCGAGGGATGAGGGATGAGGCTTATGTGACGGTGTCTGATGTTGCATTGTTCAAGGATTATTCTTCTTCCTGCATAAGACGCAATGATGAAGTTGACTAAGATGATTTAATCATATTTTATGCATGCCGCAACAACTTGGGATGACGCCTGTCCCGTCTTTGCGCCTTTTCAGCACCGTCATCAAACAACGGGAGCTGTACATGATTATAGTGGCGCTTCAAGCGCCCTCTCGGATAATTCGTTATAATTGCCCAAGATATAGCTCGTGCTGAATTGGTTGGATATTTTGCATGTGCTTTTTTGATATGAGATGAGATGAAACAAGGGCGCACTTTCATTTAATCTTACCGATGATCGACACGATGCAAGCCCACTGCAGCCACGGGGCTCGAGCCCAGACATCAAAACTTGGCATGCATCGCTCGTCACCCAAACCTCTTTTGGGCCAGAGGCGCGGACCTGCAGGCAAACGCTTGGCCCGCTTTGCTGACCCGATTATGTGACTGGAAATGGCAATTACTCTCATTTGGGATGCGATTCATCAAGCTATTCTTGTTCCTTGGCTCGCCAGGCGTGTCCCGGAAAGCATGTGAATTTTGTCCAAACGGATTTCATTCTGATATCAAGCGATTCATAGGCACTACTGGGCCTATGAAGTTTCTTTCTCAGTATGCAATCAACTGCTTCATCACGGTGAGTTTTTGCTTCAATGGTTTGCTATCATGATGGCAGTCTTCTGCATGAGGACATGCGTTTGTTTGCCTGGCTGAGAGGCTGCATTTATGATGTCAATCCGCAGTGAAATTGGACGAGCCCTTGGGGCTAGTCGTACAGGTGTTATCTGCAAGACACGCGGGTTTCCGTGAGAGAAGTCCAAGAGGCTGTATGGACTAGTGATAAGGGTTTTCCCATTTCAGCCCGCTGCTGCCCTGCCGGAGGGTGCCGTAGTTGGGACCAGGGTTTCATGTGGTAAAAAAGTGAAAAGTTGTGGACAGTACATGTGTGCTTGGGAGTGTATCTTGGCGTCAGCGGCGACTCGCAAGCTCACCTAAATGTTACATATTGACAGGAACAGAGGGACCAGGGACCAGGGTTCTCCAAGTAAAGTCAAAAGACCCTGCGCTCCATCCTTGACGCAATGGTTGAGTTCGAAGCTAAAGAAGAGTTTCTGCTGGGGAAAATTAGCTTTTTGGCCTTTGCTCTGAGTTACATGCAAACGCTCTCCGCGCTCTCCGCATTCCCCAGCCGGAGCTCCTCCAGAGAATGATCGGCACATCCTGGTGTCCGTGAATTGCCGGAACAAATGAACGATCAATGGAGAATTGCTCCGCAAAGAAAAGAGGGAAATGAAGTTAACTAAAGATGGGGTAGCGCGGGGTGGACGAAAGAGGTTAGCCGTCCATTGAGGGACTGGATAAGCCCCACGGTCGTTGGTGATTGCAGCCAATCACTGGTCAAGGTTCCAACAGGCGGCCCCTCCGAACCGTCTCGTTGTGAAAGATATTGCGCGTCTCCATTAGGTCTATGAGGGTTCTGGCTCCTCAACCAAAATGACCGGACGACTGCGGTATGAGAGTCATCGATTTTTGTCCCGTGTCAACGTTCGCGGACATACATTGCCAAGAGAGTTGCCACGACGAAAGTACCGCAGACGGTTACGCAACGGTGGGAGGTACCTGGTACGTGTCGATGTGATTGGTAGATTTGCTGATGGGAGAATTGTCCGAATCAGCATCATTGGTAGGCGCGGGGAAGTAGGAAATCTAGAATTTCCCATTGATCTCATTGATACGGTGAAGGGGGCGATAGGAGTGTGGAGAAGTCCGACGCAAGAAAATTTTGCGGGCGCCTGATCGGAGCAAGTGAGGCTCAGTTATCCATTATCTGCGGACACGCATGAAGAGAACCACTTTTTCCAAAGGGAGTTGAAAGCATCGACGAACCATTGTCCTGTAATCGATCTCGTGGCTGGAGTGTGGGCAAGCGGTGGACTGATAGAGTGTGGCACCTTGCGAGTTTCTGGGCACACACCATACGTACTTTGCAGTAGGTACCTGCCTTAAAGGTATGTTGACGAGAGTGTTGCGCAACTGTATCTGTTGTCCGTATAATGGTGGCTGTGGTAGCGGCCAGCCAGGATGACATCAGTAGGCAGCAGAGACGGTACTCCGTATGAGTGACGTTGTGTACCATGTACCACACTCTAATCACGCACGGGAACCAGGGGCAATGCCATGATTATCGAGTACTGCTCCTCGTGCAACTTGATCGAAAGTCGCGGACTCCACTCCGAAAACCCCTGGCAATAATGAAGGTTGGTTTTCCTGTCCATCCTCATTAAAAAACATGTACAAAGTAACCCGTCAGAATGAAGAAACAGTGGGAAGTTGGACGGGTCCCTGATTTGTGGTCCCCTAACTTGCTTCACCATCCATCTGGCCAACAGCGGGTCCACAGGGGACTGGGAGGTACCGACCTTACCTTACCTAGTCTGTAGGCGAACATTGGGGTATCAAAAGCCGGGGGAATAAACAGGAACAAGGAACAACCGTTGTGATGGGTACCTTTACAGCATAATTTTGGTGCACGAATACTTTGTACAGTCTGTAGTACAGATACTTCGGTTCGGCTCTGGTCCCATTCGATGCAGATACTCTGTACTCTGTACCTTTGGCGCTTAAGGGAAAAATCCCCCACGTCTTCTACTCTGTTCGCTCAAACGAAACCAAAAATTTCATTGTTGTCATCCATTTCTTTATCAGACTTTTCTAACCCTTTTTTTCGGGCCCTTTGGTGGCTTTCCGTGCCTTTCCTCGGGGTAGACAGCGGCAAGTGCTTAGTGTGATTATGGTGGGCGGCGGTGAAATTTGGTTCGAGGCCGAGGCAACATTTTGCACTTGTGTAGTTCATCGTGCTGACGTCGTTTCCGTCGTTTAGGGCGATTCTGCCATTATTGTTACTCTCTGCCCCTCCATCACCCTCCAACCCGCCCCGCCCCGCACCTTTCCTTGACTTTCCATTCATCATTTTCTGCATGGTGCGCTTGTGGTAATTCAATTTCGCCCCAACTCCGGACTTCTACTTTCGTTTAGTCTCAGCTCGCAACATCGGGCCTTTCAGGACCCCTGGCCCGAAAAGGATGACATCGATGCACCCCGTCTTGAACCGGTTTAACCTTGCCCTTGAGGTTGTCGGTTCCAGCCAATCACAATGGTTGTGTCTTGAGGAAATCCGTCCTTCCTGCGACTTCCTGTCGGACTGGTCTCCACCCCCATTTATCTATCATCCTCGAGAGATTATTATATATATATATATATATGCCCTTCCCGTTCACTCAATGAATCTTTTCCTTATTCTACATTCTCCATCTTCATACCATTCCCCATCTTGATACCCATTCCCACTCAGGCCTCTTCCCCGCCTTTTCTATATTGTGCGCTGGAAATATAGATTTCTATCTTTTGTATAGATTTCCCTCTTGATTGTTCCATCCAATTGCTCAGATTACTGTTTCTCCTTGTCCACCAGACCAATCCTCCATCATGGCGGCCAGATTACAGAGACCGGCTATCAACCGCATCAACTCCGGAAATGCCACTCGTGCCGACTTCAAGGTGGGAGGCCCAAATTTGGCCGTCCCTGCCAAGCACTTGATGGCCCCTTCGTCTGCCAATGAGACCGCCTCTGCTTTTGAATTGGCCAGACATCACATCGACGACCACAGCACCTCAGAGCCGCCCACTCCCCCGGACACCAGAGTCACTGACTCCTACGCCTACGCGTTTGATATTGATGGTGTCTTGATCCGGGGCGGTAGACCCATTCCTGAGGCCATTCAAGCTATGAAGGTTCTCAACGGCGACAATGAGTATGGCATCAAAGTGTAAGTTCTGCGTTCATCAATGACTCGTTCTTCTAAAGACACGGACTCCTAACATCCCCGCCAGTCCCTACATCTTTGTTACCAATGGTGGTGGCAAGTCCGAGCAGGAGCGTTGCATCGACCTCAGCAAGCAGCTCGACATTGAGGTTTCGCCCGGTCAATTCATTTGCGGCCATACCCCTATGCAGGAGATGGCCGAGAAATTCGGCACTGTCCTTGTTGTCGGTGGTGAGGGTGAGAAATGTCGTATCGTCGCTGAGAGCTACGGCTTCAAAGACGTGGTCACTCCAGGCGACATCATCAAGACCAATGAGGACACGACTCCTTTCCGTAAACTTACCGATGAAGAGAAGGCCAACTCTCGCGTACGCGACTTCAACACGATGAGAATCGAAGCCATTTTCGTCTTCGCAGACAGCCGCGACTGGGCTGGCGACCAGCAAATCATTCTTGACGTCCTCATGTCCGAGAATGGCCGCTTGGGCACCGTCTCCAAGACCTTTGACGAGGGCCCGCCCATCTTCTTCTCTCACAACGATGTCGTCTGGTCCGCTTCGCACGAGCTGAACCGTCTTGGCATGGGCGCTCTGCGCTGCTCGCTCGAGGCCATGTTCAAGGCCGTCACCGGCAAGGAGCTCAAGACCACTGCCTTTGGCAAACCTCAGATTGGCACCTTCCAATTCGCTACCCGTCTCCTTCAGCGCTGGCGCAAGGACACCCACGGCATAGACTCCCCCGTCGAGACGGTTTACTTTGTTGGCGATACGCCCGAGTCTGACATTCGTGGCACCAATGAGTACAACAAGACTACCGGTATGAACTGGTACTCCATTCTCGTCCGTACTGGTGTCTACCAGACTGGCACTCAGCCTCGCTTCCAGCCCCGTCACATTGCCGACAACGTCCTTGAGGCCGTCAAGCACGGTATGCACCTCGAGTACATGAAAAAGCTCCAGGTTGAGCAGAACCGTCTCAACGACAAGGCAATCGAGCAGGGCAACCTTGACTACGCTAAGCCCGAGTCGGAACAAAAGGTTCTCTAAGCCTTTTCCTTTTCAACTTCCTTTTTCCACTTGTTATTCTTATACCAATTTTTTCTCTTCTTTTCCTGTTTTTATATCCATGACACATGTCTTCTGTTAATGTCCCTTCACGATACGCCATTTCACGCCATGAACGAGCAAAAGGATAGCAAAAAAAAAAAAATCAAATACTGTCCTTTATGTTTCATGGTTGCCCGCCAGCGGGCTGTACGGGCGTCTCTGGGATTCTGGTACTGGTATCTGGAATAGTGGCGTCCCCTATTTTTCTTCTTCCTATTCTTTTCACATTTTGGAGCATTCCATTGGTCGGTTACTCGGATGAAATCAATGCGCAACTGGTTTTGTTTTTACTGTGTGCATATATCATCCACACTGCTGCCACTCTTTTCTTCTCTTTCTCTTGTTCTTTGGTCTTATTTTCCCTACACACTGAGACGAAATGGATCAAAAGACATGTATAGATATAGATGTTTTCTATACAGGGGATTGGACGATAGACTCTAGATTTTAGAGTTTTGCTTTTTTTTATTTCCTGCCGTTTTACTTTTCTAGACAGCAGAGAAATATAAAATATTTTCTAACAAGTAATTTCTCAAACGGGCTGATAAATTGTGATTTTCATGCATTTCATCGTAAAAGCTACGCTACCAGAATTGGAAAATGAGGTAAAAGGAAAAAAGAAATTTCATGATTCATTTACACTAACTCGACGCTGATGATGCACAGGCTTGCGCTTGACCAGCCTAATCCAGCGCCGCCGTCGCCATTCTCCCCGCTTATGTGGGTTATTCATGGTCGCTGTTGTCGATGATGAGGATAATGATGATGGTACAGAAGTGCCTCCTCGGTTGTTCTCTGTTGCTGCAGTTGCAGCTGCACCGCTACCATTGTTGCTGTTACCGCTGCCCCCACGACCAAAATCAACTGCATCAGATCCATTCCCTTTGGAACCCTTTTGCTGTTTTTTGCTCTTCTTGTCCTCTTTGGCCTGTTCTTTTTTCGCAGCGAGTTTTTCTTTCTCGTTAGACACTTTGGACGAGATTGAATGTTTACCATTCGTGCTGTTTGACGAGGGAGCAGCGCTTGCTGAGGTTGCCGTTGTATTGACACTGGTAGTGCTGGCGTTGTGACTGCTCGGGTTGGTATTTTTGATAATGCTCGGGCTTAAGCTAGTCGTGCTTGCGTTAACGCTGGTGGTTCCGCTCGGAAGGGGCCCACCGGTCAGGTATGAAGAGGTTGATGCGGACGATGACAAGGAATGATTGGTATCATCTTGACGATCGTTTTTCTTCTGGTTCTTCTTTTTTGACGACCCGTTATTGTTGTTGTTGTTGTTATTGGAGGAAGGAGATGAAGAATGAGAGGAAGGTGAGGCAGAGGAGGCCCAGCTCGCACTCGTACTCGTTGGCTCATCGAGATCGTATACCCATCGCTCACCCTCCGTTTCAATCTCCACGCCCGTAATCATTCTCTCTTCGACCCACTCGCGGCTCAGCAGATCCAGAGCCCACTTCTTGTCGCTCCATTCCCAGCCATGCGGGGGCTCGACGTCGACAAAGAATCGTGCCCCGCGTGGACGATCGCCCGAAATGCGCGTCGGCGAGAGCGGGTCGTACGGCGAAGGACTGAATACCCAGCCTTCCCACTCGTCGCTGGCCCCGCTGGCGTCCCGACGCTGGAGTTCAAAAATCTCAACCTCGCGCGTCTCGGGGGCAGAGTCGAGAACAATGTCCCGGGTAATCCATTGGTCGAGCCATCCCTGAATCTGTTTCTCGCGTGACACGACGTGGTCTTCCTTGCGCAGGGATTCGATGGCGTCTTGCACAGACGGATGACCGAGACAGGTCCCTACCCAGCCGGCTACGAGGAAAATTGTTCGCCAGGGAACAAGATGGGAGGTAATGAAGAGTAGGGAGGCCGTTGCAAAGAGACCAAGAAAGAGCGCAGAAGAGAGTGGTTCGTTGGAAAAGTTGGTTCGGGGCGCTACGAGGGCAATTGTCTTGTCGTGAACCTGAGAGAAGTCTTCCATGCAGTTCTGTAGGTCGCGCATATTGCGGAAAAAGTCACGGCTCATCTCGCTTGCGGGTTTGACCTGCTGCGGGGGTGCTAATGGAGGGCCGTCCATGGAATATGCAGCGTCAGTGGGTAGACGGATCGGTGGAGGCGGGTGTCGAACGATGAATGCGGGGACCATGATGAAGAAGAGGACGACCACGATGGGCAATGTGGCGAGGAGTGTTGGCTCCAAGCAGAAAAATGTGTACACGAAGAGGAAGGATAAGGTATGCGTTGGTGTTTTCCAGGAGAGAAGCTGAATGACTCGGTTTTGAAAGACGAAGACGACACCGATTCGAGCGTTGAAGCGCCTGAAATTACTCGTCATGAGCGGTAGGCTGAAGCCCGGTCGGTTTTCATATGAAGAGGAAGACGAGGGCGTCTTGCGCCCCGGAGTCTCGAATATATCATCCTGGATCTCGTCCGAGGGTATTATTTGCTTCATTAACCTGTGCGGGGTCACGGCGTTAGTGCAAGGAAGTAGATTTTTGGGTTAGAGAATGATGATGGTGCTCACATGGAGAATAGTCTGTCCTGCAGACTGTTTCGAGTTTTACTCTTCTTGTTCGAGGGTGTAGATGATGCTGTATCTTCATCCAAGGCCCGATCGTCAGCTCCCGTCGTGGCTGTAGCAGGAGCATCTTGAGAGCTTGTATTCTTGTCTGATGCTCTGGCACCGTTCCCGCCCGCAACGACGGGAATGGGCTCGTCCCTGTTGGAAAAGGCCTCGGCCCTGTATTCGTCCATTGTGGAGCATTACATTTGGAAGGGAAATACGAGATTGAACTGAGAGGACGTGCAGCGCAGTTTGAGGACGACTACGCTGCTCCACGGTTTGCCTATGTGATGCTACAAAATGCTATGGCGGTATTGTATGACAGGGCAGCCCGTGACGATGACGGAGGTCGGGCCGACAGGGCTGGACCGAGGTCCACCCTGTACTGTATTGGCATTAAACTTTAAGCGAACAGCGCTCCGCCAAACAGAGAGGCTTAACTGTATCTTAACTGTATTTACCTTGCCCTTGGTGATTGAAATCGATCAAAACATATTGGCTGTCTAATGGAAGATCGGTATCGCTGTACTAACGGCGTAACTTATTTGGAGCATAAACGTTTCTTTTCTACTCAGAGGTATTGGCTAACTTTATCCAAAGTGCTGTTCGCCCTTACATCTTCTATCTGGGATGAATGAACAAATGAAGGAATGAGATTCTGGCTCGTGTACAGAGTACTATGCACGAGGTGCAGGATGTGAAACGCCAGTCATATCATAGAACTACAAGCGTTCATGTATCATGCCACGTGACCATTTGAAATGCATTCCTTGCATGCTCAACAAGATGCTTAACTACCTTACCTACTGACGCAGTAAGTTAACTTATCATCTCATTTACTTTTTGCTGGTGATTAATTTCATTGACATGCGGACCCCTCTGTTTTGGTCTAGTGGAATGGTCTAAGCACTAAATGTTCCTATCAAACGCGCCCTTTACTGAATGCGTCGGTCGGAATCATGAGAGGAAAAAAAGGGCCCAATTTTGCTTTCATTTATTTAAGCCGTCGTTGCCAGACTCGACTAACCTGCTCGAGTATAATTCCCGCTTTCGTACATTGGATACGATGGGAATACGTTCAAGTTTACTGATACTGATCAGCAGTTGCACGGTGTGTGTGTAGTCAATGAAATTCAGGGTCAAAAAGTTATGTAGCAATTTCTCTGTTAGAGAAGCAGCAGAGTGGAGCAGGAGAAGCAAGAAGAGTAAAGTTATCGCGCCCTCTCGTGCCGGAGACAAGAAGGGGTCCGTTCAAACGCTCCTACTGGAGACGGACACACCACAACAACAACAAGCGCTACTTTATATACAAGTACTTTTTGCCCCCAATAACGTGAGAAAAATACTCCCGTATCTGGTACTTCACGCTTCCTCCCCCCCCCTAACGGAGTACACACTCAAACTTACCCTTAACCTCCCTCTCAAAGGTGAGCGAGAAACCTACGCCGTGTCTCGTCTTGTTGTTGTGTGTGTGAATGAAACCCCCCCCCACGACTTCCTTCATTTCTCGTTTTCTACAATGAACCACCATTCGTGATTATAGATCCACCCAAATTCAATCCAAAGCAATACCCATCATTTGTGGACGGCTGCATCAACTCTTGGCAAGTCCTTTGCTTCGAGGATACTTCGACCTACTGGTAACGGTGCAAGCATCTCCTGAGATGAGGTTACATGATTCTCCTCGCCGCTCCTAAGAGCGACTGATTGCTGGGCCAGCTCTTCTGGAGAGTTCAGTGCCCGGTCACGTCCCTTGTCCGTGACTGCTCCACGGCCAAATAACAACTAGAAACTTTGCTTTAAAGCTCGATCTTTCCAGACACCTGAGGCGTGGGCTGGCACCTGCGTCCATTTAGCCATGGCCGCCAGCATCAGCCTCGCGTCCCATCCACCGGCGACCGCTGGGACACCTCTTGGACGACCATCAACAAGTTCTAGGGCAGAAGAGCTGAGTGCAGAAAACCTTGGTACGTGGCATTGCAATGTAGTCAAAATCAATCGACCAATCATGCCATTTTTGCTTGGGTGCACGACAAAATCTCTGACCGCAATGACAACAAACAGATGGCCGTGCACGAAAGCGAATACAACATGGCGGCAGCGACCCCTTAGGGTATCCACGCCGACGTCCCAGCGCTTCTATATCATCCTCAAGAAGCTTTGCTGAGCCAACGTCAAGCTCTACCAGTCGACAAAGATCAGTGAGGGAACACAAGGCGCCATTGGGTCCTCGGCCACAAGAGTTTTCTCCCTCAAAACGGTATGATTGAAGTTGTGACCATTATCCGTTGACTTGCCATGTCGGTTCTGACAATGTTGCGCCAGAGTTGTCAGCGACAATATCACCACCTCAGGACGTCCTGCTCTCCCCATTTCCACGAGCGTCCCTTTATTTGGACAGCCATCGGCAGCGCGCAAAGCCGAGTTCAACTTTGCTCCTTTTCCACATCAAAAGGAGGATGTGGAGAACGCGACCACGGGTGCGTCAGCGGAGTTTCTGCCGTCGATCAGCTTTGATGAGCTCCATAACAATCTCACATACAACAATCTCTCTACAGGCCTTCTGCACGCATCCTCGGCCGGCGGACCAACTACCGGGGTCAGAAGCAGAGGTGATGGGGTGACTTTGCCTTCCACTACTGGTCACCCTGGACCGTACAGATCGTACCCTGCCGCTCCACGGCCCGGACGCAGTGACTCCACGGTGCGGTCTCGGCACGTTTCTGCTGGCCACGGCGCCACACCCGTAACTTTTACTACCGGTGGTGATCAGAGCGGTGGTCTTGCCGGCGCATCGCTTCCCATCAGGACTCGCCGCCAGAGCCTGCTCCCACCGACTGCTGCAAACAATTCCGGACGTCGATTTCCGCGAAAATCTGTCGGCTCTGGCACTTCGGCACCCACAGCAGCCAAGGATGCTTTGGCTCCGCAACCTCAGGCAAATCTCATTCCTCACAATAATGGCGTCTCTCTGGGCGCTGGCCCTGACCAACCTTTGGTCAACCGACTGAGCGTGGCAAACAATCAGAATGTTGTTCGGAGAGAACCTCGCCTCTCGACTGCAGCACGCAGTCTCAAAGCCAAATCCCTACAGCCCCAGTCACGACCGACGCCTGGCTATCTTTCGACGCCGTCAAAGGCCACCATTGATCACTCGTGGCACACGCCCGGCTCCGCCGTCGGTCGCTCACCGGGGAGGCGTTTGAACACTCCCTCCTCCTCCAACTCAAGCAACCGAATGTCCACCATGCCCGCTCATGCCACGGGCCTCGGTGCCCGCACCATCAGTCCCACCGATACCCGAAGAATGAAGCGCCTGTCGATGGCGACCGGTCATCCCGGCCTACCGACAACGCCCCCAACTCCTCAGCCCTATTTCGTTTCGCGCCCGCGATCTAGCAATCGCTCTCCAGCTGCCCTTTCAAGGAAGAGTGTTACTCCTTCGTCCTCTCGCACGACCCCGGAGCACAATCGAAAATCGTATAGCTCTGGTATCTCAATCTCTTCGAGTACCAGCTACAATTCCACACGAACTTCTTCGGGCTCGCTCCAGCCTCGAACATCTCAGACTCTGTCCACTTCGAGGCTGCCCACGCCAAAAGCACGAAATATTCATAGCTCTGCTGCTGGCGAGGAAGAGGTGCCTCCGGTCCCTGCGATACCGAAGGCCTATGAATCTCCCAAGGACCTCACCGATCAACCATTCTTCACGCCTCGCAAATCAAGCCTGCCATTCGAGGTGGATAACGGCAATGGCGAATCGGCCAATGAAGCTTCGACTGGTAAAGGTGTAGCCAAGGAGAGTACAATGGCCGGCCCCGCCACCGCGAACACGCCAAAGCCGACTCCTGCGCCTGTGCATGCCAGCGAGACAGATTCAGGTAATGGGTCTCGGTTGGGCAAGAAGAACTTGCAGCCAATCCGAGTACCTCCCATCAATCTCCTCCCGTTAGATGGTGCTGCTGCAGACAAGCCGGGCATTCTCCCACCCACCTCTGACAAGTTTGACGGGCAAGCAACACCTCCGCCGAAGCGCGGGGCAGCAAAGACACCTAGCACACCCTTGACTGCTTCCAAAGCCGGGTTTTTCCAAAAGTCTGTCAATAATGCCATAACTACTCCCGTCACCCATTTGCGGAGTGCCAGCTCCCAGCATATCACTACCGGAAGAACATCGACCGTTCGGGCGCCGAGCAGGTCCAGCCTGGAGATGCTCGAAGCGTCAACTGCCGCAGCTGAGCGACGAGCCCTTTCACCTTTTATATCGGCTACCATGCCAAGGCGAATCAGCGATCTCCATCAGCAGAATTCCAAGAAACATGGTGACTATCACACTATCAACTTTGGCTCAGAGCTTCGCTTGGGCCGTGTCGGCGGACCCCGGGCTCAAACTTCGGCCAAGCCTGAGCGCGACGAAGTTTCATCCAATGACCCTGGTTCTGTTGGCGAAGAGACTCCGACGGCGAATGTCAGCTCGAGGCGCAAGATAAGCTTGAATTGGAGGAAACCGTCGTTCAAATCATTCCATTCGAGCAATGAAAAGAATGAGCCGTCGCCAGAACTACAACTTCCATCTTATGCCGATTTACCTCCTCCAAAGCTTCCCTCATCAACCACATGGTCTGGTCATATGAACATGAGTCCGAGCCCAGCCTTGAAGGCGGCATTTCATCATGGGCCTGTCCGGAAGAGTTCTTCATCTAGCATCACGTTGCTCAGTCACCGACAAGGTCTACCTGTTGAAAGCCAACCACAGGTTATCGGCGAAACAACGAAGCAGTCTGGCCTTCGCCTGGGTCCCTCGCAAAATGCAATTGCTGCTGCGCGGACGGCTCCGTCGATTCTACCGCCTTTACAGCGGACAGTGACTCCAAAGACCTCTAGCAGCTCACTGGGAGCCCGGAATGCCCAACAACTCGACCGTGATGACCAGGTTGCTGAAGAAGAGATGAAGAAGTTCGCAAATAAGCGCAAGGACGTCGAAATCGCTGCACGAGAGGTGGATGATTTACGAAGGCGAGCAACTCCCAAGGACAGAGTCTCACCCACCCAGGCATTACGGTCGGCTCACCTCAATATCTTTGAGCGAGGTGAGATTGTCGACTACAAGGAAGTGTTCTTTTGCGGTCTCCAGAATGCGAAGAAGCAGGTCGGAGATTTGAGCACAACCGCTGCCAATTTCGGTTACGACGATGACCGAGGCGATTATAAGATTGTTGAGGGTGACCATCTTGCCTACCGATATGAGGTTGTTAATCTCCTCGGAAAGGGAAGTTTTGGCCAAGTGGTAAGATGCATTGACCACAAGACCGGCAGTTTGGTTGCCATCAAGATTATCCGAAATAAAAAGAGGTTTCATCAGCAAGCTTTGGTCGAGGTCAATATCTTGCAGAAACTTCGCGAATGGGTAAGTTGGCAGGATCGTGTTGGGCGCAACGAGAAGCTTTTTCTGACCTTGATATCTAGGACCCTCAAGATAAGAACAGCATGGTCAGCTTCACCCAAAGCTTTTACTTCCGTGGTCATCTCTGCATCTCGACCGAACTTCTTGGAATGAATTTGTATGAATTTATCAAAGTCAACGATTTCCGTGGGTTTTCGTTGAAGCTTATTCGGCGCTTCACGAAGCAAATGCTCAGCTGTCTGGTGTTACTGAGAAGCCGTCGTGTTATACATTGTGACCTTAAACCCGAAAATATTCTGCTCGCTCACCCCGCGCATTCGGAGATCAAAGTTATAGATTTTGGCTCCAGCTGTTTCGAGAAGGAAAAAGTCTATACATATATTCAGTCGCGTTTTTACCGGTCTCCAGAGGTGATTCTTGGTATGACGTATGGACTTCCCATTGACATGTGGAGCTTGGGGTGTATTTTGGCGGAACTCTACACTGGCTATCCCATCTTTCCCGGTGAGAATGAACAAGAGCAACTCGCTTGCATCATGGAGATTTTTGGTCCCCCGGAGAAGCATCTCATCGAGAAGAGCACCCGCAAAAAGCTCTTTTTCGACTCCGTGGGCAAGCCACGCCTAACTGTCTCATCCAAGGGTCGTCGACGAAGACCAAGTTCCAAGACCTTACAGCAAGCTCTCAAGTGCGACGATGATGCCTTTCTCGACTTCATTACACGTTGTTTGCGATGGGATCCTGACAGGCGTCTTCGCCCGGACGATGCCTTGCGCCACGATTTTATCACTGGCATCCGGAAGTCGGCTAGAGGTCGTATCTTCTCTTCAGCAAATGAGGCAAGCGGCTCCCTCAAAAGAATGAATACTGTTTCTTCCTCGGCTCGACCTTTACCAGATCCTCCTGCCACGAGCTTGAAACATGGCACTCTGGTGAAGAGTGCTACCGCTGGCAACCTCTCACCAACTAAGGTACCATCGACGAAGAAGACTACTTCCATGACTGGCGCACCGTCCGTATCGAGCAGCATCGGCGTGAAACGGAACTCTACTGGAGCTGCCGTCGCTTCAAATCTGCCTAAAGCGCCGCAGAGAAGTGTATCTGGGAAGACGGATTTGGCTTCTGCTGCCGCTGCAGTTAGTCTGGTAAGTATCGTTTTCATAGAATTGAAACAAGTTACTCGTTACTAATTTTTTTCTATCACAGAAGTCCCATTAAACCTGCGTTAAATATGCATGCAGATCAACAACATCTCATTTCAGCATAGTCCAAGGGTCTCGCCTGCCATTTACCCCTTGTTTTCAGCTTCCATTCGTGCTTCCTTGGCGGCATTTTAGATTCAGACCAAAGAATGAGAAGAAACGATTGCATTTCCCACGTCTGCTTTGCTTTTCTACTTGTTCTAGTTGCCATTAGCGCTTATCGTCGAGTGTCCGTTCTTATACCCAGGGCCATTCTCGGCTTCACTCAGACCGGCATGTTCGGTCACTATTTCTACATATCTTGTTTTCCTTTCGTGCGTGCTTGGATATTTTCTATACACAGATTTAGAGCGGGAGATGTTGAATGATGTTTCTAAACCGGCTTTGCGAGCGAGGGTACTATGAGGCGAGGCAACCAAGAACCACAATTCCGTGGGGCACTTGCTCGGACAGCGCCGGAGACGGGTTGGTTCTATATTTGGCTTGACAGTTTTGCAACACCTATTTTCCTTCAGATTTCATCATTCATTTCATTACCGGTAGTCTCTTTTAATCCTATATTGGCTCTTTTCTCGTTGGTACGCATCTCTATACCGCAATATTCCCTTAAAAAGACTCGAAGGCGGAAAGCCGACA
The DNA here is from genome assembly GCF_001619985.1 of Xylona heveae TC161. Lineage (NCBI taxonomy): Eukaryota > Fungi > Ascomycota > Xylonomycetes > Xylonales > Xylonaceae > Xylona > Xylona heveae. The sequence continues at coordinate 1,417,255 of NW_017264196.1, read as the reverse complement.
CTTGTCCGGTCTCAGGGCGATGAGGCTGCCTGCAATGCATCGAAGACTGTTGCAGAATATCAACCTTTAGAAAGGGAGCATTACTTCGCTACTTGGTTACATGGCATCGGGCAGGCGTTCAAGTGGTGCGGTTACATTAAGTTCTGTTCCATTCCGTGGAAAGAAGGCTGCATCTCTACTAGAGCCTTCCCGCAACGACCAATATTTCTTACACTAGAACACAAAAATCTATACTCTTTGCCATGAAAAATTGCCTTAAATTTTCTTTTTCGCGTAGTTGACTAGCCAAGCACTTTGGATCTTGTGGTAGTGCTGCCAAATGCCCGGTTTCTTTAGTTTTCGGCTGGAGATCATCATTTCGGTCAGTTTACCAACCGTTTCTCTTCCTGCCATATCCATCTCTTTCGGTGCCGTGGAATTAGGGCTGTCAATATCTCGACCACCCCTGACTGTCTCCATGAGATCCATTTAGGGAATTGGACGTCCACCACATAGAACAGATTATAGATCACGTGATAAGATTGTATACCATCACGGATTAAGTTATGTTATGAATTACTGGAATCAGCAGAATCAACAGCTAACACAATAGCTGTCGCATAATCACCGTCATGGCTTATACTCAGTTGTGCAATTTGGTCGCAGTCTGAATTGCTGGAGGCAGTGTTGGAAGATACTACAAGCAGAGGTGCCCCGGAAGCATTGGACTGTATAGTCACATCATGCCATTGGAGGCGCCGCGAGCGGACTGCTTTGAAAGCTGCTTCTTTCGCGGCGAATCTGTGTTTGACATTGCAGAAGTTAGGCTTTTTGGACCAGTCATAATTGAGTGTTCACCAAAGGCTTGTTACCTTCCTGCCATCCATTGAGCTAAAGGCGTGAATGGATCTTCGGGGAAATTTGTGCGACATGCAGCCAGCTTGCTCTCAAATGAGAGCTGCTCAATGGGATTGAAAATGCGTCGCGCCAAACGTGACAGACGTTGGCCATTGTCATTCCTGGCAATCAATGCCCGCACGCGGGAGATCTGGCAGATATCGATGCCGACGTTGAGCGGGAATGGAAAAGGTCGAGGTGGCATTTGACTGATGCGGTCCTTTACGCGATCAAAAAAGAGGGACGGAGAAAGTGATTGTTTAAGAATCGGGGTAAGATCAAGCTCTGCATAACTAATGGAGAACGACTTTGTTTTTGCAAGGGACAAAACCCACCGAGTAAGTATTGAGACAAAGATTGACGCCCGGCTTGATCGCGGCTCGCCAAATGCGCTTAATCTACTACGGAGTACAACATCGACAATGGGATTACTTGCATGCATATGCTCACAACTAAAAGTATACTACGACTAGATTGAGTCATGGTAAATTGAATTCATCAAAAATCTTCTTGCCTCGATTTCGACGTTTTGGACTGGTCGTTTGACGATGAATTGCTGTCAAAAGAGCAATAATAGAAGCAATCACATCCGTCTTGCCTTGACGTTTCCGGCACACGTTCATTTGTCTCTTGCAGATCATGGACTTGCGCAGTCTCAATACCGCTTCATGACGTCGCCAGAAGACCAGACCAGGACCGGCATCGCAGCTCTCGCTTTCTCAGAGCAGAGCCCAGCCGGCCATCAACTTGAGGACATTACCAGTTGGTACGGTGAAAAGTGGAGAAGAATAGTGTAGCTAATGCTAAAGTGAATACTGTACAACACGGATTAGGAAGTTAGGAAGTTGAGGCGTACCCCCGTCTGGAACCTTTTCTCGCCAGTCGCAAACCGACGGAATGGGATTAAGGTTGCCGAGCGATTTCCCAGCAAGTCCCCAAGGGGAGCAACAGTGGCAACGGCTCCACCAATGCCATCGCGGAGAACTGTGGAGCCGAGAGCAACCCTTCGACATGGCGTCGGCTCGTCAATCTCCATACGACATGGTCGATTTGAAACGCTCCTGACGCTACATCGCGTGCGGCAAGACCCAACACTGTCTTCGCGTCGCATGCCATCTGCGCACCACCAGAGGAAAAGAAGACAGGACGTTGAGGTTTGGGGGATTGCGAATAACGCTGCGTGGCAATTGTGCATGTGCTGCAAAGCGGAGATGAGGTTGCGCGTGGCCTTGCGCGATGGTGAGCGTGAGTCTTCGGCTTTTGACAGCTACTGTTATTTGTCCAATTAATTGACTTGGAAAGCAAGGCTATATTGAAAGTGAAGAATCCAAAATGATCTTAACAAAAAATTCTCCGATATTTGCAGGGGCCATAAGCCTTATCGGTGGCCTGTGTTCGCACGGGGATCCCGCTTGGCTGAACCGAGCAATGCATTCCAGTCCCTACCCTCCCACCATCGTCACTCAACGCCCCTGACCCGCCAGGGCGAACCGTGTGGGCGCAAGGCTACCAAACCGACTTTCCACGCCGTCTGGAGGAAGTTGGCCAATCAATTCATGGCCAATGGATATTTTCCCTGGTTATCTGCTCCCGGACAGGAGGAATCAACGGAACGGGCATGCAGTTACGGTTCTCGAATGCCCAAGTCCCCGCGAATGGCGCAATCCCCGGATTTGGGCAAGGATTGCCTGAAGCTGCCCTGATCCAACTGCAAGCGTCGTCAGCTTTTCCAAGGCTCTATATCGACTAACTCGCCAAAGTTTTCTGCTGCTATGGCTGCCAAATCTTCGATGCGCCAGGAGAAGCTCGGCCAGATGTACCGCAATCGAGATGGCCTCGACAAACTCTTCATGGACATCATACCTTGAATGGCATCGTGCCGTGGATCCGTCGATGCGAATTATCCCAACACCAAACCTGACCCGGCGCTCGCCGCTAGAGACAGCCTTGGAGAGATCGGATAGTCCGCAATGTTCCAATGGAACCGTTCACTTGTCAAGTCTTCTATAAGACTACCATGAAACTGCCTGGCATCCCACCTCCTTCGAATCATTCCTCAACACACTCGCTCACACTTGCGTACGCTTTGTTGTGCGCAGAGACACTCGTTCATCTCTGTCTTCTTAAAGATAGATCTTTTGTGTTCATCGTTGATTTCCCTTCAATTCCAATTCATTTGGTAACGGTCAAATCTCCTTTTACAAAAGAGAAACCCCCCAATACCAATCCATTGCAAAATGAAGTTTTCTACCGCTGCTGTGGCTTTGCTCGCCACCACTGTCCTCGCCGCTCCCGGTGGCTTCAGGTACGTCTTTCTCATGCGGTTCACTTTCTCAGATATTCCGTGAAGGGAGGAGCAGAAGTCTAATCTTCAAGTTTTAGTGAAAGCAAAGAGGCCCCTGTGCAGACATCTGAGAGCTATGGCCAGGAGACCTCCCACGCTGAGTCTTCGTGGGCCCAAGAGTCTAGCAAGCCTGCTGAGACCTCGTGGGCTCAAGAATCCAGCAAGCCCGCCGAGACCTCTTGGGCTCAGGAATCCAGCAAGCATGTTGAGTCTTCATGGGCCACTTCTGAGGCCAAGCCTACCTACTCCAGCGAGGAGAAGCCCATCTATTCCAGCAAGGAGGAGAAGACTACCTGGTCCAGCCAGGAAGTGAAGCCCACTTACTCCTCTAAGAAGGAGGAAGTCTCTTCCTTTTCGACCCCGCCACCTCAGCCAATTCCCACCAGCAAGAACGAGAGCTCGACCCCACCGCCTCAGCCAATTCCCACCAGCAAGAATGTGAGCTCCTCTATCCCGCCACCTCAGCCAATTCCCACCAGCAAGAACGAGAGCTCGACCCCGCCTCCTCAGCCAATTCCCACGAGCAAAAACGAGAGCTCCTCCATCCCGCCGCCACTTCCTGTCCCTACCAGCAACCAGAGCACGCCCGTTGCGCCCGTTGCGCCAACTGCTCCTTTCCGGAATGAGACCTCCACCATTGAAGTGACTACCACACCAAGGACCACAGTGACGCCTCTCACCACCGTCACCGAGAGCACTCCCTCGTCCGCTGTCGCCCCGGTTGCTCCTTCGTCTGCCGTGGCCCCAGTTGCTCCCTCATCTGCAGTTGCTCCGGTTGCTCCTTCGTCTGCCGTGGCCCCGGTTGCTCCCTCGTCTGCTGTGGCTCCGGTTGCCCCCTCATCTGCCGTGGCTCCGGTTGCTCCCTCGTCCGCTGTGGCCCCTGTTGCGCCAACTTCCGCGTCATCTCTCGTCGCGCCTGTTGCCCCAACTTCGGCTTCTTCGCTTGTGGCTCCCGTTGCCCCCAGCCGATCGCCCAGTGGTACTCTCGTTTCTCCGGCTCAATTCACTGGTGGTGCCGCCGTCCAGAAAGCCGGTAGCTACCTTGCTGCTGTTGGTATTGCTGCTTTTGCATTCTTGTAAAAATGCAGAGGCGTGAGGTTGCTGTACTTTGATCTTTTGTTTTATTTGTCGTTTGTCATTTCTTGATTTTCTATGTTTTCAAATTGTTTTCCTCAAACTGAGAAACTTTAATGAAATACGCATGGCCAGAGGGGGTGTGAGGTATTCAGAATGGATCCAGAAATCATGTGGTATGGAATTAATGTTGAAAGATTGTTTTGATTCAAATGTTTATTGTTTTTAAGCTAATACATGGCTATCGCGTTTTGTTCAATGCACTTGCGTCACAATCACAAAAAATATAATCTTAATTGCTAATACTTTTTGCTCTCTCGTGTGTGAGAAATAACTATTTGGTTGAAAAGCACTGCTCTCTAGGAATCGAGAACATGTCATAATTGCAGTCAACTCTATTACATGAGTAGATGGATAGGATGAGAGGCAGGCATAGAAGGGGAAAAGATCCATTGGAGGACTCTCTGATATGAATATTTATTTTTTTTGGAATCTGTAATCCTCTTTTGAGGAACATGATCTCTAAACTTGGGGTTGATGTTTTAATGTTCCTCAGGTCCCTTGACGTCTGGCGCAACTCCAGCGGCGGCACTCGATCCCTGTACGCGCTAAATTGGCGCGGAGGATGCCGCTCCGCCCTGCGAGACCTCCGGAGCTTCAACAGGTGTCCTTTCGCCGCACGGGACATATTGTTGATCCACAAATTGCTTCCGACGCCTCGTCCATTGACTCCATCACAACTTCAAGGATGGAGTAGACTCTCTTTTTAGAGGCTGCTACACAGTGGACGGAAACCACATCACTTGTCCTCCTCTTTAGCTTGGGGGGAAAACATCAAATTCTCTATCTGGCGCCTCAAAGCTATATCAGTCCCCAAGGTCGCCTGTCGTAAGTTTTATGGTCTAGACCTGGGACTGCAGCAAGGGTAATACCAAATACCAATTGCACGAAATTCTTGTCGCCGAAAGTTATTCATACATGATGAACGGCTTCGCCGACCGGGACCTGGACGAGTCTAACTTTGGCGTCTCTCAATCGTCCAACCCCAAAGACGTGCTTCGAACATTCGACGCATTCCCCAAAACAAAAGCCACCTATACAACACGATCGTCACGCGGAGGTCAATGGACCATAGTTCTGCTCGTTATTGTGGCCCTGCTCTCTCTGTCTGAAACCCGGCGATGGTATGCCGGCCACGAGACACATCAGTTTAGCGTCGAAAAGGGGGTCTCACACGGCCTCCAGATCAACCTGGACATGGTTGTCGCAATGCGCTGCCAAGACTTGCACGTCAATGTCCAGGATGCCTCGGGTGATCATATTCTCGCGGGAGAGCGGGTGCGCAGAGACCCGACCAATTGGTCACAATGGGTCGACGCCAAGGGCGTTCACAGACTAGGCCGCGGCCGGCGACGCAGACGGGAGCGCGGAGGTCCTGGTATGAGCGGGAGCAGCAATAGCTATGGTGACAGCGGTGATGCAGCGGGACAGAATGCCATGGACCCTTTGAAGCCGGAAGAGCTCGACGATGAGCACGTAGGCGACGTCATGGGCCGCGCGCACTGGAAGAAGAAGTTCCCCCGAACGCCCCGCCTCAAAGGCGAGCCTACCGCGTGCAGAATCTACGGAAGTATAGAGGGGAATAAAGTCCAGGGAGACTTTCACATTACCGCCCGAGGACACGGTTATATTGAGTATGGCACAGAGCATCTCGATCACAAGTGTATGTACATAGTTTACCTACCTCTCCTCATTTCCCCTCTTTTTCTTTGCTCTCTCTCCCTCATCCGCTCTTTATTAGTTCATTTATATACCACGAGGCTAACAACTCTGTTGTAGCATTCAACTTCAGCCACATCACCAACGAACTCTCATTCGGACCATACTATCCTTCTCTCGTCAACCCTCTGGACTCGACTCTTGCGACGACCGACTCTCACTTTTACAAATTCCAATACTATCTCTCCGTCGTGCCAACCATATACACGCGGTCGTTGAAGAAACTCGCCAAACTGGAATCCCAACTGGCGCAACAATTCCACAAAGCCCAAGCTCAACTGTCCTCTTCATCCTCTTCGTCTTCCTCATTCTTCAAGTCGTCGTCGTCGTCCCAGCAGCAACAGCCCATCTTGCAACCCCGCACGCTCGCGGATCTTCCTGCGTCCTACAAGACCCGCGACGTCGTCATGACGAACCAGTACGCCGTGACCGAGCAGTCCCTTCTTGTCGGCGAGCGTTCTGTGCCCGGCATCTTTTTCAAATTCGACATTGAACCCATCCTCCTCACCATTGCCGAGGAGCGAGGCAGCATGCTCGCCCTCCTCGTCAGACTGGTCAATGTCATCAGCGGCGTCCTCGTCGCAGGCGGCTGGTGCTACCAGCTCGGTGGCTGGGCCATCGATGTGCTTGGCGGCAAAAGATTCAAGAGAAAATGGCTCGGCGCAGGCACACGGCGAGAGAGCGAGGGTGTCTTGCACGGCAAGATGGAAGCGGATGAAGAGTAAGAGACGGCTTCAGTCGGCTTTTCTTTTCTTTAAACGATTCATTTTTATTCCTATTTGCTTTCTCCTTTTGGCGTTTGGAAACATGTTTTTACAGTTGAAAAATTCTCTGCCATATGGGTCTGCTAGCATATCTGGCGAAATTCCCCCTTTTTCTTTGCTCTTAACCACGTTGGTTCTCTTCGCCTCAGGTATCAATTATCAACCATCAACCACGGATGACACATCCCTCATCTCACCAGCCAGATGTATATACTCTATTCATCCAATACCAACCAATAAATACCCACGTGTGACATTGCGAGCGAGTGATATCAAGTTGAAAGAAAGAAAAAAAGATAATTGTATTTTCTCTAAAAAGCGCATTGACGCGGCCCATTGCCATTCACGCTATTGCTCTGACAGGACAGCCACAAAATACCTAACGCCATTGACACTGGAAATAAGTTTATTTCACCCGCACTTGGACATACGTCTCTTTTTGCTCCGCCTTCAAAACCGCATGTGACAAAGGTAGGAGAGTAAGAAAAGCGGATATTTAGCAAAGAATGAAGAATCGAAGGCATTGGATATCACTCCATCGCTCGCGGGATAGGGAAATAGAAGAGAGAGAGCCTCGAGGATCTGTTTTAGAACTCGTACGTACTAAGAAACGTCAAACTCAAACGTCAAAGACTTCGCCGATACCGCCTGATCCGCCACGACTCTCGACAAGGTCCAATCTCCACCCTTCCCAGTCTTTGAGACCTCTCTTGACTTCCCTGACGCGTTCGATTCGCTTGCGGCCTTCTTCCTCCTGTGCGGCACGGAACGCATCTTCGTCAAAGTCCATCTCATCGAAATCAGCCAGTCCAGAATCACCAGCTGGGACTGCGCTTCTGCCAGTACCAGCAGCACCGGTGATTGCGCTGAAACCACTACTGAGGACATTGGACAAACCACCGGCGCCGCCAGCGCGAGGGCTAGACAAGCGCTGTACGCCACCAGGTTGGCCGCCACCGCCTAGATCAATGTCTTGGAATCGCTGGGGACTGCTTGTTCGTCGCCCAATAGCGGTCCCGCCTGTGAGTTCTTCTTCGATGTCTTGGCGTTTGCTGCGCCACGCGGCGCGGCGGAGATCGAATACTTCAGACTCGAGTTCGCGCACGCGGACTTCGAGTTTTCGGCGTGCCTCCTCAACGAGGTCATCGATGCTGTCGCCGTCACCGTCAGTTGAGCCGCCTTGTTCGGTCTTGCGTCGTTGTTGCTCTTCGCGGAGACGCAGATTGAGATTTTCGTTCTCGCCCTCGAGGCTGGCGAGACGGGATCGGAGGTCTGCAGTCTCGCGCTGAAGGTGTTCGCGGTCATCCTCGCGGGCTTGTACTCGTGCATCTGATTCTCTGCGGAGAGTTGTAAGTGTTTCAATCTTCTTCGTTAGACTTTCGGATTTCTTCGTCATTTCTTCAGCATGTGCTTTTGCTTCCTCAGCTTCGCGTTCCAGGTTGCGGATCTGTGTCTCGGCGGAGGTGCGTGAAGTGCCTTCTTTGACGGCGCGTTCGCTCGCCCGATCGAGGTTCTTCTTCACGTCTGAGAGCTCACGTTGGGTATGTTCACAGAGCTTCTCCGAGCGCTGCAACTTGTCTTCCAAAGCAGCAATTTGTTGGGTTTGCGCCGATATGGTGGTGTTTTGCTTGTCCAATTGTGCGCGGAGATTGGAAATTTCGAGTTCCATAGACTCGATGGTGGCTGATTTTGAAGCAAGTTGTGCCTCGAGATCGGAGGAGGCCTCCCCCGTGGGAGCGGACACGCTTGGTGAAGATCCATGTCTGTTTGACCGGTTGCTTTGAGATTGGAGCTGGGAGTTTTGCCGCTGCAGAGAGGCAACTTCGGTTTTCTGAAGATTGAAGTCCCCATCAGTATCAACAGAAATGGACGGGAAGACAGGGCAGAAAACGAACCAGTTTTTCAACCTCCTCTTCAACGACCTTCGCCTTTTGCACACGAGCTTTCAAGTCCGCAACATCACTGTTGGACTCCCGAGCCTGCTCCAGCTCGTCTTCCGTCTTTTTCCATCGCTCTTGATGTTCCTTGGATTCCTTTTCGAGCTTTTTATTCAAAGACTCGAGCTCTTCGATTCGTGATGCTTGTTTACGATATATTTCTGAGGCACCGCCCTCTGGATCAAATGGCGGGAGATTTGATTTGCCGGTCGTGGGCGAGCTAGGTACTTGTGTAAGTGACGTTCGGCGGAAAGAGGAAGAGCGCATCCGCGATTGAGATGATAATGAGGATTGTCGGTCCCTGCCGGAAGGCGCGGGAGGAGAGGGCGAAGCCTGCTTTTCGTCCGATGTTTTCTCTTCTGGTTGTTTTTCTTCTGCAACTTCATCCTTAGCTTCTTCCTCCGGCTCTCCTTGCCTTTTATTTTGCTTCTTTTTCTTCTTCTTTTTGCCCTCTCCGGCCTTCTCTCCTTCGGTCTTTCCGGGCTCAAGTTCAGGCTCACCAGCTTTTTCGTCGGCTTGTGCGCCTTTGTTTTCTTCCTTTTCGACCTCCTCTGGTTTCTCATCTACTGACGGGGTTCCCGGCACAGAAGCTTCAGCCTCGGAATCAGTCGCAACCTTCTCCTCTTTCTTCTTCGCTCCGCCCGCAGCCTTTTTGGCTTTCTGTTTCTTCAATTGCTCAAACTATAACCCCAGTATATTTAGCTATCCAATGATACAGTAGATTCATGGTATGCAAATGTCGAAACGGATAGTTCATAAAGACTCATGGCATACGTACTCTCTTCTTAGCTGCTGCGAGCTTCTCCGCCTTTTCCCTCTCTTCCGCATCCGCCATATTAGTTAGGTTGATAAAAGGTTATATTCAAGTCAATATCAATAGTAAGAGAGCTTCAAAATCAGAAAGAATTTGCACTACTCTTTCGTATACCAAAGCTTCACCGTTAAGCCATCCCTTCAACGGAGTTGTTGACAGCTGGAGGTCCCTCTCGGTCCCTGTACGCTCATCGGCATTTACCGTCATTGAACCTCCGATGGATGAGCTGGGGTGATTATGTCAGCAAGACCGGGGGACTGCACAATGACGCGGGAGAGTCCTCTTACCTAATGGAAATAGCCTTCATTTTGATATCCGAATTGCAGCTCAAGTCAATCAATGGGGAAAGCTATTCGAGACAAGCATACAGCATATATTCGCCTTCGAATACCTAAGGCTCCTCTCTGCATCTCTCCTCTGTCGATAAACCAGCGCTTAGACTTCCCGTGAACAGCTCCGCATTTGCGCAATCTCTCCTCGCTCGACATTTTGGCGCCTACGGAGTACTCTTATCTCCTCAACATCAATAGCGACAAGCTGTCAACCAGCCACGTCGTTTTCTCACACCTTTCCCTTACATCCGACGGCTTAATATCGTCTCTTCACTCCAGTTCAACACGTAAGGAATAAGCATCTCCACTCTGGTCTCGACATATCCGCACCTTCAACACAGTCGAGCCTCATCGCGTTGCGTCGCGCAACATCACCATACAAGCTTTCCACCATGGGCTCCCCATCTCCTCTCGAAGCCCATCCGACACTCACACTACATCTTGCCGACACAACTCTATATCCATTAACAAGCACAAATGATGTATCTTCAGAGACAGCCTCGTCTGCGCTCAACGATCTAACAAGCGCATATCTCACAACTCACGAAACCACGCCAAGGTTCAATATCGGACAGGCGCTCCGTATCAGCGCCGAACTTGCGCAAAATGGGCCAGCTTCGGTGCAAACATATCTCGTACCCGGCGATGCGCGCCGAGTAAAGGCCGGACTACCGATAGAAAGCGAGAGCATGCTATCAAAAGGCAAACAACCCCTACCTTCTGCGGGCGACGCAGAGTTTCTCGAAGGCCCACCCCGCCATTTGATTGAGCATAGTGCAGCAGAAGAGGCGGTATCAGCCGAAACACCAGGGCCGGCGGGCCCGCCAGCGCTGGTCGCAACGGTTGTGGCGCCGGGGAGAAAGAGCCTGCAAGAGGCGAGGGATGCGGCGCGTCAATTGGAGACGATTGGTCGAGCGGTACAGATGGAGTGGTTGGCGAATGAAACCGACGGCGTGAATACGGCGGGAGTAGTTGAAAATGGGTCTACTTAGATCATATCTGATCTCATGCGAGTCGGCAGGTTCATAACTCAACATACTGAACTTGTTGACTATTTGGACTCGGTACCGTCGCCTCGTTGTACGACAATCTCTTCAACTTTCTTATCTTGGAGAGGCAAAGGTTTAGAAGGGAGAGGAAAGGTCTATTTCCATTACCATGTACTAAGCCAGCAGCTGTATTATATACCTTCTGACATTTTTCATAGCTTAGCATCATTAACACAGCATTGCCAGGCGTATTGGGCTTCGTTTAAGACGATAATCTAATTGAAATTAAGACAATTTTTTTGATCCCGTAACTGACTCTCTCGCTCTTTCTACCAAATCCCCTAACCCTAAGTTATGGAAGGCCTTATTAACTCAGCGTTCATACTATCACCATGTGTGTCTGTGCTGGTGTGAAAGAGGATACCCAGATAAAAGAAGCGGCACATGGCATTGTTGAAGCCAGACCGACATTACTAGATTATATATATTCAGATATACAAAGTACCAAAATGAGGAGTCAACATATACGTTGATATCCACCAATATCCAAGATGGAAAAACGTCAAGATCAAACACAAGTGGGTAATATAAACAAAGAAGAGCACACAGAATAAGATAACAAGAAGCGAAGAAGCAAAAAGCAAAGACTCCACGCTTATACATGTCATATTCCCACTGACGCCGCTCTCACCGGCCATTAAACGGCATCGCCCCACGCTTGTCAATCCAATGCCGCCGAAACGCGAACGTGAACACAAAAAGCACATGAAACCTAATCGAAACGCCGCTTTCAACCCCAGCCTCACAAGCTCCGCTGCACTCGCCCGGAGCACGATACCCTGCCACCACCTATAATGCCAGCATTATGTTGAAATTGGGGGGAGATAAGAGAAATGGAAGGATCACGCTTAGAGAAAAAGCAAAGCAAAAAGAGAAAAGAAATTAAACTTCCATCGACTCTGCAATGTCTTCGCTGACACCCCGGACCACACTTCTTCTGCGCTGCTCCGCACGCAATTCCTCCGCTTCCTCTTCTTCCTCTTCCATCTCGTAATCATCCAGCTCGTCACCATCATCGAGAACATAATCCGCATCAACCACGCTATCATCCCAATCATCAATCTCATCCTCGTCGGCATCATCTCGAACTTTGGATCCCCGCCTCTCCGCGCGGTCCCCAAGCCAATAAGAGGCGCGCTTGCTTGCTCCACGGTCATCGGGACTGCTTGATCGGGCACGGGAATCACGTCTTCGTCTCACTTGAGCAGGGCTGTGGCTGATGACGCTCAATCCGCGGAGGTAGAGGTAGCACACTCGCTTCCGTGCCTTGTTGAAGAAGAAATAGTTGAGAGACCAGATAGCGCCGTCTTCACCGTCGTATGGATCCTCTTCGGGGGAATAGCAAAAAATGCCGCAATCCTTGAGGTCCATTTCTTTGTCAATCAGTCTCCACATTCTCGGGCCCCAGACTTGACTGCCTCCGGGCGTTGTAGATCCTGAGGCGGGTGCGGTCGCCGAGTATGGAGAGGACATGCCAAGCGGCCCGGCAGGACGGGGGTGCAAATTATAGAGCGTGGTGTCGATGGTGTTCATGACCGACTTTAAGGATCGTTCTCTTCGAAAGTCTGACGGCCGCAGAATGTAAGAGAAGTCGTAGTCGGGATGGCTGGCATTTAGGGTCGCGATGAGGTATGCAAAGGTGCGTCGACTGGATATTTGGCTAAGAGGGCCGAACGGACTTGAGCGCGAGAGGTTCAGCGACCCGGCTGCATCTATGGCGTGAGGCGGAGATAGTGACGCAGAAAGACGAAGGAGCGATTCATATTGTGATTCCAATGAGTTTTCGATGGATTTGTATAGTTTCTTGTCCGAGCCTGCGGCCTTTGTTGTATAAAGATCACAACCACCAATGACGTGGCAGTCGGGTGTATTGAAGTTCAAAGCGCTCGTAACATCTTCAAAATCGCGCAACGATAGAAACTAGACGGGCAGTCCTGTCAGTATGTTGAGGGGATCAAAGGAGCGATTTGAGACCCGATGCGTGACGCGTCACCTGAGCAACGAAGTAACGACACGCGGATACGGTGGGCAAAGATGCGGACTAACCTTCATTGTGGCTTGGCAATGAGGGATTCCAAGCACTGCAATGTCTCAAGGTTCGCCAGGGCAATGAAAGGAGGGCAGACTGCAACCGTTGACTGTTCTCAGAGAAGGGCCGTTGAGGTTGCGCCAGTCCGCCGATTGCCGAAAAGATTCGCGGAGTCGCAGCGAGGAACTCAGATCCTCCGAATATATGCAAAATTACTGAGGCGGGTGTAGCTGCGAGTAGCTGCGAGTAGCTGTTGGTCCAGGTCGAGCGCGTTGGCGGCGGATAGGTATGGATGAGTGAGCGGGTCCGCGATAGGTACGGGGGGGTTTGACTCGTATGGGTGAGGTATAATAAATAAGATCACAATGAATTGAACGATAAAGATTGCTGTAATTCGAGCGAGCCGAGCAGACGTATGGACTGACAATTTCTATACGCCTGAGATGCGGACTCAGTGAGCTTAAGTTGTTGACATGGAGAGAAGCGGGTGCGATGGTGTGATGATGATAATAGTAACCGACGGGGTGGTGATGATGACTGTACGAGCACCGTATCGACCATGACCTCTTTCGGGGGCTCTCGGGGGGGAAACCTGAGTGGGAGGGGAGGGAGTGGAGCTGCGGTCAGCCAGATCTGGGCGTTATCCGGCTTTGGGGGATCTGATAGAATCCGGCCTAGTGAGCGATAAGTCAGAGCAGCACAACCACAATCATGATTAGTCATCCGTACCTCATCCCTCAGCCAAGGGGTTCGGCTGCCTCTCCCGCCAACCCGACCCGATCGAGATGTTGCTATCGTCCACTCAGGACCACCAGAAACCCCACATGGAGTGACTTTCCATGTTGATGTGCCAGGACACTGCTTCCCCACGTGTGCTTCCCATTTGCATCGAATGGAAGGCAACAGACGGAGCGGCAATCGACGGAGATTCCATTGCAGGAATGTTAAATGCCGAGCTTGTTTGTTAGTTTGGTCGTGAACGCGTATAGCCTCTGTCCTCCTCGCGCTCTAACTGCTTCGCTTCAACTACAAACAGGCTTCAAACATGGGCAGCACTGGCCGGCACAGAGGCACAGAGCATCGTCATCATCGAGTGCAAAATCAATTGACCATTAATCCCTGCCTAAGGCGAGGGTAACTCAGAAAAGCTGAGCCACGAGATCAAATTATTAAGTCTTGCGCCCTAACACATGTGCGCCTGATGCTATGCTAGCCATGTTCCAACCAAAAAGAAAAACAACTCCCCTGCACTGGTCGTAAATATTCGTGATTATCCTCATCTTCTCTTTCAAGACAGACCGAGTTCGCGTAGTCGAGCAACATCTTCTTCTTGAGACTGTAAAAAGACATGATGTGGTTAATTGGGGTAAAAATTGAAGAAGATGCAACGGATATGATGATGCGTATATAGTATCCCTTCCAAACCAGAGCGCCGCCCGATGAGAAGCTGTAATAGGAGAAAAGTGTATAGGGATTATATATCGTCTCATCCAATCTTGGTGACGCCGTCGTCTTCGACCTGGGCACATCGAAGCGTCAGCCTCGGGATATGGCATATTTCAATGATGCAATATTGCAGAGATGCAAATAAATAAATAAAAATAAATAAATAAAAAAAGCGGGGGTGGGGGATGCAATGAGATTGATAATAAAATCGGGCTTACCTCCATATCCTCAAGGCTGTCTTGCTGGCTGATGCATCGGAGAAGGTTCTTCTTGCTGCTTTCCTGCATCTCGCCAGCTAGTAACAGCTCATCAAGAATAAAGTATGCCTTTTGGAAGTTGAAGATGATGTCCAGCTCGCACACATTGCCATAATATTTGTCCATCTGCTCGACGTAGCGGTGAACAATCTCTAGGGTGAGCAGCTCGTTGTCGGTCGATGAGCAGCCAGCGATGAAGAAAAGGGAGGCGTATCGTCGGTAGACGACCTTGGTGTCTATTGTTGGCGAGGCTTGTTAGCAGGGTGGGGGACGAGGCGAGGACAGCGTGCAAATAGATGCCGCACCTTTATACTCGAGGAAATTGCACATCCGGGTTCTTCTTGAAAGGACAAGCTGAGTGACATCTTTGATAATCTTGGCCTTATCCTTGGGCGAAAGAGTAGTGAACCATTTGGCCAGACGCTGCACTTGCGTATTAGCTGGAAGCTTTCAATTGGGGGGAGTAGGAGAGTCACGAACCACTTTGCCCTGCCGCGACAGCAGGATCAGGTAGCTAGACTTGAAGTCAGAATTTTAATTTTTCTGGAGGGGAATTTATCCTCTCGAGCTCACTTGATAGCCATTGCTCAACCAGATGTAACGTATGAGATGATGTCGATGCCGTCAAGTTGTGCGTGTGTGGGTGATGATGAGAGGTGGTAGCGAATTCAGTCCCCAGGGTAGCTTTGTCACTTTTGTGCTCTCCCTTTCGCTTGCACAAAATCAACACTAAACTATTGACATGGCGACATAAAAATTGCCCCACCATGACTTGGTGACCCGAACCTCCCCGCCGTGGGGTTATCGCGTGGTATATCCTCCTGGGCCTCTCCTCCATAGGGGCTTTCAAGTCGTCTACCAGCTTTTCACTTCTCTCATTTCCATTCTACACGGCGGATGATATCCTTCTAGCGCAGAAAACTTCAATAAAATTTGTATCCTCACCGAGCTACTCCGGAGCCTTAATTTTTTTCACCATGACCAAACTCATACTATCCACCTCGTAAGTCTTTGCCAGGCCCTTCGTTTGTCAGTGACTCATACTGATTGCCATTACAGCAACATCATAAATGACAATCCGCTTATTGGCCGCCCGAGCCAGAAATCCAATACGGAACTGACCAATTCACTGCGCGCCAACTTCCAACACTCGCAACATCAACAAGCGTTTACCCCTCCTCATGCCGAGCAAAACGGCACATCCTCTGAGCCCTCCGCATCCGATTCCAGCAACGGAGTCTCTATATCTCCATCTTCCTCTCAGGTCTCCATCAGCACTTGGACTACACGCGATGACGACAATGGAATCATCTACGTTCCTTCCATTGACTTTTCACAGTCCGGCCTTGCCGAAGAGCGCGCCCAGTACGACATTACCGTTAAACTATTCTATCTTCCCGGAATCCCCGTCTCAGAGCGCTGCAAACACACCAGGGAAGCCATTGATCTCGTTCTGAAAGAGTTGGGCGTCTCGTCGATTGATCTTCTTATCGTATCATTCCCGGGTATCGCGTTTGACGCCGAAGACGCCGGCGATGAGTCAAACTCTGATGATGTTGACGAAGCCGACGTATCCGGCGCGGCCAGTGGCGTCGGGATAGAAGACATTTCCAGCATGATCACGACATGGCGCGTCCTGGAAGAACTGCATGCCGAAGGATTGATTCTGCGTCTGGGCCTTGCAGAATTCGGCAGCCAGCGTCTGACAAAGTTTCTGGCACAGACTCGCGTGCGGCCATCGGTCGACCAGATCAATGTGCGGGACTGCTGCGTTGTGCCGAAACCGTTGATTTTGCTGGCGAGGCAGGAAAAGATTGAGCTTCTGACGCACAATGATTGCATGAATATTCTTCCAAGTGGCACGTTGAGAGAGTTACTGGGACCGGAGGAGAAGGGAGGTGTTGGACTCTTGCCAGGCTCCGCGAATGAAGAGCGTGACAGGTTCACGGGAGACTTGGCGCCACAGTGGGTCGTCAAGTATACTGCTGTGGTCAAGGATCGGGGCGTTGTCGAAAACAAGGGATACTTCGCCGTTGCTGAGCTGCAAAGTGCGTCGCAGTAGACCAAATTCTTGCTGGGTGATTGGTGAGTTGGCAGAGATATAGAGACCGATACATTCAGCGCATTTTATTTCTTGTAATACCCAACTTGTCATTTTTCTATCTTTCAGCGTTTACGGCCCCTTGGATTGGACAACAGCATTTAGGGCGTTCCACAGCGAGAGCGAATCGGTAGTCATAGTTATTGTTAGTGAATTACGCAGCCGTGCAAATTGTAGGACCCGAAGAACCCATTTTGTGTTGTGATCTTCTCATATCCCGCAATAGTTTGCTCAAAAAAAGGATAAGACACCGAGATTGAAAACACCCCCGAGCCCGTATGTTACAGAAAACTTTCAAATAGCATTTTCATCATCATCACGCGGCTATCAATGCTGGTATTTATTCTTTTCTAATCGCTGGACATACAAGCCAGCTTTCTCGATTGTAACCTGTTAGGGTCGTCGCTTCATAGTTCTGCCATAAAGGCGTACGCGAACCTGAAGAGGTGGCAGCTCTAATTTAAGGGGAGCGGAATTGAGAAAAAATAAATAAAAAGCAAAGGAACAAAAACTAGTAAAGAACCGCACAGTATCCAGGCCACAAACAAAATTAGGTGGCGAGGAAGGGCCCGAGGTTCACAATGAAAGACAGCATCATCTTTCACTAGGGAAACTTCACGCTCTTTCCACAGGTCAAATACTGCGCATCTTCGATCGAGAACCACGGCGCCCACTTATCCGTTCTTGCAGGTTTGGGCGTTGCATCTGGGCCAGAAGCAGTACAAGCACGCGGCGTTGCCGACTCTTCGTCCATGAGATCATCCTCGGCTTCAGAGGCACTCGCATATCCAACGGCAATGTTATCGGCAGGAACACCACCACTATTACCAACAATATCGCCCATATCGGTAATGTTGCTAGGGCCGCCACCAAGATTGAGATTGGCAGCGACAGGGAATACCTCAGGAACCGTCGGCGAGTGACTTTCGTTCTCTGGTCTCTCTTCAAACTTTGGCATGTTTGTTTCAGCCGATTCAGCGTTTGCACAAGACTCAGTCTCATTCAAATCCAGCTCGGACATGGACTTCGTCGTATCGCTAACGTCGGAACTTAGAGACCCAGTCGAGTCTGTCATATCTTGACTCCTTGTCATGTGAGATCCGGTAACTGTATTCGCCGGCGAGTGTCGCTCATCAGATGACTCCCAGCATGTCATATAATCGGTGGCAGATGCGTCGGAAAATTCGAAAGGAATATCATCGATGTGAACGAGATTTCCGTCAGGATCAAAGAGGTGGTCAGCTGGCACATGGCATGGAATGCTCCAGGTAAGTACTGCCAACCTCTGTGCGGCTGTAGGATACTCTGAGGTTTTCTTCGTCGGTGTGATGTCACCGGTTGGGGTAATCGACCCTGGGGTAGTAGCACCCGGTTCGGTGGTTTCTGATGATGCATTCCGCTGATCCGTTGAGTCTTGAAAGAGATCGAGAGATTCCAGTGACTGAGTCATCTGGTGATGTTCTTTTCTTTTCTTCTTGGAAGCAGAAGAAGGATTAGGTTCGTCGCTACTGTCGCTACTCAAAATGTCGTTGAAATCTTCGGGGCTCGCAAGGTAGTCAGAATCACTGGGGGTTTCTGAAGTCGCTCTCTTGCGCTTGAATTGTTCAGATTCAGGAGTAGCGTTGGGTGTATTGATACTGTCCGCTACCCAAGCCGCCAGGTTTGTTGCATCATAATTCGCGCTTCCTTTGGGCTCGCTGCTGGGACCGGCTTTCCCTGGGCGCCCAACCTGAGAGGTAGCCTTGCCTTTGCCAAACCGGCCACCTCGTTTCGATTTCCATTCCACCGAACGCAGTCCAGGGAAACAAATGTTCGGGTCGAAACTAATGAGCGTGATTTGCGACGAGGGAATCGAATTCTTGTAAGAAAGGGATTGCGGTGGACCAATGATGAGAACGACACTTCTCTCATCTGCAAAAGTTTCTAATATTTTGACAGCTGCACTGGGGTTGAGCAGGCGAAACATTCTATCAGGAGCCTCGTTCGGAGGCCACAGTGCTATTCCTCTGTCAATAAATCCCTCTTCCATGCCTTCAAGTCGTCTTTTTGTTATGGGATGTAAGAATGGTTTGACCAGAATGCCATATCTGTCAACCTTTGGCGGAGCGAGAACACGGGAGCCAACGCGGATGCGCATGCGTGGTACCGGACGCCATCCACTAGTTTCAGAAGCGGGCAATTCGTCATTGACGACGTCGAGATATGCTCTGCTGGCCGGGTTGTAGGTACAAAATGCAGTTTTTCCTTTGATAAAGGGGGCATCTGGCTTGACTGATTGTGGAGTGTTACTCGGACCATCACCAGGATGCACATGCCGTGGAAGACGCATCCGTAGTTTTTGAAATTTTAGCTTCTCCTTGCCAGGTGATGTGCCCATGGCAGGACCAGTCTGCACAGGATGCGCAGTGTCAGCTGGTATTAGTTCAGGACTCTGCGAAGGAAAAGCGTAGAAGCCTTCAAGATCTGAGCCGTCAATGTCTTCGGTATCTGACTTTGAATCGGTGTTTCTCCAACGTATTGGTAACATAAAATGTACTCGTTGATTGTATTGGGGGATGTTCGGACTCTCTCGACGAGTTTCAATAATCATCAACTCTCCTGTCTCCTCATTTGGACAGAGCGAAATAGTGGTCCAGTGGTTCAAAATGACGCCCTCAGCATCATTGCGCCTCCAAATCGTATAATCTTCTTCGAATGTGTCCTCGGATAACTTGCAAAGTGGAAAGCGGAACAAGTGGTAGCAAGAATGATGTGCCTCTTCTGGATCATAGTCCTCCTCTGGAAATTCGTTTGACACTCCATACAAATAGCCGTTGTAAACCTCAAAGGCGACAGATACGAGCATTTCATCCCCAAAAAAGTTGTGCAGCTGAAACGGATCAGAAGTCGGGTTTTCCGCGCCACGCAATGACCATCCACTTAGGATCCATTCTGCGGTTTCGCTGAGAACTCCTTCTCCTGTGCGAGTTCCATAGTAGAGATAGTCTGAGTCATTTCGGACAAAATATTGGTCGCAGCGGATGACAGATTCACAGAGCAGTAGCTTGCCTGGCTCCGAGCTGGCGGTATCGACGTCGATTGCCAACAATTGTACATAATGGGATTTTGGAGAGCGCTCGTGTAAGCATACCAAGACGCCGTCGCTGTAGTGGACAGGCTTCACCAACCCCTTTTTCAGTCTCCGCTGTTTAAAGGCACCCCAGCAGAGAGAGCTGATCTCAATTACCCGCTCATATGATTGTGGAACATGTATGCTTAGAATGCGGATCGAAGCCTCAGTTGAATAGGCCAACATTCCTTGCCTGTAGACAAACACGGCGCCATATCCTAGGGTTGACAGAGAAAACGGCCGTGCTGTAGCGTAGGATTCACGTCTGCCATATGTGCGAAGCAGAGCCCGTTCGTAAGTTATCATGCCACGTTGGGCGAAGTTGCATTCTTCTGCATAGGGTATTTGTTTCTATCAGATTTCTCATTAGCCTATTTGCAGCGCCCAATGATGGGCGAGCCGGCTGTAAGCCTTGCATCAACAGATATTGTACCTTTACAACCCTTCGGCAGAGTGTTTCATCAAGCAGAGATAATCGCATGCGTTTGCTCACGTGGGCGAGATGGACAAAATCCTCTAATGGGAGTGCAGATGCGATTTGGAAAAGAATATCAAATGGAAGTTGCTCTAAACTGCAAGCCATCTTTATTCCCACCGTGCACGCCATAAAGGTAGCGCTGCCAAGTGGTCCAAGAGAGTGAGTAAATGCAAAATTGTGAAGATGATTGTTGGTGGAATTGCCATAGGGCAGCTTTATTAGAAGTAAACAAATGAATCCTTGGACCATTGAGAAAGTGCGCGTAAAAACGAAAGAGGAAGGAGTATTGGCTCCTCTCCAATCAAGAAAGAACAACTTAACAGTGAATCAAGAAAATTGTTCATTCAATCACGAGATGCGAGCATCATAATAGAACATGGAAGTGAATGATTGTCCTTTCCAGAGCAGAAAGGTTGGCCAGAAAACAAGCAGATGATTTGACGACGGGAGAGACATGGTTAGAGCTTTGACTAACTGTCAAGGCTGAGAATCCCGAGCCTCCCTGGCACAATATACCATGCATTTGCACACTGCGACCCTAATGTTGTTAGTACTCTAGAGCCGGATACCTGCACAAGGCTGTCATTTCACAGCTACATTGCGAGCCCCCCAAGTGGCGATTAGTATCGACTCAATCCCGCAATTTCCTTGAACGGCGGTTCGAGACAAATATACAGCAGTGGAAGTTGGCGGAGGATATTCCATAAAGGATGAGCTCATTGGTTTCATGAACGGCATATCTGTCACTTTGCTGGCTCCCTTTTGGTCTTTGAAGCTCAGGGGGGCTGTTGCTGAGACTGGGATCTTATTACTTCAAGCAGCATTTGATTTAATGGTCAGCAACAAGTAAATTCTCCTTCGCAAAAGGCTTTGCCGCATACTAGTGGGTTTCAGACGGTATTGTCTAAGCGCGAAAAGCCGAATCCACGTATGAGGGCGCTGGACGCGAAAGGTCGGCTGCCGTCGAACTGAATCGATTGAGGCTCTGTGGGGATGGGGTGCGGCGTAGACTGTCCCATCATCAACAACGCCAATAGCCCATGTAACCTGAAGTTTTTCAGCGCAAGATTATTCATGATTTCAGCGGAAGGCGCATTCCGAGATATTTGACGGTTGCCTCAGCTCTGCTTGGAAGCACAAGTGCCCTCGTCTCCTGCCTCGGCTCGTTCCGGCAAGCTGCATGAGGCTGAAATCATCACCACCATTAATACAAAACACCCATAATAAAAGCAATACGGAAAGATATGATCTATTTGCACAGAAATCAAGGGCTACTAGTCTCGACAAAATGATCTCGCACAGGCACTTTGAATAAGCATGTTCAAATTTTGTCAGGTGAATAAATATTTATTTCACTGGTCGTAAATCGTTTCATTTTATTATCGGCCAACAAAAGAGACCGAGAGAGCTGCCCTTTTCCCACCCAGGCGAATTAAAGGATATAATAACTTAAAGAATAAAAATATTCAAAACTCAAAAAGAACGAAGGAAATCGATACCCAATGGAAGTCACGGACTTCAGACACAAGATTTCTTGTGGGTTTTTGTTGGGGAGTAAAAATGCGAAAATGGTCACCCATGGTAACCATATGGCAATAGGGACAGAAGCAAAGCAAAAGATGCATCGTCTCGAACGAATGATCTCGTGATGGATGAAGTGAAAAGGTGTAAAGAATAGTAGGGCAACGCCAGCCCGCGTGATCGTGTGCGTTTACTATGATAATTGCCGAACGGATATCGGATCATGGAGCTCGTTTCTCGTTTGGTCCTCCAATGTTATTCCCTCATCGTTCCAAATTTATCCTTGTTCGTCCTCGCCACACGAGGATTCTATATATTGCGATAGTGCCATAATTCGTTTGCAAAAGGATTACAGTGCCCTGTGGTCTACGGGGCTTGTCATGTTTCGTCTATTGAGTGCGATCGTTTCATGAGAGAGAGACGCCTTCGAGGTCGCGCATAACGACGGCCATTTGTGCGCGTTTTGCTGCCTCAGCTACCAAGTTGAAATCTCGGAGAAATGGGAGTGTCGCCGAGGGACCTGCAGTCGCTGACGGTTGCTGCTGGGTATCATATGCCGATGCATGAGGTGCTTCGGGTACGGCTGATGCTGAAGCCGGAGGTTGCTGGGACCAAGTCCGGGCAACGGCTGGGTGGTGAAATGGCGCCTGGCCTCGAGGGCCTGTTGTCTGCGGGGCCGAGGGCATAAATGGAGAGGAGCCCATCGACTGCGAAGGAGCTAACGAAGGAGCAGCAGCCATGTCGGTGGTAAAGGTCGAAGCAAACTCAGCAGTGGGTGAGGCCGGCCGGGAGAGATTTGCTGCACAACTCTGATAGTACAGCGAATTGGACGTGGTATGATACGCAGCGGCACCGAAGGATCGTGATGAGTGTGAAGTGGTCAAAGCTTGTGGATGTCTGCTGATATTGGAGGTTGTGCTCATGTCGGAGAACACGAGCAATAAAGAGGGCGAAGGCCAAGTAATGCAACGCACAGGATGAGTTCTCTCAAAGTGCGACGTCACGTTCCGTTCCCACTGTCGTAATACTGCGAGCGACACAGCCGAGGTTGACTGGGGGGGAACCTTGAAGACGTGAGGGTAATCTCCCCGCCCTTTTCCTTTGGAATACGGGGAAAAAGAAGGTTCAAGCGTCGAATTGAAAAAGGTCAAATTTGTGTCGATCGAGCGGCCTGCGGCGCACAATGATGCAAACGACTGGCCGGGAAATGCTTATGGGGTGGCTTTTCGCGACGTCGTCCGCAATTTCAGGTGGTCGGCAAGGATGTGTGTAACACTCGCAAGGTGCCAGCCGGGTTGGACATAGAATTGTAGAGAGTCTGAGCAGATACCTCTGTACCCAAAACGAGATTAAGGTTCGCAAAGGGAGTGAAGAGAAGGAGCAATGTATGAAGGCTTGTTCAGAGAGGGGGGATGATAGACGGGAAGGGGAAGTATATGAGAGGGGGGACTCCCAAGGCAGAAAAAAGGCCACTACAGATTAGTTTAACCTGCAGACACGGAGGAGAGAGAGAACAGAGAGAAGGAAGGAGAGAGATTATGATCATCCAAATGGGAAGGAGCCAACGGCGCATCTTGCGGAGACGCGGGGGAATGTCCGATGCAAGTCACTTTTCCACATGGAGTGATTTGATGTGCGTGTGCCTGTACTTTATTTAGGCTGGCATTGCTCACGGCATAATATGTATCGACTACTTGGCTCGTGTTAAATTGTACCCGCTGAAATACCCCACCGGGGCCCCCAATAAATACGCTGACTGAGCGAACGAACGAGACCCAAGAAGCAAAAACCCACCAAAGAAGACTCTAACCATTGGTGGGTACGTACCTTAACTGTGTCGAACAGGCCCTTCCTCTGTTCAACCGCTGTTCCCTGCACGCGAAAAGGATTTATCTCGGAAATAATTTGGTAATTGATGGCCTTCAATGTTGGTTAGATATCCACCCAGTACAACGCTGGAGGAAAAGGATGATTTTGTGCTCGACTCTTAATAGGATCTGCAATGTAACACCCACACGACTCGATTGTAAACGCTCCTAAGAATTGCAAGTTGGACGCCGTCAGCAGCGTCGTCCTCGTAGTTGCGGTGGTTGCCGTTAAAATCGTTATGTCCGAGAGCGGAACAATAGCGGAGTAGACGTCGTTGACGTTGGCTGGCTCATACGATTGATGAGTTTTCATTTCTCCGTAGCACAAGACAAGCAGTTTCATTTGCCTATGGCCAGATTTAGGTGGGACCCTGTGCATGATGCTTGATCTGTGCGGGTCCGCTTTAATCGATATTCGCCTTTGCCGCCGGAGCCTCGTTGGCGCCCCCAGGCCGGAATAATCGGCACTCCGCCCTCGGCTCTTTTGCGGCGAGATTTTCCCTCACCTTGCTTTTTTCTATTCTCAGACGGCTCTCTCGATGTCCCTACATTGAGTACGGCCATGTCTCATCTCATTTCACCAATTGATGCTTAGCGATTTGGGGCGATCATAGCACTGTGGGACCTCAGTAGTCACTTCTCAAAGATGATCCGTATCTGTAAAGGATCGAGTTCAAGGAGTCCAGCCCAAAATGAAACACAGCATCTTCAACGTAAATCTCGCTGAAAGCCATGTCAAGACTCTGCTTAATCCTGTCTGGGATATAATATGAAGATAATATCGCTTTTCAATTTTATTTTGAATGGTTCCAGTGCTTCATTAGTCACAAATGTTCACACAACGGTACCGAGGGTCAACATAACCATGGTTCAAATCTGTCGTACTCAGGGTCTCTACGACTACAAATTACAATTAAGGATTTTCCACCCATGCCACTAGGCGCAAAGAATGGAAATTATTAATAGAGCATGGTGCGAATCATGTTTTAAGAGGGGAAGACTATTTAATAACTAGTCAATTATTTTTAAGTAAGAGTAGGAAATTAAAAAATCTTCTCGAAGAATATGATCTGAATAAACGGGGAAAATAAAATAAAATTGTAACATCTAAAGTTTGAAAGACTTCGCTTGCTCGACGCATGGAACTCCGCCCAAGTTCCTTGTTTACATTGAGAATGGTGTGTACAGAGGAAAAAGTAGGCTGCCCCGCTCCCATGTTCATGATCAAATGCTGTCACTCGCCATGCTGAATCTCCGCTCCACCCTGATAGCACCGTCCTCGGTGTGCGCGTTATGCTGAGCTTCGACATCTCGCTCCACATGGCTAGACAGGCCAAGATGTTTGCTGCCAATGCTGGGGGAAGTCTGATGAGAAAGATGACCGCTCGAAAATGAGGACATTCCGAGTGGCGACGAATGATGATGACGTGAAGAACGCGGGGGTTGATGAGGACTCGAGCTTCTACCGTCACTGAATGGCGTTCTCGAAGACTCCGACGTGAAGCTACTCATTAATTTTTGTCTTGCAGAGGGCTCGCTGGATGCCGAGGATTGCCCGTAAGTGGAGGACGTGGCCCACATCGAAGACAGGGGAAGGAAAATCGATACAACTGTAAGAACGTTGGAACCCATTTCCGGGACGTTTGTGAAATACTGGAGGATGGAAAAGATGGCTACCGATTCGTCAGTGACTTGTAATTGAGCGATATAAATGTAGAGACAACACAAAGTACTGACCAGGAATAATCAGCGTCTGGCACCCCATGATAAAAATGACCTGCATGGGTCCAAACTGGCACAGTCCGAGCTTCCGTCGCTGATGCAACGCCACGCCCAATTTTGTCACGAAGACGCCGCTAAAATAGCAGATGCTGATAGACAAGGTGATATTGCACGTGCTGGCTAGCCATTTGAAGGGAGTGAAGCTCTCTAATTTGACGATATACTCTGCGTTTTTGATCATCAGAGCGAAGCGGAAACTAATGGCCAGAGAAGCAATAATTATGGACGATGCCGCAATGCAATTTCGATGCGTACGCTTCAATGTCACGCAAACCACGCGTGTCTGCAGAATGAGAGATATCTCTGCGCACGTAAGGAGGAGGAACGTGAGGACGATACCAGCAACGGAAACTGCGTACTGATGCCGAGGTACTCGTGAATAGTCTCCCGCGAAAAAGGCATATGCTTTGTAAAAAGGACCGGTGAAATAGAGAGTCTGCAAGAGAGAACGAATGGTATTGAGAGCCAAAGAGATGACATTCAGGTGGAAAATAGGAGACCTCCACTTTTCTCCTTTGGTGAGCAAGAGCAGGATAAGAAGAAGCACCGCCGAGGCGGCCATTTGTACGCTGTAATTGATGCATATATCCACTCCATAACTGTAGTAGGCATCCAGTTCCTGAATGGATACATCAAAGGGCGTCTTGTCCGGCAAGAGCAGGGTGAAAGATTGATTGAACGCATCGAAAGGTGCTGACGCAGACATGACTGCTTCTCGCTGTTCCTTCAAATGACTGACAAGAAATGCGAGGACAGATAGTATCTGATGAGTTTCTTGGACAGATACTATCTGATGATTTGCTTGGACAACACCGGGAGAAGTTCTGGAGAGAACAGGATGCGTAACAAAGCTGGAAAAAATAGATAAGCGCTATTTAAAAAAAAAAGTCGAAATCTCTCGCAGATTAAAGAGAGGGAGATATTTTGGAAATGAGGATCTTAAAAAGAACTGTGTCCCTTGAAAAGGCAGACAAGCCATATATTGTAGTCCCCAAGACTGTTAGAATATTGTAGTGAGCTATCAACATAGCGAACTTCAGATTGGGTCGTTATGCATTGTCAACAATATTGTTGACGGGATGGAAAAATAAAATATTGTACTGATTTCCGCTTCGTGAGACAATATCAAACATATCAACCACTCATTAACTTTAGAATTTTGAAGCTGAAAATAGACATCAAATAAAATTGCCCAGCTCGCGGAAATGCCGGAGAGTGAGGTTGACAAGATGTATCTCGCGGAGGAGAGAACAATGAAAAGACAATCCAGCTGCTCTTAGGCGATTGAACAGCGAAATAAGAAGCATGCCGCTGGAAAAGTATGGACAATACTTGATCCTCACATAGTCCAACCGTTTTCATGTAGCAGCCTTGAGAGAGGTCCAAATTCTTCTGAATGGACCCAATTGTATCATGAACAATATCAAGGTACGGATTGGGGTGCACGAAAGTTGATATTGTTCTCCCAAAGGGGATTAGTCAAACACGGGTAGGTACGGCGATCCCGCTGCGGAAACACCACACAAGCAGCACCGCGACTCTACAATATCTGGACGGTTCGTACACTTTATGGTTTCGAAGTGAATAAAAAACCCAGTCATAACCTCGCAGCCAAGCCAAGTAGAAGTGCCAGATATGAGTGAATATTCACTTCGTAGTTCCGATGAGGTCTCTCGCCTCACTTCAAACCCAGTTCTATCACACCAATCTTTGTTACTCAGAAGCCGGCCAACCTATTCCGAGTCTCCTGAGTTCTCAAGATGAATACTCAGAAGATTGTTATTCGGGAGCTTGGTCAAGAAGGTCAGAGTTTGTGGGGTCGGGTATTTCAGACTGAGGATGGTGCTGAGCCCGTCTCTTACTCTATTTACGACAATAAAGCCTCGCCTGGAGGATGGGTTCGTGTCTTTCGCTACCCTGAACCGGGCCAACAGAGCTCTGAAGATGACTTGATGGCTTGTATTTGGCAGAATAATTCATACCTGAGTCAGAGGGACTCCTTTTCCTCATGTATCGTGCTAATTCTATTCCAGACATGGTCTCCGAGAAAATGATGATTAGTGTCGTCCTAAAAACATTGCAGCACGGGGTCTCAGTCGTGCCAACCATTGATGGACAAATGCCGCTTCTTGGTCTGCGCATCCAATCCTCTATGCCTACTGGGGGAGTTACTATCCAGTTGAGGCACATGGACATGATCGTATTCGGCACTAAAAAGCTCTTAATTCTTTTAAATCCAGAGACTAACGGAGGAACCGGCGCGACTAATCCTGCTCTGCCCGCCGTCATTACTTCTGGAGTTATTGCCAGTGAGGCTGAGGCTCCTGAAAACGAGTCTCTCATTGAGGCAGGGGATGGTGACGGACGTCATTCTGAGGGATACGATAATCAGGACGCTCAAGGGGGGCCCTCAGAGCGGTTTATATCACGCAATAAACTCTCCAAATAACTGGTGCGGCCGCTGCGTCTACCAGTTTCAGAAAGCCCCGAGCAGTGGGTTCGTTTGCGAGACGCGTGCAGGATGTGTGTGTTGCATTCGCTGTCAACGTGGAAGACATCATTGCGTTCGCGTCAGTACTCGTAGACCTTGAAGGTGGTGATCATGCAATAGGATGCTAATATTGCTGCTAGGTTCCTAAGAAATTCTCAAAAAAGCTTCAAGGCCTACTAGATTTAGCCAAAGATCTGCGCGCAGGTAAAATTGAAGCAAATTTAGTCATAGAGGCTTCAAAGTCACTTTGCCTCGCGTTACGCCATGATAGTATGGTGAAGAACGGGACTGCATCCCAAAACTCAGGCAAAAGACGTCAAAACAAGGAATCTCCGGATGGCGCCCTTTCTCAAATGGCACTTTTGACAGAAGCCGTAAGAGAGGTGGCCAAACAGTTGGCTTTGAACGGTGGCCGGGTAGGTTCCTCTTCAAATTTCCAGCTTCGGTCACACTAATAGCCTTTTAGTCACCTCCTGTCTGGTCCGATGATCTTTTATTTGGTTTGGAGGGAGGTGATGAGTAGATGGATTGAGAAGCAGAGCTGCAGGAATGCAAGGAAAGGATGGGACCGAACCTCGCTCTTCCATTATCGCTCCAGCGAACACGATCATATTCATATATGATTGACGCGTTC
The DNA here is from genome assembly GCF_001619985.1 of Xylona heveae TC161. Lineage (NCBI taxonomy): Eukaryota > Fungi > Ascomycota > Xylonomycetes > Xylonales > Xylonaceae > Xylona > Xylona heveae. The sequence goes on along the minus strand of NW_017264196.1, from coordinate 1,388,570 downwards.
AATCAATAACGAGGCTAAAAACTTCAATATTCCAGACTGACGTGTGGAAACGTGCGTAGTAAATGCCTTCCTTTCGACTGGATTCTCTAAAGCACGATGTATAGATAAGATAAAAAGATCCCGAGATCTAATGCCTACCGAGCCGTCGTGGAGTCAACTTACCCGTTAGCTTTTGTACTAAGGGCCCAATCCGTATTTCCACCAGACAAACACACAACATGCCCGAGTCATGACCAGGCAGCAGGGCCAAAAGAATATCCGTATCGATGCCAAGGCATTATTATTAATATGACTACTTCAAGATGTGGATTCTCCGCTCATCTGTCTGTTAACGTCGAATTTGGGAAGTGGTCTGACTCGGCTTCCCACTTCCCGTCCGGAGCCAAGCCATGATTTCGTCTCTTCTTTGTTCCAAGGTGTCAAACCCTTGGGACTCTCACCCATTATACCACAGTGACCCTACCCTTCAATGGGGTGGAATTATCTAGTATTCTGAACGAATACAAAAAAGGGAGACATGGCTTGGCTATTTGCACACCTTATTGATATTCTACGTCACGGGGTATAGGGCATGTACCACCGCCTGCGAGAGCGTGTATTGACTGTTGACAAAACTTCTTTCATTTCTCAGTCTCTTGTGTTTCCTCTCTCCACCCTACATACGCCATGCTGTCCCTTGTTGAAGCCAGTGTCTATGCAGCTGTAGGCGTGCTGGTGTTGGTTGGTCTGAATCTTACCCGTCAGGTTTTCTTTCAGAACAAGTCCGAACCGCCACTTGTTTTTCACTGGATCCCATTCTTGGGCAATACAATTAGTTATGGATTGGATCCCTACGCTTTTTTTTCTTCTTGCAGACAAAAAGTCAGTCGATTGTCGTTGGCAGCTATTTCCGTCATATATCAGAGCCATTGCTGACACCGTTTGGTAAAAGTACGGTGACATCTTTACATTCGTGCTTCTCGGCCGGAAAACCACAGTCTATCTAGGCATCAAGGGAAATGAATTCATTCTTAATGGCAGACTACAAGATGTGAACGCTGAAGAGGTCTACAGCCCTCTCACGACGCCCGTCTTCGGCTCGGACGTTGTTTACGATTGCCCCAATTCCAAGTTGATGGAGCAGAAGAAGTTTATCCAATTCGGCCTCACTCAGCGTGCACTCGAATCACATGTGCAGCTGATCGAGAAAGAAGTCCTTGACTACATCAAATCATCGCCCAACCTCAAAGGTCCCTCGGGCGTTGTCGATATCTCTGCAGCAATGGCAGAAATCACCATCTTCACTGCCGGCCGTGCCCTACAGGGCGAGGAGGTGCGCAAGAAGCTGACTGCCGAATTCGCCGATTTATATCATGACTTGGATAAAGGCTTCACTCCAATCAATTTCATGCTTCCGTCGGCTCCACTGCCGCAGAACCGAAAGCGAGATGCTGCACATGGACGCATGAGAGCCATCTACATGGATATCATCAATGAACGTCGCAAAAATCCTAGCCGGGAGAGTTCCGACATGATTTGGAACCTCATGCGGTGCACTTATAAAGACGGACGACCGGTTCCAGACAAGGAGATTGCTCACATGATGATTACCCTCTTAATGGCCGGGCAGCACTCCTCCTCGTCCATTGGCTCGTGGATTATGCTGCGGCTGGCGTCACAGCCAGAGATTATCGAAGAGCTATATCAGGAGCAGGTCAGCAACCTCGCCAATGACAGTGGCAGCCTTCCATCTCTGCAGTATCAGCACCTAGAGCGGCTCCCGCTCCACCAAAATGTGATCAAAGAAACTCTGCGTTTGCACTCGTCCATCCACTCGATCATGCGCAAGGTCAAAAATCCCCTCCCGGTTCCAGACACGCCGTATGTCGTCCCGACAAACAATGTTCTCCTAGCCTCACCTGTCGTGACTGCCCTCAGCGACGAGTATTTCCCTAACGCTGCTCGTTGGGATCCGCATCGCTGGGAAAATCACGAGGACGAAGGAGGATACGGGGACATGATTGATTATGGCTATGGAACAGTTTCGAAGGGAACTGCCAGTCCCTATCTCCCTTTCGGCGCAGGTCGTCATCGCTGCATTGGAGAGAAATTTGCCTATGTCAACTTGACAGTGATTGTGGCAACCCTGGTGCGGCACATGAAATTTTTCAATCTTGATGGAAGGAAAGACGTCCCTGACACTGACTATTCATCTCTCTTCTCCGGACCCAAGAAGCCCGCGACCATTGGTTGGGAAAGAAGGATACCCCAAGATTCATAACACATTGTATGTTCAATTCTTCACGCGCTGGCCTCCAAGACGTCTTCTAGCAGAAAAGAATGAGGTATTGGAGGGTTAATTTGTGCTGTAAGAAGGAGGATCAATTTCTGATATCAGACATCTATACCAAAGTAGGATGGGAGACCTATAGCTTCCATCAGGGCTTCATAGACTGGAAGTTCCCTCCCTATCGTTGAATGGGTTACCAAAAAGAAAGAAAGAAAAAATAGCAGAAAACGTAACAGGCAATCGTTGGACTACGAGTAGATTCAGATCAACTCCACATACTTGATTTACCGCCTCGTCCATTGCCCCAATGTGACTCATCACATAGTGCTCAAAAAGAAATGATAAATGTTGCTTCGAATTGCGAGCTGAGCCAGGGATTCATGTTGACCTCTTTGCGCAGATTGTAAGTCGGATAACTGGCAGCATCATGTTGGGTCAATGCATTGAGCCAAAAAAAAAAAAAAAAAAAAAAAATTGAGAGAAGACATGGGCCGGTTTGCAACGCAGGTGAAAACTTTGCCAGGAAGACCATTTGCAATCAACCTAGCCCAAGAACCTCATGTCCATGTGACAGAGAATCGGAAGAGATTGTGATGGACAATGATTGTATGCGTGTGTGAAATCTGGCCCCTCCCCCACCACACGCCTCACAGCATGCCGTGCTCCCTTCATGGAATGCTTCACCGCATTACATATGCGGGTAGTGCTTGTTTCGAGACACGAAAAGAGCGGGGAGCAGGCGGTGTGATCAAAACTGTACATTAGTACGTCAAATACCAGGTTGGTAGCCATATAATAGTGAGAGTGGGGGCGGGAAAAGGTGTTGAGCGAAAAAGCAAATACTGGAGGCAGGCCCCTCATATCCGTTGTTTGGCTTGATTGTCCGGACCCTAGTCGTCGGCACTCCGATGCTGGACTCAAGACGCGATCAAACACAAACAAACAAAGGCGTTCAAAGTTGTGGGTCATGAGAGAGGGGGTGTGAAGCATAAGCACGGGTACATAGATCGACTGAAACGCATGGCAAGGTTCTGCAGGAGGTTCTTATTCCGTGGCAAGGGTCCGCATGGTCTATCAAACTGATATGTAGTTGTCATGAAGAGTAGAATGAAAGGCTGCAGGTAAGTGTGGGAATGGAAATGCATTGTCTTAGAATGAGCCAAAAGGAAGCCGAGGAATGAAAGACAAAAGACGAGTGAGTGAGGCTTCTATGGCAAATGGTGACGTAGAACATTGCTGGATTGAAATTCATGGAGGGACAGAGGCTGAAGTTTTCCTCTTTGATAGAAAAGCGCTCTTCTTCTGAGGCATGAAAAATGTTTGAAGAAAGTAGGGCCGCTTTGGAATTGTGTAACCTGCGAGCCAGCAAGCTTGGCAACAGACATGCTTGACGCCCAAGGGACTCAGGAAAGTCTTCCGATAACGCACGGTCATCTCCAAGGATCAAGGATTGTTTCCAGACGACAATGTCTTTGAGTCCGTGAGTCGGATGGACTCAAACCAACAGGATGGAAATTTTCGTCCCAAGGATGTATTATCAGATGACCATAGAGGCCTCCGGTGAGCCCCATGCCAGGACGATGGGACCAAAGAAGTTTTCTCCTGAGCATCGATCGTGGCCATGGACCTTGAGACGACCCTGGGACGCACGAAGACTGATCGGTCGACGGAATTGGCCGAGAGCCTCGAGCGAGGCGGTCTTGTTTCATGTTCTCGGCACTCAGGAAAAGAGGGCCACCGAAAGGAGAAGGGAGATTACGTAGCATGCAGTTCTGTGGGTCAGTACGGACTGTTAGTAGTGGTCTGGATCTGTCTTTCGGTCCGCAAGTCTTGCATTTCCTCCATTCAGGCCCGTAGGACATTGCAAACCTGACGGCTTGGGAGTCACCCGAGAGAGGGGAAAGAAGGGCGCGAGCCCTCGATTCCTACGATCGAGTTCTTATCGTGGGAGGCGGACTGCTCACGGAATTGTGTATTCAGGGTAACACGGGCACGCCTCCTTGAACAGGGAGACGTTGCAGAGGAACGCTGCCTCTAGTTACCGAGAAGGAGGAGGAACAAACAAAAAGAGTGAGGGGTCGGAAGAAAAGCAATCGCGATAAGCCAGGATAAGCAGAGGTGGCAAAAAGCCTCAGGCAAATATGTACACACAACTCGGCTTGGAGACGTGAGACATGTATTCGATTTGGGATATGCGCCGACAAAAAACCACGTGCGCCTCCGACAGATCCCATCGTTGATACATTGTCGATCCCCGCAGGAAGCAGAGCGTACTGCAGTCTCAACTAACGGTGCTTTCCTCGTCACTGCTGCTAGGAACACTTGAGCCGACGTCAGGGCATCTCGTAGGCTGATGAGGGCGTTTTAGTGATCTGTAAAAAGGATCAAAAGGAAATCTTTTTGATCCATCAAAGGCCCTATCAGCCTGGTCCCTTACGTGTAAATGTACTGGACACCTAATGGATCCGAATATAATGTACACCCAGCAGGCGCGGCACCAGTGAACGAAATTTCTGGCATCTAGCCGACAGTGAAAGAAGGTTTGTCGATGATCGAACGCCACTCGCGACCACATCAATCGTCACCAGTAAAGAAAAAGCGGACCAGGAGGGGCAGCTTATGGAATAGCTCTCTGAGGAGGTCATTCTCAAAGGATAAATCGGGTAGTCCTGATCGACTGCGGCGCCCCATGTCCACTATCAGCTGCACGGTTTTCCACGATGGACCAGTTGAATTGTGGTGGCGTCGCTTGGGCCGCCAGCTCCCGTAACCCTGCTCTCAGAGCCCACAACATCGTCTATTGCCAGTCAATTTACCCTCTCAGAGCCGCCGGTAATTACTGGAATAAATTGTTGTTATTACCGCTGCGGCCAAGGCGCGCGGCTCAGCTTCTGACTTAGACTGACTGCCGGAAATGAAAGATGCATGACTTGAAATTGCATGTTGAACGCTCCACGAGTCGGATGCCTCGCCGCTTCAAGGATATTCTCGGCAAGACGAGAGAAAGAATGGGAAGACCAGTCTCAGCAACAGAGCTTTGAGTCTCAGTCAAAGGCATCCACACTGGCCCGAAATAGGTGGATCAGGCATCGTGGGTCTCATAAGGAGCAAGAGCAGAACAAAAGGGAGAAAGACAGGGCGGAGAACAACAGTGTAGCTTTTTTGCATGGGTTTAATCCTCTGAACGCGTGGGTAGTGGAGCTTCAGAATCAAAGCGAAGCTGCTTGACCTTTTTTGATGGACTCCGAACACCAAAGGATCGGACGGAGGGGGTCTGGTCAGTGCGACCTTCTGATGGAGGCATACTTGGGAGACTACCGTACAAAAGTACGTACACAGTATTAGGTTCAACGTGAAATGGGATTCCTTCCAAACGTCGCTCCGACCGCATCGGGTGTCGGTGCCGTTACTCGGTGCAATTAGATCATCAGCTAAGGCAAGAATGGCCGTACGTGGAAGGAGTGGCGTCCACGATAGCCGTCGCCTTGGTTTGATCAGCGTGTCGGCAGCTCCATTTCTTGGATTCAATAATCGAAGATGCAGCTTTTTTGTCCCCAGAGACGTTAACAATCATGAGGACGAAATGATAATAATAGCGGACGTTTGTAATTTCCGTTTTTGAAGCTTTCTGTTTCCTGGCCTTTTTGCCTGTCTGCTATGACAGATTGGCAGGTAGGTACTATTAGCGATGGGGAGGGGAAATCGACCCAACCAGACATCGAGAAAGACGCCTCCCCCCCTGGGCGATGCGCCGATGGCGTTGGTTGCGAGTAAGAGAGACCACTTCGATTGGTGTCGAGCCTGTTTACCAGGGGGGTGGAGCCGATGAGAGATTGCAGGGGACATGCATCGCAGTCCACGCGAAGCCAAGACCGAAGGAGACGGTGAGCATCAATCACAAAGTTGAAGCATCGCAGACAAAGTGCAAGGACTACGGAGTAAATTTGAGCAATTAACCGTTTGAAACTACCTGAGAGAGTATGATGCTAGGCCGATGTGTCGAGGAGAATGTGAATTTTGGACAATGGGATCTCTATAACGCCGGAGGAATGGATCCCTATTACGGAGTACTACCTTAGGTACCTGGCTAATTCAATAATGATTCCAATAAATTGTTTTCAAGTCAATAAGATGATCGGTACAGGGAAAGAAGGGAGGGGTTCAGAAGGGGCCGAGACGTGGGACGTGTACTGGATACTTGACCGACTGCTGCAAAGAGTATGGTGACTGTGGGTCGTGGGCACCACACGGGTACATCAGACACGGGAAGCCTTGGACCGATCAACGGCACCACCGACGGGCGTACCTGCAGAATCGCAAGGTTGACTCGGGCCATCAACGGAGAGACACACATGTTTCGCTACAACGGACCCATGAGACAAGAAGATTGTCGGCCATTTTTACATGTTTCAATCCTCAATGACGGAAAGGAAAGGTGATAGTGATGATAATCATCTCCATCAACATCACCAGTTGAGGAAAAACCTACCTAGGATCAAGTCAGTGGATTCGCGAATTAAGTCACCGGTCCATCCATTGTTTCGGGAAGGTACCGAAGGTATTTCGGCGACGTGTTTGCCATCGCTCCTTCTGTTTCTGTCAGGAACAGGAAGGTTTTACAATGGGGGGTCCTTAAGCGAACCAAACAAACTCAATGTGAACGACATCAACACAATGACCTCCGTTGACCAGTGGAAACTCACAGATTTTCTACTTTGCCAAATCAACACTCACAGCTCAACGTGACGCATCAAGCATGATCAATTGATGTCATTATTTTTAATCTACCGCTCTTTGTTCATTTTCGTCTTTGACGCCTCATCGAATAATTTTTTTGCGATGAATAGACGTTGTGCAACCGCTTGCAGGGATGGACCCACGTCGACCCTCACCTCCACGCTCGGCCGCCTCACGCTTAATTCCCATAGGGTCGGATCATCCAACATGGGCCGCCTTTTGCACATCTGAAACGACTGGGAGCCGCCTTATTTCTCTTCTCTCCCGATGATGGTCCCGCTTTAGCTTCACGCCCCCTTAGGTTTCCCTTTCATTCCCTTTCTCCCGCTCTGTTTCTTCTCTTTTTTTGCTTTTGCATCCCAGTCTTTTAGTCACAGACCCTGGTTTCGTCCCCACACACACCTGATCCACGGTTTTTGCCTTCTAGCTCCTCCTCGCCTGGTCGGTGCACGCCTGCGTTCGGTGGCTTTCTGTTTCTGCCTCCATTTCCGAGAGACGGCCCATGTCTCCAATATTTCTCCCATCCCTTCTGATACCCATGTGCAGCTGTCGCGCATCTTATGTCGCTTGCATTTGGCGTGCAGGGATCTCCCGATATGATGGCGTACGCTTGAATGAATAATTGTGGACGGGTAAGGAGTAAGTGCTCATTTAGCTTGATCCGCATCGTTGCTCATAGCTTCGCTCGAAACTACTTGAATGCCTTCCTCCCCATCATTATCCGCTCTCTTCCCTTTGCCTCTTTTCTCTTCAACCCGTTTCTGTTCTTTCTCTTGCAAGCGCACTCTCGTTCTTCATTTACTTTCTGCGTCGACGAGTCCGAGACTCGACCACGCACCCCACAATCCTTTGCAAAATTTATTCGTGCTTTTGTTGATTCAACTTCACCCCCGGTGACCGATCTTGACCGACCTGCCACCGTCTTTTACTTTCGACCATTTTAAAAGTTTTCCAAGCTCTGACCAGGCCTTGTCTTCACTTGTGTCTTCTTGCTTTTACAAGCCCACCAACAACACTCGCTCACGATGCATTCCAACATGTTCAGTGCCCTGACCCTTGGTCTAGCAGCCTCGTTGGCAAGTCCAGCCATGGCCTTTTGGCGTATGCCTTGCCCTGGCAACCTTATCCACGAGCGTGCAGACCCCATTGTCTCGCCAGGCCAAATTTCTGGCCACGTCCACACCATTATGGGTGGCAACGGATTCGGTTTCGACATGACCTACCAGCAGGCGCGGAACTCGCAATGCTCCTCTTGCCCCATCACCAAGGACATGTCCAACTACTGGGTGCCCACTTTGTACTACCATGCCCAAAATGGTAGCTTCATCAGTGTTCCTCAGGTTGGCGGTGCCACTGTCTACTATGAGTAAGTGAAGCTTTGGCGAAGGACATGGGCCAAAGAAGACTGATCATATCCTGCAGACAGCGTGGTGGACCGAACAACGACCAATTGTTGGCCTTCCCTGAGGGCTTCCGCATGCTTGCCGGCAATCCTTTCCTGCACACTTACAACGACACTTTTGAGCAACAGGCGGTCAGCTATGCGTGCTTGAACTATAACGGTCCCGCAACCGCTGAGACTCACGCATTTCCCAACAACAACTGCCCGGACGGTCTCCGTGCTCAGGTTTACTTCCCCTCGTGCTGGGATGGTGTGAACCTTGACTCGCCTGATCACAAGTCGCATGTCGCGTACCCCGAGAGTGTTGCGTACAACGATGGCCCTTGCCCGGCCTCGCACCCTAAGCACCTCATCTCTCTGTTCTACGAAGTCATCTGGGATGTGAACCAATTTGCCAACGACTGGTACGGCGATGAGCAGCCTTTTGTCTGGTCTAGCGGTGATGCCACTGGCTATGGCTACCACGGTGACTTTGTATGTTCTGTCATCACCCACGAATTTTTGGTGCATTGGCACAGGCTAACCCATGCTAGGTTAATGGATGGGACGTTCCCACCCTCCAGAATGCAGTGGACACTTGCCTTGCCGACTCAGGTGCTTTGACCGACTGCCCTGTTTTCGAGCTCTACGATGACTCCTTCTGCCAGAGCTGCAAGATCCCTCCCTCCGTTGACGAACAGGTTGATGGTGTGCTCGAGTTCCTTCCTGGATGCAACGCTTATAACGATGGCAAGACCGTGGGCTCAACACAGGGATGCGTCAACAATGCTAAGATTGGTCAGCCCGAGACTTTCTACACTGACCTCACCCACTCCATGGGCTGGGAGTACGCTGGATGTGCTAGCGATAACTACTTCACGCGCACCTTGAACGGCTACTCATTCTCCGACGATGCGATGACCGTTGAGAAGTGTGTCCAGGGCTGTTCTGCCAAGGGCTACACCTATGCCGGCACAGAGTATGCTAGCCAATGCTACTGCGACAACAGCGTTCTTTCAGGCCGAGCTCCTATTCCCGGCGTCATGGGACAATGCACCGTAAGAGCCCCCTTTCTTTTCTTTTCTCGCGTTGCTTTTTGAAGTGGCTAACATTCGCGATAGATGAAGTGCAATGGTGACGATGGCGAGTACTGCGGTGGAAGCGGTGCTCTCTCTCTCTACCAGAAATGTGGCGGCTCCTGCCAGAATGCACAATATGGTGTGGTCGGTAACTCAACCTCGACTACTTCTGCCACCTCCTCCGGCACCTCCTCCGTTCCATTGTCCACTGGCACCACCGGAGCAACCTCCCGTCGCGCTGTCCACCGCCGTGCCCGTCACGGTAACCGCTGGGACATGTAAAAGCGTCCTTGAGCGGACGAATGTGGTGCATAATTGACGGAAAGTTTACCGGACTGAAGGTGTCGTCATGCATAAAACTCTATTCATGAGTTTTCTTCTGCCTCGCAAGACCTGGTGTCTTGGCTTGGAATCACCTGGTTGACACAGATTCGTCGCTCTTTAGCACTACCAACAAAAACACCATTTCGGGTTCCTCTTCATCTACATTCCTTTGGTTTTTCTCCACTTCTCTCTCACACATACACTCGTTTTTTTGTACTTATGACATGACTTGCTGGGATCGAGTCAGAATTATTTTACTTAGTGGCATTTGCCACGGCCCTTTCGTTTGTCTGCCAACACCTTCCCACTGGATGGCATCGCCTTGTCCAGCTTGGAATCTACTACGCTAGGAAGGTAGACAGAAATGCGTCAGGTCACGTCATACCCACACTCGTTTGATACGATGGACTATGCACGGGGCAAGCTTGCTGCCTCTTTTCCCTTTCTTTTCTTTCTTGTGGGAGAGATGTCGGTTTTCGATTCTTAGAATAGGGGGTAGCAAATGGAAAGAAGAACGCAAAGCTAAAAATATTCAGAGATTCTCAGTTCGGCCTGGTGGTTGATGGGATGCAAGTTGATTTATGACGAAGATGGCAAGGTTGTTAATGATGATGACGACTATGACGATGTGATGAGGATCTGAGTTGAGTTGTCTTGTTCTTGCATAGATGAGATGTTCTGACCGCAGTAGGCGGCAGTCTTGAACGCAGCACAGCGATGGGCAAGCAGTGGTAGTATCGCGGAGGAGATTTAGCTGATAGGTGATAGAATGAAATGTGTATCTATACTAGATTCTTCTTCGTGCTTCTGCTTGCTTTTTGCCCGCATGCACTGTTTCTAAATACTTGGTTCATGACTGTGGCGGGAGATAGATGAACGTCGGTTCATGAACAATAAAGATAATATTGGAGCGAGAAAACGCAAGTTTTCATGCTATTTTAATCTGGCGCTCCGTCTTTTTTTCTCATTTCTGTAATTTTGTACAGCACTTTTATCGCCCTGCTCAAGGAGAATCCAAAAGGCTGTTCTATAAGCTGTTCCGGATAAACCAAATCTGTCCATGTATGTCGATATGATTGACAGACATCATATGTCGGGAAAAAGGGACACCTCTAATTTATTCTGACCACGAAATTCTACAGTTTGCGCTAATTAGTAAACGAGAATTACGCACTTTAAAGCGGATGATCAACGTACCCAAGCATGATACCAGCTCCAGCGGCCATGGCAATAAATTGTAACAAAGTCTTGCGGAACTCGGCCCCTCGGTTCGGGCCAGTCTCCAACAATTCCGGAATCACAGAGACGGTGCCGACATAAAGGAAAGTGCCTGCAGTGAAGGGCAAAAGCATGTCGCCCCATTGGAGACTTGTGCCAAAGATTCCTGCGCTTGAAGAAGTAGAAGACACAGCATCAGAAAAGACGTTTTTCGAGCCGGTATCCTTGCCGAGCTCCTGGATAGCAATGCCGATGAATGTTCCTAAGAACGCGCCGGCTGCAGTGATAAACTGTGCGCCCATGGCAGCACGCTTGGAAAAGCCGGACTGGACCAAGAGGGCAAAGTCGCCTACCTCGTGGGGGATCTCGTGGAAGAAGACAGCAACAGTGGTAGTCGCACCGATTGTTGGAGAGGCGTAGAATGAAGAAGAAAGGGCCAAGCCGTCGGTGATGTTGTGGGTGAAGTCGGCAATGAGGTTAAGCAGACCACCCAGCTTCATGGAGGTGTTAGTGTCTTTCTCCTTTTCAGGAGCGGACACTTGGCTGTCTTTTTCAGCAACGGGAGCTTTGCGCTGCCGAGCATCACTGTTTTCCGCGCCTGTCGAGGCTCCGGACGAGATCGCCTTGGAATCGTCTCCGGACTTTTGGTGCGTATGGCCATGCACGTGTCCGTGATCATGCCCACCTTCGCCACCAGTAGCAATGCGTAAACCTTTGTCCATGGCTACAAACGTGACGAATCCAACGAGGATACCGAGTCCGAGTAGGAGGTTCTTGTTGGGCTCGACCATGACAAAGCGGACGTGCTCGGGACTGTCTTCACCAATGAAAATTTCGGGAAGGAGGTGGAAAAGCGTATCACCTAAAAGGCCGCCGACGGCAAATGCGACCATGATAGAGAGCGAAGAGGGGTCGATGTTCGGGGGGCATAGCGCGAGGAGAAAGTCTACGTAAAGGTCAGTCTTGAACGAATTAAGAAATGATGCACGTGGAAGTAAAATTGGAGCTTACTAGGTGGTCCGGAGATGTAGAGAGTCGCAAGCAGAGCATTGACAGCGGGGCTGCCAGGGAATAGAAAGGCGAATATCCGGGAAGTAAGACTTGATGTTTGAGGGTTGCTCGCCGCCTTATGCTCGTTGAGAGATTGAACCAGAGGGCAGTCCTGGAGAAAGTCAGTATTTCCTCGTTATGAAAACTAGCTCTGGGATACGAAGAGATTTACCTGCAACTTATCCTCTATCTCTGGCACACTGAGCTCAGATACAGAGCTCCCGAGCTTCTCCGCAGTAGCCTGCACTGCGAAGAAGCAAAGAATTGCAGCCAACGGGACCAGCCACGACCGCATCCTCAGCATTCTAGTGCTGTTGGTATGAAAGAGTCTAGAAGACATTGTCGTCAAGATTGATGCACAATGAACAATCTCTGAGTCCGACAACGAAAGGATAACAAAGGCCAGTGCTAGCTGGTAGTGTGACCGTCAATAGAGTCGAGGTTCGATTAGGGGGAAAGATGATCTGATTATATTAGATAATACGCCAATCTGATAAGCGGGAAACAAACAAATGCAAACACAAATTTGGGACTCGGAAAAAGTATCTCGGTGTGCACCTCACTGAAAATTGCCGGTTGTGAACGCCGCAAAAACTAAAACACTTGCAGTACTGTGCTTCATTGCGCATACTAGATAACCATGGGAAGAGAACTTCAAAAGAAGAAGAATCGCTCGTCGATCAGCAAAGTTCGACAGAAGCCAAAGTCCAAGAAGCTGAACATCAAGTCGAACCCGATCATCGCCGCCAACTGGTAAGAAAGCTTCTTTTATCGCACCACATGTTTTTGAGGTCAAAGCTAAGGCTTGTGCAACAGGAGACAAGATGAGACGCTATCGCAAAACTATAGACGTCTTGGTCTGACTGCAAAATTGAACCGCTCGACGGGTGGAACAGAGAAGGATCCCGTCACAGGAAAGCAAGCAAACGATTTCGCCATTCGAAACGCACGCTCTGATACGTTACAGCCAAAGGAGGCACAGGTTGAGCGTGATCCTGAGACTGGCGCAATTCTGCGCGTGATTCCTCCGGCTGATGAAAAGCCAAACCCTTTGAAGGATCCATTGAACGAACTTGAAGATGAAGATGAGCAGTTGGGAATCCAGGAAGGCCCCAACCGTAACCAGCGGTCCTCCAATTCGGTCATTGCAGCGTTGGAGGAGCAGGCCGCGCATGGAATCAAGAAAGAGCCTCGCAAGCAGAGTTCGCGGGAAGAGGAGTGGATAGAGAAGCTGGTGCAAAAGTACGGCGACGACTGTGAGAAGATGTTCTGGGATCGCAAATTGAACCCTATGCAGCAGTCTGTGGGTGACCTCAAAAAGAGAGTCAAGAAGTGGAAGCAGACGCATGGAAAGGAGTAGTTTTTCTCTACTCGATCTATGATTTGCTCTTGGGTTCTACATGGCATAAACTTGGCGTCCTTTGGAGTTTCCGGTCTGGAATTGGTGAAAAAGAGGGTTCTTCTTTAGATCTGGTTTGAGATGGGCTTGTGCAGATATACTTTCGACCCAAAATACAAGCAACCCATCGTTCAATTATGAACATATATACAGTTAATCGCTGTTTGCCTATTATCTATTTGGTAGATTGATATATCGGGGATTATATATACATGAGTGATAGCGCTCCGTAGAGATAATACAAAAAGTTGATGGCAGATTGAGCCCTGCACTTGAACAATAAAAGTTTCATATCACTGCCAAAAAGTAATTCGTCAAATCTACTATTTCCCATAGTTCGTGCAAATGTTGAAAGGCTGAGATTCACGATCCTCCCACATTCTTTGCCCACGGCGAACGGCACATCCCGCATGTCTTCTTCTCAACCCCACTATCACTTCACAAAACAATCGACGCTCAACTACCGTACTACTTCGTCTCTGAGTGCTCTCTCACAAAGTCATTGATCAAAATGGCGGCCGCGACGGATAATCCTCCTGCCGATATCACGGAAAATCTGCCTGATCTCCCGCCATCCACACTTCTCCCGCCGCTCTTCAACAACACCAACCCTCCTCCGGAACTCTTGACTCAAGGTGCTGAAGCGCTTCTTTATCGCACAACCTACCTAGTGCCCTCTATTCCATGCGCGCTCAAGCACAGGCCATCAAAACCATACCGCCATCCAATTCTTGATGCGCGACTCACCAAGCAGCGTATCCTTGCTGAAGCCCGAGTTCTTGCGAAATGCCGCCGAGAAGGTGTCAACGTACCAGCCGTTTACGCACTTGACTGGGAAAAGGGCTGGCTTCTGATGGAATGGATTGAGGGCGGCACTGTTCGGAGTATCCTAGACCGCTGGCTGCACAGTACTCCAGTTGGCGTTGACGCAAGCAAGCGCGAGTCAGAGCTCAAGGATCTCATGAGTCGCGTGGGACAAACTGTTGGAGAATTGCACCGTGCGGGTGTGGTGCATGGTGATCTGACGACAAGTAATCTGATGTTGAAGCCTGTTTCTACTGCTGATGACACGCTCGCGTCATCTCATGAAGAGGAGGGGAAACAGCACCAAGAGCAACGAGAGCAGCATTTGCAGGGAGAGGTCGTTGTGATTGATTTTGGACTGGCCATGCAGAGTGTCCAGGACGAAGACAGAGCTGTGGATCTCTATGTTCTAGAACGAGCATTTGGCAGCACTCATCCTCGAGCGGAAAACTTGTTCCAAGAGGTTCTAAGAGCATATGGGGAGAGTTTTAAGGGCGCCAAGGTGGTTCTGAGGAGGCTTGAGGATGTGAGGATGCGGGGAAGAAAGAAGAGCATGATTGGATGAAGATTTGATCTTAGGCACAATTATACCCTTTGCATGAGAGCAAGAAGGAGGTGTAGAAGATATATTTCAACGTTTCTCTCCTTAGAGAGGATGAATTGCAACAAAAGAACGTATGAAGGGTAGAGAATGAAAAGCATAGCATGGCGAGTGGCGTTTGGGGATTGCTCTTGACTAGATAGCATGTCACAGCAGACATTATATGGAAATTCAAATGAAGAGAACCTGATCGTTGAATGTTTTATCAGAAGGTGACATTTAGGACGCATCTCAACGTTTCAGACGCTGTGGCGTGATTCTTCACCACAGGACAGCCCCAAGAGCGAACGCGAAAACGTCAATCAATGATGGATATCCATGCGGGCAGAAAGTCGGCCATCGTTTCAATTGACTTACATTACATATAATCTGCCAAGAATACAATGCTTTTTCATGTCAAAAATCACAATTTGCCCCCATGGCTGGCAATATGAACACTACTCAAGGGCTGGGACATGTAGACTTCAGATTTACAACACTATATCACCATATTCAAGAGTATTTAGACTTATTATGCACTCCTTAGGTCGTCTTTGGACAAGATATAACTTTTATTATTCTCTATCAATGTGTTACGACTGAAAGGGAATAATTTACTCCTCGTCCTCCTCGGCCTCGTCGTTGACGACGTTGAAGAAGCGGAGCTCGTAGACGTTGCGGGAGGTGGAGACCACGCGGAGCCAGTCACGGAGCTGCTGCTTCTTGAGGTACTTCTTGGTCCTGTGGAAATTGTTATTGATCTATCCTTAGCACACGCAATGTGTAAAGACAAAGCTTACAAGTACTTGAGGTAGCGGCCGGAGAAGTTGATGTGGGCAATAACCTCAAGCTTGCCGTCACCCGACTGGGAGATCTCGACCTTGTCACCGAGGTTGGAGGTCAGGCCGTCGACCTTGATCTTGTCGTGGAGGAACTTCTCAAAGGCGGAGACATCGAAGATCTTGTCGCTGGCGGGCTGCGAGCAGTTGATGATGAACTAGGAGGAATTAGTATCAAACTGAATGCTGCATATTACCGAGTCCAGAGTCGCTCGCCCGACGCAATTGGGATAGGTAGTTTGCGAAAGCCGGAAAAAGTATTGCGAGCTCGTCGAAAAAAGAAAATTTGGGAGATAATTTCGGGCATTGAATGGCAGACGTCGATCTCTGAACTCGATGGTAGTGGTTGTACACACCTTCTTCGTAATCTTCTGCTTGCTAGCCTTGGGGCCTCCCTTGAGACCACCGGCGCCGTGGGGGTGCTTCTGTATAACGGAAAATCCACCGTTTAGCCTACTGTTCATGATATCGCTGCCGGGATAGGTAATCCGCAGACTGAGGTTGTCGTGCGCCTATCCCGACGAACAGCAAAGCATCAAGTGTTGTAAGTGGGTGAACATACAGGACCTTGAACCATCTTGACTGATGTCTTTTTGAGAAGTTTGAGAGTTGGTCGCAAAGAAGTGAGTATCCTGCGCCTCGGTCGATCGACTGCTCACGATAATACTCCTGGGGGAATTTGGAGATTTGTGATCGCTAGTTGTGTGGCCCGTGCGCTCGCCTGAGGGCTTAGGGTTTCGCGCCGGAGGCAGCGACAACGTCGACAGCATCGCCAACGAGGAGTCAAACAATGGCAATCGTCTAATTTCTTGAAGCAGAAAGTTTACACTTTTTATTCAAATTGTGCATTCATTTTGATTGGTTTTTTTCGAAACCTGTCTTGTGCCTCTGTCCAATATGAAGCCCGTGTTCTGCGCTTACTAGAACGCAGTAAATGAGACAAGTATTAATTACTTCCACTGAGTTGCCGAATTTCGTGGTTTCCCGCCCTCGCCTTTGTAATATCGAATTACCGTGATTCATCTTTTGTGTAACAGGTGTTAAAGCACAGCATCTCATTTACAAATTTGTACAAAGTATGGAAGTCTGAATGTGGCTCACGAGATCATGTGATGAAGAAAGCCTGCGAATCGTCCTGCGTATGAAAAGGTACCGACGCTACGTAGTAGTAGAAATAGCATCAGGGCAATGCTTTCCAGGTGTTTGCAGTAAAATCAAGGATAGATGGATGTGAATTACTAGGTACGGAGTGTTGTGTTTGTATGCTGGATAATAAGTAAAGAGCCATACAACTCTGGGCGCAACTCACTGTCACTAGAAGCAAGCAGTTTCGCGAGCAATCCGCTACCTGAACATCGACACTTTTTGAGTCTCACATTTTCGACCTATCCACAAACATTGTTCACTATGGCGGAACCAGTGCCGGCACAGATGATCGACCCTGCTATCTTTGAGCAGTTACAAGCTAAAATTGATGAAGATTCACAAGTCCGAGAGGTCTGAAACTCTTCTGGTAACTTTATGAGAGCGAGATCTGATGCTAGCCCAGGATATTCGTGAAATCTTGCAAACCTTGGAAAGACAAGGTAAATCAAGCCCACATTATTGCCTCGTGGGGAAATGATACTAATGATCTTGAAGGACGCACTGTTCAGTCTATTCTGTCAAGAGCACATGCCACACGCTCCCAGAATCGTAAGTAGTTTTCACTCACTGTCGTTGCACATCTTGCAGACTAACTGAATTTTAAGTCTCACCGGTTGTCGAGGCCGCTGAAAATGCTATAAGAGAGCAAGTCGGCACGATTAACAAGCTCGCTGAGGTTGCTTCGAAATACCCTTACTACAAGTACAATTTCATGTGGACCAGAGACATCCAAAATGCCGTAAGTCAAACTAATTATTGATCACGTGCAATTTGTCCAAACGTTGGATTTATCTGATTTACTTGATTCTATCTCAGTGCTTTGCCATTCTGCTCTGCGGCTGGTTAGGTGGTTTCAATGCCCCGGGCAATCAATTCCAGCAAGGCCGTCTCTTGACAATTGAGGAGACAGGCGCAATTCTGAACGGTGGGCCTATGAGCGCAAGTCCTCCCACTCGGGCATGACGGGCTGACATGTCTTATATAGTTCCTGTAAATCTCAAAGACAGAGATGCATTTCATTTGGCCATTGAGGAATATCTTCATGCGCTCATTTCTTTGATCGAAGAGCTGGTATGTTCCAAAACCGCTCGCCGCAACGCGCCGCAACGCGCCGCGATTACTCTCAAAGATGAAGCTAACAATCCTGCAGGCTCGCCTTGCAGTCAACTCCGTCACGCTGGGAGATTATGAGCGGCCTCCTCAGATAAGCCGTTTTGTCAAGGATCTGCATGCTGGATTTCAGATTTTAAATCTGAAAAACGATGCCCTGAGAAGACGTAGTGATGCTATCAAGTATAGCGTAAGTACCCGTCTCTGTTGGGTCTTTTCCATATCATGGAATTCTTTGTATTAACATAAATTTACAGATCAAGAAAATTGAAGACGTAGTGTATGACTTGTCGTTGCGGAATCTACTTCCGGTGCAGTAGACGTAAACAAGACGTCCTGAAGCTGCACTTTCACAGTAGCTTAAAAGTTTGCTAAAGAATATTTACAAGGGAAAAGAAAATGCTATTTTTTTTTTATATCGAATCATTTTTCCCGACCAAACACATTCTTAGACATATGCATTGAGTTATTGTATTAATGAAACCTTAGTCATGGGCCATGAGCCATTTTAGCATTCTGATTAATTCCCCGGCTCAGGAGCGGAATGATAAAAGTGTCTCGCTCAGATCAACGGAACATGCCGCCAGGAACAACCACCCGCGGCACTCCCGGGAGCTATTCCATACAGTGCTTCCGTGAGTTTTACCTCTAAGCTTCATTTCTCACGTCAATTTTATTCTGTATGAAGCTTCAGTCAAGCTCAAATTCAATCGTGTCTATTTTCTGACCCAGAAACAAAGATCTACTAATTAGCTTCGTCACTTCTTTCGCAATGCTTGACGCTTAAACAGCTGAACCTCGCTCTCCTTGACGACCCTCATCCTCACAAATGTCAGCTTCTACCACTCCGCCCGCGGGCTCCGTCCCTCTTGCCGCTGCAGCGGTGCAGAAACACCTGCAGCCTTCAACAACTTCGCCCATTGAGGTTCTTCCTGGCAGCACCTCTCAAGCATACACGCACATTCATACCGCACTTCTTCTGGTGTTCTATTACCTCCGCTTCAACGACCTAGTCGCAGACCCGGTCCCTACCCTTCTAGACACGCTCCTCCCGCTCGCCGTCCTACAAATCAGCTACGCAGCGATATGTTTGCCTGCTGGCACCGGAGCTGGAGCAGCAACCTCGCTGAGCAAGGCATCTAAGAGCGCTGGCGCGAGCACGGGAAACACCCGTCGGAAAACTCAGCAAGGGAGCAAGAGCGATGGACGTGGTTTAGGCACACGGATTTCGGTGCGTATTTTCTTGTCGTCTAGCTATACGCCTCTTTACCCCCCATGCAAAACAATGTCCATAGCAGATTATCCTGCCAATCTTCCAAGCAACATCTTCAAATGTTGCCCAGGGCGAAAGAGGAAAGGGCTTAGAGGGGTATGAATTTTATGTAAAGCTAACATTGCAACAAATAGACATCGCTCCTCGCTACAATTTTATCACTCGCCCTCGGCACTCCCCTGTTGACAATTATCTTGGTCTTTTTTGGAGCGCCGGTGACGACGCATTCGGCTCACACGCTGCTTTGCGCGGCGCATATGGCGCTACTGGCAGGTATTCCGCTCGTGCATGCGCATGGGGTGGATACAGGGGCCTGGCGCGACGTGGCGGCTGCATTGATGACGCTTGACGAGCCATTTGGTGGAGCCGTCGGTGTTGCGGTCGGCGCCTGGCTCGGGGCCGTGCCGATCCCGCTGGACTGGTAAGTGACAGATTTTATTTTCCTTATCTGCGACCTATACTGCTGGGTCAGTGTTCATTTCATGTGACTGATTTGTTGTCTCATATCTAGGGACCGAGAATGGCAAAAGTGGCCGGTCACTATCCTCACTGGAGCGTATATTGGATATGCCGTTGGCAAGGCGGCAGGCGGGTATATATTCAGAGGAAAGAGAATCCAATTCGACTAAACATGGATCGTTTATCAAGTATAGATTTCGTTCAAAGACCATGATTAAAAAAAAACGCGGTATATAGGCTACTCCGCGTACCACCACGTCAACTTGAACTGTGTATAGATTTATCCAAGATTGAATTCGTTCACTAGAAAAAAGTATTCAGGAATATTCCAAAACTATCTATGCTGAGCTGATCAAAAAAACAAACCCCCGAAGAAGGCGGGATAGAGAGGACAAACAGGCTTGCTAAACCAACAGGAGATTGAAAGGACGGCCGAATTGAGATATCGTGAAATGGTGCAAGGAGATTATGTTACAGTCGAAGAAGATCGCGAAATTGGACGGGATCCCAGAGATTTGGAAAGAGAAAACAGCAAAGGGCGCTTTCGGACGAAATCAGATGCCTTTGATAGCCATTGTTCGCTCCGAATTTAGCTTGTTTGCATTCTGCTCATGCGATTGTTTTTTGCACTGTGACAGTGACTGTTAGCAACTGGAGTCCATGTGAGCGGGAGGAAAAGGGGAAGGCTGAGCCCAACTTACGTCTTCCAAACCGGAACAGTCGTGGCTTTCTAACATGCGATGCGTTGTGCAAAAGTGGCCGTTGCAGAAGCCGCAGTCGCCCACTATCCGCGGTGCCAAAGACTTGCAGTTCTTGTAATTGCAGTAGACCTTGGGCGGCTTGCCTCCCCTCAAGGGCACAGCAACGTGCAGTGTGCTTTCGCGGGAGATGGAATAGTCGGAAAGAGTGGAGCTGGAGTCGCTCAGGTGCTTTCCTGCAAAGACGAGACGAAGTTCTGACGCCGGGAGAGATGTGCGCAAGGAGAGGAGAGATTTGAGCGTTGATACGGAAGCGTCTTGAGGAACAGTAAGAGGGATGGCTATTAAGGTTTCAAGGTTAGCATATATGGCCGAGTACAGGAAAGCCGTGCGAGCGCAAGCGGATATCATCGCTCTGATGATATCCAGACCACATAGCAAAGGGGGCAGACAAAGAGAACATACTTTCGCCAGTGACGCTCTTGACAAAGACTTGCATTGTGTCTTCCACCTCAGGCGTCGAGCGGTTGGACGAGGTCAGAGACAGAGGGCTTGAAGGACGCATGATTAAATATGAAATATATCGTCTGATAGAAGTGAAACTCGAATGTCGAGAAGTAGTGGCGTATCAGGCGCTGAGGAAAGCTTGAGGCGGTTGACGGTAATATGCTCGTATTTGGTATCAGGGGATCGAGAGATAAGGCACGCGATAGAGCCGGAAAGACGAGGAAGCAGGCCGTAAGAGGTATATTGCTTTAGATTAATATAGGTATGTTTGTATGTATCAGGGAATCCAAGGCGGGTTTATGTATAGTGAAAGAGGAGAAGGAAAGCGAGGAGAACGGAAGAGAAGGAGGAGGACGAGATGGAAATTGGTCGAGGTGGAAATGCGGCGGGTGGTTATGGTAATATACGGACGGAGTCTCCCCAAGGTCGGTGAGTAATGTGATGAGTGAGTGAGTGACCGGGCCCTGGGCCTGGCGGCGACCCTCTATGGGGGGCAAGCCACCAAACAGTTTGACTGGCACGGGTGACTCCATGAGTGAGGCGGCGGCGACGGCGGCGACTACTCGGAGGTTCACTACGATGGGGGAGGGTTTTTTTGGCTAACGACCTAGGTAGGTAGCAGCAGTAGACAAGTAGTAGTAGGAGCAGCAGCAGTTCCCAGCAGCAGCAGCAACAACAACGCATACGCATCATCATCATCGGGGGGGACGGACGGCGCATTCGGGTAGCTGAGGCGAGTTGGCGAGCAACTAAAATGTCCCCAGCAAGTCACTTGGATTGGCCTGGTTCGGTCACGGCAACAGCGAACCCCAGGTACTCCCCACTTCAGTCATGCATGCATCTCGGGTGGCGGCAGATGTAGGCAGTACCTGAGACGACACCTCGTCCCCATCCTGACGTCTACCATCCTTCTACCATGTTCCGTGGTGGCCGACTATCAGAGATACGCAGTGGAAGGTATACCCAAGTCTTTTCGCCTTAGCCAAGTATCAGTGAACAAAGTTTTCATATCACACACCCTCCCCAAAAAAAGGTCCCTGAATTCTTATTCATCAGCCAACCGTAGAGACAAAAAAGGCTCTTGCTGGGTTCATGTGGTCCCAGACTAGGTCGTCCCGACCGAAAATAAAATCAGCCACCCAAGTCACAGTCGGAGGCTGCACCGATACGTACCTGCGGTAATCTATCCTTCTCCAGGAAGTCTGCTTGCCCTTTTGAGTAGTTGCACCTGCTGGTTACTTCCAATCTGGTCGACACTGATCTCTGGTCTTGGGTCCCACCGGGCGAACCCAGAGCCCCCTTCCCAAAAAAAAAAGGTCCGAGAAGCAACAAGGAGGAGAGCGAGCGTAATTACGAGCTCCTCCCATCCTCGCATGCAAGCAGCACTACGGGCAAGGGGACTAAGGAGTACAAGGCCTGCCGAGTCCAGGACATCGGACCTTTTCTCACTAGAGTAGGTAGACTATGAGCAACTCGCAGGACACGTCTGGACCCGCCCAGGCCAGTACTGCTCCCGTACGGATACACCCATCCGCCAATTGACAAAGCCCCCATGTCTCGCAATTCCTGGCCTGACCAGACCCTTTTATCATGATAAATCAACAACTTCGTGCAACGCATCTATCCATGATGAATCGTAATACACAGAGTGGAGTGCCTTTGACCATTTCCAATTTGACTTTGAATCGATTGCAAATCCATATGGGTATTTCTGCTTCTGCTTTGTAAATGTATGGCCTTTTGAGGCGTAACGGAGCCCCAAGAACAGACATCGTCACATGAAAGCATGGTGTTGAATCTGATACCAGATATGCATCCATTGACCATCTGGTCGATATTGCATAGTGTAACGTCAGCCACCAATGCGCCACGCATGGTGCATATCTGAGCGTGATGAGCGGGGTTAAAACAGACGTTCTTTGTCCGTGTATTGAGCCATGCATGTCCCTTGGATGTGGGCGTGCAGCAAGCTGAAGGTGATGGGATCAATAATAAAGGGAAGCAGTGCTTATGTCTGTCGTCAAAGGATCTTAAAGCCTGTCACATGTTGTGTTGGCATTCCGTTCATCTGGTAGCCAGCTTCTTCTATCATTTTGCATCTTTTCTCATCCTGTCGTAAGGTGAGTCCACGATAAAGCTCCCCTCGAGAGCTGGTGAAGGACCGATATCAAATCTTCAAACTTTCTTCATCGACACATAACGTGTCATCATTGATCAGCCAAGCGGATAGAAGCTACCGGAATAACTATCTGCAAACCACGGAACAACCAGGAGTGAACAACACATAAAGTGCAAGAGAGATGATGATCGTCTCCTTCGATATTGTACCATAATGATCCGCAATGGGCGAAAGGGTCCAGTCCCCTAACTAGTTAACAGTCTCCACTGTCTTATCGGCAACGACTGATAACTGATAGTCCCCCTAATACGGCGTGCAGCCGCTGCCCCCCCCCCTCGTCATTTACTGCTATTGTGCCTTTTGATAGACAAAGTGCTAATCTCAAGCAAAAATAAGCTCCAAGTAACTTTTCGGTGAGGCCATTGTACTGATACCAAAAAGCGACTGCAGCATTCGCCGAAATGTGTAACTTTCCGCAATTCCACCGTCATTGAATAACAAGTGGCGCCCCAACACCCAACGATCGGAAATTCGGCCCTTGACAAGCTCATCCAAATGGCGAAATCTGATCGGCAGACCCCAAGACATCACGGAGTCTCGGGAAGGTTTATTGTTTCTTGGTAAGCGATATTCAACTCGCTCCGAGTAACCTGATGACTCCCTTATGATGATTCTTTGAGTCGGCGTTACTCGTGTTCGCTCACTATTACCATCAGCGAAGGCCATTTGTCACAAATCGGCAAGCCATCCATACAATTGCTTTTGCTGGAAAAACGCTGCCGGGAGTGATCAAAGACATGATTCACAAAGGCTTCGAATTTGTAATGAAAACAAGATTAGTGGTGCCATGTACCTGCATTAGAAAGACTCACTCCGCTCGCTCCCTATGGAAAATGCTTGTCAAGGCAATTGCTCTCGTGCCTCGTTAGGCCGGGAACGGCGTCCCGACCGCCTCAGCCTTTCCTTATTCGAGCCCAACTCCTCAAAATGAGGTTGTCTCTGTCCCAATTGAAACTGGGACTGGATCTGAACAAACTCGGCCTGAACAACTAGAAGATTTCAACGTTCTTCACTACTATTTTGTCTTGGGAACCCTTTGCCTTGGAAGAGAATGGAGAGAGCAATCTAAAATTCCCATCGCTAACCTTAGCCTTCCAAGAGAATCAGGTCTGGAGGAGGTCCAATTGGCAATGCGCCGGGCCCCAAGGCCATGGATGGTTCGAAAACATGTGGAGTGCGCGTGTGACCCATCAATGGGCCCGGAGCGGACCGTTCTTCCTCAAGAATCTGGTTTTCTTCTTTTTCTGGACTTGCTACAGAATAATAACGTGACGTGACGCTCTTATTGTGGTCAAGGGCAGGCATTACGTTCAATATGAGTGCCATTCAATAGTCCAAAGAGGCCCCTCACTCACCGGAAGACCTCCGCAAGAAGTGTTTTGCTGATATGCAGGCGATAACCCCATCGATTCACCTCAGATGTTCGTGTTAAAAGACAAATGAAATATCGAGATCGATGGTCTTGATTATCTTCTCTGATCACCCTAGCTTGCTGTGGCGGGTATTAAAAGCCGCTTCGACTTGCTCCATGTTTCTCTAGCAAAGATTTGCTTTGATCTGGAATTGTCTGTTAAGTTAACTTTATATTCACATCGTCTGTAATTGAACTTTATCTTGTAGCTGGATGTTCACAAAGAAGCTTTGGATGGAATCATCTTTCGGTGACGAAATTACGAAGATCTTATAATCCTCTCCGTTATTATAAGCCCTGCTCTTAATGTTTTCGAGCTAGGCAGGGTCATCAACCGAGACGCATATTAACTCCGCGCGACAAAGGATCTCCGCCGGTGACGTACGTGGAGATCAACATCGTTGGAGCTAAACGTCAATGGTTTCTAGTCATTCAATTGAGTGTTCGAGAAAGGGGCTTTATCGCGGTATTGTCATCCTGTGAGAGCACCTCCAAGCGCCATGGCCGATCAGCGACAAGCTGGGAGCAGCGGAGGTGCTACACAAATAATGAGAACATCCGATTTTTAAGAGAGCTGCATATGGAGATAAGAAAATTATAAGTTTCATCAATCATAATCTATTTGCGCCAAAAATAAATATTCCCATACCACAACTGCAAGTTTTGCGCCTATTGCGAAATAATGCCATTCAAGTTCGGATTTACTGTAGCTCAGCTCATTCCCCAAGGCCTTCCTTTCCAGCATCAGGGTCCAAATAATCAATCCCCTCCGCTGCTTCATACTCGGCTATCAGGTCGTGGACTACAGCTCGAGCTTCGTCAAATTCCCCAAGACCTTCAGCAAATGGTGCCTCCTTCTTGTACTGCTCCAGGAACGCATTCCGCTTCCGTAGTCGGTCGTACTGAGCGACAATCCGCTTGAAAAGTGCAGCGATGCCAGTGTGGTTGGCAAGCATGAGTCCACTGACCCGATGTGACATGGGAATATAAGGTGACTTCTTGGTCAGTGCAACCTGGATGCTGGCCGGGCCCCAGGGGATAAATGTAGCGAGTCGACGTTCGCGAATGCGTAGAAGGGATTTGTGCACCTTGATGGCATTCAGAATTTGCATGCATTGATTTCAAGTCAGGAATTGGAGATCTTACATCCGTGGGGTCGGCCTCGCCTTGAATGACATTGAGGATAGAAATATAACAACTATTCTTTCCAGGGTTTGTGGAAACCATGCGATTTTTTGGCTGCAAAAGCCGCCGCATCACATCCAGTACAGTGGTCTTCCGTACAGTCTTGGCTTGCTCCACGTTTTCCCCGGTAAACGGCGTGTAGGAAGTCATGAGGAAATGGCATCGAGGGGTTGGTATCAAAGAAGCTATAATGCCCACAAGATCATTGTGCATGTAACCAGGATACCGTAGCGGGGCCGTGCTAGCTGACATGACCGTAGAGACCTGCGCACGGTTTTAGCAATGGTGCCGTCAAGACATTGGTAAGCTCGCAACGTACAAGTTGGTTTGTCTGTTGAAAAGATGGCTCCGAGGTATGTAGTCTATCCGCTGCGATGCGAGAGAGCGCGCCGTTGTCCAAAACTGTCTATTTAGAAAATCAGATGTGATTCCATAATTCGTCTGAAACACCATCGAGCAATTACCACAGCGTCTGCATTTTGGGCCAGTCGTCTCATCGCCAATAAGCTATTATAAGGATGCACAACAACGTCTCCTCCGCTCTGGGAATCTGGGAAAACGGAATACGTCTGGATGAGCTTCTTGGGAAATCTGTCATTGAGCTTTTCCAGAAGGAAACTGCCAAGTCCAGATCCGGTCCCGCCTGCAATCGAATGTAAAAGCATGAATCCCTGAGAACAATTTAGCTTGATGACGAAACGGCGCAAATAATATGAGCCAGACCTCCAAGGAGTCGCTGCCGTCTGCCTCTCGATCAATCATCTCCATGATCTCCTCGTGAACCGTCTCACCCGTAGCGTAGCCTGCAGCCCAGTTGTTTCCTGCTCCAACGCCATCTTTGCCAACGTAGAAATTCTCGGGATTATAGATGTTCTTATATGAGCCAGTCTGGATACCGTGGATGACCTTGATAAGTCGTTAGAATCTGTTGCCCAAAGCAATAGAAAGAGCCTGCACCCACCCTTGGTTCGAAATCTAGCAATATCGCTCGAGGAATATATCTCGTATCGTCGGACTATCGAGTTTAGCGGCCAAAGCAACCCCCCTGGGCGGTGCAATGTAAGACGAACCTGGTAGAAGAAGACGTCTTTTCTATCACCGCCCTCTGTCGCGAAGTCTTCCAGATTGCCATCTTGACTTATGCCATGTTCCTGACAAAGTTGTTGCCAGAATTGGCTCCCCACTATACCCGACGAATTAGACAAAAGTTCGACAATGAGAGGACGCGTCTAACGTACCGCTGTTGCCGCACTGGCCAGCTTGAAGAGTGATTATCTCTCTATTTGCAAGTTAATTCCTCGGTCGCCATGTGGAAACGTCCTTGAGCAGCTTACCTAGGCATCTTCGTGTTGACATGGCCTGAATTCCGCTCGGCGACGTGTTCGGGTGAAACGCGTAGCTCCGCAATGCCTAAGATCTTTCGCGTAGCTACTTACATATGCACAACTGGTGTTCCCGGGTTAAGCAGCCCAAACAACAAAGCTAATGCACGGCGATGCGTGCTTGCCAAAATTAAATGCATACAATTCTTGTGGTTCTCTTATTTTTATTATATCTTAATTTTATTTGTGCTTATTTATGCTCAAAGTATGAAGGATGGAGAAAATTATAACAATAAATTAGTCTCGAAAACGTGCAACCCTTTTCCGACTCCTATCAGATGCGGCGGAATGCCCATTCTTTAATGCTTCTGGTCTATGGTCTGGTCCTTCCTGTCTATGCCATCAAGCAATCCGAACCGCCATTGAAAGATGAAACTCAATAAGTATGCCAAGAAATTTACCCGGAGGATGTTCAAAAGAGCTAGTATTGAAAACCCTTTGGATTCCTCAGTGCCGCTACTGAATCGCTTGCGAACCTCCATATACTTGTCTATGTCATCAGTCAATACTCCATCGAGTTCATTTTTGATACACCATTTCATCTCTTCCTCGGAGTTAATAGTCCAGGCGAAGAGTTCGCGATTGTGTGATCTGACATCTCGTATGAAACGTTTCCCTCTTGGGCCCATAAGGATTTTACCAAGCATGCTGAATGCAACGTTCGGGGTAGCGAAGAATTGCCGAGCATAGGGTATTGAAAATCCGATATGTGCAATGAGGAAATGCGGAAGATAAAGATCGCGAAGAGGAATGTATTTCGTCTGATAAATTATTCAGCGCGCTCTTCTTCCAATGATGGAAGCGGAGATGAATTCTACGACTTACCGCCCAGCAACCGAGGACGACGCGCTGGTTCCAGGGCTTCGTACCCGGCGGGACAGCCTCTATCGTCGATGCGATAAGCTTCATGACTTGCTCTGTATCATTGTCAAGCTGCAAGATGCAAAATGAGCTTCGGAGCCCGATAATCAGAACGTTGAGAATTATCACCTTGATATCTAGTATGACCCAAATGTCTTCCAGTCCAGGCAATGTTAGGTATTCTAGCAGATCTTGCAACCTAGGCATGTGCACATGTGGAGCTTCGGTCGTGTGAAGGGTCCTCAAAAAGCTCCAATCACAGTCTATAACCTTCTTATCTATAGAGAAGCAGCGTTTGAGAGTCGCATCCTGTGCAATAATATCCAGCATGTCAACAGTGGCGCGCGTCAAGAAGGCTCTGGCTTACATGTGCTAAAACAACAACACCATCTCTGGATAAATGAATGTCGGTTTCCAGAGCGTTCGCTCCAGCCTTCACAGCACCCTCGAACGCGACCATGGTGTTTTCTGGATATTTCATCTTATAGCCACGATGAGCAATAGCTTGTGGGAAACATTTTCCAGAATCATCAGGCCGGGACTTGGTAAATGTGACTATAAAAAGAATTAGCGGTCATGTTCGGTCATGCAAAGTGCATATGCATTTACCCAGCGGGGACTCTGG
The DNA here is from genome assembly GCF_001619985.1 of Xylona heveae TC161. NCBI lineage: Eukaryota > Fungi > Ascomycota > Xylonomycetes > Xylonales > Xylonaceae > Xylona > Xylona heveae. The sequence goes on along the minus strand of NW_017264196.1, from coordinate 1,360,054 downwards.
TTTTCCCATTGATGATAGTCGTTCTGGCAATCTCTCGTAATCATAGTTGCTAATGAGCGGAGGTCCAATGCCGTGAAGCAAAGGAGTTGTTGCTGTTGCATTTCCGGTCATTGTGAATGAATCGGTTTAAAGGTCAGGCCAGGATGTGACAAGATATTTTTAAAAGTAAAAATATTGCGGCGGGAAAGTTTCTAGCTCCTTAAACCCCATATATCGAATGTATGGAACATGATGCTTGGGAAAGAAGCAGATACGTTGTATTTAGTTCGCTCCGATTCTCCGAGGAATGAGCTCACGCAACTATAAGGCATGATGCATCGATGCTGGGAATTCGGTTGCATTAGTTTCTCTTTCGGCTTCCCAGTTGGCGCAAAACCCACTAAGAGTACGATGCGTCAGCGTGGACAGGAATAAAACAGAGGAGTGGAGCTGTAGGGGTCCAAGGAAGCCATTCGGGAATGTTTGTATCCGTCATAGAGTACCAGTACAGTAAGGTATGGGAGTTTGAGCCGGCGGGAACCTAATTCATCCGGTTCCTGCTCAGCCGACGATGGCAGCCGAACTCGGCACAGCGAAGGCGAAACCCCGGCCGCATTTTATATAGATTTGTTATGTACTACTATGGCCACGCCGGCCACGCGGCGTCTTTTTATGATTTGTAGCCTGCCGTGGACAGTCCGCAGCTCATTCGATGCTTGCTACACAGTTACAATCTCTCTATCTACGTTTATCTACAAGCAAAAGATACTAATGCTGTGGGAACCTAGTCTCAGCCATCATGAAGTGTTTGAGAAGTTCGAAAGTGCATTTGTACCACCTGGAAAGCCCGATGAGCAAATGAGGGAATTCATTCATTATCAATACTATCAATGCTCCATCAAAGCAGAACTCAGTTTTGCAAAAATTGCAAATCTGTCATGATTGTTACAGCTCTTGGGCGGGGCTGTCTGGATCGGACTCATGAAATGTGCTTGGTGTAGCGGAGTGTATAATTTTACTGCTGTTTTTGTCACAACTATTCTGAGAAATAGGAAGGCGAAGGCGCGCCCTACGATTCCCCGAGCTAGAAAACTATAGTAAGGTAGGTGGTGGATCAGATGCACCCAATTTCAACCCAGGCCGACATCGATGGACCCTCGTGCAGTATTATAGCAATTTAATAATCCCATTTTTATAATTCAAAGAATCCCAATTCAAGTACTTGTGGCTCTCTGTCCGCTCTATCGTTCTCGATGGCCCAAGTATGAATGCTGGCATGGAGGGTCAAGTTTGGATTTTCATATAGACGCCTTCGACGATTCGATTGATTGAGTACCTGCCATGCATTGCATTATTGTTTGGCCCTAGAGACGGCGCGTCCAAGCAGGGACGCTATGTGACTCATCTGGATCACAAGAGGAATATATAAGAGCCAACACTGACGGCTTTTTCGTAATGAGTCTTGCTGAATTGCAGTTCAAACATCTTCGTAATAATTTTGATTGCCATATCGCGTTAATAATTAGATTGACACCCCGGTGAGCTTTGCCGCCAGCGCAAAAGCTCCAGCTATACTCCGTACTTTTTAATTTTTCATCCGATAATAAACCAGCCTTAATCCTCGCGCATGTTCACAACGCACCGGATGCAGTCTCCTTGCTTCATGGCACCAAAGGCACTGTTAATGGCCTTCAAAGGCTCTCTGTGAGTGATGAACTCGTCCACCTTGAGCTTCCCCGTCAAGTAATCGTCCACGAGATCAGGCAGCTGCGAACGACCCTTAATACCACCAAAGGCGCAGCCCTTCCATACCCGTCCCGTCACAAGTTGGAAAGCTATTTGAAGATTGTTAGCAAAAGAGCATCTTGAAATCACGAATAGGTGGACTTACGTCTCGTGGAAATCTCTTGGCCAGCCGCAGCGACGCCGATAATGATACTCTCACCCCAGCCCTTGTGGCATGCCTCCAAGGCAGCCCGCATGACTCCAACGTTACCAGTGCAGTCAAAGGTGTAGTCGCAACCGCCGTCGGTCATCTCGATGAGCTTCTCTTGGATGCTTGTGCCGCCGAGCTTGGTTGGGTTCACGAAGTCAGTGGCGCCGAACTTCATTGACCAAGCCTCCTTTGAATCGTTGACATCGACGACGATGATTCTGCTGGCACCGTTCTTGACAGCACCCTGAATAACTGACAAGCCAACGCAACCAGCGCCAAAGATGGCAACGTTGGAACCCTTCTCAACATTTGCCGTTACAACGGCAGCGCCATATCCAGTGGTGATACCGCAACCAAGCAGGCAGGTACGGTCCATCGGAGCCTTGGGGGTAATGGGGACGACCGAAATGTCGGCGACGACGGTATACTGGGAGAAGGTCGATGTGCCCATGAAATGGAGCAAGTCCTTGCCCTTGCACTTGAATCGGGAAGTGCCATCGGGCATCACGCCCCGGCCCTGGGTTGCGCGAATCTTACCGCACAGGTTGGTCTTGCCCGATTTGCAAAACTTGCATTCCCGGCATTCAGGAGTGCTTTTGGAGAAGAAGTCAGCCTTGCGGTAACATGGGGAAAGAAGGCAAACAACAACGCACTAGAGAGCAACCACATGGTCGCCAGGCTTGACTGAGGTCACTCCCTCGCCAACAGATTCCACAATTCCAGCTCCCTCATGTCCAAGGACAATGGGGAAAGCTCCTTCGGGGTCCTTTCCTGATAAGGTATATGCGTCTTTTGTAGAGGTCAGTTCTGCAGGCTTGGCAAAGCGTGTATGAAGTTTATGAGAGTACGCACCTGTGTGGCAGACACCGGTATAGTAGATCTCGATCCGAACCTCGTTAGCTCTGGGGGCAGCAACTTCAATGTCCTCAATGGAGAGATCTTTGCCGGCCTCCCATGCGACAGCGGCCTGCAGTTCTAAATTAGGTCAAGAAACGTAGCTCGCTGAGCTCCCGTACGCACCTTGCAGGTTATCGTCTATAAGGTCAATCTCAGTTAGTGCGTCATCGACCACGACCGGGGGAACACCATTTAGATCTTCGTACCTTTCCAACGGTGTCTGCAGACATTATGTATGTATTTTATGAAAAATGAAAATAACTGAACAGCGTAACAATGCAATTGACTGCAGCAGTAGCAAATTTTGGCGAAAGACAAAAGCTATATAACTTGTCACTTTTGAGCGATCGCAGTTGGATTTCTCTTAAATGGTTGGATGTGGGGCAGATGACAGAATTCCCGAAGAGGCCGAAGGGGCCCCCTTATCGTAAGTTACCCCTCCATCGGAGGACGAGCACCTAGCGCGGTAGACGTGACTGTACTGGACTGTAGCTACGGAGTACACTTGCCCTTGCGAATCGGATTGCTCAAACAGGCCAAAAGTCCCGTTCAACCGTTAAGATTTGCCCTTTTGAATCGAAGCCCCTCTCCTTGCAAGCAAATCGTCAATTCAGGAAGAGAATTCCGTTATCAACTCCCACAATCTATACCTAGTTCCGAACATACCGCAGAAACAGCAGTAAATACCAAGAAAAAAATTAGTGCAGTTTATTTACTACGCTTTATCCCCGCATCCAGTCATCGGGTAGAAAAGGTTTTATACGGAGTAAAGGAACTTGGTCTGCTTATGACCTTCACTTGCCGACATACTAGCTCTTTTCTCTTACGGAGTATACCTCGACTGTGTGATGAAATGTGAATCTTTGGGTTTTTTCTTTTCCCTCTCCCCAAACTTTGCGAGTATAAACAATTGCGAAAATACGTTTTTGGGCCGCAGAAGAATCTGCTTTTGGGAGACAATTCAAGACAAACCCGTGTTCGACTACAAGATAATCAAATATAACAGGTGTTCATCGGCATTGAGCACGCTGCAGGTCAAGGCCAACCTTTGAGACTAGAATGCTCAGTCGGTGATCTGATTGTTGACACTGAGTCTTGTCTTGTCTTGAGCCTGTTGCATATTTCCGTAAATAATATCTTTATTTGTTATTGTCGCAATCCGCGTCAAAGATGAGTGTATTTTCCATGGCAGGAGCTCTCAGATGAAATTGAGCGATGAATATAGCATGAGACTTCAAGCAAGAGGATCAGCATTTGCATATACCCAGGGTGTCTGCAAGCTTCTGGAACTTCTATAATCGATTTAGCAAGAGGTCCGAGTAGATCACCCGAAACGCCTTTACTGAATCTTTCGCAGATGACCCCAGTTCCGCAGCAGCGCAGTCAGATTTAGGGTTGTTGCCTTGCTAGGCGCTGACGCAGGTGCCATGTGGCCAATTTCAACTTGAGATCGTCTTATCGGCGAAGAGCCGGGGCGAATTTTCGAGAATACTGTGATGACTTCACCATTTTTCAAAAGCCGGCCTCAATCATCCAACGCACGGGCTTCAACATGATATCTAGACTGGCGCATGAAAAGATTGCTCAAAAATGGCATCTATGTACCGAAATTGGCAAATTGAAATTATGCCTAAGAATTATTTTGACTGACCATGCATCAAAAAATCCCCCACGCCGATATTGTACATTATTTTTCAGACGCAAACCCTGCTCCTATTCTGTGATCAAGCATTTTACCGTCCTGGCATCTGACCCTGCATCATGGCGGCATTCTGCTCTTGGAAGCGCTGGCCTAACCGCTCGGAGCCCTTGAGGTATTTGTCAACGCAACGCATCACACAGCCTTCCTCCTTCGAGTGGAGAGACTTTGTGGTAAAATCGTTGACACAATCGTCAAAGCATCGCTGAACTAGCTTGGAGTACATCTATTCGGCCGAGGGAAGTGTTAGCGGAGGAGGTTTCTCCTGTGGGAAGTCGAAGCACGCGATGCAGCGTCATTTTAAAAGGGGTCGGAGAACATGGCTCTTGCGGATCTGGAATGACGAGACTCACGGTCATAAATTCCTTCATCTGCTTTCGCTCCATTCGAGACTGCAGCTCACGCTGCTCGGAAGCGTTAAGACTGCAAAAACTAGTCAGAAAAAGTTCCTGAAAATTGGAGATTTGGAGCTTCTCCTGATGCTTCACCTACCCGTCCATGTTGCAATTTCAGATGATCAAGATCCTTGTGTTTCGAGGACTGATGTGCGATATAATTTGAGATATAAAATCAGGTGCACAAGTGAAGGTCTTGAGGCTGATGCTGGAAAAGTATGCCAAGCATCGCTTTGATGTGCCAGGAGTGCAAGGTTGGCAGGAACTGATGACACTAGCGAGTCCACCAGAAGCCAATGGCAAAGCTCATGAACTACGGAGTACCTCTCTACCTTCGTACGGTATGCGAGTCACGCTCGAGCATCAAAAAGACATGAGCAGGATCATAGTTCAGCCGCCCGAGATTTACGAACTTAGGTAGACAAGTAGCTAAATACAGCTACATCATGTGCCTCTATCAATCTTGAATTTGAGGCCTTTCTTTCTCCTAATTCCCATAACCAACGGGGGGTCTGCTGCCTGCTAGGGAAAGTACCGTCCAGACTGCAGAAGAGCGCGGTCGAGAAGTTACGACTACCGCGTCTGGACAGTCAGCCGCTCAGGCTAGAAGAGTACCGGAAACCCATGCCGCCGCACTACTTCCGTACCCGTAGTACTTCTACTCCTCGTACGGATAGGTGGGAATGACCTTGGGTACCTCCACTCTCCGCAAAAATAGCTTGACACCAAGGACACGAAAGAAGAAAAGACTTTTTTTAAGGATAGCGAGACGAAGAAGCGAAGCGTGACACCCGTTTCGGGACATTCACCTCTCCATTTGCATGAAAAAAGAGCTCCATCGACCGCTTGATTCGTAGTAGTAGTCTTCTCAATAGAAAGCATTTTAAAAGGACACTGGACCTGCTTTGTTTCGCTACCTTTCCAGGTCCGAATGAACACCGTGTAAGAAGTCTCAGTCGAGTTTGAAAAGAGTCGGTGCATCAGTGTCCTCTACCTCGAAATCCCGGGGCAGCTCGGTTTGCTGCGCCTAAAAATTGCAGAGGACGCCCCGAGGCCGTTCCTGCTTTACCTTTATTTAGAGACCCGACCCTACCCCGGCCAACTTCAATCGCCCCCAGCCTGGGTAGCTCACTCTGCGAGACCGGTACAAGGACCCTCGCACCCACCGATCCGCCTTTTGTCAAACTGACTTGCTTGACATCATCCCACTCATTGCGACAGCATCCACGTCGATCCTCCAGTGCTCCGTTCGACCAAATACCTGAGGAAAATCTTTCGCTGTGCATCTTGTCGAGAAGCGACAAAAAGGTTCTACACCTCAGACCTCACGTTCCGCTTGATCGCGTCGTGGTCCGCATTCGCGAATCCCACGTTTCACCAGCTGAGAGTACATGCAACCGCAACGGCTTCTTTCCACGACTTGAGATATAAGATAGCTTTGAACCTCTTCGGCCCCGAGGCAAATTTTGTTAAAATCGAATCCGTGGAGATAGTTTGCTATCTCTGCCATCGGCCTTGCGTCGAGCTGAGAGCACCTTCGCTTTTGCTTGGATTGCAGGTCGGTGCAGAGTAGTGCCGCATCGTCATCGCACAACAGAGAGCACCAAATTGTTGGAATAACGTTCTTCAACCCTGACCAAGGTCCTGACAAGGCCTTTTCTGCTGCCTATCATGGCGACAAAAAACCAACCTCCTCCGTCAGCACGGCATAATTTGCCTCCAACTCATGCTCCTGCTCAACCATCTTCCCAAGCCGCGTCTCCGCCATCAAAAAGAGATTTAATTTCATGGTGGAGACAGTTTAAAAAGAACGCAAAGAGGGAGGAGGATAAAGGTAAGTCCAAGAATTTTGCCCTCGCGACCAGTTCACATGAGCAAGTGTGCTTTTGTTTTTGTTTCTTCTCCTCTCCGTTTTTTTGTTCCACCTCATTCCTTCGTAACACTGCGCAATGTCTGTTTCAGTCAACATGTATAGGGCGTCTGAGACTCCAAACATTTTTCAATGGCCGTCAAAGAAACATGTTACGATCTCGGAGGCACAATTTCTGTCCTCCATCAATTTGGTCTCGCTTTCCGCTCAGGCTTAGCCGAACTATATATGCTTTGATCGCCTGCGCTTGGTTACCCTGTATTTTCAACTAACAAGGGAAACCGTTTAGTGGAAGCTCCGACGGGCATCTTTGGCGTTCCGCTTCAAGTCAGCATCCGTTACGCCAATGTTGCCATCTCTCTCACCGACGGAAACGGGCAAAGCTTCATTTACGGATATGTGCCCATCATTGTTGCAAAATGCGGTGTGTATCTGAAGGAAAAAGGTATGTTGACATTCTTCTTAGATTTCAAATAGGCTCTAACCACAAATTTAATGCTTTAGCTACGACGGTTGAGGGTATCTTCCGTTTGAGTGGCTCCGCAAAGCGCATCAAAGATCTGCAAACTCTTTTTGACTCACCGGATCGTTACGGAAAGGGCTTGGACTGGAGCGGTTACACGGTGCACGATGCCGCCAACATCCTTAGACGATATCTGAACCAGCTCCCGGAACCGATAATCCCTCTGGAGTTTTATGACCGGTTTCGCGAGCCTTTGCGCACTCATCAAACGCAGGCTGTTGGAGATCTAGAGGCTCAAAACCAGGACTCGGGAGATTTCGATTACGATGCGGCTATTAAAGAGTATCAACAATTGATCACCGAGCTCCCCCCACTCAATCGACAGCTGCTTCTCTACATACTTGATTTACTGGCCGTTTTTGCCTCAAAATCTGACATCAACCGGATGACAGCGGCCAACCTAGCAGCTATTTTCCAGCCAGGCATGCTTTCGCATCCACAGCACGATATGGCGCCGCCAGAGTACCGCTTGTGTCAGAATGTTCTGGTCTTTTTGATTGAAAATCAGGACAACTTCCTGATAGGCATGAGCGGCACAGCTGCAGATGAAAAGACTGTCAAGGAAGTGCAAAGCGGTCCCGCAACACCTCAACCCGGAACGCCATCTACACCGCGACCAGGACAAGCTAAGGCCCCAGTTGTTCGGACGGCATCCAATGCTAGTGCCGGTGCCGACAGTGTTCGACGATTCGGTGGCGTTCGCAGAAACGTGTCCGTCTCGTCCCGCAATTCAAAGCAGTCTACCACCTCACCTAGCCCGGCAAGTCCTGCATATGGCATAGGTGGCGGTAGCGGCGTCCATCGAAGCAATACTGTCCCGTCGAAGCGGTCGCCTGCTCTGGCCTCCCACCGATTCAATCGACACGGAGAGAATGCTCAGCCAGAGCGCGCTATAAGCCGTTCACCCGTGGCAGCCGTTGCACAGCCTCCGGCGATTGCAAGAGAGCAGATCATAGAGCCACCAACCAAGCCGGATCAACATGTTCAGGCCCCGTCGACATCTTTGGCCAAGGCAGAACCCGCAAATGTGGCCAGTGTTCCATTTGCCGCTGAAAAGGATGGAACCCAAGAGTCGGCTGGCACATCTGACCAACAGCAGACTGAACTCAGTCCACCGCCTGTTCTGGGCCAACACGCCGGCACTACTCCTATCAAGGAACGGGGATTTGCGAGCATCTTTTCCAAGTCTCCGTCAAGTGATACAGAGAGAAAGGAGCCGCGACCGCCAAATAAATTGCGGAAGAAACGTGCTCCCGGGAGTGCAAACCCAAGCGCTCAAAGCTCCACGAACTCTTTGCATGGCAACTTTGCCGCGAGCGAGCCTGTCATTCCACCAGGCCCCGTTCCTGAGCTGCCATCGCATCCCAGAGAAGACACGCCTCATCGCGACTCCGGTTTCTCGCCGCCTGTACTTTCAAATACGCAACCCACACCGCCTGGTGAAGAATCTCTCCAATTGAATGACAGCGCCATGCAACATTCACTGCAGGCTCCAAACGATTCCTCTATGCATCAAGCTTCCGGTGCCACCCTGCGGCCGGCGGTCTCCCCTACTTTATCGTATCATTCGCATTCCTCTATTACCGATCACTCGGATATGGAACAATCCGACGACCCAAACTCTGTGGAACAAAGAGAAAAACGCCGTAGATGGAGATTGTCTTTCTCTCCCAAGAGCGAACAACAGCGCCTTGGGTCCGGACACAGCGGCTCCCAACTGGGCTCACAGGCAGGAGCGGAACATAGCACGAGTACTGTAGGAAGCTATAGTCGAGCCCGGAGGAGCTTGGCGGTTGAAAATCAGTCTGCACAGGAAACCCTTCCAAGTGGTCTCTCAGATGCTCCGCAGTCCAATATTGAAACCGCTTCATCGAGTACCATTACTGCTACGGCACCCAAGGAGAGCGAAAAGAAGGGCCCGATTGATTGGTTTCGGGGCAAGTTGCAAGAGAGAAAAGAGCGAGAAGCGGAGAAGGAGCGTGCTAAAAGTCCACCCCCTGATCCGTCTGAACGTGGATCCCGAAAGAGCTTGGCTGCCGCCGTCGATCCCGCCGCTCCCCGGCAAAAGTCTCTCGAAGACGTGACCGAGGAAGGTCAAGTGAACGCTAGCACCCCGCCAACCTCATCAAGGTCAGATCGTCCACAGACTCAACGAGGAGAGGGATCATAAATGCAAGTGACTTATGTTCATCGTACTCTTATCAATTTGTCCTTTGGCTCTCGAGGGGTTTTGGAGTTGGTTGGGTTGTGCCGATACCCCTTGATGGATGTAGGCGGTCGACTTCCTTGATAGCTCAGGCTTTTCCTCGAACGGTTTTTTAGTTGTACTATATGGATTTTCTCTAGCTTGACTCCATATGAAAAAATATCATTTGATGCTCTTCTTCTCAAATTGATTTCTCGCTACGTTTTTGGGTATTTCTCTTCTGAAGTCGACTTGACCACTGAAAATTATTGACCTGTGCAAGAGAAAGAATTCACACGATGTGGCTGATAAGACGATAGAGAACGTCTTGGTAAGAGAAATTCTAGGTACCTTTGGTAGGCGTCACTAGCCACGCTCTCGGCGTGCTGAGCCGTTGCACCAGCTCTCTGACTCTCTAAAAATAGCTTTAAGCGAAGACGGTGGTAGGACTACCTCTCACTTGGCTGATATCATGTGATGACAAAAGTAGCGAGACATACTAGGTATCCTAGGTAGGTAGACCTGGTTGGTAGCAACCACCGCTGAAGGGTAACTCCGGTCGCAGGGATAACTTTCGTTAAAGAGTTGCCTGCGGGATCGCTTCTTGGCAGACCTCGTATCGTGAAGTCACTCTCTACTCTTTTCCTAAATGATCTTCTTTTTTACTTGTCAAGCCATCCTCATTCGAGGCTTGGAATTCTGCTGAAGAAAGTCCGATTCTCGCACAGTAGCATCTTTTGCAGTATCAGCGGCATGTTCAGTATTCACGAAGATCATACCCCCATTTTTCGCCGTTTCAAGAAGCGCTCTCTACTCCAACATAGGTGGCATTATACTACGAATTTCTCAGATCGTCTCTGTCCATTGATATTCAAGTCTGTACAGTATTCTCGTTTTACGTCGATCAAATGAACTCTGGAACTATTTGGAACGGAATCTAAATTTTATTTTATCTGAGAACTCTATTTATTTTTTCATGATCAGGATCCGTCTACAGCATCAAGCAATGGCTGTTGATCATGTGTGATATACCGATGCTCCACGTGAAGAGACCGCGGATCATTTCTTTCGAAAGCGAAATTCCACAAATTTTGCGTCACTATAGTGTTATGCTTTGACTTTTGCTCGTTGGCGCTTCCCTTGGAGCTCTTAATCCCCACATGTTGAAAAACACTGGGGGTCAATGCCCATCTGGTTTCTTCGTGCCGATTGGCGAATTCTTCCGTGAGCATGTCTATAAAACCAAGCTGTTTTGATTCGTACCAAGCCAGTAGCTCAGGAACCCTGGCCTGTGGGTAAACTAATGCCTGTGAACAGCACCCGAAGGCAGGCATTTCATTTACGCCAGTCGGCAAAGGCAACACCGTTACTCTTCCTGCTGCGAAGAAGAGCAAAATGCATAATGGCATGCAAACCCCACATATCACCAAGATTGTTTTGTTGCAAAGTAGCCGTCGAGTGTACGAAAAGTGTTGACGCATGCTTAGCAGGATAACGACCATTGATGTGACCAGGACGACAGATGAGAGAAGGTATACTGGCCACTCTTCACTGTTCCATCCAAGAAACTCCTCAGTATAGAATAATCGCAAATATAGCCCTACCATTCATCCTCGGAGTCAACATTATATTTCAAACAAGTGCAACTGAGGCGTTTCTTACATTTGTTTGAGCCCTTTGCGTGAGTCTTTTCTTCTGCAGTCTTCAACGCTTTTTGCACACGATGGAACCAGCCATCCAGCGCAAGAGTATCATCCTCTAGCATGGCAACGTATGGTGCGCCAACATCATAACATGCCTTCAGAAGATATCTATAATCGAAAAGTCCTTTTTCTCTCATGAGACCCTTCTCAGCCTCCAGCTTCTTCAAGTGTGCAATCTGCTCATCGTCGAAATCATATAAAAGAATTTGATCAGCGAGTGTGCTGAGCCAACCTTCCGAGTATGCCGGGTGAGCATGCGGATCTGTCTGTGCAATTAAGACGATGAGATGAATTTGCTCTCTTTCTTCTTCAGTCAGGTCACCCAATAAGGACCCAATCAGCGGACGGAGGTATCGAGCACCCTTTCGCGGCACGGAGCTGATCCCCACGCAGAGATTCGGACCTTGGCTGGTTCCATTGGCTCCTTTCGATGTTTGCCGGGCTGCTGAATCTAGAGGCAGCTTATCGATAAACTGGTTTGCTTGGTCGGTCCGAAATGACGAATAAGCAGGACGATAGCCCTCAGCAGGGTCAAAAAACCATGAAGTGGGATCTCTTGCGCAATGGATACGCACAAAATGCACAGCTAGAAGAAATAGGAAGAGGAACACAAGGAGCACATAGATTGAAGTAGAGCGGATTGATAGATTTGAATTTGTCCTTTTTCCGAACACCCCAAAGAGCATGATGAATTTTATTCCGCTCTACGCCTCCAGCATTGAAAGGAACCCTCGGAGGATTGGCCGATGGAGATTTGCGCACCCGTTTGGTGTCATGACCCCATAAAAGAGATAGGTGGAGCATCGACTTGCACGTACGGTACTCCCATGATCAAAGCTTGCTCTCGGAGTGCTCGTATAATCCTTGATGGTGGGGTGGAGCATGTGGAGAAGAATCGTTGCCCAAAGATGAATTAATGGCTGTGCATCAAGATGAGATCAGCCCCAGACCCTGTTTAATCAAAAAAAGTCTTCCGGGCCAAGGAAAGCAATGCCATCCTTGACTAAAATGAGCATATATCGAAGTACTCTAATAGCTTTTTAGTCACGGGAGAAAAAGAGGGGTTCGGACCGTTCATACCTCCGTACAGAAATCATCTCTCTTCTTTTCTTAATCTGGCTGCGTATGCCACAAAACTTTTTTGAAAACTGATGAGCTACGGAGTACAGATCACACGGGCTATTGGAGTATCACGTTGACCGCTGGGGTGGACTGACTAGAGCGTAGCTAAGGACGCGCAAGAAAACCGAATGACATAAGTAAATCCCCATGCGATCCACTTGGCGGCTTAAGCGCTGCCCTTTAACCGCTCTCAGAAGTAGTTGGAGAAAAAACCGGAGAAGCGCCAATTAATTCTTAACTACAATTCCGCGGTGTTTGTTTCACCAGAGGCACCCGGTTGGCTGAATCTACTTGAGAACTGTGACCGCCCCACCTGTGCCACATCCTGGATTTACAGCCCAAAGCTTTCTACAGGGAAGATGTTTGTTACTTGAATATTTTACACGACCGTAGAAGTAAAGTACTCCGCACTCTGAGCTCGACACGGGCACTTGGCCACGCAACTTCACTGCTAGAGCTCCCACATTTCAGAGGATGGCAAGATGAGGGTATTCGTGCTCATGTCTCAAGGTCATTTATACACCCCACCTCTGCAACGACGTAGTGTTTCTTCCGCCTCGCAAAAATCGAGCTAATGCAATCACCTACCATGAGATCGTTCCAGAGGATGATACAGAGTATACCTGCCTGAAAAACACACAAGGCTACTAAGATTCAGCAACAGTTAATTCAGGCGGCACATGAACCAGCAGAGGAACAGGGTTCTAAGCCCAGGCCAATTGTGGGTGGAATCGAGGGTGGGGCTAAAAAGGACGTCGGTGGTGATGGTCGGTACATTGAAACGTCATCTAATGCTGCTGCTAAGGCACAGACATCTGGAGAGAAAGACCAGATTCTGGAAGTTGTCGCAATGGGGCTTTCAAGGGCAGAAGGAAGGGGAGTCCAGTCATTGAATGATGAAGATCTAAGGAGGCTAGATCTTGATCCCAGAAATATCGAGTATCTACGCAAGGAGCTTCAGGAACTTGCGGGCGATAAGGCATGGCGATTGGAGGTGATTGACCTGGCCGACGGCGTTCGTCGCATTCGTGGCGTGCTCGATGTAAATGAAGCGGATGAAGAATATGACGGAGAGTATAATAGCGAAGAATACCCAGGGAGGAATGGAGATCAGGAACGCGAGGGGGCCGAATGATAAACGCGATGAAGATAACAAGGGGTGGACGTTCAAGGAAGAGTTATGACGATAGTTGACCCTTTGCTGTGATGCTCGTGTCGATTCTTTTTCAGATGCTCTGGATATTTTCTATCGAAAAATCAAGACTTAGTATACCACTCTTCAGCCTGTATAACAGCTTGAACCCTATGAGGCATAGTATCTTTGTTTATAAGTGCTCCCAGTCTTTCTAGCCCCTATAATCTCTGTCTGCTGAAGAGGTGAGAGCTCAAGGCCCCGTTTTCGTGGCGCAATCGCGGGCGGCACTTGTTGTTTTGGTGGTTGGAACGCGATTGCAAGGCGAAAAGGGTACGTATTAGTGACCCCCCACAATACCATTCTACCAAATGGGAAAGCTTTATTATTGCGTATCAAAGATTGCAGAGTCTGCTTTCGAATACTATTAGGAAGCGTGGTGAGCTACAGTGATAAGAGTTGGTAATTCCGAGTTTGGATATTACTCATTTACCGCAGTACTTCCGTCATTTTGGTCTGGCAGTATCTTGATCTACAAGAATTGCGGAGCTTGACCGTGGGGGCCTTCTCCCGGGGGGTTGCTTAGAGGGGTGGGGCGGAAATGACAGGCTAATTTGGAGCAGGAAGAGGGGCGGAGATGGCGCGCGCAGAGCCACTATGCAAGCCATGTGAATTCAGGGGTTTCCCTTTATTTACTTCGGTCCGGAGTATGGCCTTGTTATGAGATAAGTGTATGGATAGATACCGCTCATTGCTCCACAGCCCCAGCAATTGTCCAGTTGTGGAGTTGCTCGAGCAAAATCTCTCCTCCATCTTGGGCGGAAGTGGTCCTTAGTCCTCCAATTTTGCGCCAACAGGGTCAAAGTCTGAACAAGCGGAAGCTATGATCTACAAGTTGCGCTTTTGAACACTGGAGGATATGGCAGTGCATTATTTCAAATATCAATTTCTAATCACCTTCTGATAAAGACTTGGTTGAAATGGGGAATAGTCAATCTCACTTGCTGTAAAGTAGTGTCAAGGGTCATCAAACCCATCGGACCCTCCAGGGACTCCAGTGTCCACAAAGAGGCCATGAAGCATTTATTGCAACTATCATGCATAGAAATGCTACGCAGGTCTGAGAAAGCTGCACATATCATCTTTACAGGCTCCTGTATAACAGAGGGACCTGGACTGATAGGACCGTTGTGAAATGGAGATTTGGTGTGGATATTGCAAATATTCTAGCATTTGATTTTAATTAGCCTATTTTCTCTTTGGATTACGTGTCTTTGGAAATGTTTTGTCTATTAAAGGGGGCTTTAAATCGTTATTTCTATTTTGTTTTGTTAAATTCTGTTCTTATTATTCAATCCGTTTAGATAACCAACTGGCAGCGGGAGCTCCGAACTCTTTCCCCGCCTCCGTCCCTGCTTCTCCCTAGTAACAGACGCTAATTATTTGCCAAGAAAATGGCTCGACATACCGCTGTAGTCTGCAAGCGGTTTGCGAGTAGACAGGCTTCTGAGCAGGGCCCGAGGCAAAAAATTAAAAGGCTCCAGCCTCCAGCTGATCCACATCGCCACACTACCTACAAAGGCCCTGACGGCAACTTGGCCTCTGCAAGGTTCGATGTTGGAATCGAATCTGACAAATTCATTATTAATCCATTGGACAAACTACAATAATTATCGTGATTCTCCACCTGAGCATCTCCACCATGCGGCACAGTCAAGTCATTTTCGTTGCCTGGTCCCTAATTCCGCGCCGAAAGATAGTATTTGTTATGGCTTAGCATAATTCCCTACATTGTGTCAACCCGAGAGAGGAGACCTGCGGAATGCTTTTCCAATCTACCACCTGCCTTACACTTCTCGATGTGGATCAAACTGAGCTGGGAATCGGATCATGGTATCACCATTGGCCCAGCACAAACAATTGGGCTAGACAACTAGGATACTAACTAGAGTCTCTAGATATGTTTTGGCAGAAACGGCCCCCATTCATATCGAGATGCATCATGAGCAGAAATTGCGATCGCCCGTATCGAAGCTTTTCACAATGCAAGAAACGTATGACAACTTCAAGCAACCCATGCTAGTGACGTGAATGCTCATGCAAGGATATTGTCAGAATCTGAGAATCCTAGGACAAACAGGCAATATAAATACTGCCCTTGAATCTCCCTTTTGTTTGCATTATATTCTATTCTACATCAAAGTACGATAGCATTGGATATTTCAAGAAACTATTGCATCTCTGTAAGTCAATATCTTGTTTGCCGGTCTCATTTTTATTACTGTCATTATTATTATTTGTTTATTTTTTATTTTTTTTATTTTTATTTTTCTTTTAGAAAAACATGCTAATCTAATATACCAATTCCGCAGTCATCAATCAATCCAAAATGAAGTTTGGTCTCTTGTCCAGCCTTCTCATCGGCTTGCCGTTCGCCTCTCAGCTTGTCTCGGCCTGGAGTGACGGAACGGGCGGCATTGCCTCGGGCTACTTTTCGATCAAGGTCCCGCAAGTAGGCAAAGGTTCTTATGAGCCATACGAATATGTCCACGCTATGGTCTACACCGAAGGAAACAGTGATGGCTATCTGTTCAAATGTGTCTGTGCGGCAGACAACGAGAATTGGTGCTACTTTACTGCACCAGACCTGCCATATGGCGTGAGCCTTCACCCGGGAGATCGCTGCTTTTCAGATGACGACAACGGTGTGCAAATCAAGTATGGTGCACAGTATCTCGATGCTCCCAAGGATTCTCGCTGCAGCAAGATCGACTATGGTGGATTTACAAACACTGCAGCACGTTGCATCATTCCTGTAGGTGGATAGAGTATTGATGCAATGATCCAATAGCACCAGCCGACTTTGTGCGTTGAACCATGGGGAGCAGTGGGGAGGGGCAAAGCTTTTCTGCTTCTAGAGCAGGAGGTTCATTTTGGGGATTTCGGTCAATTATACAACCTTGGTCAAAACTGTATTTAGAACTCAAATGTGCCAAAGAAGACAACCATCATATACACGCTTTTCATATACTAGCTTGCAAGTGGAGCTGAATTATTGAATAGCTAGTATAATTTTGTTGACCAGCATGGTTCATGTGTTGGAATTGCAAGTGATAAGAGTTATACTTGATACACACGGAGAACGAAATAATGGGCAGACAGTCCCAAGGCCGTCTAGTCTATGGAACTGACTTGTTGACAAGCAAACCCTTGAATCATCTAGCACCGTCATCTTCAATGAATCTGTTTACTCTAAATAATCGATATACAGTCGGCACATTTCTTCAAAATTATTGTGATAAGTAGTACAGATGCTGCTAGGCAGAAGAGAAACTGCAATAGACGCAAAATTCTCAAATGATGTGTGTTTATTCCCTCTGGTTGTTACGTTAAGCTTTTAAGCAGGATAGAATTTCTGAACTGCACGAGGCGAACGAAGCAGATCCAACACCGAAGAGATCGGACTAGCCGTATGATCCTTTCTGGTCCGGGGAGGTTTACAGCACATGATCACAACCTAAATAAAGAGGACTTTTAAACTGCAAGTGCTTGAGTGAATCTATCATTATCACCAGCCTCCAGGAAAATCCCGAACTAAAGGTTTGCAAGGATCTGTGCATCCATTTCCTGACTTAAAATTACGACGTGGACTGTCTAAAGTGATACATATGTGTCGTGACCTCTGACATGACTTGCAAGAAGGAAAATTATAAATTCATGTACTATTCGAAAGCTTTCGTCATGATATCCGCCACTGGAAAGATGTGGGAATTCAATGCAGAGATATGTACAGTGAGACACAAATGCAACAAGGGAACAGCTAAAAGGAAGACGGCTGTGTACAGTACATATTACCCATGGACTAATTGATAAAGTTAAATGCTGAATGAGCTGTAGAGAAACGTCAAAAACTAGCAGTGGAAAACTTACCCAATCTGCAAATCTAGGCGCAACGTGGACTGAATCTCATGGCTTAGGCACGGAAAAGGATAGCAAAGCCGCTCCTCAGTCGGTACTTATTATGGCGAACCCGACTCTAGTTGATTTTGAGGAGTAAAAACCAAATGGATTTTGAGGTGCTGTAAATTGTTAGCAAGGTAAAGCATTACCTATCGCTACATTAAGAAATAGTTAAAAGAAATAATCTAACAAATCTTATATATATTACAAGAGAAATGTCTCGCTATTAGCAAGCATTCTACTTTGAATCATAAGACCTTTAGCTATCACTTATATATTTAAACATATTTTCCAACCGACCCGGCCAGGCAGATTTCCATTATAATACGAGAAATGTATTTTTACAAGATTTATACCTCAATAAAAATGTGTTGTTTTTAGTTAAAATTAGGTGTCTTGATTCCCTTAGGGTAGATCTATGTATAATAATCATTTTAAATATTTTTGGATTGTTTTGCATTTTATTTCTCGAATTATATACTTGATACTAAAAATAGTATATAGATTTTTTTCGAAATGGAAAATATTGAGCAAACTTCCTATAAACAATCTAGCTAGCAGACATAGTCTTCTAGTCCCCATGGTAGAAATATTCATTTAATTTTACAATAATTATTGAAATATAATTATATTTTTTGTATAGAATTCTGTCTGGCCACGTTGCTTGGGAAATACATTACTAAGGTATATATTAGCTAGTATATATCAATAGTAGTTACTATCTACTCAGGCATAGGAGCCTTATCACAAGAGTATATTGAGCGAATCTGTGAGGCAATCAGGGCCGGATTGCTAGATGAGTTGCTCAATTATTTAGGATTTACCTATGCTGGAGTATTGCCAGAATGTCATAAACACAAATGGTAGCTACTTCTTGAAGTGGTGAAATTTCACAGACGGTATGATTTAGCTTACTAATCCAAATTGTAAGTGTCCCTTTAACGAAAGATATCCCTGCGACCAGAAGTACCGGAGTAAGGTAGCTTCGGGTTTATCCGAGTTTGGATGAGTTTTCATCTTTCCCCAATCCCATTGCCTCGTGGATGGACCTCGTATCTGACGAATTGGCACCCCCACCTTCAGATTGCTGCGGATACGAGACGTGGTACACAAGAAGCTTACATGTGGTTGTCTGCTGATTGCAAGCGCACTGTGACCGATATCAATGCAGGCTATGTATTATCCTTTGGAAAGCCCAAGGCTGGACACTTCTGGCACGGCAGCGACGTGGGGATTTGGACGTAGCTTCCCTGGTATGAAAACTTGGCAAAAGAGTCGCATCTCCAAAGGCCAAGCAGCATTGACATACCGAAATAGCTTTGTACCGAGGGCGGGAATGCTTGAATGATCGACTTGGCAGAGAGGGTCCACAACCCGCGGTGGTGCCAGACCCGGAACGTCATATGGGATCATGAGGTTTTGTAGGCTTTGCCTAGTTGGGGTTTCGAGCAGCCTGTGATCCCTGTCATCCTTTCCCAATTAGCTCAGAGGAAGAGCATTACAGTACAGCGGTACAGCAAGCTAAACTCACCTTGGCCCTAGCGAAGAGCCGAGCCGTTCTGCATGGCTCAATTAACGATGGGACTAGCATGAACGCAGAGTGACGGTTGAGATGGGCGGGCCAGTCTCGTCGTGGTGGTGATTCTTCCAATTGGAAAAATGTGGTAGAAGTAGACCTGGCTGAGCACGATCCTTGTTGTATAAGTTATGCAGGCATTCGCGGCCACCCGCCGCTTACTCGTAGACTCAATTTCATCGTAGTCGCGAAGTCTTTTTTTATCCAGCTCGTCACTGATCTTCAAAATCATCATACTCTGACCCTTTCCAAGTTCAACGGGCAACAATTCCATACAATCGATCTCCTAGACAGGCCCAGTAGGAGAAATTCCTCTTAAGCAGGAGATTCGCAGTCGCTCCCATTCTTGGTCGGATACCTGCATACTCCCCTGCACGAGTGGCATCCCCACCAAATCTCTCTGCACAACTCTCAATTACCGACTCACATAAGAATTGTACACGGCGCCCATTATTGTGTTTGTGGCGTTCCCGTCTAGCGACAATCTGCATTTATCCGTATTCATCGCTCTGCTCGACGCTTCTGGTAAGCTGACACGGATTTCTTTATGCTCAGCAACAAAGAAGGCAAGGTAGGATTGAGGCTGACAAGACGGAAAGGTTGACCACCCATCGTTACTTGAACGACATTTTGTGTCGCCCGGAGAGAGAATACTTCGCCTCCCAGAAACAGCACTCCCGACAGCACCAGACTGTTCGGTCGTTTTTCCACTGCAACGGCATCAACATGCGCTTCATTCGCGATTTCTGCCTTCTGGCAGTTGCATCTTCATGTCTGAATGCCGTCGTACTAGCCGATTCCAAGGTGAATGACGGCGGTGAGGATAAGGATGATGTTCAGACCTTCCAGCAGCTTCTGGATAGCGTTCCTCAAGGGGATATTCACGCAGCTCTGCATGCGTATTCGCCGATAAAATATCAACATGGCGTTTTTCAAGAGGATCGTACTGCCATGGAAGCCGTACACAACGATAACCCAGCTGTGGCTACTAAGTTGTTGATGTCCATGGTTCGCCGACAAGCACCCACACGCAACACCACCGAGAGCTCCACCCAGACGACAAGTCATGAATCGTCGACCTCCACCGAACGCAGCACTACTCCTAGTTCCACTGAAGCATCCACGACGAAGACTGAGCAGTCGAGCACCTCAAGTACGCGAGAGAGCCCGACTTCTGAGAGCCCGACTTCTGAAAGCCAGGCTTCTACTTCCACCTCAGCATCTGCTAACTCTTCCCCAGCGTCGAGCACACCTGCATCGAGCGCTGCAGCGACGAGTAGCGTTGCCTCCTCCACGAGTGCTACTAGCTCTAGCTCCGGCGCCACATCTTCAACTTCCAGTTCGGCCTCCGGCAGCTCTACCTCCTCTTCCACAAGCGCAAGTAGTAGCAGTTCAAGCAGCAGTCCCAGCTCAAGTTCGTCGAGCTCCTCGTCCTCAAAAAGGGTATCTTCAAGGACTTCGACTTTGCTGCACACCACCACGCTTCCTAACGGAAGCAGAAGCACTGTCACCGCCGTAACTGTCGTTGGGGGCGAAGCAGCTGCCTCCTCTACCACCGGAGGTGCCGCTGCCACCACATCTAGCGCAACGACCTCAGCTCCTGGTCTCCAGACTAATGCTGCCGCGATCCGCGGTGCTGATATCCTTGCTATGATGGGTGGAGCCGCTGTCGTGGCGATGGCTTTATAAAATCCCCTATTTATTCCTTGCTTTGGGACAATGATCGCTTTGAGTGTCTTTATCCCATATCGCTCGTCCGCCGAGGATTTTTCCTTTGGGAACTTTCCATGATACAATGCACATTGGCTTGACATTTTCTTTTTTTTTTTGCAGATAAGGAGTTCTGCTTTGCTTGTGCTTCAACACAATTCACCCTTCTTACATGGCATTGGCCGCAAAGGCCCAGGAGTTTTACGCGCCGTTTTCTCTGGATTCATTCATCAACGCTCTTCTACGTGTACATGCATTCATTTTATCGGAAGCGAGATGACTCGGACATGGCATCCATATTTCATTAGCACATAATTTCTCTTTTCATGTAATTCCATTCTAATAGTCAGTATTCCAATTCAATAGCTTTCTTGAACAGTCATTATTCATAAACATATATCCACCGACTGAGCAGCTACTTTGACGCTCTTGACCGTAACCCTCGACTTCGTAAACTTCGACGTGGATGACCCAGATCTTCAATGTCTTCAACCTTGACCTCACGCTCCTCTTGGCCAATGTCCAATTCCACCTTCAAAAGCTTCTCTTCTCGCCCCTCTGAGCCTTTTCCTTCCGCCGCGCCCTTGCCACTTGCTATGACCTTTTCCCGTTCGATTTTGTTCTCGACTGTCTTACTCACCACTGCACTCGGGCACAACCCTTGCTCAGCAAGCGCACATTCGCCGCATTTCCTCCCAACAGGCAAACATATTGTCTGTCCGAATCCTACCAGCATGTGATTAATCTCATGCCATCGGTCTTTCGGCAACCAGCTTTCCAGCGCCATGCGCGTCTCTTCCGGATTGCGCGTCTTGTGCCATCCCCAGAGATTCGTGATCCGGTGGACATGCACGTCTACTCCAATACCAACAACTTTATCCCATGCAGCTGCCAGGCATAGATATGCCATTTTAGGTCCTACACCTGGTAGCGACATGAGTCCTTCCGGAGTGTCAGGTATGTCTCCGTTGTATGAATCGCGTAAGATTTCCGCAGTTCGCTTGATGTAGGTCGTTTTGTTATTGTGAAAGCCTACCTGGCGGATCAATGCGTTGAGCTCGGTTGGAGAAACGGCCAGGATATTGGATAATGTGAGCCCAGGCGGGGGCAGTTGTGTCTGCATCCCCCGGACCGCAGCTGCAGTTGCCGTATCCTTAGTTTGGGAGGAGAGCATTAGAGAGATAAGGGTCTGGAAGCGCTGGTCCTGATTTCATGCCACATGAGCTTTAAAAGCATAATTAATTTTCCGGGACGCTATGGGTTGGATACCTTTGGCGACGCTTCGCGCTCAGCTAGCCTTTCACAGCCCATCGTATCCACAGGTGCAATTATCTTTCGCCGCATTTCCCGAGTCAGGTCGTAAACCTTTGCCCAATTTGGCGGCGGATGAATTGTAACTTCGCCATCGCCGGCGACTTCTTTCTTCGCTGGACGTCGTCGTGCCTTCGGCGCTGGCTTTGCTGTTGACACATGCTCAGAGGGAGGTGCGGATTTGAAGGACGTAATTTCAGTGATGGTTTCGGTTTTTATGGGACGCTTTGCATTCTCATGAGCTACGCTTTGCCGCTTTCTCTTCTTAGGCACTGCCGTAGGTTCGCGTTGCTCGTTCTCTATATCGCTGCCTATAGGAGAGGCGGGCAACGAAAGCGACGAGCTGGAGTCGCTGTCTTGCCCTGTCTCAGCTTCCAAAGTGGAAATTCTCTCTTGCTCTACCGGCAGGCGAGGGTCTGAATTCAGTGTATAGCCGCGAATCGCACTGGCAAATCTATCTCTTGCCTCCGAAGGCGTGCTTGTTGCCGCTGGCTGCCGGGAGCTCGCGGTGAGAGCGGCGAGTTTGGATGTCTCGCGCGCCAGGCGCGAGGTTCGCATGCTTATTTGCAGAATTCGGAAAGTACAGTATTATAAGACTTTCTAAACGAGATTTAGTAAGAGAAGGTGCTCACGTTTCTTCCACTTGAACAGTATGTCCCCGTAATCGCAGAGTTTAGGAATGTTGATACTGAGTCCTGAGGAGCATTGAATCGACCAATCAGCTCTCAGCAATTTCACCAGCGGGACATGGACAGGCTCGGAACGGAGGATCTATTTTCCCCGACCTTTTGACGTATAGTCCAGGCTCCAAAGCTCCAGTGCACTCACTGAGAGTCCACGCAGTATTTACTGCTCACCCTCATCGCACATGGGGAATCAGGTAGTATTCCGATAATAAATATGGGCAAGGACGAATACGCCACAACTGGTGGGTCACTCAAGCTTAAAGGGGTGCAGGGTGGAAAAGTGGAAAAGAAAAAGAAGAAGAAGCCGAAGCCTCCGTCCGCCGAAGCTACCGACGCCTCGAAAGAGATCGAGCGCAAAGACTCTCCTGCAAGAGAGAAAGAGGAGAGAAGTGATACGGCGACTGCAGAACAATCGGGAAATGACAGTGAAAACAGAGATGGATTCGCTCACGAGAGCAAGACTGCAGCGGAGAAGAAATATCTGGAGATGAGGCGCAAGCGGGTATATTATCCCCTGGCATATTTTCTGTTGTTTGAATCCCTTTACTAACCCTTGCACAGTTAAATGAAAGGCTCCAGAGAGAAGGCGTCAAGACACACAAGGAGAGAGTGGAGGAGCTGAACAAGTATCTTTCCAACCTGAGCGAGCACCATGACATGTGAGTTCTAGATTTAATCATTTGTACTGGTCAGATTGCTAACATTAAAACCCTACAGGCCTCGTATTGGACCTGGATAACACTTTTTCTCTGGCACTGCTTCTGCCATTCACTACATCATATTGGCGTTTTGGTTCGTCCTGGGGGACTTGATGAGCGCGGGGTTTGCCATATCGTTTGAGGAACTTGTCTGTCGCGTTTTTATATAAGGTGTCTCTGCATCGCTTCGGCTCCAGTCCTTGTAGCAAATCAACAAAAATTAATGAAACTCATTTGAATAACAAATTTCTTTTCGTGCAGTAAACTCAATTGTATCATATAAGGCTGAGCTAACTTAGTATCTACCCACTGTTTATATAACTAAGGTATGTGCTATAAGCGAACGGTTGCAGTTGAGGATTAGCAGCTTTCAAGAACAAGATTCATCAGACAAGGGAAGGTCTAGAGTGTCAACTCATGACGAAATTTGTTTTTTCTTTAGGTCATCACTATTAGAGTCTCTTCAAACAATATGGCACCGACAGACATTTCATCCTTTGCTACAACACAGCTTGCACTTTTGGACGAAGAGTTGCAGGCGGAGCTTGCCGAAACGTCATTACTAGCATCTCAGTCAACACCTACTGCTCTGCAGCGTGCTGGCGTTGCGGTACTCAATCTTGCTGTAGATTCTCAGAGAACGGGCCTTGGTGGCAAGACGGTGATTGACCTTGGACTTGACCCGGCCGTTGGCGGAGGAGATCTCCCTGAACATGGCATCCGCACGGGAGATATTGTTAGCGTCCAGGAGCAACCTTCTGGTTCCGCAAAGAAAAAAGAGAAAACTGATCTGAAGAAGAATGGAGTTGACGGTGTGGTGGTAAAAGTCACGGCCTCAAGCATTGCTGTCGCTTTAGATAATGAAGATGCCGATGCTCCGGCCGGCAAGCTTTGGGTGTAAGTAAATACATTTGCTGCCACATTTATGGGCGAGTGCTGAGCAGATTTTATAGTATCAAGCTTGCCAATGATATTACGTACAAACGGTAGGTATAGTCCGAAGCGTATTGCAAGTGCTGTCTTCTGACGAAGTTATGCCTGGCCGCAGGATGAATCAGACCATGACTCGTCTTGAGAGGTTTTCTGAGCCAGAATATACTAATCTCATTCGAGTGCTCTTTGGTCAATCCTCACCTACTCCGGTGTCTGCAGAGGATATAGCTGCATTGACTGGAGGAGAATCCATTCAATTCATCGATCCGAGTTTGAACGACTCCCAAAAAGAAGCCATTAGATTTGCCATAGCATCTCGAGAGATTGCGCTTATACACGGCCCGCCTGGAGTAAGTTTAGTCTTTCTCTCGCAGTAATAAATGCCCTTCTACTAATGATTCTGTATAGACTGGGAAAACTCATACGCTTATTGAGCTTATTTTACAGCTTTTAAAGCAAAAGCTACGGCTACTTGTCTGTGGACCCTCAAACATATCCGTGGATAACATTGTAGAACGACTCTCTCCTCACAAAGTGCCAATGGTCAGACTCGGCCACCCCGCACGACTCCTTCCATCTGTGCTGGATCATTCTCTGGATGTTCTTACCCAAACTTCAGACGCTGCAGAAATTGTCCGTGACATCAGGCAAGAAATGGACTCTAAGCAGGCAAGCATACGGAAGACCAGGAATGGCCGAGAAAGGAAGGCGATCTATGGCGACCTTAGGGAACTTCGAAAGGAATTTAGAGAGCGAGAACGCAGATGCGTAGGCAACCTTGTTAGCGAAAGCAAAGTTGTACTGGCGACGCTTCATGGTGCTGGCGGCTTTCAGCTGAGAAACGAAGAATTCGACATTGTCATTATTGATGAAGCTAGTCAAGCATTGGAGGCTCAATGTTGGGTTCCGTTGCTGACGGCAAAGAAAGCTATTCTAGCAGGCGATCATTTACAATTGCCACCTACGATCAAATCACTGAACAGCAAGACAAAAAAAACAAAGCTTGACGATACTGACTTAGTTGGAAAGGCTACACTGGAAACAACACTTTTCGACCGTCTTTTAATGCTATATGGCTCCTCGATCAAAAAGATGCTGACAACGCAATACCGAATGCATGAGAAAATAATGCAATTCCCTTCTGACAGCTTATATGAATCTCGATTGGTGGCTGCTGAGTCGGTAAAATCTCGTTTGCTCAAAGATCTCCCTTATGGTGTCGATGAAACAGAAGATACATCCTTTCCTGTTGTTTTCTGGGACACTCAAGGGGGAGACTTCCAAGAAAAGACGGAAGATGAAGAAATAGGAAAGAAGGCGGGCAAAGGCATGAATATTGGCGAAAGCAAGAGCAATGAATCCGAGGCCATCTTGGTCAAATTCCATGTGAAAGCTCTGGCTGATGCTGGTCTAAAGCCTGAAGATATTGCTGTAGTTACGCCATATAACGCACAGGTCAGTTGCCGCATACCTGATCTAAGTCGTGGTTCTCTATTGACAGAAATAGCTTGCACTGCTATCACAAAGTCTTAAGGAGTCATTTCCAGGGATAGAGTTGGGTAGTGTCGACGGCTTCCAAGGGCGAGAGAAGGAAGCGATAGTGGTAAGCCTTGTACGGAGTAATGATAAACATGAGGTCGGATTTCTCGGGGAGAAGCGTCGGTTGAATGGTGAGCATAGCCAGGGAGAACAAAGCATACAGACTATTGACAATTCTGGCAGTTGCCATGACGAGACCCCGAAGACATCTTTGCGTTATTGGCGATTCTGAGACGGTCAGCCAGTAAGTGCACTACGTTGCGTGATACGCAAACAGAACTCGCTAATCATATCCGGGTATAGTGGCAGTAAATTCTTGAAGGACTGGATGGAGTTCCTTGAAGAAAACGCCGATCTTCGATATCCAAACTTGGCAGATTTACAGGAGATATAGTTCTCTACCAGGTAACGATCGCGAATCTCAATCTTCGCAACCTCGACCTTTTTGGGAAATCTAAAGACAGTGGCAATTATGGCTTTCTGCGGGCTCACTGTCAACACATTAATGCATGAATTGTGGCAAGGGCCAAATTCGACATGAAACTCCAATCTGTGATCGTGGGTCGAGAGTATACACGGTACATCCAGGCCTTGCTAGTGTGATCGCTAAGGAGTCTACTGAACCCATTCTGATACGATAATTGGATCCTATTTACAGTTAAAAGTTAGTTATCGATCAGTGGCCCTTTACCTGGTCGGCTATTCTGCCCTCGCCAAAGATCATCGGTTTCCACAATTATCAAGGATCGTGCATTAGCTTCGCTACTTGGACCATTTGGATACCGCTCATTTCACCTGCTTCTTGTGAGAGATCGTGACGATCAGAAGGCGGTGCCCTCCAATGCGAACCGGACGCGGTAGTAACTTTTCCATTGTCTATCCTTACCGCATGCCAAGCTTCTTCTGATGCAATTACGTTCAGCTTGAGCGCGCCGCGGGTCAAAGTGTGGCTCAGACGTTCGCC
The DNA here is from genome assembly GCF_001619985.1 of Xylona heveae TC161. Taxonomy (NCBI): domain Eukaryota; kingdom Fungi; phylum Ascomycota; class Xylonomycetes; order Xylonales; family Xylonaceae; genus Xylona; species Xylona heveae. The sequence continues at coordinate 1,333,236 of NW_017264196.1, read as the reverse complement.
ACCGCTGACTTAATGCACACAATGTCCACCTTCGGCGTCGCCGCTCAACACAGAACATGGAACTTCCGGCCTTGAATTCGGTACATTTACCTTTTTGAGAGACAGGTTCATCGGCATGGGCCGAAAATGTCCCCAATTCAACAGTTACCGCGTGGCTCTTGCGGAATTTTTTTTGGCGCCATCTTCCAGTCATTCTCCCTGAGGGTTCGCGGCTTTTTCGAGACTGGGGATGGCCAGGGCCTTCAAACGGCCCTAATGGTCTCTATTTTGAGCACTCCCTGAGTAATTGATAGAAGCTTTAAATTAATTATGGAGACACCTGCTGTGCCAATGGAATGTATTGGATGAAACGAGCATATCCGTCTTTCGATTTATCTTGCTCTCATGCCCAGCCATTTTCTTGATTTTCTGCAATTGATGGCAAATGCTTGCTCAGACTCTATTTCCAGATTCAGCTCCCCGAAGATACCCTCATGATTGCTAGGTTTTGAGCGTGCTGATCGACTCTGGCCTTGCATCACTTCTTTCATCTCTTCATACTCACCTCAACTCTCTTTCATGACATTGTCATACTTGCCCGGCGGATCCAGAAATTGTCTGGATATCCAACTTTCCTCTCGGCCTTAGCTTTCCTCCTGGTCGAAAACTCTTTGTACCCCATCGTCAGCCATTATCTCAGCTTCACACCAATGGCGTCCAGGCAACATCGCTCAATGCCGCGACTTAATCGAAAGCGTTCCTTGTCAGCGATGCGCCAATTCAGCGATGCTTGTGACGCATCTATGCAGGAAGCTCGCCCATTGAGCGCAGCTCCCAATTGCAATACTATCATTCATTCCGGACCGGCTCCATCCCCCATTGGGCAAATTTCGAAGCAGGACTCGATCAAGGATATGGTTCGGTCATTCTTCAGACGCCGGCCAACTAATGAAAGCCGCGAGAGTGACTATAAATATCGGTCAAATCCCAACACACGGTGGGACTCGGGGGATGATTCCCGTATTATCTATACGAATTCCCCCGGAGTCATCGAGAGCCATGACTCTCGACCTATTCGGACATCATCATCAACCGGCGAATTGGGTCCAATCCACCATCACATTAGGCATTCTAGGATATCTCACCACCCTACATCTAGAATGAGAAGTACTGGCAATGTTTTCCGGCTAGATGTGTCGCCTGACTCTCTTTTGCCTCAGCCTGACGGTGCGAGCGTCTCAGAATCCTATACAGATGTTCATGGTCCATCGACAAGTACCGGCCTTACACCGCGTCCGAGCAGTGCGCAACAGAGTAAGGTCATTTACCCTCTCATAGTAGGCTCGACACAGGGAGAAACTATCGATGGATCGTCGTTTTATTACAGAAATCCGCAAGAGGTGGTGCGAGAAGCATCTACTGACCGACCATTTGACAATTCCAGTGGTGTTGGCGAACCAGGGAAAATGACATCGCAAGTAAATGATCCTCGGTCACAGTCTGCCTCGTTTGTAGGCATTGATTCGGCTCCTGTTGGCTCTGAGGCTGAACCAAATCAGTTCGAATACAGACAAGATTCAACAGACAATCATAAGGACATAGACTATGTCGTTCTAGAAGGACGATTCAAAGACCTGGAAAAAAGAATGAGAACATTAGAGAGGACCGTTCTTCGGATTTACCGGCAGGTCCGCGGGCCATATATGGCTGGCGCAAAATCTGTGGACGCAGTGTCTCAAACCTTTGGTGACCCTCTCACGAACTTGACCAATTCAACATCGGAACACTCAATCTCTCCAGAAACTGTGGGCCTGGTAGACCTTCCGCTTTCAGGAGTTTCTCACTACCGAATGGGCACTTTCGGTGGGTCTTCCCCATCTTTGTCTTCGAAGTCAGGATCTAGCCCGGCGGCAATCCTTTCTGTTCCGGGTTCAAGATTCCCTGATATTTCCTCGGCGCAACTGGGCAGAAAGCCCTTAATCCCAGGGTCAGACACACCACTTGTATATGGTCAAACTCCGAATCAACATCAGCTCCATGACGGCTGTCAACAATATGAGGCATTGGCTGCTCTAGTAGAGAAGGAAAGGGTTGCCAGAAAGGGTATGAAAGTCCATATCATGTCGCTTCAACGAGAAGTACAGGAACTCAAGTCTAAGCGTCACGATGATATTCCCGTCTTCAAAGGGAGCAACAGGTCTCGTTCAGGCTCACCGGCACTGCAACAGAGCAAATTCAGTGTCTCTGAAGACGACTTTCAGATGCGCGATGATAATGGCTTTTATGATGCTCACGATCACAGTGTATATTCTAATGATGATTTATGCAGCAACGAACAGTTTCAGACCCCTTTAGAAGTGAATTACCCCGCAAACTTTCTTGATGTCCAAACTATAGCTGCGATGGATGACGGTCAAACATCAAAGAGTTCAACCTTGCCCTTAACCTCAAGTCGACTTGCTCATCCTGAGGGATTTATATAATTCATATCTTTTCATCGGCCACACACGGTGTGAACATATCGGCAAGGCTCGACATTATGGTTTTCCTTGGGCAATAGAGTACAATCCATTCCCCCGATCACGATAGATGTACACATTTTCATCGGTGCCTTCTCACTTCAGATAGATTTTTCAATTCAATCAGTAAAATTAAATTCGTACAAGTTTGAAAGGGCACCTATTCGCCATGAGAAGGACGCTGTATGTTTGAGGAGCTGAGACAAACATGCCATGACAGACCATTCCAGCGTAAGGGCAAGGTTGGCAAAAATGACCATTGCGTAGATCGCGTCGAGAGTGGCGAAGATTAATGGTATACTTTGTCTTATGTATCATCATTTTCTCTTTGACAATTATTCGAACTCTTCAGCAACGGCATATAAGCGTTACAAAACGTGAGGATATTGTGTTATCAGACACTCCGAGCGCTGCCCGTAACTGCGCCTAACTGTAAGTATAACTACCGAGTTCCGAGGCCACCTCTTTCAAATCGGCAAAATTGATGCTCCGACACCGCCTTCCGGCAACGATGACGCTATCTATTCACCTGCCATCCCACCAATTTCCCACCAGGGTCTAATTAGGGATCGAGTCGTCGCAAGCAAGGAAGTTTTCTATTGCTTTAATCCCCACCCAATATATTTACTCGACAGCAGATAGATGCAAGCATCACGATCTTTGTTCCAAGCAGCAATTCGCACACCAATCTCTCGGTCCACCGGAGCGCCTGGCATTAAGAAGTCTTACCCATTCTTGAACGTTTGGTCATATTCTCCCTCGCCCACTAGAACCGGTATTACTTCCGCTCATACTCGCACCATGGCATCAGCTACGAGTTTCTATGATTTCAAACCTTTAGATAGTAAGTTCCCTACGCGCATATCTGATGCAGTGTCATCTCCGTGCACGACTTGTGCCAATCTAGCTGGTCTTTAATGTGCAACCGTCGACATACAAAGATATGCGAGAATTATATCCCTAGAAGTAAATCATCCTTTTGAACATCTGCTAATGACCCATTGCAGAAAAGGGCCAGCCTTTTCCTCTTTCAAAGCTCGAGGGCAAAGTAGTGCTTGTCGTCAACACTGCTTCGAAATGCGGCTTCACGCCACAATTCGCCGGCCTTGAGAAGCTCTACCAGACAATCAAGGCCCGTCACCCGGACTCGTTCGAGATCCTCGGTTTCCCCTGCAATCAATTCATGAACCAGGATCCAGGCAATAACGATGACATTCAGAGCTTTTGCCAGGTTAACTATGGCGTGAGCTTCCCCGTACTGGCCAAGACAGATGTCAACGGTGACAAGTCCGAGCCCGTTTGGGAATGGCTGAAGGCGAAGCAGCCTGGTGTCATGGGCTTGAAGCGCGTCAAGTGGAACTTTGAGAAGTTTCTCATTGGAGCCGACGGCGTTGTCAAGGGTCGTTGGGCTAGCACCACCAAGCCTGAATCTCTGGAAAGCGTCATCGAGTCAGAGTTTGCCGTGGAAATCTTCAATGAAGGCAAATCCGGTGATAAAACTAGGCACCAGCTTGCAACGACGGCCGCTGAGGAAGCTGAGACTAAGGCGTGAAGGCTCCGAGGACTGACCACTAGCGAATTGATTTAATTTTAGATTGATATCTTTTCCTTGTCAGCTGTAATATTTGATAAGCTGGGAATTCATGTCGCGTTGTCTTGTTTGTTTCTTTATTGTTCTGCGTGGCAATGTATGGTCTTAGTAGCTGTATCTACTGCCCTGTATTGTAATACTAGCCTGTGTCGATAGTAACAAGCTCATGCCCCTTGACTACTTACAGCAGTGCTGGTTCATCCTACTATCTAGAATACTCGCCTCCAATGAGGCTCCATCCTCCGTAAACCGTAAAAGTACTCGAAACACTTCTCCTATGACCCAACTTCTCGCTGCCCTTTGCTTTGAGGTAGCGCTCACGACGTATGATGCACAAGCCAATGTCATCACCTTTTTAAGTACACAAGAAATCGACGACTGGTTTCATTATTTAAGCTCCTATGCATAACTAACTCCAACTTCACTATCCAAGAAGGCAGGTATAAAAATAGCATTGGTATATATTTTGTATTTTCGATTATAAATCCAACAACAAGCATTCTTAGCACAGTTGGTCAAGACGATTCGCCTACGAATCGTACCATCTTCCTTGGTCTAGTGGCTATGATTTCCGCTTGTCAATTCCGCTTAATACGGAATCGCAAGCGCGGGAGACCGGGGTTCGATTCCCCGAGGGAGAGATTCTTTTTTTCGAGTTTATTCCGATCAATCACAGGTCGAAGTTTTTTTTTTTTTTTTTGCACGGAGAAGAGAAGCTCCGTGATCAGTACGTGCTGCAGAAAAATTTTTACCTCCTTTACTCGAGCGCTGTTTGAGGGGCTCATAAAGTCGGATGAAGGAGCTCGCTCGATGGCTCTCAGAGGGTTTGCGACAACATCCGTCATATTGAAAAATACTAGAGCTTATAACTCGCCTGTTTCACGTCTAATTAAGATGATTTGCGATTGAAAATGTAGCTGAGCGATAGAAGAATCTTGTGAGCGATTTGCACTGCCAGAATTATCGCTCGTCGTGGAGGAATTAATTTACTTCCTTCATCGCGCGAGTCGCCAACACTGCCAGTTTCGCAATGGACTCCAGAGATTGCGACCGTGATAGACGTCCGACGATAATTCAAAGGCACATCCCGATCCGGAAAGGCGAGTTTCGATTGCGATTATCATCCGTCCAATGAAAACGATGAGGGGAATGTGGGGAGTGGGGAGGAAGAAGGAGAGTGAATGCGGTGTAATGAATGAGAAGAGTGCGAACGAACGTACTCTGTATCCTGGCATCGAGCTTTAAACAAGGTAGACATAAGGTAGACATGTGGAGTAGATACAGCCTACCTAGACGTATAGAGCCAATTGAACTGAAAAGCGCAGGAAATTGTCCGCATGCTTTTGCGAGATATCAAGCATTTGATTATGGATGGGGGGTAGGAATCTATCGTCGGGGGTGGGGGGAAGTTTGTGGGATACGAAAAAAAGAGAGGAAAATGGATGGAGAGGAACTGCAACGATTAACGTAGATATATCTTGCATTTCTCACCGCCGTGCCGAGCAAAGAGTTGATGTTGATCCAAAGCAGAGTAAAGAGTACTATAACGTTGAATTGCGAAAGGTGAGAGAGGATAGGGCGTTCAAAAAGGTAGATATGTAGAGTTTTGAATAAAATTATGAATAGTGTACAGATTGAAGAAGAGCGGCAACACGGTCATGGCAGGCGGACCGATGGTGAAAAGTGCAGTCCCAAGGGGAGAACCAAGACTGGATGAAACGAGATGGAGAGAAGTAAAGTAGAATAAGACAGTAGAATGTCCAAACAAAGTGGTATTTCAACGACTAAGAGACATCGACTCCAGTTCCTCGAGAAGAAAAGAGGGAAAAAGAGATGTCGAGGATCGAACATATACCTCTCCCTCTCCCAATTAGATAAGGTAATGGCTCCAAAAAAAAAGTCAAAATGATATAGATATAAACAAAAAATGAGTAGGTGAAAAAGAATCAAACAAGAAAGTTTGGACAGGATCCAGCACATGGGATATAAAGCAGACTCAGCTCTCAAAAGCATGCGGGGCGACGGCAAGAATTACGACCAAGCTTGCGACAATGAGGGCGCCAGCGATAAAGGCAACGAGGGCAATGCTGACGCGACTAGCTGGAAACTTGCCGCGAATGATCCAATGCTGGCTCTCAAAGTAGCGATGAAAGCCAACAAAGAGAATGACAATTGAAATTGCAAGAAACGTTGCACCAAGTGGCTTGCCGACTTGGCGGAGAGATGAGGCGCCCTCGGCACCGCCGTTCTTGCTTATAGTCGTATTGAGCCGAAAGAGCTGGGTCACGGCAATGCCAATACTAGCAAAGGAGAGCGATGTCCGAAGCCATGCGAGAAAAGTCCGTTCTGAAAGAAGAAATATGTTAGCCAGGCCGATTCATTTCACTGTGGTCGTTGTGCTGAAGCTTCCATGTAACGTAGTCAATGGCAACTTCAAGCATTGCCGTTCTGACGAATGAACTTTACGTACCAAGCGCCAAGTGGTCTCTGGCAACGCTTCCCTTGTTATCCAACTCTATGGCGCCAAACTTGTCCAGAAAATGTCTCCACCATGAAAGTTCCGACGTCTCTTCATCAGGAACATCATCACCAGCATTTTGTCCTCGACGCTCATCGGCATTTGTTTGTGTCAAATCGCTGGGAGTGGCCGTCGAAGGTGACGGTTTCTTTCCCTTGCCCGCCGCAGTGTTCCTCAAGCCTTTGTCAAAGCTTTGGTAGTCCTTGTTGCGCGAATTTCCCCGTTCCGCGCCGATTATAGCCGTCATCTCATCGTCATCATTATACTCAATGTTTCGACGGTCAAGTGTGCGTGAGGAGGAGGTAGTGGTTAGAGGTGTTGCTGTGCCACTGGAGATAGCGTGTTGGTTTTCGTCGCCTGGACTAATCACTGAAGATGGAGATCGAGTGCCTTTCGGGTCGCTCTTTTTATCACGGTTCCTGCTTTCACTGTCGCTGCGAGCGCGGACCGGCGATGTTGATGCGGTTGTGGTGGAGAGGTCAGAGAATCGGACGCTAGGCCGCCGGTCCACCTCAAGAGATGGCGGTAGTTGTTGGGCTTCAGCGGAACGAGCCGCCGCAGACGAAGCTGCAAACTGCTCGACTGCCAGTTCACCAGATGATCCTGTGCCCACATCCATTGGACTATTTTCCTCTTCGAGACTCAAGGTAATGAAGCCAAGAGATCAAATTCCAATAGAGCACCATAGAATCGTCGAAAATTTGAATGGTTTCGCGGAGCGTTCGCCTGGAGCTTTCCCATCCAATCTTTCCCAACTAACCTCCAGGCTTGTGAGCAGACAGAGACCAGAAAAGGGTTGTTAATGGGCGGATGTTTGGAGCGCCTAAGTCAAAGCTCTCTTAGATATAGTTTTCTCCTGAAGAAGAATTGGTGAAGAAAAACGATGCTGATATGTGTTTGCTGAATACTAGATGGTGAGTTCAGCAGTGTCTGATATCGACACGGCTTCTCATGGCATCATCGAACTTTGTAGAGCATTAATTAATGCTAAGAAGTGATGCAGATCTAGGATCAAGAGAAAAAGGGCAGCTAATAGAGCCAGCAAAGGAAAAAGAAACGGATTAAAAAGAGGTTACACTTTTCCCATGTGCACCCCATTATTATCATTATGCCAGCGCCTTTGGGAGCTGCATCGATAGTAATTACGAGATAAATGCCTAACTGAGTAAAGTCCAAGGATGCTTGTGTAGTGACCAATTTTTGGCGTGGTTGACGTGCTTGTGTTTCTAAAAGCGACAGGAAGGGTACATTCCGTACAGCTACGACAGGAGTGTGGGGTCAGTTGCTTCCTTATCCCCCACCTGACGGGAAATGTTTCAAGGTATTATCGGAGAAACTGGTCAGTGTCACGAAGCGCAAACGGCTGGCGCTTGGATCAAACCATGTCCTCAATTTCAAGAAATGGTCTGGTGATATATACTCTGGTAGTGTGTAAATGCGCCTTCAAATTTACTTTTCGGAACGGCAGCAAAATGAACAAACCCTAACCAGGTACTGCAAAGGAGAAGGACACGGTAATATGCCGCTCGGGATGTGGAGCGCACAAGTGTCTTCTCCTCTTGAGCTTATCATCAAACGAATGAGAGGAATGCTGAGAACGTAGTTCGCTAACCAGACGTAGAAGTCCCGGCGAGCTGGATTACATTGAACCGACGCAAGCGTAAATGGGAAAAAATCGAGCTCGGGATGCACCTCAGAGAACGTGCAGCACTTTCACTTTACAGCAATCAACTCTCCTTCGACACATCAAAATAACAACACATCCGATAAAGGAAGAAAAGGTGTCAAAATTCAAAAAGACAGTTAAAATTTACTAGAGAATATCAATCAACTATATGTATGCATATACCCTCGCAGAAGGGAAATGGCTGTCGACGAGATCGGATAAACCACGCCGTGGGAATGATCTGTGCGACGAGCAGAGTTGGAGAGCCAAACGCGCGCCGCGCGTAATAAGACGGATTCGAAACTTTGAGCGCTCAGCGATAAATTGTACAAGAATATGTTCGGCAGCTTCACAATCTCTATCCACGCACATCATCCCCAAACACCAAATGGCGGAAAATATGTTTCAACCATGAAGAAACGAAATGCATTAATATGCAAGGCGGAGAGAGGAAAAAAAAAGTGTTGACCGCCATAGATCAAGACGGGGTATAGATAAGGTGCATCTATGAAAAGACATAGTAGGCATTGCCCGACATGACTTGGACCTACAAAAAGGTTTAGTTTCTCATTCATTGAAAGCAGGATCATAAAGGACATTATTAGACTTACGGTGCATCCAGAGTCGTTCGAGCCAGTGGCGCTGTAGAACTGGCCGTTGGAGTACTTGCACGAGCCACCGAGGTTGTCTCCCTGGATCTCGATGTCGAAGTCGAGCTTCGCGTTGGTGGTGGGGGAGTTTTGCATAATGGAGATCCAGGTCGCGCCATCCTTCTGGCCAACGCCAAGGTTCTAGCAAAGAAAAGTCAGTTTCGGTACTTGATGTTTAGACATGTGAGGGAAAGGGAGAACTAACGATAGGAGCCCAGTTGCCATAGTCCTCGTCAGAGCTGCCCCAGGTGCAGGCCTTGTCCTCCGAAACACCCTTGGGGTTGACATAGTACTGAGCAGAGGTAGCAGCTCCGTTCCACTTGAAGTAGGTGTTGCCGTTGGGGCAGGTAAGCTCGTATTCCTGGCCAGCCAGAGTGTTCATGGGGACGGTCTCTCCCTCAGTACCAGGATAGTCGGTACGGCAAACAGCGACGTTGGTGTTGAGCTTGTTCTGGACCTTGACGTTTCCAGTACCAGGAATGCAAATCTGCTTGGACAAGTCGGAGTTGGTGAGTCTCAGCTTGCCGTTAGAGCAGAGGAGACCGCCAACGGACTGGCCGGTAGAACCCTGAGAAGTCGGCCACTGCGACTTCTGGTAGCCAGCAGGGCAGGCATAAGAGCAATAGGAGCCTTCGGTGCAGCCAGAGCCCGAGACGGCAGTATCAATGTTGGTAACAGCGGACTTGTCGGCATTGTAGGTAGGTTCCTGCACACCGGTCCAGCCGCCGAGACCCATCCACCAGACGTTGACCGCACCATAGTCCGAAGGGAAGTGAGAGCAGTCAAGCTCGCCGTCGGGGAAATCCTGGTCAACACCGGAGCTAGAAGACGAGGAAGACGTGGCGGCAGCCGCGGCAGAAGAAGTGGAGGAAGCAGCCGAAGAGCTGGGCGCAGCACTACTGGAGGTCGCGGAGGCCGAGGAGCTGGGAGCCTGGCTGCTAGAAGGAGCAGCAGACGAGCTAGATGCGACGAAGAATTGGGCGGCAGCAACGCTGGAACTTGAGCTTGCGGAGCTGGAGCTGGAGCTGGAGCTAGAGCTAGGGGCCACGCTGCTTGAAGAGGACGGGGTCGGAGTGGGCGAGGCGGTGGTAGAGGGAGCATCGGCATTCACCTCAATGTACTTTCCATCCTTCAAATCCTGGGGAGAAATGGTCTGGCCCGCCTGGTCGACATAGATGACGGTGGTGGCACCAATGTCGCGCTTCTCGGCATGGTGGTGCTGGTGGTGTCTGTGGGGCTGAGCGGCCACCAACGAGCCGGCCGCGGCCAAAGTCCAAGCAATGGTGGAAAACTTCATTGCGCCGAAATCAATTCAAAGCGTCGGAAATTGTCAAGTAATGATTGGCGTGGAGTCTCTCGAAGATCTCCTAAACGAATATCGCACAAGGAGTGTTGATTGTTGTGCTGTGATAGCTTGTCGGTGCCAAAAGGTCCTGGACCTGACTGAGGGAATTGTATGTTAGCCGCTGTCACCACCGGGGTTCAATGCCAGCTCAGCTGGAGCGATGCTATTCGAAGCACTTCAACGAAACGTCGAGGACGAATGTAAAAACGGGTGACAACAAAACAAACACAGGGGTGATGTTGAGCGCGCGTGAAAACAAAAACCCCTTGGCGGTTAAGAACGCGACGAGCGCGACGTACAAATTCGGGACGCTCCAAAAATTGACTAGAATCTGGCCAAAAAGGAAAAGTTGATGCGCAGTGGATATGGGAAGGAAACGCGGAGTCGAAAGGCTAGCTGCGCTGAAACAGGAAATTGATGTTCGTAAAAAGGATCCAAAAGAATGTGATAGGAAGGTAAACTTCCAGGTCGGATGAGTGCGAACGAAAGGTTGAAAGAGGGGATGCAGCAGCGGCAGCAGCGACGACGTGTATTGGTAGTGGTGATGATGAGAAAAAAGAAGAAAGGGAAGAAAGGGAACGAGAGGGAACGAGACAAGAGGAAAGGGGCGGACGACGACAGGTGATTAGGACTAGCCAGGGGGGGGGGAGAGGAAGAGAAGAGAGCGGATGTGTGGTGGGTGAGCGAGTAACAATAGTAGGCGTGGCAATCGGGGGAAGTACGTGTTTGGTACCTGAGCTAGCGACCAGGGACAAGGGAGAAGATGGGTGGCCACAAGACAAGGAAACAAGAGGAACAGGCAAGTCCACTTGATAGTTCAGGTACCCGACACGGCAGGGAAATTGGGGTCATGAGCCGCTGGCGTGTGCGAGTGCCTGGACTTGTGTTGTCTCTGGTGGGGACTTGCAGGGGTCTCTGGCGAGTCAGAAGCTCAAGCGAGACTGACTGCGCAATCGATCCTCTTTGAGCCGTTCCCCGGGCCACTGTGCTCTCAAAGAGCAAGAGAGAGTAGGAAAGAAAAAAAGAAAAAAAGAAAAAAGGAGACCGAGAGTCGTCTGAGAAAGTCCGTCAACCGGCTCTCAGCCAGAGTCCCTGTTTTTGTTTATTTCTCTCTCTCGCGCTTTCTCTCGCGCTTTCTCTCTCGGCCGTCTTCTCCCTGCCATCGCCTTGTCGCTCAAGGGATGCCTGCACTCCCACCAAGCCCCCAAATTGAAACAAAGGGCATAGCCAATCATGTTGGCCGATTTGGGGTGAAAAATGGGAAATGAGAATGAAAGGTTGTCCACGTCGTCCTTGGTTGTGATTGGAAGAAGAATGACGCCTGTGGCACCATCCGTGCTCAGGTCTCTCTCACGTACCTAATTCTTTGGTTGTCGTAGATCGTTAAAGGCTATTCTGTCGCAGACAGATCAATCACGACAGAACTTGCTGTCGTTGTGGGATGCGTAGAGACGAAAGGAGCGTAAGGGACCTCGTGAGTGCAAGATGTTGCAGAGGTGAAGTCGTAAATGACAGTTAAGGTCGTGAGGTCGTAAACAACCGATCGCTAGCGAACAGTCGTTCAAAAGGAATGTATGGCGCCTGGTGCCTCTGTCGTGATGCTGAAAGGGAGCAGAAAAGAAGAAGTTTACGGATGGGGGGATGCGGGGGTTTTCTACTCTGGGGAGCATAAGCGTTGGAAGACGATTATTCACTGCAGGCACGATCATCACCTCGTGGATGAACCACTTATTGCTCCACACGCACACACATCCGCATCCACACTTTCAATTTTTTTGATCTTATCCAAGTTACTCCGTACATGGCAGGGTTTTTGCAACCTTCTTCTCATTACTACGTAGAGGTGGGCTTCTAGGCGTGGGAAGGCTTCGGACAGAAAAAAAATTTGCAAGGAAGAGAGGCGGGAGAGGTTACGAGTGTTGATCTGTGGGCGCCGACGCTGGGCCGATTGAAAGGTGACGAGAATCAATCATCGTCAGCCATGTGCCTTGGTTGCCGCGTCGGCGCACCGGGCTCGGACATTCCTACGGTTGACTAGGCGGCTCTTCTTCTGCCCGCTAACTGAACTTGGCACCCTATCCAACGAATCATGGCCCATTCCAAGCAACGCGGTGCCTGACTACCGTTTTGGCGCGAGCCACGAAAGGAATATTGTTGCCCTGCCGTTTTCTACTCGTAGCCAGAGGTGGAGGGATCTGCAGCCATGCATCGGACTAGATTGCGCAAACCTCACGGTTTTTGGCCATTCGATGACCGAGGGAAGTCCCACTCTGCAACGTCGCGGAAGCCAACGCATCATACAAACGAAAGAGCAAGCATTGTATTATTGAGCGATTCAAATGTTTGTTGCAACCTGCTGTGAGAAAATGAGTGCATACTTTGTTTCGGAGGTGCGCACAGGAGTACGCTGTACAATATGACGAGACACAGCAAAGCGCTGGTACATTTCTTTTTTCCCCATAGTCCGCTTTTGCATCGATTAATCTGGAAAGTATACCGCATTGACGGTCCATCGGTGTATGTGACTTTCCTTCTGATGATATCAATTTCTCACTGGTCTGGACGAACGTCGAATGTTCTGGACAACTTGAATAGATTTCAAAATCTTTTTGACATGGAAATTTTTCTTCGCCCTAATGCAAAGTATGCCAACTCTATCAGCGATAATTTCGCAGTGCAGTCACTATCTTTTATCGATTCAACCAACACGACGGGATCTAGTCTTACAACGAGGAGACTTTGCTGTGTGATGGTATGAAGGTCCCTAGAAAATGCCTCAGCCTAGACTGACGATCCCTGTCAACCATAGGGTAAAGGGCTGCTAGGCATGCGTCGTGAGTACCACACAATAGTTGACCGCCAAATTCTCCACTTCTTCTTTTGTAATCTTCGGGCAGCAGCCGAAAGTGGCGAAGACTTTTGGGAAAAGAAAAGATGACCCAAAAGTGCGTTGAAGTTGGACGCACTTAGAGTGTTCCCTATGGACAGTAGGCTATACAGTATCCACAACACTAAATTTTTCCTTGTAAGCGATCTTTACGCCAATCCAGAAAGCTGGGCCCACCACTTGACTTAGCGAATTTAGAGGGCTGACTTTGAGCAAGATATCTCCGTTTGAACTCTTCCTAAAACTTCGTATCTGCAGAGACAAAAATTTTAAAATTAAATTTCAATTCTGACAGGCAAATATTTGAGCTAACCAGAGATTCGTCGGTGGGTGTTCCCGCCATATCAACCGTGGTTGGGGTCCGGTGCTACTTTCCCGATTGAGTTTGGAGATGAGAGCGGTCGTGCCTGTCAAAGGGCAAAAGTAGATTCTGTAATGTCACCCACCAACCAAAGAACGGCCGAGCTTTCGCTTAGACCCACTTTTACGCGGAAGATCTTCGCCGCCAAGAGAATTTTCACCAGGAACAAGGGACGAAGGGAAAAAAAAATCTCCCACGCACAGAGCGACCGACCGTTCGGTCCAAAAAGGTCGAAAGAGGGGAAGGCGGGGTTTCTCAACACTACAGGTTCCTCTCATCAAGAAGAATAGTAGAACGTTGCACAGATGACTGCACTCAACATCCACTTGGGGAATTAGAGCGCGTATAACAGTGATAAGCTATTATCGCCCTGGCCTGGTGCATTGTTACCTTCCCGGTTTTTGACGACGGCGCAGGTCCTCCCGGCCAGCCCCGCAGCCCCAATCTAATGATCGAGAAAGGCTAATATATCCTCATTTGCTTGTATGGCGGGATTTCCTCGTTGCATTTGAAATTCTGAACTTGCTTATATGCGCTTTAAAAATCCTGAACCAGGACCAACGCGTCCCTGTTAGATGTTCCGAGTGTCATCTCAGATAATCTGTGCCAATTCAGCTGGTCTGGTTCAGAATGCCTCACCCAAAGTCACTAGAAACGTGACAGGCAGTGTGACCACGGGTCGTCCATTCTGGCTGTTCATAGGACAGGCACGTAGCGCTCATCTGGTATGAACCTAACAACTTTGCACACGTGTTCGAGATATCCAGTATTGAACTTCCTGCATAAATCTGTTCAATTGATGCTTTTAGCACCTTTGCATTACACAATACGACGGCTTCTTTGGGCATCATCCTTGTTTCCTGTGCCGCCCTTGCTTCATCTTCGCATTAATGTACACCCAGCTATTGCTTGGATCAAGTAACTTGATTATGATTAGAGAAGTCATTTGCTGGAGCCGGTTTGTGCAACTTGCATCGGACACTGCCCAGGACGAACGTTTCTTGTGGAGAGATTGATGATTCCTATGGCACGCGTACAACGACCACGAGGGGAAATGTGCCCTTTCACTATAGGCAGCAGCCTTATTCTGCACATCAAGGCAACATGTACAAAGTAGAAGACGCCAGCCTTCAGCTCGGGTCAATCCCCACCTCATGCCAAGAAATCGTAGAAACCATGGTAAGGGCTGTTCTTCCGGGTCCTTTCCCCCTCGCACCCATCTTGGTGAAGAAACGTTTCCATTCTCAGGGTGAGAAAATTGAATCAGGGGGAGAAAGAACGTTGAACTGATCAAAGCTCATGCGGGCCGTCCCGATTTCTGGCAAATTCCTGACAGAAAGCTTAAATACCTAGGGTCAGGACTGTTTAAGTAAAGCAAGGGCCATTTGAGCGAGATAAACCACGCGCTTGTAGATTACCGCGATCCAAGCATCTGTCGCCCATACCCAACAGCGAAATCATTGTCCCTGCGGCTCGACGAAGGTAGATTACATTCTTGTTTCGGTCGTGTCGCCTCTATATCTTCCCAAGTGAGGGCCCTTCAGAGGCACCCCTGTGCTTGTGCGTGGCCGAACCTGTCGTTCTTGCAAGCAGATGATCTGTAGTCCACGAGGACGAATTAGGACCAGGTTCTCAAACATGTGTCCTATGTATCGCAAGTGTGAGTTAACTGACAGGCAGCATTGAGGAGCAATGCTGGCAACGGTCACAAACGATGGCATCCATAAAAGCTTTTCCAGTTCAAAATGCGAAGCTGCGAAGCTGCACAGCCAAACAAACCTATTGAACTGTTCGTATGCCAAGTCAAAAATAAGCAACGCAAGCACGTGCAACATCATCAAGTCCGACTGTGGGCAGGTCTCTGCTGAGCTATTTGCGTGATATGCAGCATGTGCCCTGGCAAGGAGGCCAAATGAGGCGTCAATAATTCTAGATGAGAGCTCTCATGTTGCATGCGGCTGTTGTGGAGCCTGTGTCTCACTTGTCAGTTGAGCTTTAGGCTGTTCTTTCAAAGAGGTAATATCAACGACTGGGCTGTTAATCGTTCCATACAAACTCATTGTGCGCGCTTCTGCGTTCTAACGGCCATGAATTTGGAGCGTCAAATGATCAGCTTATATTTACCCTGGCCGGAGCGGAAAGGATACCAAAAGCATGATCAAGTTGTGTCTGTAATACAGTCTCTATATTGTCCTAAAGAGGGTCAAGATCATTTAGTATCAGATAAATGACCATGTTCAGCGTCGGGCATGCATGAGGCGGCGTCTAATAGCGGTTGTCCAGGCGCGAGAAGCAGTCAACGCATTATAAATAAAGTTGCGAAGAACATGATTCTTTGACAGTGCCAGAAATCCATCTTTTTCTTTTGCTCAACAATATTCTGATAGCAAGGCGAGAACAATGTCATGGGACATTCTGCCCCTGGGCATAGCGGTAATGAAGGAAGAGAAACTGCTCGTCTGTACTTGGAGATGCTCATTTGCAAGAATTAGTCGGCCAGACGATGCCCCAAGGATCATACCTGAGAGAGCAAAAGGTCAGGTGAGAAAAGAGAATAGCTTCTTGGGTAAAAGAGAAAAAGAAAAACAGAAACCGGAAAAAGATGGATCAAAAAGGAAAGGAAAACTGGAGGAGGAGAAAGAAATTGGCATAGCTTCTGCACAGCAGGTTTACCGTTTGGAGACTTTTTTTTTCCTCGCAGCGATCTCAAGTATATGATATTCCAAGCATCGAAATGCTCACAATATAAGAGCGTAGAGAAGCAGAACAATCCAACCAAATGGCAAATTAACTAGACGAACTCAAAAATTAAATGAAGAAACGTTAAATAAAAATTAAAATGACACTGCAAAGCAACCGAAAAAATAAAAACATAAGATAAAATAAAATAAAAATAATTATAAATTTTTATAAGGGATGGCGGAATAATGAAGTTTCACTCAATAAAACTGAATTCTTAGAAAGTCTCAACGGCAGAAACCAATACCAAGCATTGCGTCTCTCTCGTTTCTCATTCTGCAAGGCCAACAACTTCGAAATGCTGACAAGTGTTGCACCACCATAACGCCCCAGAGGACGGTCCGTTATCGGAAAATTACGCGCTCAATAGGGAAGGCGAGAGACAATGAGGCGGTGAAGCAGACCCTGAGGAACATCAAAATATCGGAATAATAGTACCCCTGTAGAATTAAAGGTTTCGAGACTCAAGCTTCAATTCGGATTGTCTAGATCTTCGACTTGAGACAATCATTTCAGTCAATATTGAGTCAGAGCGGAATTATCCATGAACACAAAACATCTTCGGCCGCGTCATTGTATTAGGCGTCCATTTTCGACCTCAAGCTAAAATCTAGATGGCAGTCAACTCGCCCCAGAATTAAATTAAGTGGTGTGAGGTCCTCGAAAATCGCCGGGAAAGACGCGCCTAGTTGGCGACGCACAGAGCGTGCAATCGGTAGGAATAGTGACGGCTCGAGTTCCGCGCCCCGAGATATCGCCGCGGCTCGCCGACGCCGGTCATGCGCTGTCAACGCTTTCGACCCTGGGAAATCCCCAACGAAGACGGTCCTGGGCGCACTTGCTCTTTTCTCCAATTGCAAATCCTAGACTCTGTTGACGCCAACAAAACAATTCCCGTCTCTCCCGGTGTTATCGTGACTCAGTTAATATTTCAAGCCGACAATAATGGTAGACAGTGGCAGATGTCAACCGAATGAGCTGATCAAAAGTCTTTTGGAACACTATCGGTTATAGCTTTCGGTTCACACCTCTCGGCAGCACTTACCGACAAGGCTAACTGAATCATGGACGTTGCCTCGGTGCAAGAAACTCACAAACTAGAGAGTCAGCGTTGACGGTAAATCAAGACCAACTTCCCGCCAAAATGCAATTTGCTCTATCGGAGTACAGAGACTACGCCAGACCCACTTCAGTCATTCGGACATGTGGAAAAGGGTCCCAAACGTTTCAGAATGGAAGGGAATAAACATTTACACCCGTGGACCCATGTTGACCTTTGTCAATTGTGATATCCTAGCTAGCCAGCGGTCCTCGGGCCCTCTATGAAAAGAAAACCGATGAGATTTCTTTGGGCAGATGTGCCGAGAGAAGGTTTTCATCTCTTTGACCCAATTGCTTGGCCACGTGTATCTGACCCGCAGCCAAGAAGCTCGAGAACTGCCTCATCTTAGGTAAAAGATTATCATATGACGCCGTAAGCCAAGCGGCTAGATAACCAAATATGTTTCGTCACTCCGACGTTGAAGCTCATTGCTGCTCTAGGAATGGCAAAACGCTGTCGTATAGCAGGAAATAGCTTACGGCGAAGAAAAGCTTCCGTAATCTCGTTACCTAAGCTGAATGCACATGCTAGTTAGGTAGACCCTTTTTTCGAACCAATGGCGTCAATACGGAGGATATTCACGTTACAGGCTTGCTTTCTTGCAGGAGGGGCGCGCCTGTGCCGTTTCGGTGCCGTGATATCCATACTTACCCAGTTCAAACCGTCTCTGCCGTTTTGCTTCAATGTATTTCTTGACAATCTTTTGCCGTCCGGACCGGTTAATTGCGGTCCCGGGAAAGCAGAGGATGCGTCGGCCCTGTCTACCGATCTATCCACGACCTCGCAAAGTGTGGACCTCCTCCGGGGTTGCACTGGCGCTGACGGGGTTGGATCAGGATCATCAGCGCTACAAGTCCCTATCCACAATTCGGGTATCGTTTGTTGTTGCCATTGAGAGCCTGTGTATCTTTCACATGCTTCGGGACTTGGTTGTGGTGAGGATGACGACTGCTGTACTCAGCGTAGAGAATTCAGCATTCGATGCAAGCTTAGGGCAGTTGTCGTGTCACTTGCAGTCTTTGTCTCGTACGGATACCTGCCAATGAGAACATGAATAGTTGCAGTATTGTAATGTGCTGTAGTGCAGTGCACTGCACCAAAAAGAATGACGCATGAATATGATTCGTTATTATATGGCCACTTGCGTCAGCGCGCATGAAAGAGTTGATAGTCATTGCCTCCCATCCCAGCAACCTGAACTGAGGACATTTCCCATTGCAATTAAGAAAAGGAAGACTTTATACGACAATGAGTTTTTATTGCCAAGTATCTGAATTGCTGGTTGGAAGTAGTGGGGCCCTAGGTTTTAGCTTGCATGAATCCCTTCAAGACCGTGGGGAGGAGTTGTGCGGGGAAAAAGGGTGAGACTAGACATAAAGAATGTTACCATTACTCCCATCGGCAACAACAATGCTACACTCATTATCGGTAAATGATCAAAGTTTTGTCTCAAAATATGATGAGGCTGTCTCAAGTGGTTAGAGGTTAAATGCATCACCAAATTGCTAAAAACTGAAATATTCCACCTATAAGTTTTACAGTGGAATTAAGAGATATAGCTTGATTGATGAGCTTCGGTAGATTGACATTAAGGGTAAAAAAAAGAAATTCGAGACCTGTGGTTTCGGCAAATATCTGCCATAATGTATAATGATGAGAATGATTCAGAAAACGAGAGAATGAATAGCAAACTGGTATCATAGTAAAAGATGCAATCAAAGCGAGTGGACCGACAAGAATGTCAAGAGAACGCTGAATGTTTAAAAACCAAAACGAACGACGTGTTGAAAGGAAATAAGGATTATAAGACAAAAGAAAAAAAGAAAATTGGCTTATGCCAGAGCAGTTTAGCTGCATGCTCCTGCCAGAGACTCCGTATGCCGAACCAGATGAAACGCACTCCCAAGGGAGCCGTCTAGAAGAGGTATATATTTCTTCCATTTGACCCATAAATTGATAAGCCTGGATACACCCTGAAAATGCCAAATTTTGGTTGAGCCGCTACTCGTCGCCATGTTTCTATTCGGTAACGGTGTTTGTGCACGGTACGAGGTCTATCGTTGTCTTTCGCGAGTGGTTTCCTGGCATATCAAGCGCTCAACGAGTTCTCTTTGAGCTGCCTCGTCACAAACGCCACGAGCCACTGAAGTTGCCCCTGCTATGAAATAGCCACCCTCCTCTTCTAACATCAACGGCGTGACTGGGCCTGGGCTTCCAAGCGGTACCAGCTTTGGACTGGCAGGCTTTGTGCCAACCTGCCTGACGGGATCCCGTGTAGCAAATGTGTGACCCATCAATTCTCGCTGATAAGCGTATAGCTGCCGTTGGGCCTCGGAAATTTGTCTCTGCGCGTGAGCGTGAGGAGTGCTAAGTTCTGAAGCCGGAGTGTTTGAAGCGCTCGTGCTAGGTGATTGGTATACCGCGGGGTGAAATCGTGGCAGCGAAGGCAGCCGCAGAGGATTTGAAGGAGCCTTGCGCTTCGCGCGAGATGATGTCGAAAACATTGCAGAATTCATATGGCTCGTAGAATGTGGTGAGGTTGGACCGATGATTGGCGATGCGCGGTCACGATGCATTCCGTGGCCGAGGACAGAGGTGACGGTCGATCTGCCCCAGAGGCTAAATTTGAATTTATCCGATGAAAGAAAATTCGAGTGGTCTCGCGAGAAGAATCAAGAGGATGGAAATGTCACAAATCGCTTTTCCAAAGTCGCTTTTCGTGCTTGAAGCCGAAGATTGAAAAAAGTGGGTTTGCGTCTCGGTTTGAGATCTACCGGTGTGGAGAAGGGACAAAGAAAATCGCTTGTCGGAAGGGACGTCAGTCGGGATTACAGAGGTGGCTGCGGGGTACCGGCAGTCCCTGAGAGTGAGCAGCGGAAATGGCTGCGAGAGGCGTCACACCAAAATTTGCAGAGAGTTTTGCGTGAGGATATGGAGCCACTGCGGGAAGATGGGGGAATATATTGGTCGCTGGATTTTTAATATGTTTTGAAAGATGGAAGTATTTCAGAGAAATATGTCAATTGAAGGGTAAATCAATGGGCACAAGACGAGATCGTGAACCAGAAGACGAGAGATTGAAAGGGCGAGGGTTTTCACCTGCTCTCCGCTTTGAAACGGGTCTTAGCGACACATCCGAACGAGGGAAGGAGGCAAAGACAATCCCCTCGTTCGCCGCAAATGGATTCGCGTCCCCACCCTACGTAGTATCTTCGCACAAAAGTAAAACTACGAAAAGCCATGTGAGGGCAAAAGGTACAAGTCAGGCGGGTTAAGCTCTGCTCGTGTAAGGGACATTTGATTATCTCAGACATTTCTCCTTCAGACATAGGGGCAGATTCTCCTTTTTCAATTGGCCAGAGACATGTCAGCTGTGCCCTATTACGAGTACAGAACAGACTCTACACGAACTCGAAATCACGCCCCCTTCAACGACGGGCCAGGGCGGATATTCCACGCTGATCATTTCGTTATCAAACTCGTGGCATTCCAAGTCAACGATCGCAAGGGGGGGGTTTTTTTTTATCCTCATTCTCCGGGAGAATCCGACTACGAGAGCGTATGGAGAAGGCCAATGGGACGATTTCGAGTTCAGTGGGTAGGTGCTGTTCTCGATACGTGCTGGACATCAGCTGCGCAATGAATTCGTTTTGAAGAGTATCATAGTATCCGCACAAAGCACCCTAACTAACCCGTGCCTCAGGCACTCCAGCATAGCTACGCTATAGTTCGAAATTAAACGCGACAACTCTTCTGTGAGATCCTGGCTGGGTTGCTAGTGTCAACGATTGAGAAGGTATCCAAGTGCTTCTCCGACCAAGCGAGAATCTCCATGACTTAAGGGTACGCTGGCGTCACTTCTGGCGCTGCGCCACGCATTTAACCCAGCGTGGCCCCCGGTCGAGTCGAAGAACTCAGCCTCGACGTGAATTCAAGCCTCCCCATGTGACGAGTAGAAGTTCAGAAGTCATTTCATACCTGATCTAACCCAAAACGTCCCCTTGGCCATATCTCTTTTCTTTTTGTGCCCTGCGAAGCTTGCCACGGATCGAACTTTTTGAATTCTCCATTTCCGTCGTGCTGGCATTTCCAGATCCGCGGTAAGATAAGGGAGGTAGAATGAAAAGTTCACTCGCGAATACCCGTAACGTAAAAATCCCGTGGACTTTGTCCATTGTTGCCGTACCAGAACCTTAACAGCTGTCATCGAAATCACAACGAGGGCTTCATGCGAGCAGCACAATGAATTATGTTTGATAGCCACTTTATCACAGCTGAACGGCACACTTCAGTTGGCTAGACTAAACGCGTAACCTCTGGCCGGCGCACATGCTTGTACTATGTTCAGGAACACTGGGATGCGTTGAAAAGAGGGGGGTTAGTACTCTAACAGCTTGGAGATCATCGATTCAAAAGAACCCTGGGAATACTTTGTAAGGAGTTCGATAGATTTGTCATTGGCCTCCAACGAGCGACTTGCTTGCGTGCAATTTCAGCCGACGCGGTATGAGAACATATTGGCTGAGGAGAGGAATAGACGCCAAGAGCGATCGGGACTGGAATTGATAGATTGACGCATCGCTCATCACAGTATGGAGTACTACGTAGTGACGAGGACAGCAAAAAAGTTGGGACGCTTGATACGGAGTAACTACAGAATTCGTACACGTAAATCAATCATAGCAGGGGAGTAGGGATGGTGAAAGCAGTGGGGCGGATAGAGTTAGTTGCCTTAGTCATCTGGGGCGCCACAACGTTTGAAGACGGTGAGGTCTTGATTGAATGGAATCATGATGAAAGCTGGAATTCTGCAGAAGGGGCTTCAACGAGAATGCCACGACGAAAACGCTCGGCAAACGGCAGCAGAAATTTTTCACTGGACCCTTATTACATTACTCTATTGCTTTCTCGTGACGGGTCTTGTCGCGGTGACGGATAAAATGGGCTCCGAATTGCACCGTGGGAGGGTTTTCATACGAAAAAGGATTTGGTGCCTTACGGAAAGAATTGGGGGAGGTGAAAGGAGAAGGCGATGGGGACGGTCGTACGATAAATCACCCGACTTTTCTTGATCCAAGTTCCCTTCCCAAGGCGAGGTTCGCCTAAGGTTCCTCCCGCCCCCGAACCAACACCATTGGGTAGGACCGAAAGGTGGTGATGTACTGTAGTGTCGAGACCAGCATAGTTGCGGCGCACAACGAACCCTCAGCGACTCGCTGGTACCCTCGTTCAACTCACTTTCTTCAGGGTACTCCGTAGAGGAAAAAATGACCTTATCTGGCATCATCAGAAGAGAAGGCTTGGGCCCTGGTATAGCTCCGTGTAGTTGTAACGACCTAAAAAACTCTGACGACCCATTTATTCTGCGGCTCTTGGAAGAAACGAAATTTTTTTTTCTTCTGTTCCTTTTCCCCTTCTCTTTGGTCCTTTTCCTTTTCTCTCTCCTCCCCCACTCCTAATTCGACCGGTAAGGTACATTATTCCTGAGGAGGGGTGTTCCATGCCAAACATTGTTTCCTTCGCCTTTGTGCAGCCTCCGCCCGTTTAGGAAGCACCTATACCTACTTGGTAGAAACCGAGCAGCTTCCTAACGCAAAAAAGAAGTAGTTGGCCAAGGCACCAAGGCATTCATTCGGCCGGAACCTCGTCCTCCGCTCGGGTGCGTTCCACCATCCATCAGAAGGCCCTTTCTCTTCCCCCCCCCTCCCCTAAACGCCCCGAAAAGTCCAAAGGAAATTTACCCACAATTTCCCTAACGCCTAGTTAGCTATTACTCACAAGCACAAGCTCCAAAAGAACCCACAGGCGATCGCCGTCCGGCTCTAAAGTTATCGCTTACTGTGCACTCCCCCGGTCACGAAACCACGCGGTGCCCATCCCGCCCGGGGGCCCTTCTCGCCTGTCAATCGTTGAGGCTCCGACTTTCCTATCGCGCCCATCCGCTTCCCGAGCTGGCCCCTGCGAGTCCCCGTCTCAGAAACTCTGACCCCCGAAGAGGATAAAATGTCAATGTGCTCTCTGAGCCACATATCCCAGCCTCTATCTGCATGGTAAGGAGCGCCAAAAAAGAAAGCCCAATACTTCCCCCCTCCTTTCATATTCTCCTCTCTTTATTATCATCCCATTGTCAAGCTTTTACTACTACTGCCCACTGCACCTTACGATTCAAAACAACCAACCAACCAACCAACCAAACAAACCTTGTCTCATCCTCCTCCTTATCACTCACACTTTTACCTCATTACCGCCTCGTCTTCAGTACGTCTACCGGACAAAAAAAGTAGATCACCTCAGACAAGCACCCTCGATCCCCAATGGATCCTAATGAGGCTGATCTTCAGAGCTGTCTGGGCATCCTGGCGGACCTTGACCAAGTGGCCGTATGTCCTTGATGGCTCAGCCCACTTTTCATTTGTTCCTATTGAGTCTGGAGCGTTTATCATCATTCGAGGACTGCGTCACGCTAACGCGTTAATCGCATGGTGTTCAGGTCGGACCCTATTGTCTCTTCAACGAATACGACTCTCCACCTCTAGATACTACCGCCTCTCCCCCGTCCTTATCGACACCCCGCAGCTCTTCTCTTGAGGCGGATCACTCGCCCATGTCCATGGACCCGCCGCCCAACTCGCGGCGTCTGTCCAACTCGTGGACTGCTTTAACCGCTGAAGCCCTGGCTGGCGATAACCAAGCCCAAAACCCTTTTCCCTACGGCAACTGGGAAGAGTGGATGCGGTGGGACGGTACAGCTCAGACCGTCTCGCCCAAACAATTCAATAAGCCCTCCCCTCAGCAATTCATCAAAGAAGAACATATCTCCCCTGTCATGGGCCGACAAGAAAGCCCCCAAGCACAGCCGACGACGACTGATCAGCCGTCGGCCTTTACTCAGATGCGCTCCCCGGTCGATATGACCGCTCTGCCAACCATGGATGGCAGCTCCTTCACCTTTGGTGAGGACAGAAACAATGACGCTCAGTTTCAGTTCGATGACCCTCTATCGACAACATCCGGAAGCACCCCCGCCCAGCAAAGCAGCAGCTTCTACTCCGATCCCCTCGCTTGGGCCCAAGTGCCCCAGAATACCCCTACTGTTGCCGGTACCGTGTCTCCCTTGACACTGGAGCAACAGCAACACCTTCGAAACATTGCGTTTACACCCTATGCTGCAGCCGCCTTTCAACAGAGTCCGGACTCAGCTACCGGTACGAGGCGAAGCTCAACATCGTCTCCCGAGCCGTCGCGAAATACTGCAGCATCCAGCAGCACTAATACCCCCAACACCAACAACAACCGTAAGCGAAAGTCATCTGCCGATGATGACAATATAGAGTCCCCAACGGAGGCCAAACCGGCCAAGCAACCGCCTGTCAAGAAGACAGCGCATAATATGATTGAAAAGCGATATCGGACAAACCTCAATGACAAGATTGCCGCGTTGCGGGACAGTGTCCCCAGTTTGCGTGTCATGTCACGAGCTACTCAGGGCAACGGCGACGAAGACGACGACCCGGAGGATCTCGAGGGCTTGACACCAGCTCATAAGCTGAACAAGGCCACTGTCCTCTCCAAGGCAACCGAGTACATTCGGCATCTCGAGAAGCGTAATAAGCGCCTCTCGGATGAGAATGTTGCTTTGAAGGTTCGTCTGAACGCTTTTGAAAAGCTTGCCATGACTGGCTCGATTGGCATGAACCCCGGCATGGGCGGCACGCCGAGTGGCCTCCGCTACCCGGGCGATCCGTTTGCCGAGTCTGCCTCTCACGCGCAAACAGGTACGCAAGGCGTTCCACAAGGTCTGATTCAAGTCCCTGAAAGTATGCGGAGGCTCCACGCAGGTCAGCTTCAACAACACTACACAACCCACCAAGCCGGGTACCCCACCTACCAAAATATGCCAGGCCAGCCAGGAGATGGAGGAAACGCCCAAGGCTCTCAAGGAAGAGGCGGAGGAGGTCTGATGAGTAAGTTGATGGTCGGGTCATTGGCGGGATTGATGATTATGGAAGGGTTTAGTGAGAAGGAGCAGCGCGGAGACCAGCCAAATGGACGTGGCCTCTTCGCGTTGCCCATGGAGTTGTTGGGTTACGGAGTTGGTCAGAGTAGTATGCAAGGAATTTTGGGCCAAAGACTGTTGGGAACCTCTTCTTTCCAAGGGCTTCTTCCTCTATTCAAGATCCTGCTGGTCGTCGGCGCGCTCATTTATGTTTTGTCACCGTCGTTTTTCGATTCGAAGCCGAAACACAACAAGAAGTCCGTTACCGCTGGACTTTCCGCTGCGCCCTCTCTCGCATCACCTCTCGAAGTTCGACGAAAGGCATGGCTTACCGCCATCCAGACTGTTTGGGTGCCTCGCCATAATTTCCTGCTTGAGGTGGCAGCGTTGGCCCTTAAAATGGCCAAGCTCAGCATCCGCAACATGATTGGCTGGCGAGGATACGCTTTACTGACGGGCGCCACCGAGGAACACGAAATTGCAAGAATCAAGGCTTGGGAAATTGCTCTCGATGCACAGCTTGCCGGTGGCGATGAAGAAATCAGCAAGAGCCGCTTGATTCTTACGCTCATGGCCTCGGCCACGTTGCCAGACACCCCGGCCCGGCTCATGCTCAGAGCTCTTCACATCCGTGTCCTGCTCTGGGAGATGGGCAGCGGTTCCGGTGGCTGGAATCTCTTTGATGAGTTGGCTGCCAAGCTTGCTCGTTACCAGTGGAATTTGGCGCGCAATCTCCAAGGTGCGCTTGCTAACAGCAAGTTCAAAGATGTGGATGGCACCGAAATCCTTCCCGATCACCTGGCTGAGCTCCTCCAGATGGCTCCTGAAGAGGTCATGACTCGGGACGTTATCCAGCGGGTATACAATCTGGCTTGGAATCGCGCCACCAGTGAGGGAACGGAAGGCGGAAACGACTACATGGACAGTGTGGTGGAGGACTTCGCCATTAGATCCCCTCTTGACGCGCTTTCCGCCTGGTCATCCACTTCCATCCTCAACAAGGCTATTACCACCACTCTGGGCAGAAGCACTTTTAGTGTCGACGACATCAAGCCTGGACTCGACCGGGCCTACCAAATTGCGCCGCCACTTTCGGTCGCACAGACTCGAGCTCTTTTGACCAAGGCCATTCTCGAAAAGTCTGACCGCAATGAAAATATCTCTGCAGTCGTGCAGGCCATGTACTCGGATGCTGCTGCATCTCTTTCGAAAGACAATTCCTCTCTTCTAATGGACAATCCCACCTCTGCACATGCTACCGTTGATATCCGAGTCGCTGTCTGCTCTGCCATGGCCCTCGCTCATCTTCGCAATGCCAATTCTTCGGCAAATATGCCTCTTCGTGCGACCAGCATCTTCAACGACCTGTACCTGCACCCATCAAAGCTTAGCTTGATTGGTTTCTTGGCGGCCTACCGGCTCCTGAGAATCTTTGCGAGCCACGAGGGGCTTGCCAATGATACCAAGCAAGGCCTCGAGCACGTTGCAGGTACCCTTCGCGTCTGGATTGGAAGTGATGCCGCCAAGAAGAGCGGACTCAGCAAAAAGACCAGGACCAGAATTGTCGAGGAATGTTTGGAAGTTAGTCGAAAAGTTGTGGGTATGCAGGAATCGGTAGAGGAGGGCGATGCGGGATACGCGTCCCTTAGCGAGGGTGAGGATAAGTGCTGAAGTATCCAACGACTAGGGAAAAAGAAATAAAAAAAAAAAAGAGACAAAAGAAAAGCGAATAATTTTTTCTCCGCTGGAATGGAGGTTCTTGATTGGGGTTTTTTTTGGGCTTGAATGAGGAACGAGGGATTTTAAATGTCTATTGGGTGAAAGGCGCAGTATCAGCTGGTACTTTTACGACTGCCTCTATTTTTTAACATATGGCGTTCTTTTTTAGCGACGGAGCTATTCATGATTGGGGCATATAGAATTGGTTCCCACTATGAGGTATCTGCATTGTTACCTAATTTTTTATAGCTTTAGCTGCAGTGTTTGCACAAGACCCTCTCCGCATCCAGGAAATGACAAACCATGTCACAAGTTGGCAGGAATCTTTCACTTCACATCAAGCTGTTCTTCTAAAAAGCTTTTCCTTCTATATAGATGTTACTTTTCCGGGGGCTGAGACAGCTTAGCGTGTACAAGTCTAGCAACGAACATTCTCATTGCTTTATCAAAACTGTCTACCAATCGCAGCTCTTTGCCAAAAGTGCAGCCAACCTTTCCAGTGATGCTTTGTCAGTCTCATCAAATCCGTTCTTTACCGCGCAATCAACATCAATGATTGCAACGACCTGGATTCAGTTCTACATCAGCCAAGTCTTCTTTCATCATCCGTGTCGTTCTCCAAACCCTCAGGTGTAAAACGCATCATTACGTTCCCAGCATAAAGGGGCTAGACAAGACACTATCCAGACTAAAGCCATACTAGGCGCCGGAGGAAACTGACGAACACGACGAACTGCGAGGCATCCCACGGACCCTGGCAAGTAGACGAGCGAAAAGGAGAAACTGAACTTACCTTCCCATTCGCGGCCACAATAGGCACAACAATCTCGCTCTGACTCGCAGAGTCGCAGGCAATATGGCCCGGGAAAGCCTCCACATCGGCAACTAACTGTGTCTCCGCTGTTGCTGCTGCCGTCCCGCATACGCCGCGGCCAAAAAGTATTGTTTGGCATGCGACTTTCCCCTGAAAGGGGCCGAGGATTAATTGCTTTTTCTGCGTACTGCTTCGGTCGAGAACATAAAAGCCTAGGCGCGGCGCAAAGTTAAAATGTTAAATATTTTGATTGGAATATTGGTGGCAACAATTGGATTCAAAAAGTCTTACAACGAGGAGAGGAAGGAGGAGTTGAAAAAGAAAAACAAAAAATTTCCAAAGGGGAGGGGGGTGGGGTGGGGTGCCTACCTGCCCAGTTCACTTCATTGCTTGGTGCCCCGAGGGAATGATACGCATGCCATAATAGCGACGCGGCGTTGGCGGTGTTACTGTGTTGGAGATTACTGTTTAGTAGGTGTATTCTCTCAAGTAGGGGAGAAAGCGGAAATGATAATGATAATGATAATGATGATGATGATGATGATGATGATGATGATGATGATGATGGCCAGAGAAGAGGAGAATGGGGCGAGGGGAAGTCGATGAGAGGCTGTGACGTACCAGACCTAGAAATAAGAAGAAAATGTTAGACAGGATAAGCAAGTAAGTGCAGTTGAATCCTTAATCAGTTCGTTTTGTGTATGTGCTGTTTGTGGTGGAGATACATGAGAGGTCAAGCTGGTGCTTCTTCTTGGTCCTTTGTCTCCAGCATCATGTGATGTGGATAATCATTAATGGACATGAATGATCCACAGGGGAAGAAAGGGAAAAGCAAATATAGCAAAAAGGAAGAATGCCAGTTTAAGGTATGAATAGAAAACAGAAACCATATATGTCGTCTCAGTGCGATGATTATAAAGCAAAAAGGCCCCGTGCGTCCGCTGAATTGTTTGAAAAACATGCTTAAAAACATGATAAAACAAGGGACTCTCAACAATGATGCTAGCTTACCCAGTTTCGTTGTCCATCAAAAAGAGCCTCAGCTTGAGCGAGAACTTGCTCATACGCCTCGCTCTTCGAAACGCCAGCGGCGAAAGTAGACGCCTCCGCGTGTACCTACGTTGCGTTAGAACAATCGGATATTCCTCAGGATGTATAAATCGTAAGAAGCAAGAGAAAATTTTACCATTATGTGTGATTTGTGAGACAATCCGACCGACCGGGTTCAATGATATGTACAAATTCGGTGACAGCGTAAGTTTATGTTAAAGAGTACAGAGGTAGAAAAGAACAATTTGAAAGGGTGAAATGACGATATTGCTCCCCTGCTAAATGTCATCGGAACATTCGGAGGGTTGGTTCCGGCGGGGTGTTTCCTCCCCCACCGAGCGAACTTTGGAGGGGCACCACCACTACTATTTTACCACAAACAACGCGTTTTACAAAATTGACAGTGTAAATCAATGCAATGTGTGCACTCGTATAGGAAATCAGATTGAGTGAAGGATCGAGGAGGGTTTAGAAGCTAGGGGAAGGCTCTTTGGCTCTTTTGAGATATCCGGTTGGTGTCCGCAAGAAATATGAAGAAAAAAAGTCCTGCATTTGCTGGCTTCACAAGGTAGGCTACGTGCTGGATGTGAAGAAAGTTTGATTTTGGCCAAGCTGGCCACGATAACTTTTGTTGACAGGAGCGCTAACTGCGTGAAAACGTACAGCTCGGAACACATTGGGATATCGTACATAGAAAATCTACGCGCAAATGCCTTTACTTTACTTTTAGAAGCCGTCGTTGATGCCCTGAGCCTTTTCATGCTCGAGTCTTTCCAAATTGATCTTCCACCACCACTTATGCGTCTCATCTGATTCTTGGCCGGGAACTTCGTCCCAGGGTTTGGGATTGAGCAGCAAGTGCAGATTCTTGACCTTCTCATCTCTCCATATCGGCGCGTGCACGCGATCCCATCGAATGGTCTTGAGCGCATTGTAAATATAGGGTAATGCCACCCAACGGCCAGGAAAGAGGTCCGACAATAATGACTGATCAGCAAATTCGTAGGTCTCGACCGAGGCTGGTGTCACTAATTTCTGGAGGATGCGGTCGTAGATGTCGGCAGAAGGGTTCACCACTTGCAGGCCGCCATTGGGCATGCCTAGGCCAATGGTGGGCGGCGCGCCTTCCTTTTGTGCAGCATCGGGTGTTGAATGTTGCGACGTGTAGGCGCAGTTTTTCGGGATCCTATAAAGCAGTTGTCAGAAATCTATGGGCTAATTGCTTTACGGCCGGACGTTGAGCATAAGTGAAATATATGGGCCTGACGTACCAGTTTTTGGGATAATGCGGCTTTGAAAGAGGGTTGCAAACACAGGCATGGCCTGCTGCAAAGACCTTGTCCCCTTTACCTCCCAGCTCCGGCGGATCAAGCTCCATCTCCATGAGTTCGTCCATGTTTTGCAGCACAATCATGTCGCTGTCCAGTTGAACGACGCGATCATACTCAACCAGAGAGAACGGCGTCAACTTGCTCCAACAATCGTAGAAACGCGTGTCGTTGCTATAGTCCTTGTGAACCGAGGGCAATAGGTAGCTGACCCTCTTCTTTGCGATTCCCCGCGCGTCGAGCGCTGCATGTCCCTCTGGTGGGAAAGAATCCGTATAGAGTGCGACGAGCGGGTAGGCCGACTTGTGCTTCTTTAACGAATAATCAAGCGCCAGTAGACCAGAGAGGTATGCCGTATTCGTGATTAGAGTCGTCCATACTGTATTTCATTGCAACCACAGTCAGCGTCTCAGGAATCATCCGCAGGGTACACTTTCCGAGTTCGCAAAGATGTGAAAGTAGAAAAAAGAAAGTTTGGGGAACTGAAGAAATTCGGGACTGCACCTTTCTTTGAATCTACCACCCGAATGGGGTCTGGATTGCAAGCAGCAACGGCGCCGTTAGTGGCGACCATTTTTTGAAAGGGAGAAAACCAAGCCGAATAGCTGTTCTTGATTACCTTGCCCTTTTCTGCCTCAAAAATTTGAGGAGAAGAGAGAAAGGTGCGATATCGATGGTTGGTAATCCATCAGCAAGTGTTTAGGGCGGTAGGAGCCGGGTCTTGTTCGTCATGACGGCCGACGAGCACGAAGAGCCGGAGAAGCACAGACCAATTTCTGGCATTCCCCATCCTTAACTGAGTTAAGACTCCTTTTCTCGGCGAATACGTGCTTGGAGCTTTATCTCGCCGATTATCAATTCTCAATGGTTCGATAATACATCGTATGCTCTACGATAATCGCTTTTGAAGTGGGGACAGGAGATCACGACGGGGAGATCAGCCATCAATGCAAGAACCTGCCGAAGCTGCACGGGCAGATCATCCAGTGTGTACTCCGTACATGGACAGTCAAGCTGGGTTCAGGATACTATAGCTTATTATTACCATTAAATACTTACTTTCAAACCCAGATTCACAATGTCAAATTAGGAAACCGATGCTGTCTGGGCCCAATCAGCCGTCAATTGACATGAAACCCTCTCCCAGTCAGAGATACCAGGGCTGGTTTTTTTGTTGGGCACATTACTGCTAGCATCTCTGCGACACGTGTTGAACGAGCGAAATCATGGGTACAGATCCAGAATGATCCAGGAGAGTTCCAAAGATCCATCTCAATCAATGGCCGGGACCATTTATATTGCCAGAATTTGGAAATGTTATGTTTTCCAATTCTTGGCGTCAGTGTGGCACCAGAGACACTGCATACTTACAGAGTACGGTGGAGAGCGCTCTCTTAGGGTACAGAGGTACTTGTGTGTTGAAATCATCACTTTTGGCAGTCAAGGGCGGTGTCCAAAGCGCCGGAGCCAACGATTTACCGGAAAGGCAGCTTGCAATGATCGCGATGTGCCTGTACCCGGCCATGATTTGTCACTGATGCAGTCCCGTGGGGCAGCAATCTCTTCATTGGTTCTATGATTGACCTTTGCCCCAAACAGGCTTCAGAGCTGGCCGGAAGACTAACTCGGCGGTTGCCCAGGAACGACGTGGTCCAACCACGTTTATCAACACGAGCAGCACCAAACATGCGTTGTTGTTGCGAACAAGCATCGTCATGCCTCTTCTCAGACAGTGGACAGCTCGGAAAGCCTTGCAGATTATTCTGGTGGGACAGTGCAGATTGAGACTCGATTTCTTCGACAGGAACATCAAGGTCTACGTAGTATTACGTCTAGGAAATGGACAATTTTAATCAAGAAACAGAAAACGAGTGGGTGCGGAAAGGCGGGTGGGCGAGCGGGTGGAGACGAGAAGCCATCCAGGGGGTCGCGAGGTCCCCCCAGTAAAGTGTGAAATTGCAACTTGTAAACAAACCGACCTTGACAGCTGGTACAGTAACGGAGAAAGTAACTAATATTGACATGCTTTTGTGCACCCCCAGTCTTATGAGCGGGGAAATAATGCCTACAAGCCCGTTATTATCTTGAGACATTTCCCACCTTTCGCGCGCGTGCACCTGCAGGGCTTTGTACCATTGTATTCTCCGTTTGTGTGGCTCGTGGAAATCCAATCTCGAGGGCGCTTGTGCAAGGCAGCTACGAGAGGTCCACACGCGCGCACACACACATACTCTCTCTCTTCTGACGAGGCTGGATCTTCAACCTACTCCCTCTCTAAGACACTCCCAACCTCATCATCCTCAGCGCATCTGACTCACTCTCAGAAATTCAGCACAGGCAATATCCGCCCTCAAGCTTTTCAATTCCATAATATCTTGACCACAATTGCTACCATATTGGCGCCATAATTACAACCGCCCGCAAAGGGCAGTGGGCACACCTGTCATCCCCACAATTTCTGCGACAGCATTCTGTGCAGACTGAGACAAGATCTTGCCCCCCCCAATCAGACATGGAAAAGCAGTAAGTGATGCATCGAATTATGACACTGGTCATTTCTGTGCATGTCATGTTCACATTCGCGCAATTTTGACCGCACGACCCGATTCTCACAAATATCTTAGATGACAACGCCGAATCGCGCACATCACGTCCAGGAACAGTGAGCTTGTTGGTTGTCGCATACGATAGAGCTGGCCTGAAGCTATTACGGATGATTCTGAATGGATCCACCACCACCCCCTCCACCGCCACATGGCGCAAATCCCCGTTCCACCGGTTCTTCAGGGCTGCCCCCGGGCAATTACGATATTTTTATCATTCCACCTCACTCCTCTGGCTCGGGCTTTCTCTATCTACCCTCATTACAACCCCACCGCAACAGCTTTCTCGCCGGGGTTTTTAGTACGCTACTTGCTCTGGGAATATGGACAATTGTGGCGCCCGTCTTGCGGGAATGGTTCTCCAGGACCGTGGCATCTGGAGGAGCAGGGGTCGTAGTCTTGCTGATTGCCGTCGGAGTTGCGGGATGGGCCTGGGGCAAAACACAAATGGAAAAGGTTGGGGGATCTGCTCGCACGTCAGGAAATGAAGGAGGCCCAGGAGCAAGCGGACCGTCACCTGGAGCTTCCGCTCCGCCTCCCAATGCAGGACCACCTCCTTTCAATGGACCGCCGCCTCACAGTGCCGGACCTTCTCCGGGCGCAGGCCCAGGTCCAGGTCCCGGGCCTAGTGCAGGTACAGGACCTCGTCCGGGCTGGCAGCGTCAGCAAGGGCCCACCCCCGGCGCAAGTGAGGCACGTCAAGCATGGGAAAAGGCTCGGCAAGAGACGAAGAGAAAAGAAGAGGAACGCAAGAGGCGTGAAGAGGCGGAAAAAAAGGCGGAAGCGGAACGCAAGAAGAAGGAGGAGGAGACTCGGAGACAAGAGGAAGAACGCAGGCGCAAGGAAGATGAAGAGCGGCGAAGACAAGACGACGAGCGAAGACGGAAAGAAGACGAAGAGAGAAGAAAGGAGGATGAGCGCCGAAAAAAGGAGGAAGAAGAAATGAGGCGAGAGGTTGAACGCTTGCGCGAAGAAGCAGAGAAAAAGGCACGAGAGGCAGCCGAAAAGGAAAAGTGGGAGAAGGCTCGTAAGGACGAGCGTGAAGCTAGGCTGAAGCAAGCTCGAGAAAGACGTGAAAAGGAAACAAAAGAGAAGGAAGCAAAGGAACGCGAGACGAAGGAGAAGGAAGCCCGTGAACAGGCAGCTCGGGAGAAAGAAGAGAAGGAAGCCAAGGAAAAGGAGGCCAAGGAAGCTAAAGAGAAGGCTGACAAGGAGGCCAGAGAGGCACGACTACGAGAACTTCGTGAGCGGAGGGAGAAGGAGAAGCGAGAGAAAGAGGCACGGGAAGCACGAGAAAAGGAGAAGGAAAAAGAGGCAGCATGGACAGCGCCCTCGACATACGCAGCTTCAATTCTCTCCGACCGCGAACGTACCCCTTACCACGTTTCCAGTCCATCCTCCTCCACGATTGGCAAGGAACCTCGGACTCCGTCTCCCAAGAAGCAAGCCGCTGCCAAGTCAGAGGTTGGGTCCGAAGACGCTTACTCGTATCGGCCCTACGACAAACCAAAGCGCCCTGTCTACAAGCAACCTTCGCACTCGTCCTTTTATTCCGAAAGTTCCTATGCGCCATCTCAATCCACTGCTCGAACCACGCCGCCGCCGTCCAACCGTGGCCCATATTTTACCAAAGACCCAGACAAGATCATGATCCAAGCCGTCTACCTGTTTAGCGACACCTTTCCGAAGCAACCACTTGCGGAGTTGGTTTCTGGTATCGGCAGCGTTACCGATGGGTTGATTCTCAAAATCACGACGGAAGGGTTGTTCATTGACGATGATGTCCGCCACGTGCCGCAGCGTGAATGGGATTTGAAGGCGTGGACGATGAAATTAGTCGAGGTATGGTGCCCTCATTTTAAGAAAGGTCCTGCTTCAGCATCTGCTGCTCAGCGTCGCGCGCAGAACCCCATGCGCACACTTTTTGGCGACGGAAAACCCCCTCCCCCAACCAGTGAAGAAACCGACCTCCTCATTGAGAATTTGCTTCGCACTTGCAAATCGAATTGCCACATTCCTGGATCAGATGGACCTAATGGTTATTCCTCCTCACAGACTGGCGACTTCAAAGGTGTACACGTCCTTCGCGCGAGCATTCGAGACCAGGAAGGCAAAAAGTACATTTTTGTCATCCAACAGGAAGAAGGCTGGAAAGTCGCCATTGGCCTTCAGCGATTACGACGTGGTACCCAAGTGCGCGCACTTGGTGTCAGTGGCATGACAGTGAACGAGACACGTGCTCTTCTCAACAATATCGACTGGGTCATGTAAAGCAGAGAGTAGTACCTCTGTTCGAGTCCTTTTCAACCATCTTTTGCTTGACTTTTTCATGCAATGTGGTTTTACCATTTCACTCCCGATCCGATTATACTTTTTCTTTTACTTGCACATTTTTCTTTGCATTTCTTCTTTTTCTCCGTCATGCTTAGCGCCATTGCTTTCAGCAGCATCTGTCCACTGCATCAATTGCATAGTGCATCATCATTGCAGGGAGTTTTTCATTTCTGTTGCGTATTCGCTCTTTTCACGTTTCATACCCCATGACGTTTGCCAGAAAAGCTTGCGCCTTCTTGACGATGCATTTCCAGTGTGTACAAAAGAGTGTCTGATTTGCTGGCCGATAATTCCTTTTTCCCCTTGACATTTACCTACGATTCTATGGAGGTTTTCGCAATTTATTCATGATCATGTCAATAACTCGACGGACGATGGTACAATGTTGCGTACCTATACTTAATATGGACCTTCAGACACAAGATCTTATAATATCAACTCCCCGAACTTGGAATCTTCGGATCCGCTTTAGAGCCCTGGACATGTTTGTGAAAACCGATTTTATGGAAGTGATGCAGCTTAGTAGGTGACGAAACAACACAACCTAATTGCGTAAGCTCTTTCGCAGTTGGTCCAGGCAACAGTTTTTTTTTGAATTTGCAGTGCTTATGGTTAACTTTTTTTTTCTATGCCGGAATTTCTGCAACCCGCTTTTCCCCCCGAAAGAGCATGGCTTGACAGGGATTCCTGCAGCAAGATAAGGAGGTAATAGGCCAGTTGTGCTAAGATGTCCATTGTCCTTCCTATAACGCAATAAGGGTAATCTGTGGCGTGAAAACGACGTGTCAGCCTTGAGTGTTGATAAGTTTTCCCACCTTCCCCAGACAATTCAATTGGCATGTTAGTTAGTGAGGTGCTAGTCAGAGATGGAGTAGCGTGATTCGTCCTCAACCATGTCAAAGCATCAAAGCACTTTCGCCACGAGATAGCTAAACCATTATCTAAGTGATGCGTAGCTACAACTTCACCAGCCAGGAGCATACGTCTGATCCATGATTTTGTACAGAATAGCAGGGGTCAGTGCAATGTTTTCAACTCGCAATTAAGTTTCATCTGCGAATTGAATATAAGCAGTATAAATTACATTCATCAATGGCGGATCTTTGTAGAATATGAGGAATATGAGGAATAACAAACATAGCGACCGTTGCCGCAGCCTCCGACGGGAGGACGCCGATAGCCGATGGATGATGGGCATCTTTAACTAAACTTTTGACTGATTCGGGTACATTATCGCACTGTAAAGTTACCTTAGCGACACAGAATCAGCTAATTTTCCCCTTTTACTTATCACTGCTCTCGTTGTCTCCAGTTTAATTAATTTAGGACGAAGATATCCGTACTTCGTATTGAGCTGTGGAAACACCAAGTCACCTAACGTCACTTTCAAATTGCCCTGTGAAAAGTCCCTGGCACTGCCCTGCCCGGCAGGCCGGAGCCACAGAGACCCGAGGACGGCTCCTCTTGGCAACCCATCTCGTTACCTGATTGATTCCAAGCTTGAACGAGGTCAGCCATGTGAAGGCCCCACGCCCACAAGCCAATGGGCAGCGACGAATACAAGGCCAACGAGGTACGTAGTAAAGGCGCTGCGGATGATGAGTCTGCCAATGATTCTGCCATGTCGTATGACGGGACTGGGATCAGCATTGAGGGAGGACTAAGAAGGTTTAAAAAAGTGACAATCCGTTCCACACTCCCATCCCAGCCCAAGCGACACACTTGGCTAGGCAGCAGTCATTATTATACGAGCAATTGCAACGAAACGGGGAGACGCTGCAACTGTGGTCCTTTATAGAGAAATCTTTTAATTAAGAACATTACGTCGGCCTCGCTCAGTATTTAGGCCCGTTTCTCACTTTCTACCGGTGTTGAATGACACTTGATTCCATGTTATTATACCATTGACCGGCGAGATCACCCGCAGAAACACATGGCTTCCCACGACATCAAGTCTGAGGACCGGCAGGCTCTGCTTCCGGCAGACTACGAGAAGCAGGACTATATAGAGGAGGGTCGTCCCATTGAGGGCGACATTCATCAATGCGCATGGCACCGCTGGACACGAGGCCGGAATTTCACTACCAAGGCCGCCATTGCATTGCGATGGATGCTTGCTTTCATCGTGTTTAGTCTGGGCTTCAAGTATATTTTCGACATGGCTAGTCATCTGGGCACAAAGAAGGTGAATTGCCTCGAACGTTCTCATCTGCGTCCCTCGATTTCCCCCTAATCCTCTTCTACCGAATCCTAGTCATATTTACTTTTATTCTTTTAAGCAAAGAAAATCAAATGCTGACTAGATTTCCAGCGCCACCACCCCAGCTTCCCCTCTTACTCAGGCTCTAGCCCCTTCAATATTCCTGTGCAGGATATCTGCCATTCCCTCCCAGTAACCGACCATGTCAGCTTCGATTTTAACACGGCCGAGAGCTCCGGCTTTGGCGTATACCAAATCGTCAATACCACCGGCAGCAGCAAACCTCCCTATGGAGTCCCACTTCACACAAGCGGTCAAGTCCGCGTGAAGCG
The DNA here is from genome assembly GCF_001619985.1 of Xylona heveae TC161. Classification (NCBI taxonomy): domain Eukaryota; kingdom Fungi; phylum Ascomycota; class Xylonomycetes; order Xylonales; family Xylonaceae; genus Xylona; species Xylona heveae. The sequence goes on along the minus strand of NW_017264196.1, from coordinate 1,295,503 downwards.
CCACGAGCCTGCCAACCCGGAGGAGCTCATCGCCAGTCCTATTCGCGCCGAAATAGAACTGTCTTATTCCGACCCTGCCTTGCGAGGTCTCGTTGACATTGAAGGTTTACCCAAAGCGCTGACCATCTCCGTTCCACCAACTGTGCCCGTTTCCAAAGATGGCTGTGCCTTTGACCCCTCTGCTGCAGCAAGCCGCCCGCCGTTTTGCATCAGTGTCAATGTCGATTTGTTGGTTGCGCCAGACGCCACGTTCAGCGATTTTGCCATTGTGTCCTCGTTCCTGGACCAGATCTTCCTCCCGGGTCTCAACCTGAACGTCTCGAATTCCACCTTTTTCAGCAGCATTAGCGGCTCGATCCTTGTGCCCCCTGCTTCCTCCTCTTCTTCCCACTCCTCCTCCATGGCCCCCTGTCATTCTTCCTCCTCATCCTCCTCTTCCGGCATAGCTGCCCGCACAGACGACGACAGCACTACCTTGTTTGACTCGCGACGCACCATCATCACCACCACGAGCGGCAGCATCGAAGGTGCCTTCAAGCTCCTCGACCTTCTCTCGCTCCAGACCCACTCGGGCTCCATCAAAGTAGACGTCTCCCCTCAAGACGCCGCCCCTGCTCCGGAACTGCCCAAACCTGCCGCCTTCTCCGCCAGCTCTTTATCTGGCTCCGTCGAGGTGCGCTACCCCATCAGAGCACTAGGCTCTGAAGTGCCAGCACGCAACTACACCGTGCACGCCGAGTCCATCAGCGGCTCTGTCAGCGGCACCTTTTTCCACGGAGAATATACATCTCTGAAATCGAAAAGCGGACATGTAGAAGCATCACTGTTGCCCGTCATTGTGACCGAGGGCAAGAAGTCGTTTTTGAGGACCCAAACCGTGTCTGGCTCGACCGAGATTGATATCCATGACCCGCTGTATTTGCTTCCTGATAGCGACACTACTACGAATGATGTCTCTGATGTCTCTGATGATGATGATAAGGGAAAGTTCAATGGTGAGCACGCGACTGTTTCGGGCTCCCTCAAACTGCGCTATCCGGGCGAGTGGGAAGGCACGATCACGGGCAGTTCCACCTCTGGCAGCCTGGACGTGCGTGGCAAAGGAGTCGAGGTGCAGAAGAAGACGGACCTGCCGTGGAGCCACCAGCTGGTGGCGAAAAAGGGTGATGGAAACAGCCATATTGGCTTCCACACGACGAGCGGATCGGTAGACCTTCTTGTCGGCGAGGAGGTATAGAACATTCAAGCAAGAGTTGCATGTGGGAGAAAAGGATGAAGAGAAAATTGGATTGAAAGAGGACAAACGGGGTAAGAGGTCAGAAACGGGAAATTGTATACTTATGATTCCTTTTGCCCCCGCACATTCATTTACCTGTTACTCAACCGAAAACAATGACGACGTCACGAAATTTTGACTAGTTTTTCATTTGCACATGCAACAAGTATTAGTTCAGAAAGAATGCAATGCAATGCAATTAATGCTATCGACATGATATTTTGTAGGAGCAACATCAGCAGTCGCTAGTTTGGGTACTATGGCTTGACATGACATGGTATGATATAGTGATATAACGGCGCAGAGCCACCGCCGAGAGCGGCAGCTTAGAAAGAGACATTTACAGCATATGACTTGAGAGGGATGCAGCGGGAGAAGAATTGCCAAGCGAGAAATTGCAAATCAACCACTCCAAAATAGAAAAAATTGAGCCAAAGCTTCAAAAGGTATAATGAGCGAAAAGGAGCGAAGAGAATTAAAAAGAAATTAGTAGGATCCAGCTAGCAGCCAACAATTATTCACCTGATTTTCCTCGCCTTCCGGCCGTTTGCACCAGCAAACTCCAGTCCTCTACAGCGTCTGCGACAAGGGGAGCTTCCTTGACGAGCTTCCAACGTAAACAGTCTTGGTGTAGTTTGTGATGACCCAATTCTGAGATGCGGAATCCCAATTCGACAAATCTCTTCGGAGCAGATCGGCATGGAAGGTCGTCGACTGGCCTGGTTGAATCGACAAACGTTCAAAGCCACGAAGCACGACCTTGGGATCATTAGGACCGCCAAGGGAAACATACTAAATGACAGCGTTAGAACTCACGCATGACAAAAAAAAAAAACTTGGCATCCACAATATTGAACTTACCAGCTGGGGTACCTCTTCTCCTGCAACTGTGCCAGTGTTGGTGATGGTAGCCTCGACAGAATACAAAACGTCGTATAGGCCCGGATTGCCTCCTGGCGCACCTCCAGCGGGCACAATAGGCTGTGGAGAGCCGTCCTGTGCACCGGGCGGAATGTAAGAGGTTCCCTGGTTGCCATAGTCATTCCAGCCGTAAGATGCCGAAGCATTGGTCGAGTTGACATAGGGGTAGATGTAGAGAGGAACACGATCAATATCCGATGGGAAGAGGTAGTCCGAAAGGTTAGTGCTGTAGTTTCCCAATACAGGTGCAGCAGCGCTCTGACCGCTGGCTGGGGTATATCCGCCAGCGTTAGCCTTCGTAACAGTGAGATCAGAATAGTTGAACGTCGTGTAGCTGAGACCAAATCCAAACTCGAAAATTGGATCGATACCGGCCTTGTCAAACGCACGATAGTCGATAAAGACGCCCTCTGTAAAGTCCTGCTGAGGGGCGTCGACGCCATTGTTAGGTTCGTACATCAAGTCCGTCCCATAATCTTCTCGGTTGCGACCAAGAGTGAAAGGCAGTTTGGCACCAGGATTGAAACGGCCGTAGAGCACGTCCGCGATTGAGTTACCCGACTCCTGGCCCGGCAGACCAGCCCACAGAATAGCAGTCACGTTAGGATTGTCCACAAATGACTCAATCAGCACTGGACCGACGGTGTGCAAGACAACAATGGTATTGTTGCACCACGCTGTAACATTCTGAATAAGGTCATCACCACCTTGCCAGAGTGTAAGATTCTTGCGGTCACCCTCGTTGCCATCTATATTGATGTATCCTTCACCGCTGTCCGCATTGACAAAGACAAGAGCGACACTGGCCTGTTTGGCCAAAGCCTGAATCTGAGTATATGCGTAGTTATCCGTAACCGACTGGATGCTACCGTAATTTGAAGCAACCTCATTTTGGATCGCCGTCAATGGTGAAATCAGGTAAGGGTAGTCTGCTGTTCCACTTCCCCAGCCCATCGCCAAGGTTCCATTGTCACAACCGTGGTCGCCGCAGCCGTTCGGGCCATACGGGTTGTCTCCAGCATCATCACCGAAGACGGCGGTCAGCTTCTCCTTCCCAGTCAATGGCAAAGTCCCATTCACGTTCTTTAACAGAACCGTGGATTTTGAGCCGAGGTATCGAATAAGTGATCCATGACCCTCTCGGACGTCAACGTGTTCGTTGATCACACCGTAACCGTAGCCCACAGCTGGATGGAGGTAGCCGTACGTGTCTTTGGACCATGAATTGAAGTTAACAGGAACTTGTGTCTTGTCCCGTCCAACCTTGTACCAGGCTGCGATGATTCGGGTGACCATGTCGTCAAGGCGCCACTCCGGAATGGTACCATTCACCACGGCCAAAGTGAGATTGGAGCCCCAGAACGACGTGCCGGTATCGAAGAGGACATCACCAGGCATACTCATGTCCAGGCCTGCCAGAGCATCTCCAACGCCGGACTTGTGCGCTTGCCAATCACTCATGATAAATCCCTGAAAGTCCAGCTCGGACTTGAGCAGGTAATTCATCGTATAGCTATTGGAGCAGCCATAGCTATTGTTAATCTGATTGTAAGAGCACATGACTGCGCCGACTCCAGCACGGACAGCGTCCGCAAAAGGCCTGCAAAGAATATCAGCCTCCGATCTCTCAATTTTCAGGCGAAAATGAAGCAAAAGTGATTTACATACCATAGATAAAGTTCGTGCATGGTGACATCATCGACGTTGGAACTCAGAGCCTCCGTAATGTTGAAGCCATAGCCCTTGGCTTCTCCAACCTGGCGGAAATGCTCCTGCTCGTTGACGATAAAGTGCTTGGCACAAGCAATCACGCCGGCATCCTGGATGCCTTGAATGGTATTCGCAATGCCGATACCAGTCAAGACGGGATCGGGGCTGAATCCTATATGAACGTCATTAGCTGGCTGACAAATATAAACAATTCCAACTTTTCCGTACCTTCCCAATTTCGACCACCCTCTGGCGCGCGTCCAAGAGGCCCAGCTACGGGTCCAAGCTGGACATCCACGCCCTTTTTACGGTGTTCAGTGCCCATAGCGTAGCCACGTGCATACATAGCCCCGCGATCGAATGTAGCTGCAATATTAACACCGCCAGGAAACGCGGAAACGTAGTCCGCTATCAGCTGCGTCAGTAAAATATTACCTCAACGCCATTGGTGATGACTGACCGAAACGAATGCCCACAGGAGAGTCTTGCATGCACAAGCTGCGGAACCCAAGACGTGGAACCGACCCTACTGCTCCGACACATGCCTCTTCCAACCAGCTGTCGTTCAGGTCAGTGACATATCTCCTAACCCTAATATAAAACTACTAACCCGACACCCGTTGTGATATTAACCTTTTCCAGCAGTGTCAATTGGCTGACAAAGTCCCTGGCTTTGGCATACGCCTCTGCCCAATCGCCTGAACCCGATCCCCATGGCGAAGGATAAAATGGAGGGGAAGTCACCAAGTTATCACCTGAACTGGAGGTGTTTGAATACGTCGGTTGATTTGGGCCCTATTGAAGACGTCAATGCCGTGTTTAATTCAGCAGGCTTATTGGATTATTTTTTTTTTCCGGAGGTGAAAAAACGCTCATACCTGAGCCAAGCCCAACCTCGCAGCGGCCAAAAGCCATACGGCTGTCCCAATTCCTGACCACATGGTCACAGCAATTAAGGACTTGACCTGAGCTTGCGCTTTGAAGGATTTCCCTTCTTAGCTTGACCTTCCCGTATGACAATGAGTTATCGTGGAGTTAGAATAGATAGCAGCTGGGGAGAGAAAAGGAGAGGACAGAGAGGAAACGAAGAGGAAGCTTAATCGGGGCGAGTGAAGTGAGGGAAGGGGAAAGAACAAGCAACGATGTGCTCGAGGGCGGAAGGAACCGTTGGGAGCGGATGTGGTTGAATTGTGACGAATTGTCGTCTCCCAGCCCAAAGTCCGGGGAAGGAAGGGGCGAAAGGGAAAAAAGAAAGGACGAGAAGGGAGCTATATGTTCATCGACGCGTCATTACGAACAATGAATACTCCATGTGGGGAAAATTGATGACTTGGTTCCTGTTCCTGACTTGTCCAGGTCGCGGGGTCCGAGGGTCTGAGGGTTGCCCTTGCCTGGCTAGGAATGACATTGTGGTGTCTTGATGAGATGGAGGGGGAGCAAAATGGTGTGGGCATGACAGATGCGGGAAAGGGAAGGAAGGAAGAGCAGGTGGGAGGACCCTTGGTTCCCAGTGAGCGTCGATGCCATCACGATGTTGACCGTGCCCTTAGCCTGCATGCGAACCAAAAGAATAGCACGGTTAGCGGCCCCATCGCTAGACTACCCGTATCATTTACCAGTTCAGATGGGGAAACAGCATTATGAATCCATCCAATGCGTCCGTCAAAGGTGACAGACAGACACTGGGTCCGGGGGAGGTGTGGTGGTGGGACCCTGGAGCTGCTAATTACTCGTTCGTTCTCATCAAAAAATACTCCCCGGCGCTGCGGGTGCAGAAGAGAGGAAAAGGACAAAATGGGTACAAAATTGATAATGTGAGCAAAAAGGCGATGGCGTGTGTGGATTGTGGGAAGCGAATGCGGAGCAGAGGGGGGAAGCCGGTAAAGCTACGAGTAGCGAATCTGGGGAAAAGCAGATGGAAACAACCACTAAAAAAGAAACAAAACGCATTTTGGCTGATGACGGCATCTCCGGCACGATTGCGGGTACCGTTACTATCGGTTGGCTTCCGAAGGGGTCGGCTGCTGTATCGGTACGTCTCCCTCGTATTCCTCAGCCATCTCCAATATTGTAGCTCGATACAGCCCTTCCCCTCCGCAATAATTGCCTTAGTCGGTGTTGTTGGGTCCCAATCAAACCTCCTATCCCATTCTCCCTAGTAAACACTTTGATGCTCATTGCTCCCACATATCACCAATCACGATGATGGCGTTCAATATTTCAGTCATTTTGCCTTTTCAAATATAAAAATAAAGGAGTTGACCTTCATGACCAATGCTCATGAAGAACAAGAATGCCAGTCAGGTGTATTGCCGAATCATGAGGTGGGTTAAGAGGTCCCGAAGAAAGAGTCGAACGAGCATGTTCCCTGGCGTGAAGGGGTCCCCATCTCCCGACTAGGCCGATTGCAGCCATGACTCGCCGGGATCTGACGTCCCCGTCCGGCTGGCTCTTGGAAGCGTAAAACTTTCAAGCAAAGATCTTCGTCACATAAGAGCTGACGACGGTCGCGATCAAAACGAAGAATCCTGACTTCGCAGCGTCGCATCGTACTGCTTTACCCCGCAGTCATCAAGGCGTCGCAAGATGAAAGATCTCAGGTACGTAACTGACCGGGTGCTTTCGGCGATACAACAAGGTACCTACACAGGAGACGGTTTCCAAGTCCTTAATTGCTTCCGGGGTTTTGTTCAACACTTTCCCTCTTGACCAACAGGCTTTTCGTCTCGGTAGTAGTACCTTAGGAATGCCCCTCGAAGGGTTGCAAAGGTCATGCTACGATGCTCCAAGAGAGACATCTACCACACTCCCCGTTCCACTTCTGAGCTGCGTTGCCCGTAAAATTCTCCAATCATGCCTCGACGCGCACAATAGACACAGAGCAGTTGGCACGAGTAAAAGGACACCATCAACTGTCATCCGCAAGTGGCACGCGCACTGAGACCTGCGCAAGTCGACTCCATGGCCTTCTCGAGGGTGACGAGCTCAGCCGTTGGTGTGTGTTTACTGTCATTTTTCATACATTGTGCCAGGCTACTTGGCAGAGCCGTGGCGTTCATGTAGGCAGTACAGGTGATCACGATCGAGCCACGGATGAAGGCATTGTATTTCGTACCGTGACTGCGCCTCTCAAACAGGTTTATACTTCTGCTGCTGGTGTAAGAAATGATTAGATCGAGGGAAGTAAATAACATGAGAGCCGTAAGCCTCGCTTGGCAGTTCAATAGCGCGGCATTTGGGGGCGTGTGTGGCGCGCCAGCCAGCAATTAGGTCGTCGCGTCAAGGCGGAGGCGGAGAGAAGGAAAGGCGGGGGGAATAGTGGACTACCGTTGGTGGCCCACCCAGCGATCCCGGTCTCGCTCCGCTGGGGACGCTTGGAGCTTCTTTCGACACATCTTTCCACGACTCTGTAGGATGCCTTTTTCCGCGCATATCTGGACACCCTCTCTCTTTCCCTCTCATAATTTGTTGATTGGTGACCCCGCAACCTGTCGCGCTGCACGAAGCCCGGTCCGGATTGTCGGTGCGGGGGTAAAGGCTACAGAATGTCCGTCACATCATCTTCGAGAGCACGTAGATCGGGGGCAAAAAGCACGCACATGACATGAGCCAGGGCCCTCTGCCTTTTGTCATTGACCCCGCAACGGGGAAGGTAGGACAAAAGTGTCATTGGCAAAAAGGTCCACTTTTGATAACTTCAACTTTGACCTCTCGCTAAATATGACATTTCTTTCGTTCAACCTTTCAATTCTGATTTTGGCTTTCTGTTGCAGTTCGATGTCTAGCGTCCCAGCTTCGAATGGGCCAGGCCAGACGCAGTCTGAGCAATACGGGAAGGAATCGGGAACTTGTTTTGACCGTTGATTCATCGGGATTCGGAATCTCTGACTCTCACGGCAACGTGGGCAGCGCGATTAGCGATGCCTTGCTCAACGTGAGATTGACGAACCTGCGTGCAGGATGAGAATTTAGAAACTGACATTGACCCCGCTTTTACATTCTGTCATTTTCTTCCGCCCTTCTGCTCCCTCAAAATACTATCGTTATCGCGGCTGACGGGGCACATGACGGTAATTGATCCTTTTTATCATGCAGAGTGACTGTATTTTGCATCTTGCTCCGAAAATGAATATCCTAAGAGCAAGTCGGGGAAGGTCCAGGCTCAATCTCAGCTGATAAACAGCTTGCTTGCTGCGTTCCTAAACCCAATTCAGACACGAATCAAAATTAAAGCTGAACAGCAACTTCCTGCAACAGCCACAGATCAGTCAACGTCAATTCCCGAAGACTGAATGATATTCGTTGGAGTCGACGATTTGAGATCGCAATCGCTTGTTGTCAATTGACGAAAGAGACACTAAGGTCTATGTTGACATGATGCTGGGATAGGAACAACCGCAACCCCGGTACTTTTACATATATACTTACCTACCTTCCTACCTAGTGTGCGGCTAAATAGCATAGATGGTGTCTATAGTGACTTCACTTTATGCATGCATCCTAGACATATTACCCCCTTAAGCTTTGCGGCAGACGCGTAGCCCTATTAAACTGCCGACTAAATTATCAACGTTTTGCCTTGCAGCACATAACATCTTTCAATGCAGGGACCATTATCCCAATGACCTCTAAATATCGACCATGAAATGTGAATGGCGCTGAGCATTGAAGGCATGAAATCAAAGCAAGTAATCGGAGAGAACATATCGCAAAAAAGGAAATGTTGCAAAAATATGCAATATGCAAGTCAACACAATGGTATTTCTCTTCTCGCGCAACGTAATAAATACACCCACATGGCTTATTCTTAGACGTCGGAAACTCTCTCTCGATAGTTGAACGAAATTGAGATATCTCGTGGGAAGAGGGGTTTTCTTTGAGATCATAGCAGCACGTTCTCAGGAAGAATGATCTTATTAACTATGCCCCACCAACCTTTATCATCTTCCCTAGTGGCCAACGTTGGTAATGACACGACGCATATTTGGCATGCTTCGGTCATTGATTTGTTCTCGATAAGGTATGAGCAGAGGATCCTGCGTTAGTACTTGAGTCCTGATTCTTATTCTCGCCAGCATTCGGAATATTTGACCTTTTTGCTGCTGTAGGTGACGCGCTCGCCAGGCTTTTGGAACTACCCGTCCCGGTCTGCTGAGGAGACGTTCTCGGTCCCTGGCTGCTGAGGCTGAACCTTCGAGACCTTCCTTCGCTTTTGAGACTGCTGGCGGCACTATCTCCAGATCTTTCACTTAGGTCCGATTGTAGACCTCGGAGCACATCTCGCCCACCTCCTTCAAATTTACCGAGGCGAGCTGCAAGTATAGTGTTTTCGCGCTGCAGTTCAGCCACCTGAAGGGCAAAAAGCTCACGTTCGCGCATGCAGACTTCAAGTTGGGCACGTAGATCATCTCTCTCATGACTCAAACGGGCCTTCTCGTCGCGTTCCTGAAGTTTTCTTTGTTTTTCTTCAACCTTGCGCATTTCTTTAGCGCGCTTTGACTCGAGCTTCTCCATCTCCCGACGGAATTTCTCCTCTTGGCGTTTTATCTCTCGAGCATGTTTCTCTTCTGAACGCTTAGCATTGCGCGATTCCTTGGATGTGAGTTCCTCGTGGTCCTTCATGTCTTTTTCCCGTTTTTTGGCCATCTTCTCTTCGAGTTGAATGCGCCGCTCATTGAGCTTGGCGAGTTCCTTTTGATGATGCTGAATAATATTATTTTCTATTTGTTCTCCGGGGCGGTCTTTCTCGACACGGCCGGAAGTTGGAGACTGGGAGTCGGAAGTTTCCTGTTCGTCGGTAAGCTGCTCCTCGGCGCTGGCAAAGCTACCGATGCTCGTCACCGTAGATTTTCTAGAAAGCGCATTCTCCTGAGCAAGTGCAAAATCAGATGTGTCCTCATTATCTTGTAAATTTCCTCTTGTCTCTGAATCGAGGCCGTTCTCGGCTGAGAGGTATCCCGGCCAGCGGTTGATGACCGCTGCTGGAGCATAAGCAGATATGGCTCCAGCTACCGTCGATAAAATGCCACCGCCACTCGTAGTAGATAAAGGACGTGAATCTAAAGGCTCCGCCTTTTCCTTTCCATGGTATGCTTCGGACTGGCTAGATTCTTCTTCATGAGTGTTTAGACTAGGATTATCAGACACAATCGGATGGCCGTTCGCTTTCGCCGCAGTGTAATCTTCGGGCGTCTCGTCGGCGCCATCACCTCCTTTCCCACTCTCATATTGGGTAGAGCTCTCCATTAGAAGCGGCTCCGCATTCACTGCCCATTGAACAAATTTGCTTGCATCTGATACAATACTTGCGGGTGTCCCCCGCTCGACCATGAAACGTGGAACATTACCTCCTGGGTCACTGCGAGTGATCATAATCCACTCTACTGGATTTGGCTCAGGCTCTTCGTCTTCGTCCATTGCAGTCTGTGTATCGACTTGCTCCTCCTTGGCTTCCGCCCCTCGTGATTCCGTAAGCGATACCGTATTTCCACGCTTTCTTTTCTCTGCAGGATCCGACTGTAGCTTCTCTGGAGTATTCTCATTTGACTCTTTTGCATCTCTGTTCGACGGGTCTGAATTTGACCGCCGCACGTTTCGTATTTTTGCTTCGTTCCCAGTTGAGGAGGCACCCTCTGGAATCTCCTCTTCACTGGAAAGGTTTGTCGAAGGGGCTGCTTTTCTCTTCAATGGTATTTCTCGGATGAACTCGACGGATTCATACTCTCCCCGAACGTAGTGCTCTCTAGGAGGACATTCAGGGTGGTAACATGGCTTCGATATGACCATGTAATGGCGAGGAGGTTTGACATGCTCCTCAGAAGATGAGGAAGCCGGGGAATTCCCGGTGTCTGTACTCTCCGAAGTTAGGTCGCTCAAGGCAGAGTCCGATGTTAAAAGGAGAGTAACAAAATCACGTGGCGCGGTAGGGCCCGGAAATTGAGCGGACAGGTGATATACTGCTAGGAATTAGAGACGATTCATTGCACCAAAGAGACTAACGGGTTGGTTTCTAGAATTTACCTTCAAGGTTTCCCACGCCTTCTACTACCATCGATTCCACTCTTCTCTCGCCTCCGATGCCCCTAATATTGCCCTCCCCTGGCCCTCCCCGAGACTTCATCGTTTCTGGGAATTCTTGTTGCATTGCCCGCTTCCATTTGGAGAAGTCCATGCCGACGTGTATACTTCTTCTTGCGAACCAAGCTCCTCGACCGTCCTTTCCCCCTAGTTTATATACTGAGATTCCATGGGGATTGTCTTTCGCAGAGAGCTTCAAAGGCTTTCCCCATGCTGAGCAGAGAGCTGCCTGGGCAGAGGAAATTGACGGAGAGCAGGTTGATGGCTCTACTATATCTGAAGCATTCGAAAGGACGGAAGAGGACGTGTTTGAGCGGAGGCGTGAGGAGCGATCGGAAGTGACGGGAGGAAATGGAACCGAATCTACCAAAACTTGGCCGTCTCTGAAGGCGCTTCGTAGATATGAATGCAGGTCATCCTGCGGTATTGATGAGAACTCGCAAGGCGCAAGTGTTTGAAGCGCTGACTGGAGCTCAGCCATGGTCGAATTCTACCTTTGTGCAGAGACCAACCAGCCTTATTTGGATGTCTTTGGAGCGAAACTGATGTTCTCTTGCTTGCAAGTATAACTGCCAAAATGGGGCTCCTTGGCGTTCCAAGCATAGAGCTGCAGCCTAGTCGCTATGTAGAAACTTATTCACTGTATAGGTCAAGTTTATTTCGTCGCAAGCTGCGCCTTGAAAGAAGGGTCTGATTAAGAGAGAAGCGAATAACAATGAGACAACCAGGTATTAATTATATTTCTAATGACGCTAATGATATAAGGCTAGTGCAAAATTCGATAGGAATTATCTGATATCTTCCAAAGAGACATTAATCGAAGGAAAAAGCAGGTTAATTTGATGGTGGATCAATAATTGTGTAGTGCTCACATCATGAGAACGATTAGAGTGACGTCGAGCCCATAATGTTCTCGCTAGTTCTGACCCTCGGGTCCTCGGCTCTCCCCGGACTTGCTGGCGCACTTGGCATAGAACTCCAAAACTTGTTTGGTCACAATATAACCTACATGAACATAATTGTAATAGCTTAGATATGTATACATGTGCGTGTTGCTCAGGGGGAATAAGCATAGACATATTTGATAGTATATGTCATGACGTGGTATTACTTCCAAATTAAAATGCAGGATTGTGACCATGCAGCTTATAGACCGAACCCTTACAAGTTACAACTATACATTAAGACCTTTAATAGCCATTACAGAAAGGCATTCTTTGATTGTAGGCTTGGCAATTTAATAAAAGGTTCATGATTCTACAATGGTTGTATAAGATATATAATGGTCTAAAGGAGGCACCAGCCTCTTTCAATAATTGACAAAAGCTTATCCTTATACTTTGGGATTTCCAAGGCTGAGAAATGGATGTTCCATCAACTCACGAGCTGTCTTTCTATCTTCTGGGAGCCAGGTAAGCATATGACTAATAAAAGACAAGAAAGCTACCCTCTCCTTCTCTGCTAAAGATGGAATTGTATCTTCAAGTCTTCGGGCTGGAACCAGATCAGTGTATAGAAATTGGCCTACCATAACAAACAAGTTAGCAAAAGAGCAGCAGATAGAATATTTATTAATCTACCTTCTTCATCAAAAAAAGGCCCACCAAAAAATTCTCGTGCATTGCTACAGAGCTCGCCTGCATCATCTTCCAAAGCGTCAGGCCACTTGTACTGTGCCATAGCACCTGATTTTGCGAGGAATTCCTTAGGAGGCGGGCCAAGCAGAGCAATCATTTCTGCTAGATGTGTTTTCGCATCATAACGACCTTGAGTATCATGCACGTTACGGAATAATGCTGTGTGCTCAATGATATCCCATGACTGTTGTTTGCAGATTGAGTTAGCTGTTTTCACGGATACCCTGAATCATGACTCGGTCCAATTGTGTATGAAGAGGTATTCTGAAGAAAAGTGGATTTTGCTTTAGGCCATGCCACAAGCAAGAATACCGGAAAGTTAGAATGTTCTTACCAGGGCACCAAAATTCCATATATCTGCACTAAAATCCCAACCGCAGCCAAGAATAACTTCCGGAGCACGATAGTGATCCGGCTGTATAGGATGAAGACCAATTTCTCTCTTCCCCTCTTGCCCTTCCAGACTGTCACAGTGGAGTCGCGTCGCCAATCCAAGATCACTAATTTTTGGTATCATCTTTTTCAGCTCCCTCCAGTTCAGGGGTCCGAAGTCGTTGTGGCAGCGATAGACGGTTTGCCCGGTGGTTGGATCGGTCTTAAATTGCATGGGCAGGTTAGCAATCTGCTCTTTAACAAAATTAGAGAGGGTGCTATCGTTTTCGAAGGTCATTAGGATATTTTCAAGCTTTAAGTCTGAAGACGTACACAGGTATTAGTGCTTTATTTCTCAAAGAGAAGGGGCTTTAATAGAGAGAACAAGTCACTTGCCAGTATGAACAACTCTACATTCCATGTGCAAATAGTCGAGACCAGCAAGAAGAATGAAAATATATGCTTTCGCAACCGAGAGGGGGAGTTTTTGGTCCACAAATCGTTTCTGGAGAATCCAAATTGGCTCTCGCATCGGTTCATATGCCAAACAAAGATGATTCCCTTCCGGACCAGCCACCTCGAAACTTCCAAGGCAAGTTCGGATGATCCCATAGCCGCGATGTGAGGGATTTTGTCGTGCAATGTATTTCTCGATGTCACGCTCATGATGGGCATCTGTGGAACTGTGTGTATTTATTATTTTCAGTGTAACCAACCGCTCCGACTGCCATCTGTATCTAAATCAATGCCATTTTCAGTCAGTAGCTTACATTCCAACCGGGGCTGGTAAGCAAGAACATAGTACTTGCCTTGTCATATCCCGTGCGAGCCATACTGTTGAACGCGTTCCCCAACCAATCTTCACCAGCAATTGATAGCAATTGGAAAGTATCTCTCCAGCTTTAGCTGGATAGAACCATTTGGGGTTGTATCCTGGACAAAGCTCTTCATCGACGAGCTCGTTTTGTGGGATGCGAGACGCAGAGGCAGCAGGAAGCTGGGCCAGTTTGGCGCGGAGTGAGAAGGACATGCATTTCGTCATACGGCTCAGCAACCGCAGTCCAGTCATAGAGATGAGGAAATACTTTCACACTCCCCTGTGGTTTGTTCTCAGAAGAATATGTATGAATTTAACACTAGGACGCAAAACTCAGCGATTCGTTGGATGAATGACCAATGCCTGGAAAGGCGGTCGAGGTTTGATCAACAGGTTACAAAGAGCATTCAAGATGTCGAGTAACTACATTAAAGCAAGGTAGAGTGTTCTTAAGACCTTCGCTTTCAATATCGGATGGAAACAGAATTCAAGCGCTGGAGGGGAATTTTGGGGAAGAAAGGGAGATGTGCGGCGGTAGGATGGAAGAGTAGAGGTACCGAAGTCGCGACAGTGGCTAGAATTGGAACGGCCTCCAAGTCTACCTTTATTTTCAGCCAAGCTGCAAGGGTTCTTAGCGGCATGGCTAGAAATTGCATCTCTATATCAAGGATGAGATTCATCGTTGTTGCTCCAAGGTCTGTCAGAGATCATTGCGTGGATTCACGAAACATCTTTAAAGGCCGAGGGCGTAACTAACGTGATTGGCGGTCTCAGCTAGCGAACCCCGGCTTTGCCGGAAGCCTCGACAATTTATATCGGCAGGAAATTTGACAACTTGGAAGCTTGCAGACAAATAATCACACTTAATAGTGTCTCTTCTTGTTATTGTATGACAATCAGAATGGGGAACGAGTAAGCAAGAGAGCTGTTTCAGCAGCTGCAGAACTTAGACGCGATATCAAGTTCTAGGTAGTTCGTCCACGGCAATCAAGACGAAAGGTGTTTAATCGACATGATAAAAATTTTATAATATTGTAATAGTTATCGACAGGACGGAAGTGTACCAAAGGGGAAGTCTAGCTTCACGTTGTCCAAAGCCAGCATATTTTTCCACTCAATCAATGAGGGAACGCCTCCCAAGGGGTACCCAGCCCCGGGAAAGAGGAGATGAACCAAACGTCTGCGCTAGAGCAGAAGAGAACCTCAGAATAAAAATCAAAGCAACTGAATATCTGTGACGACGCTGTCGTCAGTATTGGCTGTTGCCACAGGCAAGAGACCAACTTCAGACCCCAGTAACTCGCTTGATTTTCATCCTCAAGGCAACTGTATGACCAGCATGCATGTAAAAGTACCAAAACCGAAAACTCCACATCCCAGATGTGTCGAGTAACCCGCGGTTGGATGATTTTTGTCGACGCTTTCCCTCCACTATACAATCCAGCCGATATCCAATATCAGAGTGTAGGGAAAGTGTGATCGGCCATGAACAAATCGGGGGTCTCGCCGGCCCGAGGTGTGTCTATGACTATCGGATCACAGCGACGAATAGAATACAAAGAAGATAGAAGAACGAACCCCACGAAGACTCTCCAGCCGCGAGGCTGCAACCATATATTTAAGTAATTGCCCGACTTGCAAACCATCCCGGCCCAACGAAGAGGAGCCTATGGGAGGTAGTTTGGGGGAGGAAACGCCGACCAGCCAGTGGTGGTAATGCGAGTGGAATGGAATAGCAAAACAAACATCAACGCTCGCTAGAAGAACTCGACACAATACAACGTCAGACAAGATTCGAAGTCATGCAAGTTGGAACCCGCCAAACAGATCAAACGCCATCATGATGCTCGCTCCAAAAACATTATAGATAACGCTACATTGCGTAGCGCCGCCGATGCTGATAGATATAGATCATCGCGCTGTGCTCGTAGCTTCTGAACGGTGCCTGCACCATGGCGTCCTGCGCCAGCCGACCTGGGTACAAGTCAAGTCTGGGATTGATTTTTACATGGTGGTCGCATAGGGAAGCGCGTACTCCTGGTATCGGTCCCATGCGAATCCACCGTAGCCGACACTGGTGCTGCATTGTTGTTGCATCAGGACGCTCGGCAATGGCAGCTGGGGAATCGGTGCGATGACCTGAAGAGCACTTGAGTATTGGCCAGAAGTGCTAAAAGGCGGACTATAGGCAGCCGGTGGTGAAGAAACCTGAGATTCGGTCATGGCCATGCTAGCCCACATAGCCGGGTTCGAATCGGCCGAGGAAGCCGGACTCGGGCTCGAAGGGAGGACTTTCCAGGACTCTACAGGCACCGGGTGCGGAGGGGAAATGGAGGACTGTTGCCACCAATTTCCGGCTCCGGGAGAACTGGGAAGGATGGGAGCCGGCCGGACCACGTCAACGATCCTTGGGGGCGGCGGGAGTAAAGGAATGAACATGGCCATAACAGCGTTCTTCACTTCTTCGCTCCTGCCACAGAGCAGCTCTCCAGCCCCATCTTCTTCGAGCCCTTCCAATGCGATAGCAGGCGCCAAGTAAACAAACTTGTTCACAGCTTGGACGAATTCTTCCTGCAGCCTTTTGAGCTGGATGGCCTTTTCCGACCAGTTCCAAGTGTTGGCGGCAATGTCCACCGAATAGATATCGGTATGGTATTCGACAAGGGAATCTATCGTTTCCGGTGTGAGCTTAAAGGCTACTTCGTTCTGCGAGACCATGTCGACATGCACCACGTAAGCCTCGATGTGGACCGTTTGATAGTTGAACAGCCCCTCGACGAGGGGATTCGGATCCTTGCGGAGCTCCGATTCTGGTGCCTTGGGTAGCATGAGCGAGCACAGAGTCCAAATCGCGGATTGGGATGAAAGAGTCTCAGTGAGGCATCGCTGATGCTGGGGTGCGCTGTTCAATGGTCTCTTGATGCGGTTGATCCGCTTCAAAGTCGCTGTGAGCCATGGATCTACCTTGGTGTTGAGGACCACGTTGGGTGATGCGCGGGGTGCAAAAGCGGCAGCTGAAGCTGGCAGCAGAGTTGTCGGCATTTCGGGTTTGATTTATCTGAAAAGGGATTTTCTTGCAATTATCGGAGAATTGAATTGATGTCTTTTGTTGCACCGGTTTGAATTCAAACTTTGGGGGGAAAGAAACAAAAAAAAATTATTAGAATAAAAAATCAAAAAAGTAATATCTCAGGCGGTGGCTCAATGAATATATTAATTTGTGAGCGTGAAATGAGAGACAATGAATAGAAGAAAGTAAAGATCGTAGAAGGGGAGTAGGCAGAGGGCACCCAGCGAGTCGGATATATGGCGGGGGATGGGCGACTATCTTTATAACGCGAGGTGAGCGAGGCGGTGCGTGCAGTTGTGGAAACACTAACTAAAAGTTAGGTTGGCGTAGAAGGGGCAGAGGGTCAGTTCGCCGGGGGGCGGATGCAGCAACCTGCAGCCAGATTTCACCCAGAAGTCGACATCGGTACTTGGGTAGTGGCAGAGGGCCAGGGCGGCCAACGTCGAGTCTTATGCGACCGCCTGGAAAGCCCGCATGCTTCTCGAAACATTTTCGTCGTAATAGCTGTCTGCAATCATGCATCTCACGCGACGACCGATTAGTTCACCCCCTGGTCAGCAAAGGTTGTGTGGCTTCAAAATGTCATCCACTTTCAGATAGTCGATTAAGGCAGCTCTTGGTGGCGGAAGAAACTCTATCAATTCCGCCGCCGAGGCGTCCAAGAGAAATTAGCATTGTGTAAATAAGATCCTGGATCAAACGTTCGCCGAAGCAAGGGCATAATCGAATCGTTATAGCCAAAAGCAATCCCCACACCTGATACGGTAGAGAAATGGATGAATCGCGTTGCATAACATCTTCTTGGTTTGCTTTCCCATATCAAAGCAAGAAATGACCTCGTAAACTCAAAGGATGCGTGACGATCATTGGGGCTGCGCAGGCTCCTAGCCCGTCACACAATTTTCACGCGGCAACTATAGGATCAGTGGACGTGCACATGGGGAATCTTCAACATCTCGCCTGCTGAGAAACATAATGACAATGATTATGACTCTGGACATCAAGACTGCCGCAGATTACCACAGCCCAGCGTCCTTTCGCAGGATGCCGGGCAACGCGTGGCCTCTGTCGCCATTCCCTGTGCTCATCCAGGTCAGGGCTCGTTCCTCGCTGGGCTCGCACCGCATCGGGCTTGCTGCTTCATCGAGGTAACGGTGGCACGCACGGGCAAGCGATGGTCCACGCCCAGGTTTCCCTCGAGTTCGACTAAGATGTCTTCGCCGGGCGAGCCGAACGGGGTCTGAAGCAGAGTCGAGACTAGTCGTGGGTTTGGCAAAGTGTGGTAACCAGTCGATGCGACGTTTGCTCGAGACGATCCATGTTAGCTGGGCAAGTTCAGCTGACGGATGTCAAGTCTTGGAGGTCCTTTGCACTGAGATTCGCCGCTCACCTTCGGCGCCGGCGGGAGGAAGAGATGGTGGCATCCCTGCTTTGCTCTCCTATTGGTCGTTACTGTCGACCATAGTGCCAGTACCTATCGTCAACCATTTGCAGCGTTCCAACCGAAGACGCACGATGCCTCACAAAAAACCTGGTACAGTGCTCGGGTGGTCTCGCAACAGTATACAGTTATGCATTATTACACTTAATACTCCGTCCTGTCGGGCGCGAAATGGAACACAGGAGGCTCATGACCTTCTTGCCTCCTGCCTGCGCGCCAATTGAGTAGTCTTTCAAATGACGTAAAACTTGAACACTGGGGGGCCGTATCGACCATTTTGACTATTCATCACGAGCAATAATAGCTGATGGCTTTCTTTTCGCTCTTGGGTTTAGGGCGTCTGTTGGCGTGCTATCATCAAGATTTTTAACCAGCAAGTTATTATCACAGGACCCTTAAGTTGCCGTCTAGCCTTGTACGGGAAAGCTATAACCACGCTTAACTGAGGCTACCTAGGTGGGTAAGTCAACCAAGGCAAGTTTCAGCTATCAACGTTCGTCCTCGGTCCCTGTCGTATGTCGCTTTCCCTCGCTCAGACTCTCGGCTCACATGTCGATCTTGACACATGTATTCCCGACTGTGGCGAACTATTTTGCCTCTGCATGCACCGCCACGATCAACGTCTATCCCAATTGCCACATGAAGCTCTCCCTTCGAATAAACTTCCTCGATGCTATCTAAAAATAAGAGGATTATTTTATCAGCTTAGGTAAACAGGCATTTGGCTTTTTACTATCCCGGCACTCGGCTTGCGCCGAACTCTTTGTTTCTATTTTGAAATGGGTACACGGTTGATCACCTTGGCTAAGCTTTTCCTCAGCTGTTATTCTACGAGCTGCGCGGAGTTGGGCTTCGTTATCGATACGGCCTGATCCTTTGCACAGTCTTCAAGCAATCCAGCCCAAATTACGCGCACGGTGACAGAAGTGTACCTAAGGTGAAACCAGCGCCGGATACCCTCGGCATTTTCAACTTTCAGAACCTGTCCATCGTCTACGTTAACGACGCAGATGCACACGTGACGCTTTTGTTTCATCGCTCCAAGCCCGAGTCTGTGCAGTGTTTGAATCCACAATGACGCAACATGTCTAGAGAGCTGTACCTGAAATTACCATTGCCCTCAAACTTATTGCCGTCATATACCTTTGTACGGCTGACGTAAATCAGAAGGCCAGATGTTGCAGAAACGAGGCTCCTACTACTTTGATCCTGCGGCGAAGTGGGCCTGCGTTGCAGGTACCCATCTTTTCCCTTCAGCTGGACAGGGATCCGAGGCGACAGTCTTCCTTGTTCTGGAATGTCTTCCGTTGCGGGTACGGCTGATTCAGCCGGCTACGTCCGCTGCTACTCTCCTAGTGCCACGAGTGCGTGAAATTGCCCAGTGACTCGTGATTGACCATTTTTATTACAAGCAGTAAAGATATCGGAGACTGTTCGCATTTGAATATGCCCTTGATAAAATTTGAGGATATGTAATTCTCGTATAGAGCCTTATTTTTCAGGTGACGTCTCGTCATTCTCCATTACGGTTTTTTTGTTTTTTTTTTTCTTGATTAAAAATCCGTTTTTTGACTGCTGATTTTTATCTGACGTATTCTTCTCGATTTTTTCTACCGTTCATTAAGTGAAATTTAAAAGGATAATAAGAGTAAGTTTGTGTGATCAAGCTTGTCATATGCTTTGCATCACTTATGAACACAGTATAACAAGACGTGGAGATGCCAATCTACAGCACCGAAGCTCGGTAAAGATTTAGGCTGACTATACCAAAATCCCGAGGTCATTTTAGCCATGCTTAACTGCAAACCCTTCACTTTCTCATATACAGTTTCCTATGTTCAATTTGCTCTTCCGGCCTCAGATCTTCACTGACCCGCCTTGAGTGACTTGAAGGATTCCGTGGTTTGCTTGATCGCCATCTCGACCGGCAATCGTTCCATGCTGCTCGCCCCATAGAAGCCTTGAACACCTTTTGTCCGACTCAAGACATATTCGGCATCCTGAACTTCAGCAATGGGACCACCATGACAGAGGACAATGATTTCAGGATTGATCTTGACCGCTTCATCTCTGATATCCTGGATTAACTTGACACAGTCATCCAATGATGAAGCTGTCGTCGCGCCGATTGAGCCGGCTGTCGTGAGCCCCATATGAGCCACAAGGAGGTCAGCCCCAGCGTGTGCCATACGCTTGGCTTCATCAACATTGAAAACGTAAGGAGTAGTCAACAGGCCCAGTTCATGAGCAAGTTTGACCATCTTGACTTCCTCATCGTAACCCATGCCCGTCTCTTCGAGGTTCTGTCTAAACTTGCCATCGATCAGACCGACGGTTGGAAAATTCTGGACGCCACAAAAGCCGAGTTCTTTGAGCTGTTTGAGGAAATGAGGCATCGAGCGGAACGGATCACTCGCGCATACTCCAGCAAGAACTGGAGCATTCTGTACAATTGGCAGCACTTCTCCGGCCTGCGCAAAGTTCGCTCGTTAGAAGGTCCTAATACTAACTGGAAGATGATAATATTCACCATTTCAAGAACTACACCATTCGCATCTCCGTACGGCATCAAGCCCGCCAGCGATCCACGCCCCGCCATACGATACCGACCTGAGTTATAGACAATTATCAAATCCGCTCCACCCTTTTCGATGAACTTGGCAGACAAGCCAATTCCTGTGAAAGTGTCAGCGGAGGACCGCGTGCAGCTTCTCTGCCTCTGTTCCGACCTGCACCAGCACCAACAATGACTTTGCCCTCTGCAATTGTTCGCTTCAATTTATCGAGAACATCTTTACGGTCCGTTGGTCGCGGCATGTTGACGATCTTCACCTCACTGTATAGGCGGAAATTGGTAGACCAAGATAATTATTTGGGAAAGGAGTTATCCAGAAATTGTATTGTATAAGTCAGAAGCGTTTCTTCAATCTCTCAAACTGCATGAGAAGAAATTTAATACTACGCTAATCAGCGGGCCATCAAATTAATTAGTGTCTATGGTGTAAGGTTCTCATAAGTGGAAGAATTTCCCCTCCTCTGTGATGTAAACGATCTGGCAACCATGGGTGCTGGTGGGGGCTTCTCTTCCGGACGGGAACCCCCAGTTCGCTTGACTCCGTCCCATAGGCGCTTCGGGTATGGTTTACCCGTACTTTAGCAACCCACCGAGGCCACCACGGCAAAGTCTCCGTCAAAGTGATGCACACTGCAAGGATATGATTCACGCTGGTCCAATGATGACCGCCATGCATCTGCTCGAAAAACCCCGCTCGTGCCTTCTCTTCATGATCAAGACTTGAACATCGATCTGCGGTATCATGTAGGTGATCGATTTGCCTGTGTTTCTGGCATGATGGGTCTTTGCTCTGGTCTCTATCCACCGATCACCACGATCGTATCCAGGGTGTAAACTGTGTCCAACTAGATCCATGATCCTCAGGTGTGTTGGATGAATATAAGTTGGTATCAATTTTTTGAAGTTTGTTATACCACTTATGTTCCATTTCATGTGCAGCTCTCTCTCCCAAACCAACTCGTGCTTGTCCCATCATGGCTCATACAACAGTTGCCCTGCTCGGCACTTGCGATACCAAATTAGAGGAGCTTCTTTACCTCCGCTCCGAAATTCTTCGAAGCCAGAATCTGAGGGTGATACTAATTGACGTTGGAAATAAATCGTGTGAGCATTCTGCTATTAACATCAGTCATGGCGATCTCATCTCTCGCTACTCAACTTCAGCGGAGGCAGGCTTCACTAAGAAGCCGGAAGACAACACACGCGCAGACATGGTCAGGCTGATCTCCACCTGTGCATCATCTTGCGTCAGAGAGCTCTTCCATTCTTCCTCCATCTCTGGCATCATATCGATTGGAGGATCTAGCGGAACATCTTTGGTGGCGACTGTTATGCGGGACAGCCTCCCAATCGGCTTCCCAAAGCTAATTGTCTCAACGATGGCCAGTGGGGATATCAGTACCTTTGTCGGCGAAACAGATATCTCTATGATGTACAGTGTTGTTGATATCGCTGGCTCGAATTCGATTCTTCACAAAATTTTGTCAAATGCCGCCGGAGCTATTACCGGCATGTCGCTGAGTTACCAAGCTCACAAGGAGGGTAACAACACCGGCGTCAAAGAGAAAAAGAAAGTCCGGGTTGGTGTGACCATGTTCGGTGTAACGACACCCTGTGTTGATGAAATACGACGTCATCTTGAAGCTCATCATGGCTATGAAGTTTACGTCTTCCATGCCACGGGCGCTGGTGGCAGAGCAATGGAACGCCTGGTTAGAGAGAACCTATTAGACGCCATTCTCGACCTTACCACGAGCGAAATACCGGATGAGATTGTCGGTGGCGTACTCACTGCTGGTCCAAATCGTCTCGAAGCGGCAGCCAAAGCCGGGATCCCACAGGTTGTGAGCGTAGGAGCCTGTGATATGGTCAATTTTGGTCCCAGAGGGAGCCTTCCACAGCGATTTGCTCATCGTAATATCTATGAGCATAATCCTTCAGTCACCCTGGTTAGGACTTCTGAGGATGAGTGCAGAAAAATTGGAGCTTTTATTTCGGAAAAGCTGAGGGAAAATGTGAAATCACCCCAACTGGTGCAGGTATGGCTTCCGACCGGTGGTATAAGCATGATAGAGAGTCCTGGAGGGCCTTATCATGACAGCGCTGCCGATGAGGCACTGTTCACTGCCATTGAGAAGGGCCTAGAAGAAAGCGGTATTGGGGTGAAAAGGGATCAAAGATATATCAACGACCCATCTTTTGCTGTGGATATAGCGGAACAGCTGGTAGAATTTGTGAAACGTTCCGAAGGAAGGCAGTAATTCCTTGGAAGAAAATTATCTGTCGTCGGGAGGAAAGAAGTCTCGAAGACTTCGACATTTTGCGATGGTATTTTTTAGTGGCAGCAGAAATTCTCTTACTTGCCAGCCTCACAACGCATGTCCGAAAGGAAAAGCAACAAGCAAATGGAACTGTTGCGGTCGATTGGTACGGATACCAGCCTGAAGCTTATCGTGTATATACGGCTCTGGCCACCCAGAAAGCAATGAAGTTATTCCACTGATCTCTATACTCGATGACAGCAAACAGACATCATGCCATAGTTAGTCCCATCCGCATAATTTAATCATGTACGTCCAAGTCTATCGGTCCATCGCCATATATGTCTTTTATCTGCTTCTTACAGCAGCATTCGCCATTAAGGTGTGTCACTCGTCCGTTATTTTTCAATGCTAGATCGAGCTTTCAATCGTTGCTGACTATGGTTTCTGAAACGAGTACCAAATCTCTAAGGGCCTAGCAAGGATGCTCTCGCTTTCACTTTGCTGGTAATATTTGTCCTGCTGATCTGAGAGCAATGATAATATTGTAGACAGCTAGTTGGTGTAATGGTCCTTCTTTTATATTCCGAGCTTGAGTCCTTGCCTCTGCCGGAAGGGTATCTTTCAGTGGCCTGAGCTAAACTGGTTTTATCTTGCACAAAAGGACACTTAACGATTTCTACTGAAGAGGCTGCTCAATTGGCTGTACTGGCGGATACCAGCCAAAAGTATCTCGGAAATATCTCGTGCTTCCTCATTTCGAGAGTCAAATGAAAGACTCTGCGGTGGGTCGGGGACCCCAGCATCAAACTCATGGGTACCCGGCCATCAGTGATAGATTGTATCTGGTGTTCACTTCATATTTCGAACATGATATGTTTCTTATCCATACGATGTTATTGCTCAATAATCATATCAGATTCCCAAGTCCCTAGAGATTACCCAGCTGCTCCTTGATCTTCAGTCTTAACCGATTGTTTTTCTGGTTTGTTGTCTTTTATGCCCTCTTGTTTTCTTCTCCTTCCCTGCATTTGTTTTGTCTTGGTAATCTTCCCAATTTTCTCACTCCGCTGAATCATCTCCTGTTCTTTGTGCTTATCAGTACCATCTTGTCTTAAGACACTTTGCTTTCTACTGAACACCCTCTCAGTATCGTTACTGCTACATTAATGGCATCCTCAAGCACTTTCTCGAGCGCCGCTCTTGAGCGTGCTCAGGCTCGCTTGATCCGCATAAAACAGATCCTCTCCTCTATGGAGGTGAGTAGGACTTGTCCTTCTGCATCCTCAGCTCTTCTAATATATATCAGCTGCCTTCGTTCCCGGTCCATCTTAAATCCAATCCTCGGAAATCCTACGGGCGTCGCAATGCCGTGTCCCACATGGCACGACCATTGGTAAGGGATATTAAATCCGGTCCTGCAATTGTAAATGAGACTGAGCTCTTCTAGGATAGTGTAGAAAGGTGCCTTGAGAGAGCTCGTCGACTTCTTGAGCTACTCTCAAACTCACCTAAAACTACTGCTCCGGTTTGACTTCTTTCAAAAATTCGCAGGATGACCGCTAGACTAATATTCGAAATAGACAAAGATCAATACGACTATTCTGAACACCGCAGATAAAGATCGAAAGACCAGCGAGCAATACACGGGGACTCGTCGTGTCCTCAGGACCAGATTAAATGAGCCAGTCAAAGTAAGGACGACATCATCTAAGGCGGCGTGGATTGGCTCTAATTACTCCTTAGGCATTTTGGGATTCTACTCGACCAACTCGGCCTCCAGCTTTTAAGGATTCGCAAGCACTGGTGAGTCCTCATTGAACCCTGAGCTTTAATCCCTACTTTTCCGAGGCAGGCTTTACTGATTCCGTTCTTGTTGATAGGCCAGATGGCAAACGAGTGATGCGCTTCTTAGGAGGTGCCGGGAAATTCAGACAAGGGACTACGGATCACGCACTCGATGCCGGCCATCTAAGGAGATACGCCCCTTGACCACCAGATGTCTCGGAGCAATCAACCCGTTTCAGGGACTCTTGCCCTCATCACCTCCCTCATCGCGTCCAGCTTTGCGCAGTTGCCTGAAAAAGACAATTGTCGTTCAGTCTACTGGAGAGCTGGGTAAAAGAGGAGGTGTGGTAAAGAGTGTAAAGACTTCATCCCCATTAACATCTTATTGTTCTATCTAACCTTGAATTACAGGTTACATTTGCCGAAATGGAGCAAGTCCGCTGGTTTTACAAAGCAGGACGCGCGAATGGATACATTCCCAGGGACAATGCGGCATAGCCAGATGTTGCTCGTGTCTATGTGGGGAGCAAGAAATTTACGGATAGTATCATATCGCAACCACATGTTCTTCACCAGATAGCCGACGCTAAATATCTCATCGAAGATTCAGAAGGTTATTTAGGTGCGATGAGGCTTTAAAGTTGGCCAACAGCATAGACTTGAAAGAAGGAAAGACCAAATCTGAAAAATCTGAAAGTGGGCCAAAAGGAAGAGAAGGAGGTTACATTGTAAATGAAATTGGAAATCTTAAGCGTTGGTTTGACTTATTCGTTTTATGTTTTTTGTTTTATTTTATTTTCTCTTTGGCCATTGGATTGATGGAGAATTAAAAGCGAAAGGAATTTCGGAAATTGCCTCGCATAAACGCTTTTTCTGAAATAAGAGACGTTCTGCATAGATTGACCCCTGAGGCGAGGGCGCTTTTGTATCTAGGTGATAATAGACTCGAAAAATAGTATTAACCATTTCTATCAAGCTATGGCACATGCTCCAGGGAGAATGTTGGGCTGTTAAAACCACATCCAACTTGATTTTGGCATCACTCGGCTGGTACCCTTTTATTATAGTATCCGCGATATTAATTTAAAATACATCGATTGATAGTTCCTCTAGGACCCTATGGGCCTTGTGACTATCACGTCTTCGTCCTTTTCACGTGTCCGTCTAAAGTCCCTTGTCCGTGTTCCTTTCTCTTCCTACCCACCGGCGAATGGTCCTTTTCGTGAAGACCTTCATGGCCTTCCGCATCATGCACAAACTCGCCGTGGGCATCAGCATCATGCATCGCCTCAACATCTGCCGTGCTCGTCGGCCCTTCGGCTTCATCGGGAAACAGGTCTCTCCACGTCCCGTCTAGGACCTTTTGATCATTCCCGTAGAGCCCAACCCGATACGCATTCTTCAGCGCATTGATGCACGTCGTTCTGCGGCTAGGGAAGTCAAACATGGGCTTTGGGTAAATATTCATAGACTCCTTCTCCTTCTTCTCGTCGCCATTTTGGGCGCCATTCGCTTCGTGCTTTTCGGCTACTATTTCCTTTTTCCACGGAGACAAATCCAGCTCTCCATCTTCTCCCTCCTCGTCGATGCTCTTGATCAGGCATCCCGCGGCTTTCTGGTCCGCTATGGGAGCCTTCCACGGCTCATAGATATACTTTGCCGGGAAATTTGCCAACTCGGGAACATATTTCCGCACGAAGGCGCCGTCTTTGTCCCATTTCTGCGGAAAGCTAATTGGGGAATAACACCGATAAAACTGCGCATAGAATGCCGTGCACGACAGCCATTGCCAGTTCCCAATATTACATGCGGGTTCATGGTCAATGAGCCATTCCTCGAATACTGCAGCGCCGCGCTCCCAATCGACGTAGCATCCGCCCCGCGTCAGGAAACAGGCCACTGCGTGTCGTCCGAGGTGGTGGATCCACCCTTCCTGCCGCAACTGGCGCATCAATGCATCGATCCAAGGGAAGCCCGTGCATCCGTACTTCCATCGCTGAAACCAAGTCTCTGCTGTGCTGGAGTCGATGCTGTACTCGACTCCTCCGCCACCGCCGCCGTCGCGGACGACAAGTCCCGTGTCCTCGTTGACTTTGGATGGCAAGTGCCACGGCACGGACCGACAAGAAGGGTTCCCGTACGCTTGTCCGAATTTGTGTCCCAGCGCGGCTTGCGCGCCAAAATACATGTCTCGGAATAATAACTGTCCCGTGAGACTCGTAGGTGGATGGCTTGCCGTGCCCTGCTTGAAGTTGTCTACGACGTCCTGCGCGCGCCAGTAGAATTCGCGACAACTGAGTGATCCAAAGTGTAAATGGGGACTTAGCAGAGTCGTTGATTGCGGTTCGAACGCGGTCGGCGCGGTTGATGGCTTTTCAAATGTCGCTGTGTATTTTGTGTTGGAAATGATCTTGTCCAGCGCTGCCAGCGCGGCGGTCTCTCCGCCATGGTGCGGCGTGGTTGAGGGTTTGAGACCAAGTTCGTCGTATGTAGGCACGGAGAAATCGCCCTGAGGTCCTGCAAGATGGGCGTAGGATTGGTCCGAGCTGTTGCGCTGCGGGGCGTTGATGTCGGGCTCAGAGGAAGGATGGTCCTGCTTGAAGTTAAGGCTGGTGTCGCCTGGGTCGGGGAGGGACGCAGGTGCGGGAATGGGGCGTGGGATTTGTCCAATTTGCTCGCCAGCCTGGAATGGGATGCAATAATTAGTATATGAGATGCATGGTGGTTTGAGAAGTAAATAGGACAAGGTAGGAAGAGAAAGAAGTTGGACAAAGAGATGAATAAACTGGAGAAAAAGAGAGAAGCGAACCTTTATAACTTGAGAAATAGACATGGTTGGTTTACCATGATTTTGCTTGACAAGCTCATCTGGATCATACAGCGTGCGGCCAACTTTTGTGATGACTTGGACGCCGGCCTTCTTGGCTATTTCCGTGACTTCGTTGTCGCGGTCCCGAGCGTACGCATCGGTATCTTTTTCGAATACGAGATGAGAGATATTCCATGCTTTGAAAAGCTTGGGGAATAGTGTTGTAGGACTTTCTCGTATGACGAAAAGCTTGGACTTTTTATTCAGCTTTGTAATTGATGCTGAAAGATCAGACTGACAGTCCAGTCTATGAGATTGTTAGAAGTGTGTCAGAAAGAGGAGAGTATACTCTTCAACAGAGCAGGAAATACAAGAAATCTATGTGTCTGTGCTTAATACAGACTTCAATATACACTGGGGAGAAGAAACAGCAGACGAGAAAGAGCAGGGGTGATATGTTTTCCCAATATCGTCATGAAGTAGCACCAATAGCAGATCGTACTTGGTTCAGGATCTTTCTGATTTAAAAAGAGAAAAGTACGCGACACATATAAAACTTAAGAGACAGCAATGAAGAATAACCACAGCGGAGCAATGCCCTAGATAAAATACAGACGCAGGAAGAAAGACGAGAAGCCGTAACACGACAACCAGGATATATCAAAACTTACAAAAACTGCCATCGATTCGGGCCTACTCGTGCCCGGTACACATAATGCGGATCCCAAGTCCAGATGGGATACAGACATTCTGGCTCAAGATCCAGCGCGGCCTTGAGGGCCGGAGAGTCATGAAGACGCAAATCAGTTCGGAACCAATATATAACGCGAGGCTTAGGCTTAGTCATAGTGGCTGCGGTATCGGTAGAGAAATTGGAGTTTTTTTTTGGACATAAAATATAACAAATTTCATGTATCCTCCCTTGGATTCGCCAGTAGGATATATCTCAAAATTGGCAGTCCGGAGCAAGTAAAGAGAGTCAAGAAAGCCGTGTGCGTTGAGTAATCTGTCCTTTCGAAGCAGTCCCAACTAGAACTTGGTATTAGAAATTCAACAAAATTCGGGTCTCCTGCTCACGAAAAAAACACAAGGACATTAGATTGATGGGAAGTCAAGAAAAGTTGGAGGTCGTATGGTTGCAGTCGAGCTTAGGGTCATTATATATATTTTTGTCCCGGCGCCGAGTCCTGTTTACAAAATGCATAGCCATGACGACCTATACGTGTAGAAAGATTACGAGAAGAGTTTAACGCTTGATCTCGGGATAGGTCGTCCTAGGAAATCATCACATCGCCCTGCCGTAGAGTCTAACAGTATTGATGATGTCGTCGATTTCCGGCCCGAAACCT
This sequence comes from Xylona heveae TC161, assembly GCF_001619985.1. Taxonomy (NCBI): domain Eukaryota; kingdom Fungi; phylum Ascomycota; class Xylonomycetes; order Xylonales; family Xylonaceae; genus Xylona; species Xylona heveae. The sequence continues at coordinate 1,266,400 of NW_017264196.1, read as the reverse complement.
TGCCAAAACGTCCTGCGCTACTCGAACCCATCCGCATACGGACTAGTCGCATCTCCGCCTAGAGCACGGAAGCTAAACCACAGATCGCGGAGCCCTTGTCACGTAATTGAACCCTAGCGCCAGAAAAGTTATTGATGATACAGATACAAATCATGTTAAAGGCACTCTGGTAGAATTATCCATGCCCTATTTTTCATAGTACTTGACTCGCGCTATATAGGAGGTGACGAATTATAGTCTATACGCTTCACCAAAGGATCGTGGGAAATATCAAGCCAAAACGCCACTATCAACCGCCCATGCCAAAATAAACATTATGATTGATTCAGTCTATTCGTCCCACTCCTCGTCCAATTGGTCAATCAGTCGATTCTCATCGTCTGTTCGGCCAGCCCTGCCTCGCGCATTACCGTTTGATACGCGGCTGTACCTTCGTCGCTTGGGCATGAAGCGGAGACAGGAAGAGAAGAGAATGACGAACATGTCCTGTTACGAAATAAACGTTAGAATCATGTAATAATACAGGCATTGAACTCGGTGGGCGCCTAGGCTTACCTTGATGAAGCTTGCAATGCCAGCCCACATGGAATAATTGGGCAGCTGTCGCCAGCCTCTTTGGTGCATCACCGTTCTCTGGTATACACATCCACCAACCAGATAGACTAAAACTGCGATGAGAACACTGCAAATGGCCATATTAGTCGCGTCATCTTCTCAAATGCGGTAATGTTGAATAATGCGGAGCACAGAGGTGCTGTCTCGTACGAGGGGCTGCTTACATTACTCCAAACACGCCGCCAGGACCCAAAGTCTGCTGCGCGTCGTTGACACCAGCGCATGCTGCTTGGGAGCGAACCTCAAAGAAATAAGCACAGTCGTCGGGCGAACCGACAAACGATACAACAGCTTTAGGAGCCAGCGGGTCTCGATCGCAGAGGAACGAGATTACAGTCGACTTTCTCCGAACATCTTTTGAAATATTGTCATCATCATCATCATCCTTCAACTTTCGCTTAGTGTCTTTGTCGAGAGTGCTGAGTGAATGAGAGAGACGCGGCGCCGGGCACGGGGATCCATCGGTATAATTCAGAACAAGCTTTCGGCCTCTGAAAATGGGGCTGGAGGACTGCTGGCTGCAGAAAACGTCAGTCATTGAGACATTGATATTGAGACCTGGGAGACTGCTTCAATGAATGAGAAAGCCGGCATACGTACCCAATGGAATAGGTCTTCCCATCCATCTTGTAAAACGCACTGACGTTCCTCCACAATGATTTCTCCACGCCAATAACATCCTTGAGGCCCTCCATTACGGGGGCGCAAACGTTCAGAGTGAAGTTAGCAGGATAATCGTAGCCCTTGGCATGCCAGCTTTCCGTTCTGTCATCCTTCTTCAATTTCTTTCCTGCCTTTGGCGGATACAATGATATGGGAGTCAGGTCGAAAAAAGAACCGCTGGTCGGCGACAGAACGGTACATGGCTTAATTGGCTTAGCCTTCTTCTCTTCAGAAGCGCCCCAGACTGTCGCATCGAAGGCAAACAGAGTCAGAGCGCAGATCTGGAGAAGACGCATTGTCCTAAGCTCTGAACCGGAGAGCGAGGCGGGACCGGACAGGGAAGCTCCCGAAGGCTACCAAATGGGATGAACCGTTTCCCGATCGGCAGTTTCAGGGGAGCTACGATATGAGTATTACGAAGCTCGCGGGTCGACTCGGTAGACGCGACGATCAGAACTCCACAAAAGCTCCAAGGCGCCAAGGAAATGTTCAGAGGGTGAAAATGAAGGTATTGACAAATAGATGCGACGTTGCGTTTTCACACCGGCGGGGGGGATGAAAGGCGACCGGGTTGATTGAATCCGAGCGTGTTTAAGGTTCCATGCAGGTCAGTCAGGGCAGCTCGACTGCCTGAGCCGAATCGATAAGTTAGGAGTAACTAGGAGTTGTGTACTGCATAAGTTAAGCACTACCATTTCACAATTTATGCAGTGCATAATTATCAGATTTTATGTCATGCTCATTTGTGCATTGCCTGCATTCAGTCCAAAGCAAACCACAAAGGTATCTCATTGCTCCAAATTAGTCCGAATTTTTTCATGGACGGAGATTCCGTTAGATTTGTAGGATCATGTTCCTGTTCCTCTGAAATAACATGTCACGGATGCACGTCATCACTGCTTCAGTACCGTACTAATCCGTAGATGACCCTTCCATTTGCTCCCTGCATCCACACCAATTGGTACAGCATCATATTTCGCGCTGAGGTGGCCGAAGATATATAAAAAAAGGATTTCTGCGATGCGCACAGAAGCAGATATCTCTTTGCTTCTACTTTTCCTTTTTATTTAATTCATAGTTTCGAAATTGCTCTGTTTAAGCTCTCAATAGTCATATGCGACGGCTTGAACTTCCTTCCCCACATCGTCTCCGTCAAGCCAATAGACGCTTACGCAAAGTGTCCGACCATTTCTGCCCGGCTGGGCCCTGGCCTACCTCGTCCCTACCGGACTGCCATCCTCCGACCCAGCGTTCATATCGTCTGATTATTTGAGAACACATTCTATTTTTTATTTTCGTGCACTATATATCTCCAGAAAATTTAAGGCAGGGAAAAGGGAAAGAGTCCCAGCAGGTACTTACCTACGTAGTACTTGGTCTGGTGCTGGAGAACCTAAGCTCAGGCGAGACGAAGATATAATTTCGCCTATTTTTTGTCTCCTATAGCCTCACGCGTTTTAAACGTGTCGTTGCTGTCAACAACATTAATATCAGCCATGCCGAGTCCTAAATCCAAAAGTACGGCTACGCCAGCCGCTTCGGCTTCTTCTCATGGTTATGAATTTGGTGGCCCGTGAGTTCAACTTTCCTAACGATGTCCTATTTTTTTTTTAGCTGATAATCTGATCTTGTGATATTAGGCTCGGGGCCTTCGGTATAACCTTTGGTTTGCCTATTTTATGTTATGCCATGTCCTTTTTATGTAACGATGTATCCGGCTGCCCTGTACCGTCACTCCTCCATCCTTCCACCTTGACCTGGGCGAAGCTCAAGGACGAAATTGGTTGGCCTCGAGGAGGCGTCTTCGCATTAGCGAGCGCCAAAGGGACGCTCGCCGTCCTTGGCTACTATTTCGCCCTCATCGTTCTGCAAGCTGTGCTGCCAGGCCAGGTCGCTGAAGGTGTCCAGTTGAGTTCTGGAGGTCGGCTGAAGTACAGGCTCAATGGTAGACACATCCAACTCATGTTCCCACGTTGCCGCGCTAACGCAGAAACCTCCCAGCTTTTACTTCGGTCATGGCTATTATTGCCGTGGCTGCCGTTGGTACCCTCAAGCAAGGTTCCAACTTTGTTCTCTGGACTTTCATCTGGGACAACTACCGAGCCCTGCTGACAGCCAATATTGCCATTTCTTATGCGCTAGCATGGTTTGTCTACATACGCAGCTTCTCCATTAAGCGCGGCAATCCAGAGCACCGCGAGCTTGCCAATGGTGGCAAGACTGGAAACCTACTTTACGATTGGTTCATCGGGCGCGAGTTGAACCCGCGCGTGACAATCCCAGTCCTAGGCACCGTCGACATCAAGGAGTTTTGCGAACTTCGACCCGGATTGCTTGGTTGGATCCTGCTCGATTTGGCCTTCATCGCGCAACAATACAGGCGATATGGTTTCGCGACGGACAGCATTTTCTTGATCACGGGTTTCCAAGCTCTCTACGTTTTCGACGCCCTCTGGATGGAACCGGCTGTACTTACGACCATGGATATCACCACGGACGGTTTTGGATTTATGCTTGCCTTTGGTGACTTGGTCTGGGTTCCATTCATCTATTCTCTTCAATGCCGTTACTTGGCTGTACATCCTGTTCAGCTGGGCCTCTGGGGCACGCTGGGTGTGCTTGCTGTTCAGGGACTTGGCTATTCCATCTTCCGTGGCGCCAACAACGAGAAGAATCGTTTCCGCACCGATCCTAAAGATCCGAAAGTGGCCCATTTAAAATACATGGAGACCAAATCTGGCAGCAAACTCCTCATATCCGGTTGGTGGGGCGTTGCTCGTCACATCAATTATTTTGGTGACTGGGTGATGGCGTGGGCATGGTGTTTGCCGACGGGCATCGCTGGATACATGATCCAGAAAACGTCTGGGGATCCGCTCTCTGCCGGCAGCTCCGCGGCGGAAGGGTCCATCATCGGGGGCCAGCCGATCGGTGCGCAAGTGGTCCAGGGTGAAGCGCGGGGGTGGGGCATGATCGTGACCTACTTTTACGTCGCGTACTTTGGGGTGCTTCTTGTGCATCGCGAGATGCGTGATGAACAAAAGTGTAGACGGAAATACGGCAACGATTGGGACGAATATCGGAAAAAGGTCCCGTGGCGGATGATTCCCGGCGTGTACTGAGCTGAGAAGCAGTCACCGCCAGGAGGCGCTACACGCATATTATCTTGCGATATTTTGCCCGGCAACGTCACTGAAGAAACAAAGTCTTCGCCGCCGTGAGATGAACGGATTATTTTTGTCAAGCGGTCCACCCCAATATGACAAAACGTTGAGACTGGGGACCCCACAAAATACCTTGGACTCAAAGATTTTGGAGTGACATGGTTTTCGATTAAAATTCATATATAATTATCCAATTAGGCAATCAATAATTTGAATCAGGAGCGACTAAAAGTTTCTCAATGCTAACGTCAAGCTACTGCTCCTGTTCTCCGTACACTGGTAGATTTTGATGGCCATACTAAACGCATGCCAGCCCTTTTCTCTACAGGGCTCACAGAGGCGCCGCATGCTCCGAAGGGGAAATTGCGGCTTTCACAGGATCTGAAAGGCGGCCTTTTTTCCACCTGGTTCCTTTTTTTCTTCTTTCTTTGTGCCAGCTTCCGGGGTCGACGGGGGATCCTGGTTCGCTCAAATGGCAATCGGACGTCCCGATTGGGAAGACTGTTGTTTGCCACAGCAGGGCCGAGGCCAACAAAAGTAACGACGAAATGGGGGAGTCGGGCCAAAGGGCTTCTCCTTCTGGACGAAGTGTGGGTGCTCGGGCAAATTAAACAGAACTCTCTCCTTTTCCCCATCTCTGTCAGCGACGACGGTGTTTTGCTGGACCCACTTTATTGCCGCACGCCGCCAATTCCGGCAAACTGTCAGGTGTACAGTACTTCTCTGGGTACCTCGGCCAGGCATCACTTTTAGCCGAGACGAGCAAGTCTTTGGTCTCTACGCTTGCATGTATAAAGTACCTGTCGCTTTGAGCGTTTCATTATTCTCTTTTGGGTATGACGGCGGATGGAGAGGCTGGAGTAGACTGGTCGGGCCTATCTCGCAATTTTCTCTTCGACAGAAAGTACGTACTCCGACTCCTATTGGAGGCCGAAGGAAAGATTACTGTGTGGGATGGAAGTATCTCTTTGTCTCGACGTCCCTGGGTCGAGACGTCAAACAGGTATTGTAGAGGTAAGAAAGCCGTAGTGGATACTGTTGCCCGGGCGAGGAATCAATGTTCGGAAAAAGTCACGAAAACCCCGTCAAGACTTTCGCCGTCAGCGAGACGATTATGATGACAAGTCCTGATTGGTCAATGGTACACGAAGAGCCAAACCCCCTTGACGAAGATAAACCGGGCCTAGCCAGCCTTTTCCACCAATAAGAAGGGGTAATCCTGCACTAGTGGCCCTCCGTTCTCTCGTTGCTTGGGGCTGCTCCTTCCTTTTCTTCCTTCCGCGACCCGTCCCGGTTCACATCTTTTTCTTCTCTTCTTCATCCATCCTGTCCGACTCTTCAGTCCGACATCTTTTAAAAAGACTCCCTCGTCAGTCGTCTCAGACCTGACCCTATCAATTTCTTCTCCCCTCAATTCCTTTATTCTTCGTTCCGTCGAAGCACCATCGTCACAATGGCGCAGCAGGAAGGAGAGGTCGTTCAGGCCAAGAAGACCGTCCTGGGCATGCCCGTAAGTCAATTCGCTCATCCGCTTTACCCATCCGCATCGAATCGTTGAACCAATTACTACGCTCAACTTCATCTGCATCCATCTCATTGATTCTCTTCATTCGTCATTACTCAAACGTGATGGCCGAAATGAACTGGTTCATGGGTTGGGGAGATAGGAGACTGCTTTGAGTTTGTAGTGGACGTTGCGATCGCGGCGGAATTCATCTCGGTTGGATCGCTTGACTAACGAAATGATTCTCTAGGGATTCGTGGTCGACTTCATGAGTACGTCTTCATTTGCACCATGAGCGTTGGAATTTGCTCTCGTCCGCCTCTTGTCGGCAAAGACGAATTTGCATGCCTGGCGCCCGTGGCTGAGTCTGACAAGGCAAAATTTTTCGGTTACTGACTTATATTCGCAGTGGGTGGTGTTTCCGCCGCCGTCTCGAAGACCGCTGCCGCCCCCATTGAGCGTATTAAGCTCTTGGTCCAGAACCAGGTAAGAACACGACTCCATTCCCTTCCATTCGGATCCGATTGCATCTGCATGCATGGAAACTGCCGGATACCATTTATGTACTTTTGGCATCAAATTCCCTTTGAAAACGCTGCAAATTACCTCTACATGAAGAAGCTGTTTTGGGTTTTCCTTTTGGCCGGCCCAAAACCTCCTTTCGGTCGCTTAAATTGGATTCGCACCTCCCAAATGCCCGCAACACCGCTGACTGATGAATCTATATAGGATGAGATGATCAGGGCCGGTCGTCTCGACCGCAAGTACAACGGTATCGTCGACTGCTTCCGTCGTACTATTGCCGACGAGGGTCTCGTTTCCCTCTGGCGAGGCAACACTGCCAACGTCATCCGTTACTTCCCCACCCAGGCTCTTAACTTTGCCTTCCGTGACACCTACAAGTCCATGTTCGCTTACAAGAAGGAGCGTGATGGATACACCAAGTGGATGATGGGTAACCTTGCCTCTGGTGGTGTAAGTATCTGTTGCTCCGATTAAGTTTTGACCTGGAGCTCGAAGCTCACAATTTTACTTAGGCTGCTGGTGCCACTTCCCTCCTCTTCGTCTACTCTCTCGACTACGCCCGTACCCGTCTTGCCAACGACGCCAAGTCCGCCAAGGGTGGTGGTGACCGTCAGTTCAACGGTCTCGTCGACGTTTACAAGAAGACCCTCGCTTCCGACGGTATTGCCGGTCTCTACCGTGGTTTCGGTCCCTCCGTCCTTGGTATCGTCGTCTACCGTGGTCTCTACTTCGGTATCTACGACTCCGTCAAGCCCGTTGTTCTCGTTGGTCCTCTTGAGGGTAACTTCCTTGCCTCCTTCTTGCTCGGCTGGACTGTCACCACTGGTGCCGGTATCGCCTCCTACCCTCTTGACACCATCCGTCGTCGTATGATGATGACCTCTGGTGAGGTAAGTAACGAATATATGGTTCCATTCCTTTTCGTGTGACCCCAAGCTAACGCATCGGGATAATAGGCTGTCAAGTACAAGGGCTCTCTCGACGCTGCCCGCCAGATCATCGCCCAGGAGGGTACTGCTTCCCTCTTCAAGGGTGCTGGTGCTAACATCCTCCGTGGTGTCGCTGGTGCTGGTGTCCTGTCCATCTACGACCAGGTTCAGCTCCTGCTCTTCGGCAAGGCCTACAAGGGTGGCTCCGGATAAACGGTTCCATTTCTGTGATGGTCTAGCTGTGGAGGGTTTAGAAGGTGGTGTTGGTGGAGATGTAATTGTGGACAACACCAAGGATCGGGCAAGTCAAGAAATTGACGTGCTCGTGGATCCTTGTGATTGCTCTCTGTACTTTAGTAGCACCTTGAGCAAGAATTTTTCTTATTTCCTTTACTCCTTCAACCCCCCAGATGTATTTTTGTTGGCTTTGATGCAAATGGTACAACTGGTGTTTTGTTCAGACGGTCTGTCTATTACAAAAAGATTGCTTCCTCGTGATTTGGTGATTTTGATAATTGTGATGTCTTGTGTCATATCGTGTTCTCGTTTGCAATTGTGTCTTGTCATTGTCAAGTCTCCCAATTTTCGCTTTTGCAAATGACAAAGTCTGCGGGATTGCCCAGAATATGTTGTCCATTTACTACTTGTATTGTCCAGAATAGCCGATGTTGATACTCATGTTGATATAGCAATCTCATCCAATATCATGACAAACGGTAGTATAATAACCCAAGAAGTAATATAATACGTTGTAATAGAAGTGTATAATACATGTCACAATTGTTTTACAGCCATGTATCATTTAATTTACATTTTCAATCTCCAACTTCTTCCCTCGTTTCTCCTTTCCCCACCCTATTTCCCCTTATCCTCTTCCCCCTTCTTTGAAGCATCCCCTGCAAGTAGATATTAATAAGGAAACATCTCGTGCAGACTGAGAAGATCCTTGCTTTTCTCCAGCGACAAGTTGGGGGGAAACGGGGAGGAAATAGGAAGAAAGTGCAAGAAGTAAAGTGAAATAATCAAAGAAAATTAGGGTAGAAGGGGAGGAAAAAAAATAAAAGTAAACTGGTTGCCCAACCAAGAAAGCTCAAAAAGGGCACCAAAGCCAAAAATGAAAGAAACTACCACCGGAGTAAGGCGGGAAGCATAAGAAGAAGATGAAAAAGACCCGGAAATAGGTAGACGCTGGCTTACCACCCGAAACTTAACAAAGAAGGAACAAATCCCAAACGCACAAAAACACTCCGTATGGAAGAACAAATCAAGGGGGGACAGATTAGGATAAAATAAAAAGTAAAAGTGGAAAATCAGACATTTGTCGCAGACTAAGGAGACACCGACTCGACTCTTTTGTACGCCTGCTCCGGACATGTCAAGATTGAATGTAAATATAATTCAACAGTAGATTGGCCGAATCACTGCATCGAAGGATAGTATTCGCATAAAGTATAGAGAGGAGAAATGTGAACAACGTAATCATTCATGAGATTGATGCAGAGCAGGAGGAGGATGTTGCTGGTCCATCAGAAACGGTAGCATCATGGCATAATTGGCCAACCCGCCAGCCGATGTACCGGTGATATCGGGACCATTGCTGATCCCCCCGCCGGCGCCGGCGCCACCCCCAGCAGCACCGTTGATGTCGGGCGGATCCAAGTTGAACGGACCGAACCACGTATTTGTCGCTTCGTTGAGGTATCCGTCGTTAAGTGCGTTGACGTCCATGCCCCAGATGCTGACATCGGAAAGGCTGCCAAGGCCTGCGGTCGGCCCCGCGGCGCTCAAGGGATCAAAGCTTCCCCCGTAACTTGTGTAGCTTAAGCTGGGTGGTAAGCTCGGCTGCGGCTGCGAAGGCGGCGGCGGTTGCTGACTTGCATGAGGGGGAGGCTGTTGATGGTGTAGGTGATGCTGAAGCTGAGTGGAGATGTCTGGCTGGTGATGATAATTATTTTGTTGGAATATGTGTGGCTGCGACGGATGCCGGGGGGAAGGAAGTTGAGGCTGAGGCTCAGATTGGTACAGCTGTGGCGGAAGGGTGGTTTGCAGGGCAGTAGAACCAGAAACGGGCTGCGGCGCTGAGTATCGAGAAACCATGTCTGACACATTGTCGACCGGTTTCGGTAAGAGACCGCGGGTTGCGTGGGGTGGAGGAGGGGGCTCATGCTGTCCTCTGCTTGAGTCTCTGGGTGGTTGTTGTATTGAGGATGACGCCGATGCTTGTGCTTGCGCCTTTGGCGGCTGTAATTGCTGCTGCCGTGCCTTTCCTGTAGCTGCAGTTGCAGATCCGGCAGTCTTACTAGTTCTTTTACTTGATTTTCGTGCTCCTTGCTCGTTCGTTGATGTCTTCCGGGACTGTTCGCCTTTGGCGCCTGGAGGAGATACGCCGGCAAAGAAATCCTCAACCGTCTGAAGGCCAGGCCGTTGGCTAAGCACGCTGTCATCAACTTCTTTTTTGACATCCGGTGCAGGATTCTCAAAGGCAATTTCAGACACTCCATGAGGGTACCTATCGAACCAATCTCCATACTGGAAAACGCTTGAAGAATATGGCCTAGGCGAAGTACCCGCTCCTTTGTTCTTAAACGCCGCGTCTGCGTGCTGTTGATAGATATCCTTGAGGCTGTCAATCATGAAATAGAATACGCCCCAGTACCTTTTCATCTTGGATAAGTACTGCACATTGTGCGCAAGGTTCTCCTTTGACGAAGCTTCGAGCTGCTGATTCCGCGAGAAGACGCCGAGAATATGAATGGTGCTAGAGAAAAATGCAGCATATCCAACAAAGGGTGCAACAACATTATAGTCCATGGCTTCGTGGATCAGTGCTGAGACCTGGTTTGCGGCGGCAACCACACAACGCCCAATGTCATTCAAAAACCATTGCGGAGTGTCTTTAGGTGGCATGCCTCCAGTTGCCGCGGTCACGGCCGAGCGATTGACAAACAGTGCAGCCTGGTGTGAAATGATATGCATAAATATGAACTGATTCGCCAAACGCTCAGTGACATGTTTGTGGAGATTCTCAGGCGTATAATGCAACGATTGCGGTAGTGAGCGTTGGAAGTCTTCCACTCTAGCTTTGAGTACGTAAAACTTTGACTGGGGAGACCATGGAGGAAAAGGATCTACTTGCTTGCCGCCAAGGTTGACATATTGAATAACCTGGCCCCATATAGCGATAACACGGACAAGGTACGCAGCGACGCCCATACACTCGCCAAGGTTAATCTCAGTATTTTTACGTCCGTCGGACAACTTCGACTCAGTTGATGATCCATCTAGGGTTTCAGCCTGACCGGGTATTTCCATTTGATAGAGATTTTCCTTGATTGGAAGAGCAATTTTGAGGCAGTCCTCGTTGATAAACATTGGTCGTTCAGTGCCAGAGGAGTTGAATCGATCCATGACGAAACAAGCCCACATCGCTCGCCTTCGAGTCTCGCGTTCAGTGAGAGACAACTTGACCTTTGGACCTTGCTTGCGAGTTGGGTCATGATCCAAATCATGATGTAGCTGCAAGGCAAATGCCATTCTCTGGGCCATTCCACCCAGCATCCAGCTGCGACCGCCGTGGCAAGTACCAAATTCATGCAATCCTAGGATGATGTAGACTAAGAGGATCACAATGTTTGGCTCGTCGTATTGGCTTAGGCTGATTCTTCGTGCAACCTTGGCCCATTCGTCCCCTCGAAGAAAGGCTGGCTCCGAGTTTATTGAGGGATGCGTGGAGAATCTGGCAGATACGGCACAGACAGCAAGAACCAAAACGGGAGGCAGCGATCCAGCGCTAATTGTGTTAGTCAGTCATCAGATTGGAAGATTCGCCAGAAAAATAAGGAAAGAAAAATAAATCGAAATAGATACGAACCGGAGCTGGCGCATGTAGCTAGGCTTATGCAAGAGATAATAGGATTGACCATAGACAAAATCAAAGAATACCTCTGCCAGATGTTCCTGAATTTCCTTTGATGGAAGGTGTTCAGCTCCTTCAGAAAGAAGCCCAGAATCCTCAGAGTCTGCTCCCTTAGGCTGTGGACGTGACTGCGCAGTCGACAATGCCACAATACCATCGACTGGCTTTTGCGACGGATGAGGCCACGCGGCTAATTCGTCCTCAAAGGCTTCCTCGGCCGGTCGCTTCTTTCCTGCTGTGAGTCTGGATTGACCTCCGGGTAGCGGCCCCTTCAAGACTGCTCTTCCAATGCCTGACATTGCTCGAAACTCCTCTTTTGGAATGGTTTTAATCACTCGCTCCTCCATGCGCTTCAATCTCTTGTCCAGCATAGCCATGTAATCTGTACGCGGGGCTGCCTTGCGTGTGGTGACTTTATATACACAAGGAATGCGAGATCGCAAGCAGTGTTTGCACGCCGGCTTTTCGCCAGAGCAGCGAATCTTCTTGCGTCGACATGCGATGCATGCTAATGGTAGTCGTTTTCTATCTTTTCCAGCTTTCGTCTTCAATTCGCTCCACGGCGGGATAGTCGAAGATTTGTCGTCCTGATGGTCTACTGGTTTAGTCTGGTCGTTGCTGGACCGCGCGCCAATGCTTCCACCCGGTGACCTGGGGTGTTCTCCAGGCTGCCCTCCTCCTTCACCCCCTCCCGGATCCGCCGTCATCTTCCATCTATCGTGATCGCGCACACTAACAGGACTTCCTATGCCAGACGCGTCCGTACTCTCTGTCATATTTGCCTGGCCTGGCACGTTGATTATATTGCGCCGCTGTACATCGATTCCTTCCCAGCCACGTTTATTCCCGTCTTCCATGTGAACCGTCATTGGACCTTTTCCAAAAAGACCTGGACGCGCATGAAAAGCCTCCGACGAAGTATTAATTGTACCACTGAGGCTTGGAATCGCGAGCGGACTGTTGGGAAACGACATTGAAAAGTCCGAATGAGTAGAGCCAGTGCTCGGCGTGAGCGCATTTATCACATTTGTCGCTGGTAAATGCGGCGCCGTGTTCTCCGTCGCCGGTATGGGCTGACGATAGTCTGAAGCCATAATGGTGAGGTCATGGAGACGGTGCGGCGAAAACAATGAAGTCCGGTGCTGTTTTGGCAGTGAATCGTACCTGGCGGGAGTTGTTTTGGTCAATCTTGCTGTGCCCTCTCCTCATCGCCCCAGATTTGTGAACTATCTCGTTCTTTCTCTTCTGCTACCCCAAAGTTTGAGTGTAGGCGACAAATTGGCATCAGAGAGTGGCCTATGAAACCAAGCCCACGTTAGGCGGTCACAGTGGGAAACTGATAAAGTGCAATGACGTCCACTGGCGGAAGCGCGGTCCGAGGAGCCCCTCTAAGAGTTCTACGGCCGCAGGGTCTTCCACAGTTTCTTGCGCTCAGTTAACAAAAGCAATTACTGCCGCATGCAGTGGACATTTCGCATCAATCTGGATCACGTTTGAAATGATGAGTACTGGCTGTAGTGGGAGGTCATCAAGGCTCGCAATGCTAATCAGGACCAGCCCAGCAGTGCGACCAGCACGCACGAGGGCGGACTATTTTCCTAATGGGGAAACGGTACGCTTGCGATGAGAGACGGTCTCCTCTCGTGGTCACGAAGATCTAGATTTTGTGGAATAAACATTTTGGCCACATGGCTGACCACCTTGTTTCTTGCTGTTTCCGACTATTCTCCCCTGGCCACAATAACGGACTTGATTCGATCTTTTCGTAGCCTAGGGTCATCAATTCCAGGGTCAGCATCTGCATCAGGGTCGTGTCCCGCCGAACCAAGGGAGTAGTACAGAGGAATGGCGGGGAAGGGTTTACCGATGGAGATCAACTAAAGTCTGCTTCAACGTCCCCTAACGCCGCTTGGCCCTCTTTAAGCTCCTCTCGCGCGTCCTGCCGTTCAATGACCAAAGAGTCAGAGGCGCAGGCCGAGACGACTTCGAGTCCTAACAAGAGGACCCTAGAGATATCGACCTACCCACATCCGCACGGGATGGGACAAATAAGTCGTGAACATCTGGACGAGTCAAATTGATTTCACGCATTTTCCATGATCAACATGGAAAATAATATGTTCTACCTTCAAGTTATAAGAGCTTTCCTTCTTCCCGTGGCTGCCCGCGTCGTAGCTGGAGACTTGGGGTGGGAAAACGTCCGGCGACGAGGTAAATCGTTGCCTAAGCGAAGCTGCCCCTACAGTAGTACAGTGCTCGACGTGTCGGGATCATCATCGTCGTCGTCATCAGGTAAAATTATAAAAGGCATCATGCTAATGGTTCCTGAATAACCTGCGTGACTCTTTCTGCAGGATTTATACCGCCATGACATCCTGATAGATTCAGTGCAAGTGTGGGAACATCTGGCTAAGTTTGACCAGTCTTCTTATGGGCATCGATGCAGCTTTGGTCTCCCTTGTCGATACACAGATACTCTTCATTACTCTCAGCTTATCCTGAGCATAAACTTTGCAAATTTCTGATATATACCTTCATTCTAGCCTACCAGGCTCCAGATATTTAAACATTTGTCCATCTCTTAAATTTAGACTGCTCCCTTCATGGATATACAAGCATTAACCCGCTAATCAACGCTCGAGGCCTAAAAACAAATATATACGCTGATATCATATACAAAACGTGCGATAGAAATGTGCAAGATTATATAAACAGGAATCGAGACTAATGGAACGCGAGCACGTAATGTGCCAGCATTTAGAAGATGGAGCAACGAGAAGACGGCTGCTTATCCCGGGACGAGATGAGGTCGCCCCGTTACCATGGCAGTGTGCTCTTGGCGACAGCTGTCGCAATATTCACGATGCAACTGTCGAATCTCGTCAAGGCCCTCGACATCGAGGCTTTGCAGAGTTGACGCTTGTCCATCCTGGACAGTCAATCCGTGAACGTGGTCGGTGATATTCTCGCGCAAAAGGACATCGACTTGCGCGCACCTTGCCATTTCATCGACCAACCAATTCTCCCACTCTGCACGTATCATCTCCCGCTCGACATTATTAACCACTCTCAGCGCCACGAGGAGATCGTGGCGGTAAGTGCCCAGGTTTTGACGCGTACGTCTGAGACGACGAGCGGTAGCCTTCGTCGAGGTCAATGAGAAGGGAGTACCCGCTGAAGTATATGGGGCGTCCATATCGGTGAGGCTGACAATCTCCTGGAATGATGCCACGCTGCTGTCAAGTTAGCCATTTATGTGAACATCAAGCCAAAATACATAAAAAGAGACATTTAGCTTACCACTGGCTACTTGAATTGAATGAAGCCGTTGTTTCGTTCAAGTTCAACGTATCAAGATCCTTCAGGTAAATGGCTTTGCTGATCATAGTATTTGGTCCAACGCCCAGGCGTGTCATGAATTTAGTTGCCCTACGGTCGGTCCACCAGTCCAGTGACTTTTGAGTTGATAAGAAGAGGTTTGCGACGCAGCTGAAGAGCAAGAGGCTCAGGATGACGGCGTGAGAATTCCAAAATTTCCAAATGGCTCGAAGGCCAGCAAAAATCCAGACGAGTACAGTTGACATTACGCTGCAGGCCACAGAGACGAAAAGATGGAAGAGTAACCCAGCCAGTGTTTGTCTCTTTACAGGACGTCGAGATTTGGTGGCCCGCAAATCATTTGTTGGGAATTGTATGACTTCAGAATTCTGGCCGACCTGGCCAAATATCTTGATGGCCTTCTTGGTTCGACTCTGCGGACCGAGCCGTCGTACCTGATCACTGATCACATCAGCAAGGTCGAGGGCGTCCTGGTGAAGTTCTTCAAGAGCAGTTTTTTCGATGATGCCTACTTTCCATTAGTACGATTGCCAACACTGGAGCAAGCAATTCAAACCTTTAATCAATGCAGGAGGCCTGGACCACTCCACCTTGGTGTAAATGGCAAGCTTGCATTTCGATTTGGCAACATGAGTTATGACTATTTTGCTTACGAGCATATAATCGCTCTGGTGTGGAAGATGCCACGGCGTCTTCTTGTCAACCACGACGTAACAAAGGTGGTCATTCAAAACCTCAATGACTTGGTAGTCCATGACATTTGTGCGTCGAGAGCGACCAAACAGGTCCGTAGACTCAATCTGGTAGTCAAAGTTCCTTCTCAAGTGTACCTCCCCAGAGTTGATCCACGGGCCTTGTCTGATAGCTTGGGCTCGACGCTCATGAAACTGCATTTGAAAAACGGCACTCTTATCCCCAAACATAACGTGAAACAGGGCTTTAGGGCTGATATCATACTCCTTTTCAACCGCAGTGCGTTGAATGCCCGGGGGTACATACAAGACCGGATTGGGTGGAAGCTTGAACTTTGCAATATCCTTTCCTTCGCCAAATTTATTGGGATCTCCGTAGAGACCTCGGTCCACGCGCACTTGTGCTTTGAGTTCATGAGCGCGTCGTCGCGATCTCTGTCCTGAGAATGGGTATTCGTCTAGAGGAGTTGCTATCGACACATCTTCCCAACTGTCCATACTTGGACTCCTAACCAATGTCTCCTGTTCCAGAGTGAGCAGCTCCTTGAGCACGTCTTCAATGCCAGCTGGAGTCTCCGAGTTGGCATTCTGGACGAGGAAGTTCAGCCTTCGCTCGAGGAGTCGGAGGGGCTCGAGGAAAGTCTTGATGGTAACTCGAGAAGCTTGGCCGTTTCCTTGACTAAGATGAAGAAAGAGAAAATCGCAATCGCGACCCGTTGCGGCTGTCACTTCGCTAATCCTCGTCAGGCTGACACCGTAAATCAGTACGAGCCCGAGATGATTGCTGTAGAAATACACCTCCTTCGCAGTGACATAAACTCTTCCAGGAAATTCTTGCAAATCATTGGGATTCCAAGTGGCCCTGAATACAAGCAGCACCTTTTCATCGCGGGGAACATTAGGGAATAGCATCCGGAACTGATAATCTTGCGCCTTCAGCGGGAGAGGGTAGTAATTTGGAAACTCGTCCAAAGACACCAATGCCCTTGCCGAATGTTCAGCGTCTCCGCTGAGACTCATACTTCGTTGCCGCTTCGAGGGAGACGAGTCTCTGGAACTCTCCCCAGAGGCTGCGGGGCGTTCTCCTGAGGATGATGACTCTAACAAAGTCTGAGATACTTCTGACTTCTGTCCTTGACTGCGCGATGGAAGGGTTTTTGGGCTCGGATAGGTCGACGAACGGCGACGATCTTGTAGAGGCTTGAGTTCGCCGCGTTCTAGACGATTGATATATCCCCAATTGGTACTTCCCCATAGATTTGCCATCAGACCATTCGGTACGCCACGGGTTAAATCATTTCGCCCAACACCAATTCCCCGCTCACCACTAACCATAACAGCTAACTTGCTCATATTCGTTGGCGCCGGAGGGTTTGCAAGCGTAGATGGCGCAAGCGTGCTGGAGGGTAATGGTTTGGCGGCTGCAGTGTCGGAGCTCGGCTGAGAAGGCACTCCAGGACCCACGGGGAGGATGTTGTGGCTGGCCGAGATGAGGCTAGCTATACCGCCGCCGGTAAATCCGGGGGTTGGTGAGGCAGATCCGGCAGCGGCGTTCCCTGCAAGTTGCGAGCCCGCTGTCGTTTTCCGATGCAAGTCCAGCTTCTGTATAATCCTAGCGGCATGGTCTCGAGTACCTTCAACATCTCGATCACCTACCGTGGAACGCCGAGGACTGCCGATATCAAAGCTACCTCGGCTTGCCAGACCATCGCGGTCCGGAACCGTGAGCGTTGCTGCTCGATCGAATCCAAGGGCAGACGACTCGTCGCTCCCATGGGTGATATGAAGCTCTGCGGTTTTCGATGCGAATTCTGGCGCACTTGGTGGATTGATAGCAAAGGCTGCCTCTTGGGCCCGAGATCCACTCGCGCTACCCGAATCAGTGCTGGCTGGATCTTCCAAAGCCTTGCGTTTTGCCAAATCAAACGCCTCCAGCCATTCGACGAGTTCCCTCTGAGTTTCAGCCTGTAACATGATAGTAGTATCTTTGGTCATGACCTCGAAACAGAAACGCCTCTCCTCTTGAGCAGCGGGTTTCACGTTGCAAAGCAAGACGCCAATCCTCTCGCTCTCCTCAACGCCTCCTGAGCGGGAGCCCTGGACAAGCCAACCAAAGATACCATTTTTGACGAAGAACCAACGGCGCGTCCAGACCGTTCTAGCTGGCTTCCCAGTTAATGTCCTGAGGAATAGCCAGCCCTGCTTCTCGGCCAGACCTGGGGCCCTTCCAGATTGTTGTAGCCGAGCTGCAGGTCCCTTGGCGCCTAGATGAGGCACGGTAGATACAGAATAATCCTCGAGCTCTCGTGACGGACGAGCTGTTATCTCTACATTTTCTTCGATTTGTTTTCTTGCCTCCTGAATCTCGTGTTTGAACGCCTTCTCCCCACTTTGCATTTCCCGTCCCCAGCCTCTCACTCTGTCCATGTCGTTTCCCCACTTGGCAAAAGAGCTTTGCATGAGCTCGCGGGCACTTCTCATCTCTCGCCATAACTCCGAGAAGAGTTTTACTAGCAGCTTGTCCAATGTCGAGCAGATATCCGGCGCTTGAACTGAAAATTCAAGTGACGCTTTGAGGTATGATTTGCGAGCTTCGTGCAATTGAAAAGCATCCTCTCGGAGGGCGGACGGTTCTTTCGTCTTAGCTTGCGCAGCATACCTCGAGAGGAGGTTGTCGAAATACTTTTGCGAATGTTCTAAAGAGCGACGAGCGTCCTATTAAAGCGACAGTGGATGAGCGTCGGATCAAACAAGTATTCGGAGATATGCAGACACTGCAAGACCTTTACGTACTTTAAAATTCCGCAATTCTCCGTGTAGAAATGCCTTTATCGGATCAATTACGGTTGCCTGCATTTTCTTCCCGGCAGAGAGAGTGTTTGCGAAATATTCTCTGGCGCCCTCACCGTACCTCCTGACAGCCAATAGCGTATAGTCATGATCGAGGACAGCTTCCGAAATATTTTGTGGGGGAGTCGACTGTGTAAGAAAATTATTCACGTAGCCCTCCAATGAAAGGACTTCGTGAGAAAGCTTCGTTGCAGCCTTGACATAGCTATCCAGCCATTTCTCTAGCATCTCAATCTGATCAGAGTAGTGGATGGCGGTAGCCCGAAATGTTGGCGAATCAAGAGCGGCCTCTTTTAGGCCTACAGGACTATGAAGCAGTAAGTATCACATAATAAAAGTCGAAACATTATAATAGGCAAAAAATACTTACATGAGGTTCAAAGGCTTGCCCGCAGGCAGTAGCACAGCCTGTTCCTCAACTTCCTCCACCATGACGCCGGGATTTTGGCTGAATGTCAAAGAATATTAAGACAAGCAATCTCTAACATGTCAATTAAGAGATGTAAATCCTATGGTCAAAACAAAGCGTCATCACTTCATCAGTAAAATTTAAGTTGCATTCATCCTGCTGGGGACCAGCCACAGAAAGTCGAACAATAAGTTATTCGATCGATGACGCCGGGCGCAGCGCATTCAGCTCGCGAGACCCAACAATCAACCAACCAAATCGAGACAAACTAGCGAGCATCCGGTTAAACCTCGGGTGAATCCACGTGCATGGATTAACGGCAGATTCCACGACACTTTTTTAATTCCTGGGCCAAACACAGTTGCTTCCCTCGGACAAATATTCTGTCTAACTATACTGTCTACGATCCGATATTTATTCTTGCTACACTCCATCTGCTAATTGACTGCTTGAAAGTCAATTTCGTCGTCATCATGGCGAAGAAGTCGGACAAAGTATCAGCCGCCACCAAGCATGCGCCGAAAGACGAGAAATCTACCAATGGCGCAAAGGACAACACTCGACCCACAAAACGAGCCAAGCTGCTGGATGATGATTCCAGCGACAATAGTGACTCTGAAGAGGCCGGAGGTGTCATCTTGAGCAAAGATGATGATGATAAAGATGAAGCAGGTTTCAAGATCAACAAGGAGTATGCACGGAGATTTGAACACAACAAGAAGCGAGAAGAAATGCATAGATGTGAGTGTGATTTATCCTTTGGAGATATAGAATGCTACGTTTACTGACACATAAAAAAATTTAGTGGAGGAAAAGTACGGTAAAGACAATGCTTCCAAGAAGCGAAAGGCTTCGGACGGTGAGGGTTCCGACGAGGAATCGGACTCCGAATCTGAGTCGGAGGACGACGATGCTCTTCTAGCAACGGAGGCTTTGGACCAAGAAATCAACGCCACGCTTCAAGCAATCCGTGCCAAGGATCCGCGGGTCTATGACAAGGATGTCACATTTTACAGCGAATTCAACCCGGATTCGGAACAGGCAACTTCCGAAAAGAAGGAGAAGCCTATGTTTCTGCAAGACTATCACCGGAAGAATCTCCTTGAAGGCAAAGTTGGCGCTGAGGGCGAAGAAGACGAAGATGCGCCGCCCAGGACGTATGCCCAGGAGCAGGACGACTTGAAGAAGAGTATCCTCAAGGAAATGCATGCCGCTGCTGATAGTGAGAAGGAGGCCAGCGATGACGACCAGGAGGACGAGGATGGTGACTTCCTGATCCGCAAGGGTCCCAGCCATGAACAACTGGCCAAGGAAATGGCTGCAGAAGCCGCAAAGAAGCCTGTCGCGCTGGACGTTGCCAGTGCGGACCAGGACCCCGAAAAATACTTGTCCAACTTTATGACCGCTAGGGCCTGGCTGCCAAGTGGTGGGTCCAAATGGCAAGCTTTTGAATCTGACGATGAAGACGA
Source organism: Xylona heveae TC161 (assembly GCF_001619985.1). NCBI lineage: Eukaryota > Fungi > Ascomycota > Xylonomycetes > Xylonales > Xylonaceae > Xylona > Xylona heveae. The sequence continues at coordinate 1,246,325 of NW_017264196.1, read as the reverse complement.
CGAGCGCCGCGCCGATGAATTCGAACAAGCTTATAACCTCCGGTTCGAAGACCCACAAGCCGCAAACGAGAAGCTCATCTCCCATGCTCGTGATGCTACAAACAAATACTCTGTGCGACGTGAGGAGATAAGCGGGCGCAAGAAGGCCCGTGAGGCTGAGCGGGTCAAGAAGGAAGCTGAAAAGGCCGAGCGCACTGCGGACAAGGCCCGGCTGCGGAAACTCAAGATTGAACAAATGGAGGAGAAGGTCAAGAAGATCAAGGAAGCCGCTGGAGTCAAGGGCCAGGCTCTCGGTGAGGACGACTGGGCAGAGTTCCTTGAGGAAGGCTGGGAGGGAGACAAATGGGAAGAGGCGATGAAGAAGCGGTTCGGCGAGGACTACTATGCCGAGCAAGATGCCGCATCCTCATCCGAAGGCGACGCTGGCGCCGATGGAGGCGAGAAGCAGAAAAAGAAGAAGCCCAAGAAGCCTACTTGGGACGACGACATTGATATCAAAGACCTCGTGCCGGACTTTGAAGATGAGGAATCCGGGAAGAAGCCCGACATTACCTTGTCTGATGATGACGACGAAAACAACAATGGCGAAGATGCCGCTCAGGCGATCGCCAACGCCGCAAACGAGGACGAGGACGAAGACGGCGACGTTGACATGGATGATGCCGACGCCGATGGCGAAGCCACCAAGGCCAAAGGCAAGACCAAGAAGGACCGCCTGCGGGAACGCGAGGAAGCCAAACGCTCCGCCCGCCGTGAGCGCCGCAAGATTGAACAGTTCGTTGACTCAAAGATGGACATGGAAGACGCGCTGGCCATGCCAGGCGCTTCCAAGGCCGCCTCTGGTCGGTTCAGGTATCGCGAGACTTCGCCCACCGCGTACGGTCTCACCCCACGCGACATTCTTATGGCTTCGGACACACAACTTAACCAATTCGCTGGTCTGAAGAAACTCGCTGCCTTCCGTGACGCCGAGAAGAAGCGCAAGGACAAGAAGAAGCTCGGCAAGAAGGCTCGTCTGCGGCAATGGCGTAAAGAAACTTTTGGCGATGAGGACGGCCCTACATTGGAGCTGCGTGAGTATCTCGCTCGCGAGGCGGGCGTGCCTATCGAGAGCCTAGGAAAGGGTGAAGGCTTTGCGCGTCCAGGCGCTGCCGCGTCTCAAGGCAACGAGGACGAAGGAGGTGTGGACATCCGCGAAGGTGGAAAGAAGAAGAAGAGACGGTCGAGAAAGAACAAGCAGCCCCAAGGCGAAAATGAGATTGCTGCGTAAATGGCCTGGTGACGATCATTGACAAATATAGTGAGGGATTTCGAATAAAAGCTGCATTATTTTTTTGATTGTGATATTTCAATATAATTAGTCTGGGCTAGGTTATTAGGCTACGAGTTTTTATTCTCATCGGAAAAGGGTGCGGGCGTATATAGTAGATAAAATGAATAAGCAGAAATTTTGGCAGGAATAATAATAGCCAGCAGGCAGAAGTAGTCTGCTAATATGGATACAGAACGTGTCTTGTTGAATGTGGACCTTAATTCAGGGGCCAGTAGCAAATTTATATCAGGCAGTTACCCAGCTTTACGAGAATTGCTTGCTTTTAATTTTGTGGAGAATGGCCGTCGTAATGCAGGTCAAGCGGGACAAGTAGTAAGCAAAGTATTAAATATCTAGAGTGCCTAGGCGCCGAGGTACGCAGGCTCAACATACAAAAGGTTCTTTAATCTCTGCTGCAGGACTAGCTCGTCTCGAAAATCAAGAAGATCATTTAAAAAAAGTAGCTTACGTGTGCAACATATATCAGGAAAAGAACGATTAACATTCAAAAAAAAAAAAAAAAAAAAAAGGTCAAATGATATGTTCAATGACGGACGAAAAGATAGGAAGAGAAAGAGCGGAAAGAGGTATCTACTGAACTGAAAAAGGGTGACCGCAAATCTCCATAATTATGAGTGTGAGAGTGAATTGATGAGCATTGAAGGACAGATGGTGGGCGCTTTATCACTACAACCCTCGAACTAACAAGCGCAGCCCTCCTTGGCGCCGACATCTTTCCTTGGACCATTAAGATTAACCCTAGAGGGATCAGCATCGCCACGAGCGCCAAGCGCGCCTTGTGCAGCGGCAGCTGCGCCCCGTCCTCCTTTCAGGGTGTGCTCAGGAATGGCATTGGCAATAGCCGTAAATACATCGGTCACGTTGGTGCCAGTCTTTGCACTGGTCTCGAAGAATAATAGACCTTCTTCATCGGCATAGGCCTTACCCTCGGCCGTCGATATCTTTCTTGCATCGTGAGTCTCCTCGTCATCGGCGTCAGCGTCGGCATCCGCTTCTGCGTGATTTTCTTCACTTTCCCCAGCAGCATCTTCTGATCCCGCAAAATTTGCGCTAGCTCCTGTGGATGACGAGGTTTCGTTCGTCAGGTCGAGCTTATTGCCCACAAGAGCAATGACAATACCCGGCGAAGCTTGCCGCTGCAACTCAGCAACCCAGTGTTTGGCCTTAGTTAAGGAAGTAGGCTTCGTAAGATCATAAACGACAAGCGCAGATTGTGCGTTTCGGTAGTACATCGGTGCCAGGGAGGCGAAGCGTTCTTGGCCCGCAGTATCCCAGATTTCGAATTTAATTGTTCGCGTTGGAAGATTACATTTTTGAGTGAGGAATGCAGCTGTATTGCAAAGCATTAGATTCAAACAAAATGATAAATTTCGGGGAGTAAGAGCCGGACGAGACGAGCAGGATATTCGTGGATATCAATCCGAGGGCATGGCTAGGCAAGAATTTGGCGAGTAATTGACCTACCTCCAATTGTCGGTTCCTTGTTTTCCTGAAAATCATTATTGACGAATCGAAGAACCAATGATGACTGAGAGAAAATGGCAAAGTTAGTTAAAAGTCATGGAGGCAAGTTTGGAGTAGAAGGAAATAAATCATTCAGGATTATTAATGTGCTGCAAAGCCGATGCTAGCATGACTAAAGAGATGATACTGTCCCACCTTTCCCACCGCAGATTCACCCAGTAGAACTAGCTTAACACTGCTACTGGGTTTAGGTGCCGCTGACCCTCTTGAGTCCGCCATTTTATTAGTCGATATCCGCCGCCTGCGAAAAGCAGCTTTCTCTGGGGGAGGGCGTTGTGCAAGGTTGAATGGCCTGACAGGCACCGAATGCGAGAGTCAAACGAAATTAATCGTATCAGAGGCACAGGTGTTGTACCCAGGCGTAAGGCGATTCTTTCGTATACTTGATAGGGCTGATGGGCTGAGGTGGAAATGAGCACCAGATGATGTTGGTGATGGAGTCCAGTAGCCAGGGAAGCTATCCAACGTCGGAGCGCGGAAGGCGAGATGACGAGGGCTTCCCATATCCGGACTAGTTCCTATCATGGGCACAGCATATTTTATGCGTAAGTTATGCATCTATGCACCAAAGAACCCAGGAGCTCAGCAGCAACAACAATAACACGCTTTCAGATATGATAAAGGATATTTATGCTTTACAAATGATCTCCCTAAGTTATGCGGCTCACTCTAGGTCAAATTCAGGTTACTATTGCTCTTCATGATCAAAAATAAAAGTCACTCTCCCTGTCGTGGGATTCATTTCGATCCTAAACCAAACCTCCTGCTACTCCCGTCTCGGCGATCGTTCCTCTAAGGCTGGAGCGGGTTGTTACAGATAAGACCATGCCACGCGACGAAAACGAGAGCTCCGGGTCAAATTCCGCACCAAAAATACCCACTTAAGGTGGTTCTGGCAGGTGCTTCAATGTACATGGGTGATTCCTACCTATTGTTCCATGCTGATCGTGTCTATCATTTTTCTGCTATGCACCATATCCCCTTATGCGACGAACCAATTGCCGAGTCTTATCTGATGGTTTGAAGCTTTCCACGGCAATTATGTTGCAACTTACCCTTACGAAAGCATCAGGCTTGTCTTTGCTCACGGCAGTTGTGAGATAACGGCCCCCATATGGAAAGATTGAGGAATGGAAACGGGGTCGATCCATGCCCCGAACTTTATCAAGAGTAGCGGAAGTAAAAGAGGAATTGATCAGGTTATGCGGGAGATAGGGGCTGGACTAAGTCCACCTTCCGTGTCTAGGGAGTCCATCTACCTCATTTATCAAGCTGTTGAGTTGATCCACCGTATCATTCGTCATCCTGCCTCAGAATTATGTGGGCAATGTTCTTGCCTCCTGCAACACTGTATGGATGTCGTCTCCCTTGAAGACACAAGCCTACGACCCATCTGCTTATGTGGTCGGTAACCCATCATCTTTCAGACATGGAACTGTGAAAAGTTCTTCGCCTCATCCATCGTTTTAGCTCCTCAACATGTAACAATATAAAAGGGGCTCCAGAATAGAGTGTCTTCGCGTAATTACTGTCATACTGAGCCGTTCCTTTCTCGGGAGGCAGAGGTGCACATTGGCGAATGACGGATCTTTCCGGCCGTTCACCATTAGCCAAACATCGTCCACTACGGTACTCATCCTAACATGGTTGCGGTGGGGCCGGCAGAGCGTCCACGGATTGGTCATGCAATAGCTCAGGGGAAGGAAGTGGAGGGTCTATGCTGAAGAATGCGCAGTGCCTCGCTGTGAGACACTCTGCGGACATAGACTTTTCTATCGGCAAAGAGATGAAACGCTAGGATGGATGTCCGGTTCGCTGCTGGGGCTATCTTGTATATCATTCAAAAGGTCTCACTCATAGGTGGATCGCGAAAGATTTACATGTCCCGTAATGAAATGCCCCATCGAGAGAAGTAGTCTCTGCTAGAGCGAGAGATGGAGTCCCGCTCACATCCACCACGTGGGATTTTCCGGATCCAACGATCCTAGGCACCCAGCTCACATCGCTCCCGTCATGTCGGTATGAGAGGTGATGTATAGTATGGACTAAAAGGTAGCCACTCTGTAGCTAGTCATGCAGCTGCCGCGGTTACTGCCACTAGAGAAGCACCTTCGAGCCGGTTCTGCACTTCCGCGCCCTAGAAAGCAGCGTACTGAGAGATCACACATGGGAAAAGACATGATAAATTACTAGAAACTCGTTGGAAAACAAGAATAATGATGAAGGCAATGAAAGACACTTGATCGTTTCCGGCCAAGTGACCCCAATATATATACTCAGTCGCATACGAGAGACAGCCAAAAGTGGTTGCCATAGGCGGGTTGTACGCGCAGCCTTCAGACGCGATTCGATCATCACTCTGTGACGTCGCAATACTCACTTGGTCGATGATAGCCAGGCATCCCGTGAAAATCTCAGTCATCATCCAGTTTCATGTGTCTACATTAGATCAAGACGAGAGTGACTGTACCCTATAATAGCGGTTAGTAGGTAGGTAAGTAGGTAAATAGGTATGTGCTGCTGCTCTAAGATCGCAAATTGTTCTTTTGATGGGCATTCGTATATGCAAACTTGGATCGCCCCGTCCCAAGGTGCATCGGTACTGCAGTGAGCTCAATCCATGGAGTTTGGAATTTATTTTGAAACATCTGTGCGCTAGCTTTTTCAATTAAAAAAAAAAATATATTGTCAATCATCGTTCGCGATCCTGGCGAGCGGCAGCGCCAGGCTAGAAAGGACCAGTGCCGGAAACGATGCTACGCGCGGATTTGTGTCTATTCCTTGTATCTCCCAGACCGTTGGGTCCGCGCCATGATTTAAGCCAAGAAAAGCGTTCGAATGAATCCTCAAACTAGCGTTTGGTCTCTCGCGGAACCGCGATTCCTGTTTCCCCTAGCTTTGCGGCAAGGGCAGGTGAGCTAGGGTTCGCCGAACCGTTCTTGGCCCACTGGTTTGTATCGACTTCCACTTCAAGGGAAGCTTTGAGGTAAGCAGGGGTAGAGATGCCTGTCAATTAATTTGCCTGACTGTCTTGACGATTGGTGAGATAACAGGGGGCATCTCGGATGAGGACCCGTGGGGAGCAGAATCGATGGGGGCGGCCAGCATAAAAAGTGACCTTACATGTTGTCCTTTCCGGGGAAACCGCAATTACGGTTGAGCAACTGCATGTCTGGAAGCTAAAGCTGTTCTTCCCCGTTCGGGAGGAGCTCCCCGTGGTTGTCTGATGTCTGGTGCGACGTGATTAACCTTTGCGGCAATCGGGAGTGGCCTAGAATGCATAAGTGACCCATCGTTCTGCCAGGGGCCCTGTGCGCTGCAGAATCCGAATTAGGTTCAGTTGTCTTGTGTAGAAGAGATGAAGATTATTTGACGAAGAAGAAAACATTAGGAGATTGGAGCCAAGCCATAAGCCAAGGGGAGTGGCGCCCACCTGCGTAAAAGGGATATCGGCAATGTTGTAGGATCCAGATCAAGGGATCGGACGAACAGGCGCGCTGCAGCCCTGTGCCTAAGCGCCAATGGCATTCCAGCTTCGGCCAGGAAAGGGATGGCCGTCAAATTCGATATAATAATTTTCAAAATACCAAAAAAAATTTTCAATTGCATGAACTTTGCAAGCCTCCGATGTGGCTGGGATCACTTGATCATATCCAAAATGAATCATGAAAGACACGTCCAGGGTCAGCTTTAATCTGTCGTCAAACGATTCAGATATATCTCAATGCATGAAATGGCCAAATGAAATGAGAAATCACCCGACACAGTTCAACTTGTTGAGCACATCTCCAGACCCATGGGAAGGGAGCGCCACTATACCTAAGATTACCATGAACTTTGGTACCGAGCATCTTCGGTCCCGTCCCTTCCCAATGGTACGTTACCCTCTAGTGAGGCAGCCCAACCATCGATCGGTGTCGTCCCGAATTCAGAGAGCCTGCGGCCTCGGAAAGAGAAGCGGCCTAACTAAAGGAAACTACCTAATTAATTACCGTTGAAGCGCCGGCGCCAGTATCGCGCCGCCAGCAAAACTGCTTTCGGGGTAAATCTTGAACCCCTGAGCTACTGGGAGTAATTGATACTCGGTACCGAGGGAGATCAACGATCTGAGCGCTTCTGGAAAGAACTGCGAAAGCTGTGACGAAGCCATTTGACAACGGCTGGTCACCTACAGCGTTCGTACCCTAGATGATAAATCAGACGGCTTGGCAGGCATGGAAGTCGAAAGGAAGAGGGGCAAGCCGCGTTAGATTAAACGTCGTCAAGCTTGGTTGAGCTTCTCTCGGCCAAACTTGAAGGATCATCGCAGCTTGGTCCCTGTCGATCGTGGGTCTATTCCCACTTTTGAGAATCCGGAAACTCTGCGGATACCCGTCCGATGCGTTGGTGGCTTCTAGCTGAGTTCTAGCTTGCCACTGGCTACAAAGAACTGATCTGCAATTCCCGTTGCCCATCGTCCAATTGCTCTGCCGACGCGAATTTCTAGCAGTCCCGAACTCAATTAGCCTGCATGCGCGGGAGCCACTTTTGAAGAGTTGATCCAAAACAGCTACCTGGTAGCGATATCAGTCCCCTGATTATGTGGCGTTGACTCGTCAGCGTCCATGCAGCAGAAAATGCAGCCTAGTCTGCAGAAAGACCCAGGAAGAAGGATCTACTGAGATCAGATACCGAACGCTGGGGCTAATTGAAGCAGAATTCTTCATCATTCCATTCCGATCGTCTTGTTCCCAGGAGGACTCTCAAGGTGACAAATATATCAATGTGAACATGGATATACCCTTGACAAAAACGATTAATTAGCCCTCAGGCATTAGTGCTTTGAGTGCCTGTACTTGCAACCCATCCGAGGAGCTGGGAATAGAAGCGATGGGTGGCATATACTCTCCTATGACGCCGTCCAATGTGCAACGGACGTTGTGCCCACCATATAAAGTACCCCAGCGGGCGAAGTAGGGTACCAGCGTCTCGGCGAAGCGACCAGGCACATGAACCATGCCGACCGTTGTCAGGGAACCTGGGCCTAACAAAATGCTGCCTTTTCCCGCCTCCTTGGCCATTCACATCTCCCCAAAAATCAGCCGAGAGTGGTGTTTGATGCCCTACCAACGATAGCCCGCCCGACCAAACAGCTAAAGGACAGCCGGTTGGGACCCTGGACCCACAATACCCGAGCTTTCATCTTCCTTCACTCTCTTTCGGTGGTTCGCCTCTCTCAATTGGGCCTTTTCCGTCTTGGGTCGTGGCTAATTCCTTCCCGTCTGGGTGTAGAGAGGCACAAGGATCGATTGGGGCCTTCCAAAAGCCTCGTTAGCTGAGACCGAACGAACCATGGGTTCACGGCTGTCTGGAAATCTCTCGATAGATGGGGTCAGGGGTTTCCAAACGAGTTAAAGTCGTTCTTTGATTACTGCCGTGGCTTGACGCGCTGGGCCTTGCAGGTTCCTGCAGGTACACGCAAGGGTCCCAGTCGATGATCCCGAACCAGAAAAGGCCCAAAATTTTCAGAAAAGACAAAAAGTGACTATGGACAAGCAGAAAAAAGAAAAGGCGAGAGACTAACAGTGCTGAAGAAAAGCCATGGTGCAAGAATGGCTCCCTCTCTTTCCCTTAGCTGCAGTATCTCCACGGCTCTATTTCCCCTGTAAAGCTGGCTTTGACTCTGTGTGTCTCTCTGTTCTTTTGCTCCCCTACGGAGTACAAGCACAATTTCGTAGAGTAGTGGCGCCAAAGCTTGACGGCGATACGTAAAGAACAAAGTCCAAAAGCGGAATGATGGCGTAAATCCTTTTGAGATGAAACGCCTGGACACGAAGCATAAGTGTGATGATTTGAATAATGTATGGTGAAATGAGAGACTTTGTACCCCAAACCCAGGCAGAAACATTTCCTTCGTTCCCACCTTCTCGCCCTGGTGAATCCCGCACCTCAAGCAACCGACCACCCCCCCAGAGTTCAGACGGTTCCAATTTTTGGGTCTCCCCTTGGCCGTTCGGTCGTTGATGGACCCTGCCACACACTTGCAAAAAAAAGCAACCCCCCCGGTCGCTCGAACAGACACAGTCCTGCGTCATCTGTTCTTCCCGCGGCCCAGGCCGGCTCAGGAAACTTTCGTTTCTTTGAAGGAAAGGGATAATCTCATCGTTCCTTGTCTCGGCTATGAGCTTCCTAAGGGGCGTCGGCATGCTATATCAACCCTTCCGGCCCCAGCTTCCTGTCGCGCAGTCATATTTGGGGGAGCTACCATTGGCTGTGATAGCTCTGTTCTTGACCCCTGTGGCCCGGCTTCCTGCTCGATTGCTTGCTTCATTGAACTTTTTTTTGTGGCCCCTCTGTTGCGATTTGACCTGTCGCAGCCGTCAACGACACCACGTCGTGGAACCAAGCACCGCTCTGCGATCTCTATATATTGACGTCTGCCATCACCCATTGTCATTCATTATTACAATAATTACAATTTTTCAATTGCGAGCCTTCCTTTCGCAGACTTTTCAACACTACCTCGGCGTTTAAAAACTTGGTCCAAATTTGCAGCTTCCCTACATTAGACGAAGATCCTACACGGCAATCAATCAACAATTCCGCTGCAATCAGCTTACGGCGGAGACAACGCTGGCTACATTAGGTGCATACTCTCCTAGCAACAATTGTGAGTCAGCTCAGAGATGCTCACCCATGGTCCATCCGTGGAGCGATTTAAAAGCCGAGTTAGAGTTCCTTGATAGAAAGTGCTAATATACTGGGCAGTGCGAAGAACGCTTCTTCCTTCTTCAATGCTCGTCAGGGACGCTGCTATTTCAAACATGGGTCGCGGAGCATACGATACGACGGGTGTGCAAAAGCCCAATCAGCCCCCGCCAAAACGTTGATCGCGAATTTTACCCAATGGATTTCCACCACTTCGCCCTTCTTACCTTTCATTTCGGTCTTTGGAGATGCTGCGTATACATTTTTTCTTTGGTTCTTTTCGCATCGCGGGCGTGTTGGTTTTGACAGGTAAGATTTCCGTCTGCTAAAGCCGACGCGTCGCATCGCCTCATCGAATGTCCCAAAGCGCACCTTGCTAATGGATGCATTAGGCCCGACACCCCCGACAAACGTCTCCTCTATCCTTACCTCTATCCCTACACTCATGTCTTGTCGACTGCGCATCTCCATTGCATTAGACTTTTCGTCGGCATCATACCCAAAGGCGATCTTACCACTTATCAGCATTTAATACCCAAATCATCTTTTCAGCGATATATTCATAAGCACGAAGCGATTCGTTCTGAACCGGATTATCCCTTTTGCCGCATTGGATTTTCATTCGGTCTTGTCGTTTCCCACGTCCTTGCATCTTAGCGACGGATTTTCTTCATTCGATGTATTACTACCACTCTCGGCCATCACACAAAAGTTACTTGCTTTCTTTTCGGTTTTTGGCGTTGGACTAGACTACGGCCGCTTCGGGGCAATTTGGGACATGTTATTTTCCTTCTTTTCTTTGTGGAGGCTTTCGTCCATTTGTTACCGGTCTAGAAGTGACCTGTTCGGACGCGCCACCTCTGTTCTGCTTAGACATGGGTTCCCTATTCTGGAGGAGCGTTGAAGCGTCCGAGAGATACTCGCGCAGACATGGGGGCGTTCTGAGGAGGTCGCGCCCAATCTTCACTTGAAGGATGGACGGATTATTATCGGGGAAATTGGTATCACAAACCCAAACCCCAGGTCACATTTTAGACCTGGGGTTTAGCGCCGGGGAGGGCGATCCGGGCGGCGCTATCTTGCATTCTCGATCCGTTGCGGAGGTCCTCTCTTTCTCGGTGCAAGCGTTTTTTTGGAGTTGGGGGAGGGGGGTAACAGGCAAGGGAATCATCTGCAAATGCGCAGGGGCGGCGATCGGGGATCTGGGTCCGGCCCGCCACGGCGGCGCATCTGCGTCTGCAATCTGCAATCTGCACACATTTGCTTCTAACAGTGCGCATCTGGACGCTACAATTACTATGCAACTGGCTATATTTGGGACGGGAAATGGTCCGTCATTGTCTCGGCCGAGACGTATACGTATTATAAAAGTATTATCTATAATCATAATCATAATCCTAGCCTTAATCATACGCACGACGTGCACGATTTTCTTTCGTTTGAGATCCTCATTTGTCCAATATGATAAATTTCGCAGACATGTGAAACAGTTGAAAGATATCTCATGGTGAAGTGATATTTAATCGCTCCATTTCTTGTGACATTTCCAATTTCATTATCGACATGCCAGAATGCGTCAAATAGTGAGCCCTTGTAAGATTTCCGGTTATGTAGTCCCGTTATGGATCCGCGAAGGACCAGAGCAAAAGTTACCTACTACGCAAGGTATCTTAACTAGAGCTCCTTCGGATGCCTTCTCTTCTGCGTTCTGTTTAAGAGATGCTAGGCTCTACGGTGAAGAATAAAAGACTGGAGTGCTGCGCTAATGGTTTCCCAAGATTAGCGTACCGCGTCTCGTCCGAGGGGCATCATCCGCAGCTCACCTCCAAGCCAGGACACCAGGAAGCTTAAGCTGTCGTCCAGGCTCCAACCCAGTACGTCTTTGACGACTCTTCCTCCGTCTCAAGAAGTTCGATCAGGGAGTAATCTTCCCTCATACATAACACGGGCATCCAAACTACGCCTAGTCAACCCAGCATAGCCAATTCCGTCATAACAGCTTTCATTCCAAGCTTCATACGATATCCAACATGGCCTACGTTAATTATCGCACCATTGACGTCGATCGTTTGGACCCCGATTCCTCGATCAACTTCGATACCTCAACTCTTCTTCCGCCTTTGGTACCAGTCTCTGCTGCCGATGTGCAGAGCTTAGCTGGACAGATCAGACAGCTTCTTCGAGGTGGAGATGCAGAGGGCGCTCTGATCGGCGCGCTTCAGAATGCGCCATACGGTGGCGATGACAAAGCAAAGGTGATTAGACGTTCCTCACTTAATCCTGCCTCCATACCCCTCAGGGTAATCTTGCTCTAGCTCAGTATTGCTGATGATGTCCACGTAAACAGGAAGTCCATCTTGCTACCGTTATCGAGATTCTCCAGTCAATAAAGCAAGCAGAGATGTCCCCCATATTGACCCGCATATATCAATCCGAAGGCGGAAGTGAGACTCTGGATATTTTGATGAAATACCTGTAAGTCTCCGTGACCATAGCTTAGCTACACCTCTGCCTGAAAGGATGAGGACCATTACAGACTGTGAAGGTGCCTCTGTTCAAAATTTCTCATCTTTTTACCGCCTTCCATTCTCGCATTCGCGAACAATTAACCTGATGAGCGTGGCTTTCAGGTATAAGGGAATGTCATTAACGCAACCCTCGAGCGTTGCCGGCAAGCCAATTTCACCACAACCCACAGGGTTCTCGCAGATCACCTCTCGGGGTGGCGGAGAAGGCTCTGGCCAGGCCATGAGCGTTTTATTGAGCTGGCACGAAAAGGTAATACAATGATTTTCGCACAATGTCGTCTTGATTCACAGTTGTACCCATTGCTAACAAGGTCTCAACAGTTGGTCGAGATTGCGGGCCCTGGTAGTATCGTTCGTGTTATGACAGATCGGAGAACAGTATGAATTTGTAATGATTTGCGCTCTTCAAAGAATCTCACAGAATGATCTCTGCGCTCGGGCGAGGTGATACAGAGCCACCTTTTTCGCCATCGTCGTGGAAAGGAAAAGGATATTTAACTATGTCGGGCACCCAAACAAAGAATTTTGGCGCGTATATTTTTTCTTCACCGGCTGTTACAAACCCTCCCGAATATATACAGCATTTGCGCATCGACGCCTGTAGAAGATCAATCCAGCCCATACTATATTATCCAGCACCACAAGAGGAATATATCTAAATACATGATCTTTCGCAATACCAGAGAGTTACTCCATCTATTTCTTATCATTGCCTTCTAGGATATCTTTCATGTTCGTTTGTCCACTTCCCCTCTCCAAAGGCCCTTTTTGGCCCGGTCCTTCCTTCCATCCGATCATATAAATGAGCCGGAAGGTCGCCGGTAGCGTCCCGTCTTCATTCCCATGCAGTTCCCGATAGATTGGTTCGGCTGCCAGCAGGACGTCTCGTGGAATTGGACCTGGCTCCCTTCCCAGTACGGCATTACTTTCACCCATGGCTTGCAGATCTGTCATTAACGCAAATGAATCCGGATAATCCACAATAATATCATCCACGTCTACAGTCAACAGCTTGAAGCGAGCCCGCTGCAGTAAGCCTCCAACATCCCGCACATCAGCAAGGGGTGAGACGCGTGGGCTTACACCGCCCCGTCGCTCCATCTCAGCTAATTGCAAAGAGGTACGTAGCTCGTAAAGTGAGTCTCCGCCTAGCATAGCAGCCAAGAACGGGCCATCTGGCTTGAGTATCGATTCTACCTGCGCAAGGACGCTTGGCAGATCGTTGATCCAATGCAGTGAGAGACTGCTAAGCACAGCATCGAAAGTGTTCGGTTCCCAGGGGAGATGCTCTGGGTCATTAAGAACCTCCCGATGAATGTTCAAGTCATTGTTATAAGGCAGAGATGCATCGCGGTAGAGCATCGTTGGAGACGCATCCGCAGCAGTAAGTTTCTCGATTCGATTACACAGCGGCGGAGCTGGAGGCAAGGAAGGATCTGGATCTAGATTGGAAAGGGTCAAGATCCGTGAAATATGGCATGCATTGGCACCAAGGTCGAGGACATGAGGGAGCGATCTGTTAATGAACTAGAGAGGGCAGATTTACAATTAGTTATTCGAAGTCCCTTCCTTGAGAGGCAATGGAGTTAGGTATTAAGAGAAATAAGAGTGATTATGAAATGGCGAGAAGCACGTACAAGTAATCGCTCACATAACCTCGTTGCAACCTCATCTCGGAGGTAGTCTACCCTTCGGCTAGCTTCAGCGTTGGACGCTGCGCGTTCTTTCTGGAGGTATTTTGCATGCTTGTTGAATATTTCGAGAGTTGGAGCACCAGGGGCTTGAACAGCGTAATACCGACAGAAAATTGAATGCCCTGCTCGTGTCGATATAGTATGGCGGGAAGCAGTCAACGATAATGCGGAGATGCGGGGAACGGACTTCATCGCGGGTAACAAGGCTGCCTGCCCAGCAATGGGCAAAATTGATTGAGAAAAAGGCGCGATAGTTTCACATTAGTATACAATTTCTCTATGAAAATAATATTTATTTTGTGGATTTGTACTGGCCCACACAATTGCACGAGAATCGCTGATTGAGCTAAGAGCTCATTATTCTGGGGAAAGAAACACAGTGACGTTGAGAGTCAAGTCGGAGACCCTGAATTTGGGTAGACGAGATGTTCCTGAAACGCCATTTGATATTGAAAGCGAAACAAACAAGACAAACATCCCTTTACGTCCAACTATCAACAATTGTCGGAAACTGTCAATGCGGAATATCATTTCGAGATTTTGTACCAATTCTCTTTTCCCACAGCTCCTAGGGAGCTGGGCTCCTATATTACAGAATGGCATTGTCTTTTCCTTACCTTTACATATCCTGCCCCTGTGCGAGCGAAACAACACTGCCACCGGTATGGCCTTATTCGAACCGCTTGTCCCGCGAAAATGCGGAGGATGACGACGAGGAAGACGAGAAGACGTTTGACCCACGAAATCCCCGCGCGAATTATTCTTTATACCCTCTAGAGCATTTGTTGTTTTGCGAAGATTGTCGTCAAATCAGGTGTCCGCGATGCGCGCTGGAGGAGGTGCTCTGTTGGTACTGTCCGAGCTGTCTATTTGAGTCGCCCAGCAGTGCGGTCAAGACAGAGGGAAATAGGTATGAGTTTTCATCTCCTATTCTTAGCCACGCGTCTGGCAATGCGGCGAACCTACAGCGGATCAAAATGCATGAAAATCTAATCAAGAGGCAGATGCACTCGGAACTGTTTCCAATGTCCCATTTGCACATCCCCTTTGTCCGTCAACGCGCTCGAAAAGCCAGACCCTAGAGACTTATCCTGGATACTCTCCTGCCCTTATTGTGCATGGAGCTCACTCGATATCGGAATTCGATTTGACAGACCGTCTGCAATTGCTGGGCAACTATTGAGAATGCGAAATGGTGGACAGCCAACGCTGACACGGAAAGAGCGTGACGGAGAACGCGATCGCAGGAAGAGAGGAGATACCAATGATGCAGAGGAGGAAGATGATCATTCCTGGAAGCAGCATAAGGAAATTGAGGATGTGGATGACCACTTTTCAAATATAAGAGCATTTTACACAGACCAATTAGCGGAAACTTCTGCGTCATCCCCTTTCGGGGGAAATAACGAATTTGGATACGGATCACCAGGAGCGTTGTCACGGATAATGGGGCTATATTCTCGAGCAGGAAGACTCTCTTCACACAGGCCGAAGGACAAAATAAGGCCAATGCGTGAGGCTTTTGGTGAAGATGAAGGGGTTAAGCTATTTGATGCCAAAGGAGAGGATGAAATTATTGAGCGAATGAAAAGCGTAGGATGGGAGGGAAGTAAGTCGATCCATTATTCGTACACGCCAGTAGTAATGATAACTAATTTATTTTCTACAGCGGCAAAACTAGAGCAGCAATCCTGGCAAAACCGAGATGCGCGATTCCTGTCGTATGTACCACCCGTTGGTAAAACCTGACCCATTGATCATTTCGAAAATACTAACCACTCTGTTCCTGTGCAGTGACCTGCGGCCAGTCCCTACGCTTCTTCGTACGAAACGCGCCAGACGATGCCGAACGTGTCGGCACATTCTTACAAAACCGGAGAGTAAAGTCGCCAGCACGCGGTACCGTATTCGCCTTGTAGCACTGTAAGTTTCCATGCCCATCTCTTAGCTCCATCTCTTCTTTCTCTCCAATGATGTACACTATCATTATCCTCTATTCACCAGCTGACTCAACCGCGAACAGAAACTACGTACCTACAATGACCCTCAAGCCCCTTGTCCCTTCTCCTGCTCCTCCGTCCGCAGCTCCAGCGGTAACAGCTGCTCCTACTCCCCTTCCTCCAACTGCTCCCTCCATCAACCTCCAAGCCCTACCTTCTCTCATCCCCACCCAATTCCTCCTCACACTACACAACCCCCTCTTCGACCCTGTCCGCGTCACGCTTGCCACGCCGGCCCGCACGCCCGGCCGATTCGGATCCAAAGTCACCATTCTCTGCCCGCAATTCGACATTGGCGCTAACACAGACATGTGGGACGAAGCTCTCACAGACGTTGCTGCCGGCAGCAGCGGGAGCGAGCCTGGTCCTGGCGCAAAAAGCAGAGGAAGCGCAGCTGGAAATCAATCGCAACCGACGCCCGGCGCAGCTGCTGCTCTTGACGCAGCCAAACGCGCACGAGCAGCCGCCGACTTCGACGGACCTGTACAAGCAGAGGCTGGAAAGATCTGGGATTCGGGCCGCAACTGGACGACCATCGTGCTGGAAGTTGTCCCGGCAAACCTAGATGAAGAGTCTCCCTCTTCAAAGCCCAACAAGAGTGCGGCGACTAATAATCCTGGAAAACATGATTCCAATCCTGATGAGCCTCCTGGCGAGACAGGGCTGGAAGAGGATGAAGATGTTCTGGAAATACCCGTTTTCGTGAGAATCAACTACGAGGCGGACATATCGAGTGAAGACGAAGATGGGCCTGCTGCGGATGACGCTGTCATCGTTAGGAATAAGCGTGGGGAAAAGAAGGTGAAGAGAGAATTGGCATATTGGTGCGTATTGGGCGTAGGTCGGATATCAAAGATAGCTTGATGGGCTTTAAATGTAATGTTGTCATGTCGGTACGATCATAGATATAGAGTTATCTCGCAACATATGATCTGATTCAATCAAGGCGTAAGATAAGCGCATTGGGGTTATCACTCTAGGGGCACATGATAAAGTTTCGAATGATCGATTTAAAAGGGGGTTCCCAATATGGACGCAAGAATCACCGTGACTGAGAGATATGGCAAAGGGCGCTTAGAAAAGTCGACCGGGGAAAGTGGATGAATGATTTCGAATGCTATCATGTCGTGTGGGGAAATACAGGCTGGCTCCGTACGTATCACAGCAACCCAGAAGCCAGAATACACGTAGCAAAAGCCATGCAAAAGTTTAAACAAGAACCACAGCCAATAAAGGCCACAGTGGGTAATTTTTTGCCCTGTCCCGCCATTATCCCATAAGAGAAAAGAGTAGAGAAAAAGAACCGTGGAATATTTTTTCTTCTTCATCTATCTTCACACACTCGTCATCAAGACCAACCACTAACCCACTACCGACGAGCACGCCAACAAAGACGCAATGCCATCAGAGAGGAAAAAATCAACGCATTTAGAACTCAGCCGAGTTCTGGGGGAACTCGAAGTTGACGCCCTTGCCGGTCAACCGCTTGTAAACCTCAGAGTAGGTGTCAAGTCTGTAGTCGACGCCGCCCCGCTCCTTCTCGTCCAGGATGACCTTGGTCACCTTGCTGCCGTCCTCACGGGTACGGAGACGCTTGCCGACAATCTCAACGGGGAAGACGAGGTCGCCGAGGATAGCGTCGTGGACCGCGGTCAGAGTCCGGGACCGGGGACGCTTCTGGGTCTGGGAGGTCCGCGAGCGGGCAGAGCGCTTCTGGCGGGGAAGGATACGGCGAGAAGCAAGGACCAGGACGTGGCGGTCGGAGAACTTCTTCTCGAGCTCACGGGTCAGGCTAATTCAAAGACTATCCGTCAGCTTTCTATGTCCCCAGCGAAATCCGAAAGGCTTGTCTTTTGTTGCTCTCTGATGGGGAGGGTATTTCTCCTGATCGTAGGGAAGCGTTCTGAGGTAAGGGGAGATGGAGAGGGAAATGTACCGCTGCTGAACCTTGTGGAAGCCCTGGAGAAGGGGAACAGGGACGAAGATGACAATAGCCTTCTTGCCGTGGCCAACCTCGATCTATTCGTAAACGTTAGCAACAATCGCATAATTTCCGCTGACGCTCTAAATGTCGCTTTTAAGTCCTCCACGAAAAACTCGACGCGCAAGTCATTGGCTCGACCAGTTGTGATTCCTCCTCTTTGTTCGCTTCAGGGTCCGCGGCTCACTCAGAGCTCACGGAACCTTGCAAGATTCCTGATTCATCCTCCCATGACCTTGAAACCCGATTTCACGTTTCTTGACCGAGCCAATGCCTTTCGCGTTTTCCAACATCTGATTTTTTTTTTCGACGGCGACAAAGCGGGGATTTTGTAACAAAAAGCGGAACCGTACCTCACGGGCGGAGACGAACTGCAAAGGCCGCAGAGCAGTCTTCAGGTCCGGGATGTTGGACTCGAGGTCGTAGATGGCGTTGGCGATGCTGGTCTCCAGCTCGGACGGCTGAGCCCGCGAGGGGCTGTTGGGCGCAATCTTGTTAAGGGCGGCCATGATTGCGAGTGGGACGACGACGGGAGTCTCTGCCTGTCCTTTGCCGGTGTTGTGGTCGAGGGGGAGGGACAGAGCTGCGCAATTGTCGTGCTCGTGGATTTCGGTCGTTGAGGGTTCTCCCGGCAGAGGGCAAGACCTCGCTTAGCGCCAATTTGCTCGTTTCGGCACGTTTGTGTGTGGGCCAGTAATGTAAGCGAGTCCCTTTTTAGGGTTGCCCTAATCACGAACCCTGACGACGACTTGCCAAGTACTCACTGCAAAGTCAGTGAATAATATGAAATATTGATACGAGTATCAAGAGCGTCCAAATTACTAGGTATATACAGGTCATAGATTGACTTTTGTATCCTAGTCATTGTCAGTGTTGAACTGATAATATGCTGTCGCTTTCTGTCCAATTGTTGCATGATACACCAACTGCCTTAAAGGTGTATATCGAAATAAGTACCGCTTTATAGAAATCAAAGGTCTTCAAAGAAACAATTATCAGTTTCACTTGCACCATTTAATAGCGGTTCTTTAGCCTTCACAATTACTCTGTTCAGGCTACGAGTACTTCTTGATTCTGTCTAGATCCTCGTTTCTTGGGAAATCGATCTAATCATATCTAGATCTTGCTATCTTATAAATCTTGATTATCATCTCTCGGAGCTCCTCGGGAATCCCGCGGAGCTAACCTAGCTCCGAGTCGTCCGCGGATCGTCCGGGGGTGATACTGCTGACTGGCGGAGGGAACTGCTTATCCATGCTCTATCAACAATGGCTTTTGGGCTTCAAGTAGCTTATTTTTGGTGCATAAGTGACGTGGACACGATTTTAGAGGGGTCCCAACTCTTAGATATAAGAATGCAGTCAACTTCACTACCTCAGCGCCATCATCGAGCAAACTACTCAGATATACGAACAATCGGACTTGAAAAGGCTTCTCTAACCGCCGTTCCATAACTGCTTGTCAGAGGTCTTATATCTTCTTTGCGAATTTTATATCAATTTACTTCTCCCACTTCATCACAAATATGACTCGCTCCAATACCCTATCCATCGCTATTATTGGAGCTGGCCCTGCCGGTCTGACCTTGGCTCGACTTTTGCATGTCAATGGAGTCAAGACGACTATTTTTGAACGCGAAGCAAACTCCGAGGCGCGGCTCCAAGGCGGATCGCTTGATCTACACCCCGATGCTGGCCAGCGCGCGTTGAAGGAGTCAAATTTGTGGGACCAGTTCCTTCGTCACTCTCGGCCTGAAGGGGAAGCTCTCGTTATTGTAGACGCCAGCGGCGAGCGACAAATCGATTTCAAAGGCACCGGCGAACAACGCCCTGAAATTGATCGCAAGGTACTGCGCCAGATGCTGCTCGACTCACTGCCCGCGGAATATTTTCGCTGGGGAAGCAACGTGCGCCGAGTAGAGGGTAATGGGACTATTCATTTCGAAGACGGCGTGCAAACAGGATTCGACCTTATCGTTGGCGCAGACGGCGCCTGGTCGAAAGTCAGGCCGCTCGTATCGCCTGTGAAGCCGTTTTACTCAGGTATTGCTGGTGTGGAATGGACTTTCGAGAATGTAGAGGAAGACTACCCCGAAATTTCAAAGATGGTCGGTGATGGTAGCTACTTCATATATGGACCGAACAAAAGAATCGCGGCTCAGCGTAACGGCGAGGGTCGGATCAAAATGTACGCCTGTTTTCGCGCACCAGAGTCATGGGTCGCGGATGCTAGGATTGATCTAAAGGACACCGAGGAGGTGCGGGAATTGCTGCTTCAGACGTTCTCCGAGATCCAGTCCATTCATCTCGACCTCATTCGACTTGCCAAAGAGTACGTTGCCCGCCCGCTTTACATGCTCCCTGTTGAAGAGCAGTGGGACTCGCAGCCTGGTGTGACTCTTGTGGGCGATGCTGCTCATTTAATGACACCATTCGCCGGAAGGGGAGTCAACTTGGCCATGTGCGATTCATTGGATCTAGCGCATGCGATTTTGCAGACTATGGACGACATTCCAAAAGCCATCAAGTCGTATGAGAAGCTCATGCTTGAGCGCTCCACAAAGGAAAAAGCAGTGACGGTTGCGAGAATGAATATGCAGTTTGCAGATGATGCTCCAAGACCATTCGTGGAATCTGTCCGAGCTCGGATTGACGAGTACATGAAGAGATCAGCGAATGGAAAATAGGTGTTCAAAACCATGTTAGTCTCTTCTCTTCTGGGTTGGTTTTGAACTTTGGTAAATGCACTTTATCTTGGGATCGTTATTTGTCAGACTTTTCCAGACTTGTATTATCTCTAATAATATAATCCTTGACGTATGACATATTTCTAAATATGAACGGTGATATCGAATGAATACGAGTGGAGAACTCTAATCATGCCGTGACTGTATCCTGTTTGCTTCAAATAACGGAATGGATGGAAGATTTACCATTTCGAGAGCTGGATTTCTTGCGCTTAAAATTGGCAAAAGAGCTTGGCGACTTTTGAAAGAGAAAGAAACGAATACTTGGGGAGACATAATATATGGTCTCTCCGCATATTTGGGCAAAGTATCGCAATAAATGCTCAGCGACCAGATGCCCTCAAAGATACTTTGTGAAATTAAGCTGAGTTAAGAAACGATTTATGCTAGAAGAACGGAAGAGATGATAGTCTTCTTATACGCCGGGCATACCTATCACATTCCTCACGGCGGGTACAGCTCGAGGGAGGAAATAGACAGAAAATATGCCGAAAAAGGCGACCACAAGACCGGTAAACTGGTAGAGTTTATATTAGCATTATACGAAGGCATTATTCCAGGGGTCCAATCACAAACCTTTTCGAACCAAGTGTGGAAATAGGCCGCTGTCATAAGCAGCATCCACCACGATAGAGCAACAACCACAACGGCAGCTTTGACTCCGGTACTCGGATCTCCATGCGCGTGAGGTGCCGTTCCGATGCTCTCCACCTCAACCTCACGTCCAGATTCCCTGACCTCTCCGGCTGGGGTCTTGATAATACGATCTTCGCGAAGCCCCGCAGAGCGCAGAACAACCGGGAGTATCTCCAGCCATAGAAAAGCGCTTCCCAACACAAGCATGAACACATGCCCGCTAATGTCATAACCTCCCTTCCAACTTCCACCTGCGAGCTTGCAGGCAGTAGCGGACAGAATTTCGCGCGGAGCGCTCATATCTTCCCTTGCCTCAGGGTCGCGTACGAGCTCGCATTGTCCTCCAGTGAAGCGGAAGCTTCGGTCGATTAAAGGAGGTCCAAAAAACCATTGTGTCAAGACCATCCACCATAGTGTGACCGCTGTCCAGCGCAGAAAACCGCGCACTCGCCTCGGCGTTAAGACGGGATGGCGAGAAGGGCCGGTCGATGGATGAGTGAACAGAAAGATGAAATACGCTAGTGTTGTCCAGAACCATCCCTTCTTGACAAACCAGACGTTGAAAATGTTCTTTTTTTGCGCAAAATATGAGGGTGCGACTTCCGGTGGGTGTGACTGGAGGGTTGCGCTGTATGGAGCGACGCGGGCAGAGGGATCGATTAGGGAAAAGAGGGAGCCCAGAAGAAGTGTAGCAGGGTATATTGCGAGTAGGATTGATTCAAGGGGCGTAGGAAGATATGGTGGGCGCTGTTGGCCAGCTTGCGATGGTGTTGACGGCCGCGGAGCAGATCCATTCATTGTTTCTTGTGACTTGTCTCGCCTATCACGATGCGAGATGGTGGAAGATGAGGACATTTCTGCTCCTGAATACTACTGCATGAGCTGACGGTAGTGTTTTTCTTTCAGAATTAAATTGTGACGGGTGTATGTAAAAACTGCCCTGCAGAAAGTTGGACAAGGTCTGACGCTCTGATGCTGAGCTGGGATCTCCAAAAAGATCAACATGCCAGATGACGTTGTGACGTTACTCTCTTCTCGGCTAGACCCAGGTGTATCCCACAGGCAGCGCCACAGCCAGGCACGACCAACGACAAACTACACGTGGCTTATAAAATATCTACTTCGGGTATCGAAGGTTTTTTTTTTCTACTACGCCTCTGATATTTTTTCAATTCTGAGATTTTCCCCTCGACTCCAGCATTTTATCATTAGTAAAAATCTTTTAGAGTCTTCGAAGGAAGCTCGTCCGCCACAGTATCCTAACATTGGAAGGAAGAGTCCTACTTGGTTATGGAAGCATTTCACAAGCAATAAACGCTCGAAGACAATTTAAAGGCCGGAGAAACTCCCGCTGAAAGCCATGGGTTTTCATTCCCTTTATCCATCAAATTGCGATTGCTGATAGTGGGAAGAACGCACGTAAAATACCAAAATGCTGATAGACTTGTAAATTACCTCGATATGGCTGTGCAGCCGCTCGAGGTTCAAGGGGGCTGAAGATATGTCATATCAATATACGCTTCTCTCCAAATGACCGAAGAAATAGATTATCATTCTCACTCTTTTGTTTCATACAAACCGTCCGAACAAGTATGAAGTCTTGTTCTTAGTGGGAAGCCATTGATGGGTATAAAAAAAAGACTGTTTAGCAGAGTGGACGAAGGACATCGGTTTACACAGTTAAAACCGGAAGCGAGGGCCCAAAAAGAGCAAGACAAGCTGTTTGGAAAGACAAATTCAACTATGAGAGGCAGGTCGCTCGCAGGGCTTACTTGGTAGTCCAATGCCTCGAGTCAGGCAAGGGAGCCATGAAGAAAGATGACGGGGAAACACCATAAACATCGTTGGCGGGTGACGCACCTTTGTGGGATGGAAGCCGGCGAGATAGGTGAGGTGAGTAGAAACGTTGGCCGATTCGAGTGGTTGGGCTGTATAGGGGATGGTTTGTGGCAGTCGATGCTGAGAGCTGTGGCAGCCAATTGTAGATAATCAACCTCCAGTATATAAGATAGTTCTTCGAGATATCTTCTGGCCGGGATGATGGCAGAGTTGGTTTAACCGCCACCTCTCAGCCTGACCGGTCCCGTAAACCACGCTTTTCGACTTCTCCTATTCGCCAAATCCGCCGATATTCACCGTTCGATATTCACGACAATCCAGAAACCGAGTTCGAATCCCGACGATAGCAACATTCCCACGATTATTGTAGATCCCCACCAAAACCCAAGTTCGGCACTTAATTGTAGAGTAAAATCTTCGTACGGGGGGTTTTCGTAGGCAGCCGGTGGGGGCTGCTGAGCTTTTTGTATTTTTGCCAAAGCTAATATGATCGCCAAGCTTTTTTTCTCGATGTCTTTCTATCAACTGAGCTGTTACTCCTATGATAGCTGATTGAGGGAGCAACGTAATCATGGAATCTTCGAGGGCCTGGAACCATTGCGAGTCGATTACGGGACGTGACTTTGGGAAATGATTTCTCCACCGTTGGTCGTCAGATATTTTCCGTCAGAAGCCCGCGGTCAGAAGCCCGCTTGAAAGATTCTGAGACTTATGGTCATATCATTTTTTCTGAATGCAACCCATCACAATAGTTGTCGGTTTATGTCGGTGGGAAGATGACAGGCTCGTTCAAGGCACAAACGCTGTCGGGAAACTCAACATTTTTCAATGAGAAACTATGTCCTGAGCTGAATAGAGTTTGACGAAAGGATTACATAGCTTCAAGCAACGCACAGAATGCAAAAGAACGTAAATTGAGAGAAAGCTCTCGTGGATCCCGGCAAGCTTAGAAACTCTTCATCAACAGAAAAGGAAAATCATCACGCAAAAGTAACATCATTGAGATACAGTGGAGCGCAGACAAGCAAATTATGAAATATGAGTAATTTTCAAAGACATTCAGGAAGAAATTTAAGAACCAGTGATATATGGCATGCGTAATAACGGACATCAATAAAGAGTGTTCAATGTTTTCGTCATTGGGGTGGAACTATCTTGCTACGCACGTCGTTGATGAAGAACTGAAAGTGGAGATGTTCCCCGAAATAGGAAAGTGCGGTGGTTGATGGATCCGGGGAAGGTGCGAAAGGTGGGCGGGCTGGTTCGGGTATGGCGCTCCACTATATTTGTGTTACATCATGGCCATTGGAATGTTCAACTTCGCCTGTATCCCCCCGACCGCGCGCAGCCCGAATATATCACCATTTGCATGGCAGCCTTGGAGACGAAGAAGAAAAGGGAAATAAAAGAGGTGCGGTCAATCTACGCTGCACGGTCATCGCTCGGTCAATACTCCTCGGCGATCATTTCCCGAAGGATTCAAAACACTTCATCCTCATCTCCGTACACTATCTTGTCGCAACAATAGAGCGACGCGCTCAAAATGGTTTCCACGCGCAATCACCCAAAGAACTTCCCAGAGCCCACTCTTTCGCCAACAAAATCAACTCAATCGAAGTCAGTCGTGCGCTCATCTACACCCACTTCATCAACCTCGTCCACCTCCAAGAAATGGACCCATACGCCATCCAATTTAACATTGTTATGGCTTGCGATTGCGGTCCCGTTGGTGCTCTGGGATGCTGGTTATGTGTTTCTCCGACCACATACGATGCCTGGAGGATTTCTTCATAGCCCATTGTGGCTTCCTTACGTTTTTTATGGCTCGGTAGACTATGTATATGGCCTGCCAGCTTTTGAACAGAGCGACGGTTTCCCGGCTGCGCAGTCAGCGCTCAACTTGCTCGAGACGTTCCTTTATGTTGCATACTTGGCTATTGTTTTCAGATATGGCAAGGTGGTATCTGGTAGGGGTCGTGGTGCTCCAAAATCAAGGAAAGCCGGATGGTTGGGTCAACCAAGGGTTGTTTCCGGGCAGATGGCCGGCGCAGCTGTTCTGATCGGGTATGCAACCGCGGTGATGACGTTGAGCAAGACAGTACTCTACTGTAAGTTTGGCCGTTCATGGTTGAGTCAAGCATTTGAATTTCGTAGCTTAACCTTTATAGGGCTGAATGAGTATTACTCTGGATTCAAACATATTGGCCACAACGATGCCTTGACCTTGATCATCGCTTGGCTCATTCCCAAGTAAGTATCATACCCCTTTTGTTTGCCTTTGGGCTGAAAAATCCTAACGAAAGCTAGCGGTGCCTGGCTTGCATTCCCAAGCTATATGGCATATGTTTTCGGCCGGGAGATTCTTCAGGGGCTTGCGGTTGCAGCAAAGACCACTGGTAAACAGGAATAAAATCATCGATCGACACTTCTCAATGTCTCTCAAGATGAAGCGACTCTAGACTGTTCTGATACTCAACTGCTGCTGTCGGTATCATGAACATGTCTAATATTCGAATGGTCGCTTTGAATCCTCATAAGCCTGTCGAATTTCCCAGATTGCGTCATTGTCGACGAGCATCAGTCTTTCAATTTCATGCTGAATGATACCCTTCTATGCGGATTGCGGGTGGTTCAATTCAGTACAGTACAGTTTGCTCCTATGCTTTTTTGGAGATTGGATCATTAAATGAATCATGCAAACATACATAATGAGTCAAGCACGCTTGGGTCAATTTCTCTCTTACGGAAGACAGGCTTTTTGGTGCAACACCGACGCTGGGTAGCAGATTTAATTACAGAATCATATCCTATTGACGAAGTTGTGAAAATTGTTGGATAAAAGAACCGACGGTGGTCCCCTTTTTGCTCCCCATCTCGGGATAATTACCTCCGAGCGGTCTTTCGTAGCATCTGTACAATGTTTGCTAAGCAGCATTGAAATCCAAAAAGGTGTAGAGTACAGCACAAAACCTCCACCGCGAAAGGAAAAAAAGTGTTCAATCAACCACGCGCAATCACTCGGGCGTCATTTTTCGTTTTCCATGACTTATGATATGCTCTTGAGAAAGGCCCTGCCATCATATCAAGGCGAGTCTCCATGCCATCCCAAAAAAAACCTCCATTGAGCAACCCCCACTCAACCCCACTTGGTCCCCCACTCTATCGCGGGTTGAACTTCGGCTCGCTACCCCGGTTTATTTAGTCAAAGAGCCAACTGATCGACTACCGGCTTGAAGCTAGAGGAGTACCACAGTTCCCGCTGAAACAGCCGAGATGAACTATTCTGACCCAACACAAGACAGCCAAGGCGGGCGATTTCACTTATGCGAAACAAGCTTAGAGGAGACGTATTCGGGTCAGAATGCGCGAGCAAGCACGGAGGGGCTCGGTGGTTAGATCCAGGCTGAGCCCCGGCTCAGACCAGTTTCTAACGTCACCTCCACACTTTATGCGATAACAATCATGACTCCCCCCGTATATATATGGGCTGGAGTGGTCCTGACCTTTCTTCGCACTTGGAGAGCAGCTAAGGAGCCTTTTCAGAACAGCTGACAGGAAACATTACGTTTGCCACTTAAATTCATACTGTTATTAAAATCCTTAAGAACGGTAGGTTTTTGGTTTAGCACTACAGTTTACTTACATTAACAACTTCTATGCAGGCCTCATTGATAACTATCCCGAGCATTTACCTCTGCGCTCCGTAACAACACCCAAGTTGTCCGACATCCCTTGACCTTAGCTCACATCTTTCTACAATCCTCCTTCACAGCCAGTCTTTGTGGAATATCTCACAATTACATTTAAAATGGCACATACCAATGGCACACGTCATGTGCTCCTTCGACCAGGCATATACGCGCCGACCATGACTTTCTTTGATCCGGAAACGGAAGACCTAGATATTCCAACTATTCGGAAGCATGCTGTGCGATTGGCCAAAGCTGGACTTGTCGGACTCGTCACCATGGGTTCAAATGGAGAGGCGGTGCACCTAGACCGCAGCGAACGAATGCAAGTGACTCGCGCAACGCGAGAAGCTCTTGACGAAGCTGGCTTTCAAAATGTTCCTGTCATCGCCGGTGCCGCAGAGCAAAGCGTCAGAGGGACCTTGAGTCTCATCCGCGAAGCTGCCCAAGCTGGTGCTGACCATGTATTGCTCGTTCCGCCCAGCTATTTTCGCCCGGCTATGACAGATGATGTGCTCTACGACTACTACACCACCGTAGCAGATGCGTCACCATTGCCCATTCTACTATATAATTACCCGGGCGCAGTCGCTGGGATCGACATGAGTAGCGACCTGATTATCCGCATCTCCCGGCATTCCAACATCGTGGGCACAAAGTTTACCTGTGGTAATACAGGCAAACTTACCCGTGTTGCTGCCGCCCTGGATGCAGCTTCCGTCAAAAACGCAGGGTCGGGATACATGGCCTTTGGTGGCTTTGCCGATTTCACTGTACAGACCCTAGCCAGCGGCGGCTCTGGAATTATAGCAGGATGCGCCAATGTCTTTCCGAAGACGGCAGTGCGTGTCTGGAATCTTTGGTCGCAGGGTAAGATTGATGAAGCGATCAAGCTCCAGACATTAGTGTCTCAGGGCGACTGGATCACTACCAAGGGCGGGGTTGCCGGCACCAAGGCTGCCCTTCAACTATATTTTGGCTACGGTGGCTACCCGAGACGCCCGTTGGCGCGGTTGTCCGAAGAGAAGACGAAGCAGCTCGGCGAAGATCTGGCGGATATAATGAAGTATGAAGCGGGGTTGTGAGGTAAATTAATGATCGCATGCGCAGAGCTCTTGGCTCGATTTCAATGAGATATTATAAAATGGACAGATGATTTCTGAGCAATCGAAAATGTTAGGCAATTATGGTAGCAATTTACGTGGAGATGAATTGATTTTCCAATTTCAGCATAGATTTCCCAGACGAAATGATAATCACGACTGAGTATATAATAAGAACGTCAACAATTAAAATTTCTCTTCACAAAAAAAATATAGATATCATTCATACAAAGCATCATTAAGCAGATTAAAATACATTTTACGTATGAACTATTTAAAATTATCCAACAAGACGCTGCAAGACCTTTTATTGCCCAATATTCATGGCATCGGAGAAGGTTGGAATATGCAAGTAAGATATAGAGAAGTCATCATTGGTGAATAAAGCAGATTAACGCTGCAGCTCTCCAACGAGTAGTCGCGATGCCAGAGTGGTTAATGGGTGTGCCTGCTACTCCTCGGTTCTTCGGAATCGACTAGCGTTAGCACATGGCTTCGGCCGCGCAAGTTCGAATCTTGTTCGCGACGACTTTCTTTTTTGCCAAATTTTCTTAATTTTTTTTATTCCCTATATTCTGAAAGAAGTTGTCGATAGATACGGGACACCAAACTCTTCATCATTTTTAACTTGTCAAGTTGAAGGGGTTCCATGAGAGGCCTTCTTGAAGGATGTTATTCACGAGGCCTGCGTATTCAGAGGGGAGGAATTGACACTTATGGAAAATGAGAGAAGTAACTAGTCAAAGTTGCATTGAAGCTTATCATGCTATAATCCTGTATCTATGCGTGTAATCTCTCTCCAACAATCTAGGTATACTCGATTAAAATTCATGATGCAAAGAATGGCTCTCTTTTCGACCCCGCTTGCGCCTCATTACTCTCATATCATGCCTTGCCGACAAACTCCCCATCATGCTCCAGACCGTGTCTATACATCATCTCTGCTCATTAATACACATAATACTGACAGGTAGCTTTAATATAAGTCTGTCAGTCTAGTGACACGAAGTACATGCCAGCGCCAACTCTTTCATGGTGATACCAAATGCCCTCCAGTACTCTGTCAGTACGAAACGATACCGGACGTCATTATCATGCAGTCTCGTCACTATTGTTCATTAGTTTGCGGGCTTAATTTTTTCTCATCTTAGGCTCTTGTAAAATGAAAAAAGAAGTGTAAAGGGGGTTAAAGGTAATGCGCCATCAAAACTTACCAGCCAGCTTCAAGCCATCCTCCGAGATGGGTATCTCCTCGATCCACCCTTTGACTCCCTTATCCGCAGCCAACTGCAGCATCTCCAGCATTTCCTGGCGATTTCCAAGGTGACTGGCGCCCATAAGCACGCCGTTTCCGAGAAGCTGCTTGGCATGGATCTCGTTGCCCGATCCCTCTGGCAGTCCCACGCTAATGAACCGCTTGTGCACGTCAAGCAAGCTCAGATAGCGATTCAGGTCGAAGCCCTTTGACGAGTTCGCCGTATTCAGAACAAGGTCAAAAGTCATACGATGCGGCTCGTTCCATTCTTCTTCGCATGTAGCGATGAAGCCGTCCGCGCCTAATTTGCGTGCGTCTTCCTCCTTGGCGCGGGTCCGTGAGATGACCCAGACTTCGGCCCCGAGGGCCTTGGCAAACATGACGGCAAAGTGGCCGATGCCGCCGCTGGAATATCAATGTTAGCTGCGCGTGTTCTTCTTGTAGATCTGTCCGGTACTGTTCGCTGCTGAAGGCGGACGGACGGAAGGAAGGAGGAAAGAAAGAAAGAAAGAGGGAAGAAAGGGAAAAGAAAAAGGGACGTACAGTCCGACAATGCCGACTTTGCTCCCTGGCGCACAGCCATGGCGGACGAGAGGCGAGTACGCAGTGATTCCGGCGCATAACATGGGCGCGGCCTGCGCGGTGTCCAGCTTCTCTGGGATAGGAAAGACAAAGTACTCATGCGCGCGAATGTGCGATGCATAGCCCCCTTGAGTGGTGATGTCTGTGCCGGGGTATTTCTTGCCGTACGTCGAGACTTGTTTGAGGCAATAAACTTCGTTGCCGTTCTTGCATTGCTTGCATTCGAGACAGGAGAGGCATTGCGCGCCAACGCCCACGCGCTGGCCGTGCTCGATGAGAGTTACTTTGGGTCCAACTCGGATGGCCGTGCCAACGATTTCTAGAGGCAGATGTTTTGTTAGAGTATATTTTTTTTTACCCTATAAAATTGTACAAATCATGGTTTTCCTTGGCTGTTGCTAAGGAAAAGTAAAAGGCATACCATGGCCGACACATAGAGGGAAGGGACGCTCCCCCCATCCACCTACAATCCATTAGCTTGGTGCATTTTAAAATGGATAAGGTTTTGTGTAAATTTATTGGGAACATAAAACATGACTGAGGATTAAAATTGAAGTACATGGAGGATTGTACAGACCATTTATCGTGTGGATGTCACTGCTGCATACACCGCAGGCCGATATGCGGATCTCAACGTCGTAGTCACCAAACGGCTTGGGTTGAAACTACTTGTTCTGTTAGTCCAGTATCTTCTCACATGTAAAATTAATTCGATTTGTAGACACAACTCACCGGACGCTTCTGAAACTCTGTCCAAGTATCTGGACCATCAATCTGTTCGTTGAAAGGTCAGTCTTGCGATACAACTTATAAAAGGTTTTAATGCATTGTGGATACAGACCTGGAATCCTTCGAAAGTGTCAGGGTACACCATTGCGATGGTGGGGTTTGGCTTGTAATATAAACTGATTTATTTGTGAGTTTGTGAATTATATTATAATCGCTACGTGTGAAATGTTAATTTCTTTTTCGACTGGGAAATAACTTCATATTTTTGATAGGGGGGTTTTTCGAGGATTAAATATCCGCGCATGTTATCTAGATTCATGCCTCTCTCGGCCCGTCCATTATCGTTGTCGCTGCCAAGCGCCGGTCCGGCGTCTCGTTAGCTTCAGGACCGATGCGCACGCCCTCTCGGCTGATCTCACACCATACCGGAGTGCAGTATTATTGACCCCAACTTCGTGGAGAATCCCCATGTCAGGTTTGCAATGGAGATTCCATTGGCAAAAACGGAAGGCATGTGGTTGCGGCAGATTTATCATGTATTCTATTGTTTTCTTGGACTTTCCGGCTTCTTTATTTGCTGACAAAAGGAGCTTTTCGACAGAGATCGTTCAGGACAAATCGTTCGACCCATCAATGTCTTCTTCATCTTCTGCATTCTAGTTATTGTGGAGCATCTTAGAGAAAGTTTGATTAAACGAGATAGTCAAGTGTTACTGCGAGCTTGTGATAATAAATCGCAGAGTCCTTGATATCGGCATAAAAAAGCTTCCAACGGATCGACAGAATTGAGTGCCGTAGGCACATGAACATGAATGGCTTGTGAGATAGAAAAAGCGAAATCAGGTAAATTTTTGACATGTCAATCAGCCAATATCCACGTATTCAAATAACTCGAGTCATGCCAGACATTCCTTCTCCGAAGAAGCGTTCTAAGAGCGGCTTTTGAGACGCTAATCGTAGAAGAAGAGCAGGAGCAAAAGAGCTAAAAATTGGGTTTGAACTAAAAGACAGGTTTGGAGTTTGGAATGACGAAGTATAATATTGCAATCTTTGATTTTGTATAAATGTCAAGGAAGATGTCAGTTGAGGATTTGATGAAGCACAATATGCATTATTATTGTGAAAACTGCACAAGTGGGCCATGTTGAGGTGTAGCCTAACTGGGTTTAGCTCCTGTTATTGCTGATACGCGTCCCAGAGTGACCCCACCACGTCTCCTGGCCACATTTTAACCATATTTTCTGGCCAATGGTTATCTTTTGTACTCATTTACCTCGTGCTCGTGCCCTCATGCATTCGGCCTCGTGTCGTGCCTGTCTCGGCCCTTGTTGAGTCTCTCCCCTCTGATGACCTTATTGTATATAAGCTTCAGTAGGTCTGTTCCGATCGAACGTCCCATCAAGCCTTTTTCATCTCCCCGTAAGATATTCATGTTCTGAGCAAGCCATATATTTTACATAGATTCTTCGTTAGCTCATCTCGGGGCGCGTTGTGAACCTTGATAAACTCGCCTCGCCTCCTCGGCAGGTTCGCGTCATCGCGGCCCCCGGCAACCAACGGTAAACTGACCAGCAACGATCCGACTCCCGCCACCGCATTATTCTGTTATTGGTCTTGTTCGGCCAGCCAAGATCACTTCTGTATCATTGAAATACTGGTTATTAATAGAATCTACAACTGGACAGCCATCTCAAGATTCAAAAGAGAAAGCATTGCCTCTCGGAGAACGATTCTGTCATCTCGCCCGTCATATCAGCCGCAGTCGTTCCACATCTCACATTTGTTGACATTTATCTGGACTGCAAGGGTTCATTGTGTATATTCTCGTCCTCCTGAAAGTTTGTGCTCGGTCTTTACATTCAATTGCGAAACCGACGCCAAATTAATTGAGCTGCAACCCGCCTCCGTCTTCCTGCATTGTAGCCTGATCCGCTTTTCGACCGCGTCTCTCCATCGCTCAGGAGCACTGTTCCGTTTGCCCGCTACCATTTCACCCGGCGGGCTCTCGTTACCTGAAATCACCTTGATGCTGGTGTCTGAATGGTTTTCTGCGACGAGCTGGTGGGCTGTGCGCTTTTTTCAGAGTTGAAAACATGCCCGAGCCGTTACTCGAGCGTTCTCCGCGTGCCAGTACGAATATTCGCGCCAATGAACGAATTCTTCCGGCAATGAAATCTCCTATTGCCAAACAACTTGCCCCTTCTAAACCAATGCCGCCTACTTCGCCCACACGCGCTCGTGACCACAGAATGAGCAGCCCAAGGCCTGGTGACAATTCCAGGCCAATGCTCGACCCAAATGCATCAGCACTGGGGCCCAGACACAATGAAGACATCACATTGGTTCCCAACTCACAGGGCTCCTCGACAGAGGAAGTCTCAAGCCAAGAAGAGACTCATCCCCTGGCCAAGCCTGCACAGAAGGCCCAGTCGACGACCACGGACGGCCTGACACGTAACGTCACTCCCCCGGTCTCTGTAGAAGCTTCTGTTAGTCGACACCTCGCATTGGACACGACTCTTACCCAGCCACCAGCATCCCTTAACGCGCCGATCTCAGTCCGACCAAGGACGCCTGATTCGAAAGATATCACAATGACGGGTACTCGGACACCAGGAAGCACAAAAGCTCACCTTCCTGGCCGCGGAGTAATCATGTCACCACCTCATGCTTCAATGCTCGGGCAGAAGCGAACAGCTAGTGGACAGCTGAAGCAGGGAAGTGCAAGTCTTCCCGCCAGCCCTGAAGTCCGCCACACTGGCCCGAGAGGTCATGCTCGTCATTCGAGCCTTGCTTCTCCAGGAAATTCTATTGGCGAGGTGAGTCGTTGGATTCTCAAAAAGCAATCCGCTTCAAAGATGTATATATCTGCTAACACTTTCCTCAAAGCTCTCTGCTCAACTTCGAACGCGGCTTTCTTACGCCATGGTTAAAGTTCAAAATGGTTGGCAGTCGCGCACAATTGATGAAGTTGAGAATCTTGCTGCAAAAGATTCTTCGCCACGTTCTTCAAATTCGACCATATATGCAGATGTGGCGGCGCGTAGACCGAATGATTCTCATCCAGGTGCAAATAATCGGAGGAACAGCCATTGGCTCAAGAGTCCTTCGCAGAACGACACAGGGCGGCATTCTCGTTCGTCTTCTCACGTCTCGAACACTCCACCAGAAAGCACGCCGACTATCCGTCCTGGCGGTACAGCGTCTAATCCTAGCTATGTTGCCACCAATCAGAGCGCAACGCGCTTGGCTCCCCAGCTGCTTACGCCGCCTGAACAAACGAAGACTTATGAAGCGTTTTGGCGCTCTCATCAGTCCGCGAACCCCACCACCGCTGGCTCTTTCTCCAGCCAGGCACCCCATCTTCGCCAAGCTGACCATATAGCGTTGTCTTTGGGGTCTGCTCCAGCCCTGAGCTCTTCGCAACCTTCATTGGCACCTCCTGTAGATATTGTGTCCCGGCAACATCCGCGTCGCTCGAATCCCCCATTGCTCCAAACACCTCCTAAGCTACGAACGTCGGCAAGAAATCCTGACCCAACACAAGCAAGCACATCTTCTGCAAGTACTCCGACAAATCATCCTGCCATGGGATTAGCTACCCCGCCACGACTCCGACTTGGCCATATTTCTCTGCGCACGCCGAGTCACAACGCCGCCATGGAACAAGACGCCGTGGAGACACTACTTTTCATGTCAAGTCCGGTACATTCTGGATATCATCCGTCCACTGCGACTTCTTTGGGCTCGCCTCTTCGCACTGAAGCGGAACAGCCTCGGACGGACTCCCGACGGGTCGCATTTGCGCCCAATTACCCCTGCCTCGATGGGACGAGTAGCGACGAAGAGGCAGGGAGCATAGGATACCCTGGACCACGCACCCCGGCATCTGCAGCAGCGGCCGCTGCTGCACGACATGTACCTAGTCCGCGGACTGCAGGACATGGAAAAACAACCGAAGCCCACATTGACCAATTATTGGACGCTATGAGTGATGAAGCCAGTAGTAGTGATGGCGAGATTACTCTCCGCCACCTGAGCCAGGCTGCCTCGGTTTCGTGAGATGGCTCGAACAGCGGTCAACCTCTGCACATGATCCATGCCAAATAATTGATTTACGATGTCATGATCCATCTTACTATTTGGAAGGTTTTATTTGTTTTTGTTTTTGTTTTTATTTTTTTTAATGATGATGCGCTCTATTATTATGGAAGATATCTGATACCCTTCTTTGTCTATTGTATTACTATTGCATGATTTATTTATGTTTGGAGTCAATGACGTATGCAGAGTTAATTTTTTTGGTAGTTGTATTTATCTTAGCTTGCTTCCTTGGAACAGCATTGATAGCTGCTTCTTCTGCTCTGAGATTTCAATAAGAAGATGACGATTGTATGATAGTTTGCGTAAATGATGGGATTGGTAGGGAATATATAAGTAAACTGTGATGGTATATACTTCCACATGCGCACGTAGAAGCAAGCATGGCTCTTGTGCGTGTGCAAGGATTATTGTTATGCTTGCATGGATTCTTGGATGACCCTTGCCTTTGATTGCCCCTGTGCCGGTTTTGCCATGCATGCCATGAAGAGGGCCTGGCCGACGCCAAGCATTGGAGTCTGGGCTGGATCCATGAACACAAATAGGTTTGAACAGTTTTTATTAAAATACGACAGCAACCTCAATTGAGATTTTTTGATGCCTTTCTTTTTGTGCCTGCATTCCCTCCCATCGACAGTCACTCAGGTCGTCTACGGAGTTGTGTTATGGTGCTGAGTAAATGATCAGAGTTCAGTCAAGTCTCTCCCGTCTTGGCTCGGCTGCTGGACGGGCCGAGGCCGGTCCAGGGGTGGGGCCGGATCAAAGTCAGTTCGAGTTAACTCTTCCGGTAACCAGAGGGGAACGTTTTCCTGTTGGGTTGACAGGCCAATCGGATGTGTCAGAATGACCAAGAGGAAAGCAAGTGATGACCAAGGACGAATGATTTCTAGCTGAGCTGGATTAGTACAGTGCTTTGTAGTTGATACGAGTACAAATAACAGGATCGGAGATGACACCCGTCTCTGTCACCTCATCACCATAACTAACTTCGGGTTTCCCTCTTTTTATCTCATCCTTGGCTTTCCCTTTCTTTGAACTTATTGTGCGGGTCCTTCGCCGGCGAATTCGACAAGTCAATTCTCCGTCTCTCGCTCTCTCTCGTCTGGGTCCATCCTGCTCGCAATTGCACTTTGCCAACGAGACCGTTAACCTAACCATCTTTTCCCCCTTGCAAGCGACAGAGAGGCCAAAAGGCATCGGGGGGGTTTCCTTGCAATCGCATTAGCTAAGGTACCTACCTACCCCTGGCAACTCTTTTAGCATCAAATCCTTGAGCGGGGAAATAACAGGCCATCTCAGATATCTTACCTTACCTTACCTACCTAGTACTCGTCTGTACATACAGTACGTATCATACAAGCATAAACCCTCCCACTTTTCACCTTGACCAGGAAAACGA
Source organism: Xylona heveae TC161 (assembly GCF_001619985.1). Taxonomy (NCBI): domain Eukaryota; kingdom Fungi; phylum Ascomycota; class Xylonomycetes; order Xylonales; family Xylonaceae; genus Xylona; species Xylona heveae. The sequence goes on along the minus strand of NW_017264196.1, from coordinate 1,210,499 downwards.
AGAGTCTCTTACCGTACGATCAGCGTGCCTTTGCATACACACAAATTAGTCCACTCACGTCCCGCCAAACGGCTACTGGACAATACGGAAGGTGGCGAAAATCCCTGCATTGCAACGAATTAGTATCTGCTCTAGGCGGGGCTCGAATTCTTCACGATAATACCACTCTTTTCTGTGAATATTGCGCTTTCGCCGCTGCATATATAGCCTCTTCGAACGATTAGAATTGCATACAACTCAGCGCCAAAGAAAAAAGTCGACAGGAAATCAAGAAAAGCAAAGTATCCTCGGATCGATAAATATCTAGAGCAAACGTAACGAAAAGCGCCCGTCAAAATGTCTGCACCTCAACAACAAGGAGCTGCTCCTCAGCAGCCGCACCATCACCCGGCTCCACAGACGACCGTTCCTCTGCAGGGAGCCGCCATTGAGGCCGAAGTATGTAACGTTACTCCCCTCCACGTGTGTGACGCTTGTCATGGAACTTGGCCACGCGGGAAATGAACAAAATGACTTCCTTCTTCAATTTATTTTGCATCTAAGCTTCCTGTGCTTTTCCGCTGTCTCGACGTTCTGGGTTCATCTCATCATCGTCATCGTAGTCGCGTTGCATAGCATATTGCTAACCCCTCCCAGAGCGAGGAAAATTCAGAAGTTGATTCCACTCTTGGAGAAAGGTACACAACCATCAAGGGCGTTCTCGTGTGACAGAATCAAGTTCCATAGGGCTAACCGATGGTATCACAGTGACGCCTCTTCTTTTACAACCTCGCTGGCATCCAGCGTGGTGGACTATCCGTGAGTTGTACTTGGATGCATCAAATATGCACCCCAAATAGGATTGACATGCTGACCAGTGCTTAGGTACGAGGTATGCTATCGCGATACGCCCCCATCAACACTATTCAACCAAGGAAATATCTGCTCACTTATCCCAGAATGGCAGAAGATACCATAAATTCCGAGAAGGCGAATACCTCTACGTCAGTCGCATCGTCTATTCTAGATGTTTCCCGCATCAGTTTCCTGACTCTATCTAGCCCAATGACGAACCCGAGCAAGACCGCCTTGACATGCTCCATCACATTTACCGGTTAATGCTGGGTGGCAGCCTTCACAAGGCGGCTCTTCCGCCGTCGCCTCAGCGCGTCATCGATCTTGGAACCGGTACCGGTATTTGGGCCTTGGATTTTGCCGAGTAAGTTGTCTGCTTGATTTCATTTGGCGTAGATGATTTTGCTAATATCATGTAGTGAATACCCTAGTGCTACAGTTGAGGGTACGGATTTACCTTAATTCTGGTCATCACCAAACTAACATGTCTGAACCATTGTTTAGGAGTTGACTTGAGTCCCATTCAACCCCGATGGTAAGTGCTCTTTCATCACTTCGCGCTCTGTCAATTTCACCCCATCTGTTTCTGGTTGACCCCTCTGACGTGACTTAGGATCCCTCCCAACTGCAAATTCATCGTCGACGACATTGAAGCCGAATGGCCCTATCCCACCGAGCAAGCCTTTGATTACATCCACCAGCGGAACATGGTGGGCAGTGTCGGCGATTGGGACCGCCTATATGAGCAAGCCTACAAACACACCAAACCAGGTGGATACATTGAGCTACAAGAATTCCGCGTCGATTTCTTGTCTCAGCAGGGTCCCCTCCCCGAGAACTCGGAGATCAACAAGTGGCAGAAGCAGATCAACGCAGGCACCGCCTCATTTGGCAAGCCCCTCAACGTTATCGAGGACCTGGCGAATAAGCTCAAGGCCGCAGGCTTTGTCGATGTCCACGAGGATATTCTCAAGGTATTCCCACACCTTTGTCTTTTAGCAATTGAAATTTCTAACACGGATTACGATTCTAGATTCCCATTGGCGCATGGCCCAAGGACAAAAACCTCAAGCTCATTGGCCAATTCATGCAACTCCACGCCATCGAGTCGGTGGAACCCCTCACCCTCGCCCTCTTCACCCGCGTCCTCGGCTGGACCGAACTCGAGTGCCAAGTCCTGATTGGCAAGGTCCAGGAAGAATTCAAGACCAGTCGCAAACAGCTCTTTGTCTACACGCACTTTATCACCGGCCGCAAGGCAGACCGCGCCCACTCGGAAGATTAAATCTAGTGTTGCATAACATGTTTTATGTGATTGCCATGCTTAGACTGTCTTTTGTGTCCGGGGGTTGGGTCGGTTTGTCTGGGTTGATATATTTTCTTCTTTTTCCTTCTCCCGCATGATCATATCTTCTACATATGGAATTCTTCTTCTTCTTCTTCTTCTTCTTCCTCTTTTCATTCTCAACTCCTCTGACCATCCTCTTTACATTTTGTCACACTTTTGTTCCCCCTGGTTCCATGCCCATTTGGAAGAAGTTGAACATTTTCGGCCATTTTTGTTTTATATCAGATAGGATAACGGCTTTTTGATATCTCACAACCTCAATACCGTGTGTGACTGAGTCGTTATGCATGGTGTGAGCAATACGTGCATACCATGTTTCGTCATGTTCACCATTTGTCAGAACACCATAAGCAATCTTGATACATGATGCGTGACGATTTGAGAAAAATTTTTTTTTTTTGGAAAAAAACAATAATTGCATCTCCACAAAAGAAATCATCACACGGTGATGGGTAAATGCTTCTTTTAAAAAAAGTAAGAGAAAGGTGAGACGTAGTCTATACTCGCTATTCTGGGGCTGCATGCGTCTTGGGCATAAGAGAGGAAAACAACGAAGACAAGGAAAAGGAAAAGGGACATTTTGGAACAACATGTGAAATACGGAGTTGTTGCAACAACCCGCAAAGTTCCCTCGTAGTACAGTTGGTGCAAGGGGGAACAAAGTAGACAGAGAGAAAAGAAAGAAAGAGAAAAAAAAGAAAAGGGGAAGAATGAACAAGAGACGGATGATGCCCAATGTAAGAAGAGGGGGAAAGGGGGGAATAAAAAGAACAAAAAAGGTAAAGGAAAGGAGGGAAGGGGGAAGGGAAGAAGTCTAGGTTCCATCTAAAAAGTCTCCAGATCCTCGTGCGCTTCAATTTCGCCCTCTGCTTCGGCGGGAATCTCGAATCCTTCCTGTTGGGTAGAGAGTAACTGGCGTTAGTAATTTGTTGTTTCGAGTTTGGGGAAGATAACAGAAGAAGAAAAGAGAGAAGAAAAATGGGAGGAAGAAGAAGAAGAAGAGGAAGAGGAGGGAAAACAAGAAGAAAAGGACAAGTTCAATTGCCGATTGCAATAAGTAGCAATTGGGGAGATGTGGTGTGGAGCAGTGGTGTCAATGGCAGTGATGGTCTTGGGAGGCCAGGGCCGTGGGGAGACAGGGACATGGGAACCGGTGGATTGATTGGCAAACGTGGACGCTTGGATTGCGGCTCATCATACCCATCACCACTTGGGCCCCTGCCTGATCAATAACCCACGAACTTTTTTTTTTGCTCCTTTGGTGGTAAATGAAGAGATACCATCTTTCGTTTCAATTCTTAGAAACCATGGCGGTGCCCTCCTTCACCACCATGGCCTTTCCGCGCAGGCCTGCCAGACCACCTGCCAGAGCTCCCTTGTGAGACCACCCCCTTCCAATGCTAGGAATTGCGACATTTCTTGGACTTGGACTTGGACTTGCAGGCCCCTGTTCTGCGTCTTCTTCCTCTTCTTCTTCTTCTGCAGCTTTATCGACAGCACTCACCTCAGTAGAGTACAAAATAGCCTGGACTTGCTTCACCAGACCGTCATCATGGTTCTCAATTTCAGGGTCGGCCTCAACTGCCGATTGCAGCAGGAGCTCAATGTCGCGGAGCTTGCTGAAATAGAAATCCCGCTCACGCTCAAGTCCGACGACCGTCTCCTTGAGCGTATTGTTCTCTTGCGTCAGCGCAACCGTTTGAGCCGAAGAGGCAGCTGGTCGGGCAGCTCGTGCGGCGCCAGCCGTGGGCGTCGAGCCGCGCGGGGCACGAGTAGCGGCCGCCGAGTTGACAGACCGGGTCGCTGCCGTGGTAGGCGGCGCGCCAGATCCCTTTCTCCGCGCAACCGGATCGTATTCTCCGCCGTGGTAGTACTGGTCCCAGAACCTCTTCGTCCATTGGAGGAATTCGAGATTATCCTGCATCTTGCACTTGACCAGAGCTTGCACGGGGACGGGTCGGTCGACTTGGTGCTTGGTGAAGGTATCTAGCGTAGGGGTTCAGATCAGCAATGTTCACCGAGACTAGTATGTATAGCAAATCCGCAGAGAGTTCAGAGACAAACTCAAGAAGAGAAATTGCGGGGGCGGGGTAGGTAGCTTACTCTGCAGGACCTTGAAGTTTTGTATGTAGGCATATTCGGTGTTGACGTTGAATTTGACCTTTGTCATGGGAACATCCACTGTATGAGAATGCTTGTCAGTCATTCGACTCTTCTGCCTACTGGCTTGGTCGAGATGGTATAGGAATTGGCAATGAGGGAAGACGTACGGAAGATGCTGTCGTAGATCTGGCATAGCGGAGCTCTAGAAGATGACCAGCACGTCAGCTCTGTCTGCAGGTCTTGACTTGCGTCGTTCTCCAACTTTCTTTCGCGTTGCCGACATTCGTGTTGACAACTGGTGGCCACTGCCGGAAGAGCGTGTCCAAGGGTGGAAATCTCGAACGTACCCTGTTCCGCATTGCTCAATCTTTGTCAGGTTCAACTGCAGCAGGCCATTCATCCATGCGAGCAGTTCTTGTCTGTAGCGCAAGTCTCGTCAGCACGGCCTCAATTCCTAGTTCCCCGACACAGCTATGCTGAGGGTAGGTTCACAGATCCAGACTGTCTCCATGCGGCGGCCCTAGATAAGAGACAGGGGCCCCGCCAAGAGCTGCAGATGTCGGTGCTCCAAAATGCAAGGAGAGGAGCTTAACAGACCTTGATTCACCCATTTCGTCTAGCTTTCGCAGAACGCGCGGGACGTGATGGACAGTTTCGGGAGAAAAGGAGCGAGATAGGCAGGTCAAAACAAACTAGAGCCGGGCCGCGAGGGTGCAAAGCTTCAAAAGCTCAAGCAACCACTGATAAGGAACAATGAGGGGTTCAAATGTCGAAATGAAGACACGAGGAGTGTGAAAAATGTGGGGGGGGAGGGGGGGGTAGAGGTAGGAGCACAGAGGATCTCCAACGCTAAATTTCACACGAATGCAGAGATGTTATGTTTGTTTCGGTGATGTTCCTGAACGGCACGGCGGAGTAGGAGAGCAACACGTAAATCGAACAAATAATAATTCGCGCTAAAACCCAACAGCCCACCCTTTGGCGAGACACACGAAAGAAAAACAACCCACACAACTTGGCCCATGACAACGGCCGTCAATAATAGAGGTGCATCATCGTCATTACTCTGTCCACCAGCTAAAATTTACAATAACGTGAGGCTTTCATGCGGGGAAAGCTTTGTACGCTGACACATTCTTGTTCACTGTGCACTTCAGAAACTTCTCTAAAAGAAAGACTTTCATTCCATGCATATCGTAACCTTCATTGACGCCGCCCTTCTAATAAAAAAAATGGTGCAAAATTCTTCCAGGATGTCAGAGCAGTATCCTAAAAACAATGAAAATCTAAATGTGGATGCTCTATTAAAACAACTTTGGTTTCAAGATTAGAATCAGGAAAGAAGGAGAAGAAGAAAGGTGTAGATGACTGGAATGCATGCACTCCTATAATGAAACGTCTGCCCTCATCTCAAGTAGACTTTTCGTCCTCAACGCCATCCAAAGATAATACACTCGTAAAAGAGTTGGTGAAGAAGTAAATGAAGTCAAAGAAACAAAGTCTATGTGACGATGGATCATGGGGGGAAAATATAGTCAAGAGAAATAATTGTAAACAGTGGGCGGCTGTCCAGCAGCTCAGCCCTCGAGCATGTGGATATCATCCAGCTGATATCCAAAATCAAGTATTAGTGCACGACCATCTTGACTCGTGCTCACCACGCGGCGATAGTCGGACTTGGCGCAAAGCATCCAACTCGTCGTCCATCCAGGAAACGACACAATCAGTTCACCCGTGTCATAATCAAACACTCTGATGCTCATGTCGTAGCTCCCGGTGACGACCCGGCGATTGGCATTATCGAGATGCAGTGATCGCACCAGGCCGGTGTGTCCTCGCATCGTAGTAACAAGCTCACCGCTGTTGACGTCAAACTTGTAGATGACTTGATCATTGCCGCCAGCAAGCAGGTATCGCGAATCTTCGCTAAACTCGACGCATGCCAATCCACGCTCCAAACTCCGGAATTCTTTGATGCAGAGACCCGAGTCAAGGTTCCATAGTTTGGCATAACAATCTCCACTGGCACTGGCAACGAGGTTCCCGCGAAGCTGAACTGCATTGACAGGACCCCGATGACCAAGTAATCGCTTGAGCAGCTTGCCAGTGTGACGGTCCCACACACAGATTGTGCTGTCCTTGGAACAGCTGACAATGTATCGCTCGTCAAAACACACATCTAAAACGCCAGCCGTATGCTGTTGGAGACGTCGAATTGGCTTGTAGTCGTTTTGAATATCCCACACAATGCAAGTGGAATCGGAGGAGCCCGTAACGAGAATCCGATCATCAAATTGTAGACAGAGAATTGAAGCCTTGTGGTAATCGCTCGGGGTTGTGCGCACAGGGTTTACGTTGAAGAAAGCTTGGATTGATTGCGAGGAATTGTCGTCACCCCGCGTTTTCACGGTCAAGGGGCCGGGCTGAAGAGGCGACGGCGGTGCGTCAACGGCGGCTGACGGGACAGGTGCGCCAATGACCTTGGTACACTCAAAAGTGTGGATGTCCCAGACACGAAGCGTTTGGTCTCGCGAACCTGTGATAATTTTGTCCCTGCGATAGAAAGGTTAGAAATGGGAGTCTAGTTCCGTGCGAAGGGGTTGATCGAAACGTACTCATCAAACTGTACACAGTATAAGCTGTCGGTGTGACCATTCAGATATATGGCCGCGGCGGTGCCGCTCTGCCAACGTGTCTCCAACGCCCGGCGGACCTTGAACATGCGCTTCCAATCCTGATCCGGAACCACTTTGCCAATGCCCTCACCGCCAAAGCGACGATGGATCGAATTAAGTGTTTGATCTGCGGGCCTGCGCCTATACTCTCGGTGGAATACTTCTCTCCAAACGTGATGCGACCTTGCCGCTCGGCGCCACGCGTAGGAAACACGTTCAGCCCGTGCCAGGGAGCAAACATCCAGATATGATAAGATATGTGCCGATATCTCGGTGGGGAAATGAGCGAGGAGATCTAAAACGACGAAAATTAGTCATTGTCAATCGTTGAGACGAAAGTGCAACATAATCACCTTTGCGCGGTATTTCTGGACTTGGCTCCAGCAAATCATCCAGCGGGGACCGAAGATCGACACCAATGCCACTCTCCGAATCTCGTGTGAACATTGCCTCGTCCTGAAGGTACTCAGATTTGAGGAGAGCCACGCGGCCAAAGTTAAGTAATTCGTTCTGCGCAGCAGCGGCAGCTCGGGCAGCGGCTCCTCGCGAAGGATCGTAAGGAAGCTTGGGCGGCTCTGACCCATTTCCCGGAACCGGCGACGAATCTTGATTGACCAACGTTGAGGAGATAGACAGCGAGCTTCCCTCAAGGGTAGTGTCGAGTGACGGGCTAGCCAGAGACTTGCGTTGATGATGAGAGACGCTGCCAGCACGCTGTAACCTACCCGACCCTTTCGAATACGTCGTGTCATTCGATTCTGCGTCCTGAGGGGGATTATGACCAGTCAAAGGCAGATGGCGAGTTCTGACAGAGAGGGACGTTCGGCGAACAGCAGAGCGAAAGCTGCTGGCAAAGGAACTCAAAGTCGACGAACTCCTCCTTCGCGGCCGAGGGCCACTCAGGCAAACATTCCCAGATTCTTGGGTACCATCACCCCCATTGGGAGTTTGAGTCCCCTGAGAGCACATCCGAGACCAGGCGTTTCCAACAGCTGAATCGGCCAGCTCAGGCCAGGCGGCCAAATCGGAGGAAGCAGGCCTTGGTGGTGCATCGTGGCCGCTAACGGAGGATGACTTGGGCCTTCTGATGGATTTGAAGGACCATCGACGGCGCGTAGATCCTTCAGCAAAGTTTTCGTGAGAGGCCATACTGAGTTGCTTCGCTTTCCAATTCCAGTTTCACACCAGCGCTGATATTATGTGTCTACTCTCGTGAGGCGTAAATTGTGTGTCAGTTATGGTGCTCTAAGAAGCCATCCGTTGGTGAGACGGTTCAGCAGTGGCCGAATCACGTCTCAAAAATGTCTCTCTGTCGCGTTGTATGTGAAAGTCGAGGTCGCGCAGAAGAAAAAAACCCGGTGTAAAGAATCACGTCGACTCAAAGTCGGGCTCAGAAAGGGATGACGAAATGAAAGACGGCCGATAAGAATGCTCCTTTTCCTAATCCCACGGAAGCAAAAGAAGGGAAAAGGATCCCCTGGTTCCTTAAAGAAAATGGTTGACCAAGAAGAAAAAGGTGAGGGAGAAATTAACAATTATCGGTCTCAGACCGTAACAAGAAAGGGAAATTATTGGGATGATAAGCTGAAAGGACTCTAGACATTCGAGGGGCTGGAGAAGCTGAATGATGATTGGTCGACACGAATTACGAGTGGCTGAAAGGAGAAATTTCAACTCTATTGCCACTCCTCGGGGGCTAAACCCCTTTAGGCCGTTCCTCTTCCCCGGATCTCGGCGGGATTTTCTTAGCCATTTTCCCCAGAAAAGGAAGAACCAGGAGACGAGGAAAAGAATCTTCCCTGGCTCTCAGGGGTATCGGCGTCATGCCCTAAACTCTATTCCTTCGCAACAAATGAAAAGGTGATAAAAATTCTTTAGGGCTTTCTGTCGCTTTTGCGCGGGCCGATTCCTCACCTTTTTCTGCAGCCCGCTGGTCATCCCCGGGTCACTACGACGCAGTAAGTAAGCCGCCACTACCTCAATCTACGTCACTGTGTATCTCTGCCCAGTAATGAAACCCTTGAGTTCTTCAAGAAATCGAAGAGTAAAAATTGTCTTCATTAGGCCACTGATCAGCAAACCGAAGAAATCATTGAACGTGGATGCACTCAAATGATAAGACGTACCTACTGATTCGCAAACGGCCCACTTCTAGCTAGGAGTATTTGGCTCTATCGATGCATGAAACACCATAGTAACAGTAATGGTTCTGAATCTTAAATAGCAGTTGTATGACAAGTTCATTGGAAGGAGCGACACGAGCAAATGGTGAACGTCGTTCCAGACCCTAAGTAGGCAAACCGGTAATATGCTGTGTTGATAGACGATGTTCCCACAGCTAGGTTGGTTCGATCAACGTCAATCCTATATCATTAGCACATCCATTGACGAGCCTCGACACGTTCGAAAGTTGAACACGAAAAGACATGGAGAGCGCCAGAGATTCGAAAGGGCTTCAATCTGCCCCAACCATAATCATAAGTGTACCGCGCGGAAATAGAAAATATATGCTATGAATGATGGGCTTTGAACTGCTCACTAGCTACGATTTGCGGATGAGAAAACGAAATTGAAACAGGCCATATGTAAACAAACGAGAAGATGCCAGAAGGAAGATGGAATATCTCATTCATGAAAGGGAATAACTAGCCAATCCAACGCCATCGCTAGATGTCAAGAATGCTAAAAGAAAACCCCCCAGAAAGTAGGGAATAGATCGAGTATGTTCACGCATTGTTCATCGAATCTTATTAACGCGCTTCTTAGCAATATCAATCTTTCCTTGCAACCTGTAAAATAGAGATATTAGCTTTCATCCCTTTCCAAGAAGCGGCCTGTGAGGTACAACACTCTGTGATACAGTTGAAGCATAGGATATGATGATTGATGAGAAACAAATGCAACGGGGAAAATGAATCGCCAACAAACCTCGTAACGTCTTCATCAGTCTGCTGAAGCAGCTCATTCTGCAGGACTAATTCCTCGTTAATCGCACCACCCATTTCTCTGAGTCTTCTCACCACCGAGCCCAACTGCTCAACATCCTCGTCCTGCTCACGCATCATTTGCTGCTGAAGCTGTAAAACTCCAACATTATCCAGTTCTCTGGTTCGCTCAGTCTCCCGAGGACCACCGAGTACTCTGCGGCTGACTCCGCTGACACCCCCACCTCCCCCATTGCCATTAGTTGAAGCTACTGAAGGGGCGTCGGCGAACAGGCCAGCCTTATCCTGCGCCGTTGCGGCTGCGGCACCAGCCTGCGTACCTCCAACGACCGACGTCTTCGATGACGATGTAGCAAGGGCGTTTAATAGTTTCTCTAAACCCTCCTTCTCTTTGCGCGCAGAGGCAATTAGATCGCGGCGTCGACGGAGTTCGCCCTCACCGAGCGTGGCGTTGTCCCTTGCCCAGTTCCCAGAATTGCTGCTACCGCCGCTATTCAGAGTGTTGGTCGCTTCGGCGATGGTCCTCAAGGCGCGGTCTAGAGCACCGATCGTGGCTCCGGCAAGGACTAAACACCGTTTCGCTTGCGCGCTGGCTTCATGCTGCCCTTGTGCAGTAGTCGCGGCATCTCTCCGTGAAAGGTGGAATCGAGCATCATGTAGACATGTTTTGAGTTCTCGATGAGCATCGAGCCACAAAGCCGGATCTGTAATAGGCGGTGCATCGCCAACACCTGCAACATTTGAATGTGCGACATTACCGATACTCCCGTTTCGGCTGTTGCTGCCGCTGTTGCTTCCAGGGAGGTTCAGAAAGCTTCGCCAGGCCGAAGTATTTCGCCATCGACTATCTGAGTCAGGAGAGTTGATACTTTGTAGATAGTTTTCGAGACCACGCCGTCTTTCTTCTGTCAGAGCCGGGTTATTGGTTGTGCTGCTGAACCATGATTTACCCGGAAGCGCCGTGGGAGGAGCAGACCCGGCTTGAGAGATGAGAGCGTCATGTAGCTTCGTAAAATCTGAGTAGCGCTTTTGTAGTGTGAACGAGCGGAGGGGAAGGCGGCAGTGGATGTTATAGATCGTATATGGCTTCGAGGTTGCGGATGTCTGGGTATCGGGAATAGTCAGATCGATGACTGAAGCAGCCATATTGATGTTGTTGCCCTCAGATTCGAACGGAGACAGTAACTTCTAGTGTCAAAGGAAAACTATATGACTGATCAAGAAATTTCGAGCGAGATCATAATTTGGTTGCTTTGATGCTTGCTGTGGGAAGAGATAACATGCATGAACCAAGCAGGGACCCTGCAGGCATGGCGGTGAGCGTGTCCGCATCAAGCCCTTTCCGTTACAGGAAAGTCTTTCTTCAATGACGACAGACTCTGATATCAGTCGCATGTGGCCACCCCAAGTAAACAAAGATTCACATTCAAGCCCACCTGTCGTGGCGATGTACAATATTACCTAGCAACAATTTACAATTAAAAATAAAATTAATCATTCAAAAAACAAAAAAAATGAATTTAGCAATTCAACTAGTGCTCTTTCAATGACTACCAATCGCAACATCACCACTCTTCGTATACTCAACAACCCTCTGTCACCAATCTGGAGTACCAGGAACAATTACACATATCTTAGTGCCAACGCTCAAAGTCTGAAATTTGCACAAACGCTCACGGAAGTCTGGGCAGTATATGTCTCACTAATTTACATCAACTTTGGAAAGTGAAGTCTGCTTTGTCGATAAGAGAATAATGCTTTAGACGTCAAACAATAGCCTTGAGTGCTTCAGGAATTTAAACAGAGCATTAATCGAACCATGGGTGTCTACTGCGAAGCCTTCAGCCTCTGCCTATTTCCCAGTCTCCTTCCTCATTCCACTCCAAAGGTCCACGGTGTGCTGGAAAATTTATGAGTTGGTGTCAAGACGGAGGATTTATCTTGTCTTTCCCTGCAACCGGTTGGCAATATCGCTGACATAGCTATTAGTAGCGCCCTTTCCGTCGCTCAAATTGCCTTCGTTAATTGAGCCCGAATTATATAGGCGAAGTGCCTTATAGATACAGTCGGCAGTGTCCTTGTCTCCTTCTTGCTTCAAATTTCCCTTGTAATGCTCGGTCCCTGCCATGACCATTGATGTAATTTGAGGCTTTTATTTCAACGGCGTTTGGATCAGTAAAATTGAAATTACCATGTAACATTTGTTCGGAGTTCTGAGGCCTACCTGAGTCAAATTATGTTGCCCCGGGAATCCCAGACTTTCCATACACTGCATCAGCCCAGCAGTGCCGTGGTGGTCTTGATTGGTAGTGGTTCCGACACCAACATTGCCGGTACTTTCTTGCATGATGATGCAGAAAATGATTCGTTCTTCAACGCCGTGCTTTTTTGCTGCTTCATTAACGGCGTTCCAGATGCGGCCGACATCGTTTGCGCTGTCACCGGTTTGGAGCATCTCGGGCTTGTTAATGTTGAAGATTTCCTCAAAGTGCTTCCAGGTGTGCTTTGGAGGGAAATTGGAAGCTGGACCGGAGTAGCTAGTAAAAGGCATTGTGATATTGTTCCAATTATATCGTATAGAGGTAATTCAAAGGATGAAAACCACTTTTATTTGATGTCTAGTTTGAGTGCCCGACAAAATTTCTGAACGGACAAAACAACAGTATTTATACTGCCATGTTCTATCAATGTCCGCCTTCCAGAAGCAATGCGGCTCATCCTGATGCTGCGGCAAGCCGCAACACTTGCCAATGAGAGACATATGGAACATGATTATTGAAGAAACGAGGATCTTGGAAAAGGTAGAAGCTGAATCAAGCTGAAGAATGCCAAGACGTTGGCATACGATAGCCAACGTGAGCTGGAATCCATTTTGATCTGGGAAATTCGAGCTCCCATAATTGGCAAGAATAGCATGCGGACAGCCTTGTGTTCATATGGGCTGACCATGTACAACACAACTAGAATCAAGCGTCAGCCAAAGATGAAACGAAAGCTGGCTTTGCTCCAAATTTCACGCTTGAGAAAAGGGGCAGACAGGGCTTATAGCGTGGGGTCGACACACTGCCCAATGGCAACCTTGTATGTTGACATATCTGAAGATTGCCCAGCTTGTCACAGCCGCGATTTTTCAGCCTTGGCACGTGAGAAACGTGCCGACAGCACAAGTACCACAGAGCATTACTGCCTCAGAGTGTGCTTGGTCATTGAAGTCGGATGTGCATTGACAACTTTGGCAACAGATGCTTGTCATAATAACATGAACATAGCCCAAGCGATACGGCCCCCATAAGCGCGCTGACGAATGGTCAGCAACCGGGCTTCTCGAGATCCGAACTCATCAATTTCTCCAACGGATGACGGGCTCACCATTAATAGCCGAACCTTTTGGGTCATTGGGTCAAATCGTTGGTAATGCAAATCCTTCATAAAAACGCCCTGATGCTTTAGGATAAGTGTAATTAGCCTGGTCAAATGTCTCCGTGTCCCGTGTATTGATGACTGTTTCAAGCGGAAGTGCGACTGGTGGTCATGTGCAAGACTACACACTTGTAATACATTCCTTAATGAGAGTTATGATAAAGGAGACGCGTCCCGCGGAGGCTTATTTCATGGTTCTATCGGTCATATTGGTTGGCGAAGCTCTTAGCAAATTTACTGCGGAACATATCATCTCTGACGATTACCAAACAAATAAATAAATAAAAAGATAAAAAATGAAAATGAAAATGAAATAAAATAAAATAAAATAAAATAAAATCAAAATCAAAATGAGGAATTACTAAAGCATAGAAGATATAGAGTGGCTTTTTAATCTAATCTTTTCGGATTCAATCTCTTTGTGGGGACTATTCAATCCGAGACTCCTGTGGAGGAGGTTTATATATGTTGATGATAGTGGCAAGGCGCAGAACCTCCCCTTGGGAGACAGTACATAACTCCTGAAGCTCCACTTTGATTAGAGTGCTGGTGAAGACAATTCTAAAACGTTTTCAGCGTAGCCGTGTGTGGGGTTTCCCGTCGATGGTGGCATTCGGTTGGAGTCGTGACTGTCTCATTGGACAATCCAGGCTTCCCTTCCGATCGTCCGAAGAGCAACTAAAGGTCAGGATGCCATCATCAACCGAACTCCCCGAATCTTCTCCGAGCAATTTGTCAAAACAAGCAATTCAATTCGTATCTTCCAAGCAATTGCATGGGGAATGATGCCCCGACTAGCTGCTAAATAATCAGACCCTTTCTGATTGCCCAATTGCTATATATCTCTCCCGACGTAAGTCCCTTGTCGAGCACCTCTTTCTCTACGGTATTTCATTCAACCCGTCGTTCCCTCCTCCCCTCCTCTCCGCTTCCTCTCTTCCCTCTCTCTCTCCTGTCGTCATTCTCCCCTCTCCACTCTACCTTTCCATCTCTTGTGAATCCTTTCTCCTCCCGACAAGATGTCAGTTTCAGCGCTTCTCAAAAGCCGCGTGCGGCGACCTTCAATGCTGAGCAAGCTCGCAAAGGCTGAGGAGCTCATTGATCTGTTCCCGAATGGTGCTTACGTCGGCTGGTCCGGCTTCACTGGCGTCGGGTATCCCAAGTACGTAGTAAAGTTGTCCAATGGAATGTTGCATCAATTGGCACGATTGACACTTCTCGTCATTGCGGCTGTAACCCGAAATTTCCACATCTCAGACTGGCTCCAGCGCCCAGCTATGGTGACGCTATATGCTTGCTAACATTTGGATTCAGAAAAGTCCCAACTGCATTGGCAGATCATGTCGAGAAGAACAACCTTCAAGGACAGCTGAAATATGCTTTATTTGTCGGTGCCTCAGCTGGCGCCGAGACGGAAAACCGATGGGCCAACCTGAATATGATTGAGCGGCGCAGTCCGCACCAAGTTGGCAAAGCCATTGCCAGTGGCATCAACAATGATCGGATTCGGTTCTTTGACAAGCACCTTAGCATGTTTCCGACCGATTTAGTCTACGTATGTGCTCAATGCCACGCCAAAACAGCCGAATCATGCCCGTCATTTTATTTGGCCAATGTCATAGCTGCTATTTCAGAGTATAGCTGACAATAAAATTGCAGGGCTGGTACACAAAAGACAAGCCAAACAACAAGCTAGATGTGGTAATTGTCGAGGCCACCGCAATCACTGAAGATGGCGGCATTATTCCTGGAGCGTCCGTGGGCGCATCACCCGAACTGATCCAAATGGCCGACAAGGTGTGTTTTCCCATTCCCCCCATCTTCTCCTTTGCTTTGCTCTAATCAAGTCGATAATGGTTAGATTATCATTGAAGTCAACACGCAAATGCCCTCCTTTGAAGGCCTTCACGACATCACTTTGACCGACCTACCCCCTCGTCGCAAGCCATACCTGATCATGGCGCCAGAGGACCGCATCGGCACGCCTCATATCCCCGTGGACCCCGAGAAAGTCGTTGCCATTGTGGAATCCAATTCACCAGATCAGACACAGCCCGTGACACCCGAAGATGAAGCGTCGAAAGCGATTGCCTCCAACCTGATTGAATTCCTCCAACACGAGGTTGACCACGGACGTCTGCCGAAGAGCCTCCTTCCTATCCAATCCGGCATCGGTAACATTGCCAACGCCGTGGTTGGAGGACTTGCGCACGGCAAGCAGTTCCACAATCTCAAAGTCTGGACCGAAGTGCTCCAGGATTCGTTCCTCGACCTGTTCGACAGCGGTCACTTGGACTTTGCAACGGCAACCTCGATCCGGTTGTCCCCCGACGGCTTCAAGCGATTCTACGACAACTGGGAACGCTACGCAGGCAAGCTCTTGCTGCGCTCGCAGCAGGTCTCTAACAACCCCGAAATCATCAAGCGCCTTGGTGTCATTGGCATGAACACTCCCGTCGAGGTGGACATGTATGCCCACGCCAACAGCACCTGCGTCATGGGCTCGCGGATGCTGAACGGCATTGGCGGTTCCGCAGATTTCCTCCGTAGCTCGAAATACAGCATCATGCATACCCCCAGTGTGCGGCCGACTAAGACGGATCCCACAGGCGTCAGCTGTATCGTGCCCATGTGCACTCATGTAGACCAGACAGAGCACGACTTGGACGTCATTGTGACTGAGCAGGTATATCTCTTCTCCGGCCCTGGAACCTCCCTGAAATCCTCTTCTTTGTTTCCCCTCCCCCAAGGGGAACACCTAGCATGATATGTCCCGGATAACTACACAAATCTTCTATCTATTCAAAAATATAATAGCTAACACACGCGCATCAGGGTCTCGCCGACGTCCGCGGCCTTTCGCCCCGCGAGCGCGCTCGTGTCATTATCAAGAAATGCGCTCACCCCGACTACCAGCCCATTCTGACCGACTATCTCGACCGCGCCGAGCACTACTGTCTCAAGAAGGGATGGGGCCACGAGCCGCATCTCTTGTGGCAATCTTTCAAGATGCATCAAAACCTGGATCAAAAGGGAACCATGAAGATTGACAGCTGGGAGTAAACACGTTCTGTCCACAGTCCTTGAAAAAAGATTTCTATCTTTGAAAGCTTAAAAGGTTGTCGAATAAACGTACCTTACCTTATATTTAGTCGCATTTTTTTTTTCCGTTTACCCCCTTTTTCCCTCTCCTAGTTACGGGGGAGCATTTGTAACGCGATGGGTAAACAATCGGAGTTTTGATACAGAAAGTTATAAAAGATTTTAGTGTCATGGCCAACAGAACACAAGAGTTTATAAACATTAATATACTACCTATATATCATCTGAAGTCTGTGAAGTCGGTTTCAGCAGTACAATGCACGCACGCAATGACAATGCTTATATACATTATCCAGACACTCCCATTCAATGCCTATAATTTCAGGAGCAGACAAAGTAAGACAGAAACTTTTAAGCGCAAGTGAAATCACAAAAAGATGAAAAATGCGCCGGTGATTCTTTTCCCATACAAAAAGCAAGGACCCTATGCAGCAATGGACAGACGGATTCGTCAAACGAAAACGAGGAACGGAAACAGAAGAGAAAAAAAAAATACAAAAAAAAAAACAAAAAAAAAACGCCAATAGTGCTACTCGCTTTTTCCGGCACCGCCTCACTTTCTCCTCTTTCCACCACCGCCGCCGCCACCATCCTCTCCACCAGCCTGATGGCGTCTCTTTTTGCCTTCTTTGCGCCAGTAATCGTCTCGTTCACGCTTTTCGCGCTCGCCGCGCTTTTCCTCATTCTCTGCGACCTTTTTGCGGTATACCTTTCTGCGCTCCTCCTGCGCGGCATGGCGCTTGGCAATCTTGTCGTTGCGCAGGGTCATGAGTTTCTGCATGAGGTCGCGGGCGCGTTTCTCTTCGCCGCCGAGCACGACGGCGCGTTTCTGGAGGTAGGTGTCTTTCTTCTGGGGCGCCATTTGGGCGATTTGCGACTTGAATGGCAAGTCGGCGGCGAGTTGGCGAGGGACGCGGAGCGGGTTGAAGTGGCGGGCTTGACGCTCGATGGGCTGGAATTTAAGTTAGCACTTAGCGCTTGGAGCAAAGAAATAAAAACAAAAGAAGGAAGGGGAAAACGTACTCTATACGCCGAGTTCTTCTCCAAGGGCGTCTCGATGCCTTCATCACGACGGACCTGGCCAGTCAAGCGCATGCCTTTCCATCCTTCGCCGTCATCCTTTTGGTCGCGGGACGAGACGGCGGTGTCGAGGAGGTTCGTGACGGGGTTATAGAAGCGGTGCGGACGCACGGGGTACCAGGCGCGGAGGAAGACAATGTCGCTCATGAGAATCTTGTCTTCAAAAGTCGCGCGGAAGTTACCCTCTGGTTTGCTGAGGGCGCGCTTGATCTGGCCTCGCACGCCGGAGACTGTGCGGATGCTTGCGCCTTCGAATTTGGCGATTTCAAGTGCGGTACTAAACATGTCTTTGATGAAGGCGGTGTTGCGGTAGATCTTGTACGGGTGACCGGTGAGTTTGAGTTTCTTGACGATTTCCGTGTTCTCGTCGACGCTTAGGACGACACCTGTAGCGGCAATGCGGAATCCGGGATTTTTATTCGAGAAGGACTGCACGCATGTGAAACCCGTGTTGGGGGCGATCAGAGGACCGTAAAAGGTTCCAAAACAATGCATGTGCTCTGGAGTATACTTGAGCATGCGGTTGCGCGTGCGCGAGTCGGAGATGCTGTAGATGGGGAGAGTTTGGAAGCGGCGCCATCCCAGAGAGAAGATCAACGGGTCGCCGCTCTTGAGAATCTTCTTGTGCCATCGGTGCCGCTTGATGCGGATCTGGACGAAGCCAAATCGGTCTTCGGTCGGGGTCAGGCCGCCAATGATGAGAGGTATGCGCGGGTTGAAGTTGTTGGAGAATTCGCAGGGGACTTGCTCGAGCACGATCCGCGCATATGTGCCTGCTCGGTAACCTTCGGCGCGAACGCGAGAGTGGGGGTCGAGTTGCTCGAATTCGGCGCGGTTCACGTCCAGCTGTTTTTGGATTTTGGCCTTTTGCGCGTCGTACCATTCGTCTTCGCCGAACTCGTCGCCATCGCCACCACCGCGTCGCTCGTCCGCCTTGTCGTTGGCAAAGCCCTCGCGGTCTTCTTCTTCAAAGCGCAGCCGGAGCTCCTCTTTGCGCCGAGCATTGCGCTCTCGTTCAGCTTCAAGGGACTCGGCTTCGCCGCCCGTGGGGGAACCCTCGGACGCATCGTCACCATCGTCTTCATTTGGAGTTGTTTTGTGGACTTCGCCGGTTTCCAGATCTTCGAATTCTCCATCACCCTCATCGTCGTCCTCGTCACTCAGTCCGGAGAAACCTTCACCGTCTTCGTCCTCATCCTCGTCATCCTCGTAATCGCTTCCACCCCGCGCACGCTTTTCTTTGAGCAAGTCGGCTGAAGCAAAGCGCCGGCGCAATGCCTCAATGTTCTCCGCGTTGCTCCATTTCTCTTGAAGTGCGTCGTAGTCGTACTTGGGCACGGCGCGGTCCTCGAGCGACTCGCCCTCGCCAGAGTTGTCTGCCTTCTTGAAGAAGTCGTCATCGTCTTCGTCTTGCGAAGCGTCCTCGTCCTCGTCAGCGTCGGCACCGCTCCATCGACGGAGCACTTCGGCCGGTGTGAGCGAGTCGTCATACATCATGCGCACAAGGTCTGTGGTGCGGAACCGAGGTTTGGTGCGATGAAGTTTCTTTGCATTCTCAGCGAGGTTCTCCTTCCAGCGGAGGTCACCCGTATCTTCTTCATCTTCCTCATCATCATAGTCTTCCTCATCGTCAAGCTCTTGATCCTCGATGGAAGATACTGAACCGAGATCTGAATCACTGTCCGCGAATGCAACCTCATTCTCATCGCCATTTGTGTCTTCCTCCGCATCAGAGCGGAAGCTGCGCCCTAATCGGCCAGATGGAACGCCTTCACTCTCAATGTATCCGTTGTCGTCTTCATATTCATCCTCGTTGCCGCCACTCACGAATCCTTCATCCTCGTCTTCTTCATCTTCATCGAAATCATCCATATTCTCATCACCCTCATCCCGCGCCGCAAGCCGGGCAGTTCGTTGCTTTTTACGCCCAGTGTCGTCTTCCTCGGCAACTTCGGCTTTGCTCATGGATTGACCATTGCCGAACAATCGAATCCCAGTGTCGGCTTCTCCAAGCAATTTCCTCTCTCCCTGTAGATCCACAACCATTTGCTCTCCAAAGCCTCGGTTGCCTTCGTCTTCCTCGGCATCCTTCTCAAAGTTGGAAGTTTTGACGTCAATGTAAACCGCGTCCTTGTCTACAAGTACACCACCGACGTCTGACATGGGTGCAAAAAGAAGCTTCTGCTTCTCTCCCAATTTGCGTCTGCCACCCTTGCCAGTGGCCTTTGCGACTGCCTGATCCATAAACGGCGTGGGGCAGGGGTCCGGCAGCGCTTCAATCGACCCAACACTCAGGTCGCCAACACCGGGAACATGCACCCTCGCGCCCTGAGCCGGGAAATTTGTTCCTCGCAAGTATCCGTAGAGCGCAATTGTTCTGTCACATTTCGGGTTCTCCTCCATGGCGGTGGGCGGCGTGACGTCCAGGAAGCGGTCTGCGAGACAGTAAGGATGTGAGTTTCGCCAAATGAGTGGTCGAGGATTCTTCATGACGGAGATGAACCGGGATAAGTTGTGAATTTCTCGATCGGGATATCGTCCGTTGATGACACCAGAAAGGTAAAAGAGCTTAGCGCCCTGGTAAAGTTCGCTCCAGAAACGATGCTTGAGGCGCTTCTTCGCAGCGGCCAGAGTGCTCTGCTTCTTGAACAAGTCGAGATGCGTCAAGATACCAAACACATTACCCGGCATACCACTTGACGATAGCACGTTGAGAAACTCCATAGTCTCCATTTCAAATCCAAAGTTGCCATCAATCATGAGAAGAACAATGTCGCAAATCTTGGAGATGTCAATCATGGCAGCGAGCGAGTCGGCAGGGCATTCTATGAATGTCAATCGTCGCCGCTTCGAAGTCACAACGGTGAGCGGGCCGGTGGGTGTCGAGAGGGTGTGCTTCGTGTAGCGCTTGATCAGAGACTTGATCAACGTAGACTTGCCAACCTATAGCAAATCAAATTAGCATTTTCAATTGAAGCGTTTCGAAATAGCTTTGCAATGGAATATTATTACCCCCGATGGTCCGACAACAGCAACGACAATGGGTGGTGCCTCCTCCGGGAGACGGTCCACGAGCGGGACGTGAAGCTTCTTCTCTTTGACCTGTGCCGTGTCAGTATTTTATAATCCCTTTTTCATCCTTCATATAATGCTAATCATACATCATGAGATCGAGCAGCCTGCTTCTGTAGCTTTCCGGGGTTGGCATAGGCAAAGGCCTTTGGGTTTTGTTGCCCTTCGCAAGTTAGCCACGCCCGCATATTTTCCGGAAGTGTATTGCAACTCGGGTCTATTCTTACCAGACTGTTGAGGCTGCTTCTTGTCCTTGGATTTGGACTTGCGATGAGGACGATTCGCCTGGTCCTCCATGATTGCGGGTGGAGCAGCGCTTCTGCTTCTTCTTCCCCTTGAGCGGCGTTGTTCACCTATACAGGTCTCGTGCACAGCGAAACTTTCCTACGGGAAGATTTTTGGGAAACAAGTGAGATCGGCATAAACATATTCCGGGCCGAGTTACTAACTGTTTTGGATGAAAGAATATGTACTAGCATCTATAGAGTTAGATCAAATCTCAAACCGACTAGTCCGTATTGGGGATTAGGTGCTGGACACCAAAGTTGTGTCATCGAGGGGCTGATGATGGTGACGACGCTTATCACTTATCAACCTGTCTGCCTTGGCAATTACTCCCCCCAACACCTAATTCTGCCGTATTTAACCCCTCTCACGCAGCATCGTTTTCACAAATAAACAACTGTCAATATTCTATTCAAATCTCTCAAAAACTCAAAGTACAAGTTTTTATATCTTTTCAGAAACCAAGTCAAAATGCCTAACGTGAACGTGAGCAAGAGCCATCTCCTCCTTGTCATCCCCGCCTTTCCTCTCCATCTTCAGCTCGAGATTACTCTCTGTTTGATCTGCGCCCCACATCCCTGCTCCATATGTTTCGTGCTATTCAAAGTCTAAAATCATATGCTCTGCGTTTCTTCTCGAAATTACTTCAAAAATACTGACCTAGATATTTCCATGATAGGTGACTCTCAAAGAGAACGCCAGCCCCGAGGAACTTGCCAAGTAAGTCATGTCCTTTTGACCCCATCTTTCAGGCCGTAAGTTTCGGACGAATGCCCAAATCGATAACTAACAACATCCACTTTACAGCGCCAAGAAAGTTGTCCAGGAACAAGGCGGCGAAATCATCAATGAATTCAAACTGATCAAGGGATTCACGTAAGTCTATTTTTGTCGTGTGACCTCTCATAGCACTTGCCCCCAGTCCTAAATTCCTATATAAATTGACCCAGGAAAATCTAACAAATGTGGAAATAAATAGCGCCAGCTTCCCCGCTGACAAAGTCTCTATTCTGGAATCCAACGAACACATTCATGTCGAGCCAGACGCGGAGGTTAAGACTCAGTAAATTCGTGGCTTCAGGCGTCGGATTACCAGATCCTGGACTCGTGCGAAGCATGGCTTAAGAAGAAGGGGAATTGCCAACATTTCATCTCTTTATGAAGTTACGCTATTGCATGGATACCCATCTAGCTCCCCCAATCGCATATATACTATGTCATGAATCAATGATTATAAATGCTTCAATATATTATACTAGTGCCAATTATTGACTGAAGGAGCCTTGGTTTGAAACCACAACCCAAATGCCTGCATTAATACCTTTTGTCGGAGAAAGGAAAATATAGATAATTGAATGCTATTTCAATACCATTTTGCACAATATAATAAAGTGTCTTTCTCCCATCCACAATACAACAGCAGATACGCAGGGGCCTAATTTTAAATAAATTAAATGGTATGCTTGTAAGAATTGGTGAAAACGTGCTTGTGGTGTAGTAAAGAGTCAGAAACGCCGTATTAATGCTCGCAGAAAGGAACTGGATGGTAAAATGGTCAAGGATTCAAGCAAGAAGAAGGAGTCCATAGTGTGCAACGGAATATATACCCTTTCAAAGAATGGGGTCACGGCTAAACATTAAATCCAAGGTACAATCACATATTTGCAAGCTCCGTATCAATTTGTCGATCGAGGAACGCGCGACGATCGGCACTGAGTTCAGTTTGCAATCTTTGCTCAACAAGAGCTCGAACTGCAAGGGGGAAAATAAACGTCAGCTAAATCACAATCGGATAACTGTTACCATGAGATGATTATTAACTCACCCTGTTTCTTTGTGACGGTATCGAGATCCACCTCTGCCAAGCAAGCGCGGACTGCATCAGCAATAGCAAAATCGTCTGGGCCGTTGCGAGCATTCTGAAAACCAAAGGTGCTCGTTGGTCTACTCTGGAAACCAAGCGGACTGCGACTCGGTCCTGGCGGCGGGGTGGACTGGAAACCAGCCAACTGATCGGTGCTGCGGATGCGGGGCGAAAGCTGGCCATGGCCATAAGGGTTATCTTGATACGCATCGCTCATATTGCCCATGGACATGAGACGCTGGTTCTGACCCAATTGATTATCACCGCCAAGGCGGGAAAAGTTGGAATAACTCGACTGCCGATGAGCCGCAAAGGGCGCAGGTGACGGAGGTGCCATGTACGCCGGGTTGTGATTGGGAAAGCCTGTGAGAATGGTGGATGCAGGCTTGACGGAAGAGTACATGGACTGCATGTCATCCATTTCATAGGCATTGTCATCATAGCTACCGTACGGGCCCTTCTCGTACACAGGAGCCATCACGTTGCGTCTGCCAGGCAGATTGTTGGCAGTGGCGTAGTCGTCCCAGCGTTGAAGTGGAATGCTACGAGGATCAAACTTCTCCTCTTCGACGGCGACGATTTGCTTGTTGCCCTTTTCTCCTATGACGATACGTGTACTACCCCACGAGAAGTCGTCTTGCTTCCAGAACGAGTAGAGCGGAAGAACGACTGAATAGATGGGGAAAGCAAGCATGTAGATAAGCATCCACCCAACGTGCTGCCACTGTCGCTTAATTATGAAGATGATTGCTTGTAGACCATAGACACCAGCAATCATAATGATTGTGATGACGGGAAACGCTCCCGTATGTGTACCAAGCCGGTAAAAGAGGAAGATCAGGTAACCGCAAGTGGAAGGAAGGATGATAGTACCAAAGAGATCCAAAAAGACAACGAAGCGCATACTGAAACAGCAGAAGCCACATAGATCTTTTAGGAAGACCAATTCAGCCAGGTTGTGAATAGTCGAATTGATCCAACGACGTCTTTGCGAGAGCAGCACACCCCAGGCATCTGGGGCAGCTGTCGCGGCATGAGCTCCTGGAACAAATTTAAAAGACATTTGCGGAAAGTACTTTGTCATCAACGTCGTCAGATATCGGTCTTCACCTAGAGATAACAAATTCTTTTTGTGCAGCGTGTCAACATTATTGTCGCTGTAATCTTCAATGACTTTGTCTGAGATGATGAGTGGTCGTCCTTTGTCAGCTGTACGGATGCGGTACATGCAGAAACTATAACACATGGTTAGTTTTATTTCAGCTCATTTTCACTGCACCGAAAAAAAAGCAAAAAAAAAAAAAAGAAAAAGATCTTGAAGTAGACTTACCATCCAGGTAAACAAGTGACACTTCCAAACAAGCTTTCAAACGATTTTGCCAAATGATGCGAGATGAAGTATTCGTATACTTGAATCATGGTCGTCCAGCTTTGCTCTTCATTTTGCAAACTCGTTTCACCGCAAATTCCGGCAATCTTATTATCGTTGGCACAGGCAGCGACTAGCCGATTGAGCGAGTCTTCCTTTAAACTCGTGTCAGCATCGACCATGAGCAAGTACTCGTACAACTCTGGATCCACGCCAATGATGTTGTTGATCTGATGAAACATTTCCAACTCGAGCGGAGACATTGGTGAACGATGATGGACGCGGTTTAGGAAGCTCATCAACAAAATTTGAGAGTCTCGTTTGCCACGGTTACCGGGTTTGGACTTGTTCTGTTCCGATTCTTTGCCGACCTTGACCACCACCATATAAGGAACGACATTGCCTTCGCATTCGTAGAGACCTGAATAGACCTTTCCATAGTTGAGTTGATCGCTACCTTGACCGACGGACTTGAACGGCAGCGCTGGCGGGTCGATCTTGGGATCAACACCCAGAATGTCAAGGACAATCTTTGGAGTTGGTCTATCGTTGCCGCCACCAACAATCATACCATCACAAATGACGCAAATGAGCTTCCTCTTGTTATCATATTGCAAGGCTGTCAGAGAATCCAGACCCTTTCGCAACTCATCCTCGCCTTCCGTGTATGCTGGCACTTGACAGATGACGAATTTGTCCTGGGGAGCCGGCCGTTTCTTGGAGCCGAGCTGCAAAGCAGCCAAGAATTTGACCACAATGACGGAACACATAATGGCGGCAAATCCAACAAGAATCCAGCCGTTGACCTGACATCTCGCAGAGTTTCTAAAATCTGGTTTGCCGGCGTAAAAGGCGTTGTTGAGGCATCGAAGATTTTCTCTGCTAGCAGTATCATTTAAGCTATTCGCCCACTGGTCCGAAATATCAGTGCCAGGATTGTTCGAGACCATGGTCTCGACTTGTGGATCAAGAAAACTATATGACGCGAGATTGTCCATCATTTTCTTGGTGTAGAAGTAATTGGTCAAGTCGTAAATATTACCGTTCAGAATGAACCACATGTGGTTATTATTTTGGCCGTCATTGTAAACCTTCTTCTTTTCCACAACCAATTCGCCCTTGTAGTAGTCGGTGATCCTTGGAATAAACTTGTACTTGTACCAAGTCATATCGTGGAGAGCCGTCTTCGGATTCGGTTGCTGATAAGGTCCCGAACTGTGCTTGGCGTTCGGATACAAGATGGTGTTGTTCGGCTGGAGCACGATGCTGGTATCTGTGACAAGATTTGGACACGCCACGGTCAGAGGAGGAGGGAAATAGTCATCCATATTCATGCCTTTGAAGGGGTCCATATTGTCCTTGGTAGTCTCGATAGCGGTATCACTGTGCTGCAACTTCCAGAATTTGGAGATGTCGTAGACTTTTCCATGGATGCTCACGTAAAAGTCGTTATCTCCCGTGTGGGTTGATACCTCCTTTGCATTCCACACCTTGTCGTAAGTCGGGCACAGCAGCCTTCCAAACTCGATAATCCAAAATAGCACGACGCCGTTGAAAAAGAGGATGATGTACATCAGCACGAGCTTTTCTCGCCATGCCATACGCACATCCGGCCGCTTCATCCGACCGATAAAGCGCAAAGCAAATGAAGGGATGAAAAAAGTGCAAGCCCAAACCGCTGCCACCCAGATCCTTCTTCCTGTGGAGATTGGCTGTGAGGTAACAACCTTGGATTCTGCGAGCTCGGGATCGAGCTCTCCCGTGTATTCACCAACCACGGGATTATAGTATCGATCGTCATTCCGTGGGTCATCACCCTTTTTTCCAAGACCATAGTCGCCACCGGTCACCGTATTGACTGTGCGGGCCAAAGTGGGAGCGATGGAGCGAGCGGCACCGGCGGGTGGTTGCTGGAGGAGATTGTCTCGACTTCCCTCTGGCGTCAAGTTGGTGCCAAAGAAGCCGCTGCCGTTCAAACCAGGGCCAGTGGTAGAGTAGCCACTTTCAAGACCACCGGCACCTACCATGCCACCGAGCATGCCGCCAAGCGCCGGAATAGACGGACGAGACATCATTGCTTCGGCCTGCTTGAGGTCGAGCATCGTCTCGGCCTCCCACCACGGGCCTTCATGAATCCAGACCCGCTCGTGGCCAATGACCACCTCACCGTTACTCCATCCGCGCTCCAAGACCCAGCTTTCCACACCGTCCTTGCCCTCTTTGCAACCAAGAGGGGCATATCGACTGTGAAATTCGTCAAAGTCAAAGTCGGCCGTAAAATCGAGGGCTCTACTGCGCCGATTCACCCATTCTGGCAGCCGCCAAGCACGGAGCTGCCTAGAGACCGTTCCTGCTGACCACGCCGAATTGGGTGCCGACAACCTGGCCAGATCCGAAGGGAGTTCATCCGTCGGGTGAAGCGCCAATTGATACCACGCTCGGCTCACGCTTATGGTGTGGGCAACGTCGACACGGTCTCGTTGGGTGACATTGAGACCTTGATCGCCTGCAGCAAAAAGAGCCGTCTTCAAAAAGCTATCCGCATCGGCTTCGTGGCCCACTCTTTCCAGCACCGTTTCTCGTCGGTCACGCTCCTGCGACCGTTCTCGTCGAGCCGGGCCGTCGTTGAGGCCTAAATCTGCCTCTGCATCGGCCAGCGCGCCGCGCATCTCGCGTACGACAGACGATCCCGGGGCGTCCACTTCGATGCCGTCCTCTCTCATTTCGGCATTGATGCCTGCCGAATCGTCAAAGACACTTCGAAGCGCAATGGCCTTGCCTAACCTTTCGTCAGGGACATCAAGGACGGTGATGCAGACAGTATCGCCATTCTCGTCGTCAGTGCGAGGCGTTCCCCTGCCTACACCATCGGTTTCGCTATCGGAACTGGATTCGGCGTCGTCCATTTCCCGAATCTTGTCCGCGATGGCCTTGTTGGCCCTGGAGATGACCCAGTCGACCAGAGACTCGTACAGCCCGCTGATAAGGACGGCACGATCATCGGTGCTACAGCGTGTCATCAGGACCTCGGCATCGATGCCAAGCAAGCCGCTTACGTCCTCGCACACATCCTCAAGCACGTCTTCGTCGACCAAGAAGCCCAGCGTATCGCCGAGTTTGAGAAGGGCAGCCAGAACCGAGAGAACTTGTCGTAATTCTGCCCCTTTGATGCCAATCTGTCGTAGCCCAGAGCGGAAATCGTCGGCCGAGGCAGCGTCATCTGCGGTCGGAAGATACTGAGGCGGATTGTAGGTGCCCGATCTATTCAGAAGCGCATATTCGGAGGGGTGCTTTAGATTGAGGAATTCTTTCTCGGCCTGGGTCGAGACTGAAGCAAGTAGATAGTAGAAGACATCGAAGGCGCGGTGACCGGGTTCCGACGGAACATTAAGCAGACCGTTGTTGGTGTCTATGCCCGACTTGGACAATGCCAAAGAAGCGGCGGTGAGCGTGCCAGATAAGCTGATCGAGAACTTGACGGCGAGCGTTGAATGTCGTGGCGTTGAGGGATTGTAAGGTGTTACGCTATGTATAAAGGGTCGAAGGACCGCGAGAGCAGTGTATAAGATTGGAGGCGTCTCGAAGGGGAGCGAGGAGATGAACGGGGCTAGGAGAGATGGAGTTGCTCGATGAAGAGACCTGCACGTAATTGAATCAATGTTTGCTCTCTATGCCAGCTTTGCTGCTCTTCCAGAGCCGTGATAGACTTACGCCAATACCACACAACCGTCTTCTGCCCGTCTTCTTGCGTGTTCCCATGCTCGCTTTGCAAGGTCGCCGTCAACAATACCTCCAGGATTTCCTGCCGCGTCTGTTCTTGCGGCATGCAACCAAGTATTCACGACAGCGCTCGAGCTAGCATCGAGGGGGTAGGGTTGAGAGGAAGAGTAAATGGTGTGAATGGCATTCAAGACGGTAGATGTCGAGACTTGAGCGGCATACTGTCCGGCTGCTCGAGGGTTCGCCATCGCTGATGAGCCATTTGAAGGCGCCGCCGCATGCGAAGAAGGATTGCTCATATTTTCAATGGGCTAATCAGCTCGAACGACGAGTCTTCTGTTGTTATGTGTACGCTGCCGTCAGCAAGTCGGGCAAGCCAGTGCTTCCCGGACCGCGTTAATGGGACGGCAGAGAGAAAGCCACACGTAGTTCAGTCCAGCGTTGTAGAGTAGCCCTTGCACGTGGGTAGAATGTTTTCCCTTCGCTGAAGAGAGTCAGGGCAAGGAATGTGAAATTTCCCTATTAGGATGCCAGAAACGAGCGGGACTGCACTTGATGCACTTTTTCAGAGTCAAACGACTGTGGAGGAATTAAAAAGTGGAAATTAACGATTGAATGGAGAAGATAGAAGTCGACGCCATACACGGTCGTGACTGACGGATGGCAAGAAAGAGAATTGGGGGATAGAGGGGAGGAATTGGTGGATTGGATTTCCCGACGATGTTGGTGAGGCTCTCTCTCTCTCTCTCCGTGTCGCTCTCGCTGTCGCTCTCACATAGCAGAGAGTGTCTCGTGTATTGTTTTAGGGGCCATTGGCGGGACCCTGTTGGGCTAAGAGCAAAGCAAAAGTATCGGTACTTGCGTTCAAGTACAGGCCGGACCTTCTTAGCTCCGACCAACCAAGCCATGACCTCTTTCAGGGGTATCGGCCTCTTTGCATCGCCGCTCTAACAAGTTGACTGGCTCTTGGGAGACGTTGAACGCGTGTCACATGCAATACCGGGTGACCAATTTCTAAAAGCGGCGAGATATAATACCTAAAAGAGCGATAGGCGGGGCGAACGGGAGGTCGACCACGGTAGGCACGAGTCGTCCCAGAGAGGCAAAAGGGGTCAACAAAGCCACTGCCATCAGTTGCCATTCGGCGGGAGCGATGACTGCTAGACCCCAGGACCCGCATAGAAAATTTTAGCACCACCAACCCCCGTATGATGCGGTGGATAGATGATGCTATTTGTAGAAACAGCTCTAGAAGAAGGAAAGAAAGCCCGCTACAAGCGTAGGAAAATACGAGAAGTCTCAAGATCATTAACGAGAGCTGCATTGTACGCTACTACCGTACTGATTAATCTTGCCTTGTTTCAACTGAGAGATTGAAACATCTCTGCCATCGTGAGGATAAATTGTCATGTACCAAGACTGTTCGTTGGGTGGAAACATGGGAAGATATCGAGATGGGCCGAATAGAAATGACGACAAAGGATGATCAGATTATTCCGTCTGCTCCCTCACGACCACAGTAATGAATAATCCCAATTTTTCCATTGAATGGGATGTGCTGCACAATACTCCCGTACAGAGGGTAGTGAGATGGAGAAGGGGAAAAAAAAAGAGTGGGGGAGTTACCTTTAGTGCCATGCCAAAAGTCCCCCTTTTCGGGCTGACGGACAGGTACAGTACGAGGCACCTTGGGTTGAGGTACCGCTACTGCTGACTCCCCTGTCGTCCGTCTCGCCTCGCTCCGTCCCATGTTCTCTTGTGTGGATGGATGGATGAATGGATGAATGTGAGAAGAACGTCCACCGAACCCTTTTCCTCCCACCCAATATCATCACCGTTGGTGCCGACGTCCTATTTTCTTACAATCGAACCTTCGCTTTGCGACTTGGAGGGAGTCTTTCACATTCGTTTGATCATACGTGACCTCTCACATCCTCAATAATTTTTCTCTTTCCCACGTCTGTCCATTCTTGGGTTCTGTTCACCTTGGGACCCGACTTCGTTTGACGCGACCACATAACTGTACATTCCAGGGAAATATCTCTCTCCCAAAAAGGACTCCTTGGCTCCCCGCGTCGCCAATTGTACACGAGCAATAGCTTCGCACACTCAACTCCTCTCATGGGGCTTCCATAATCTCAAATCTATCGTGTTCGGGTTGCATTTCTGAACGACAATACCTGGGGGTGATAGACCAGCCCAGAGAGGGTGTGCCCTCAATCTTTTCCCACTCGCCCGCTCCGCCTCGAGGAGCTTTCTCCAGTATAATCTAGACGGCGAGAATTTACCATGGCGCACTCGACAAATCTGGGCTCCAATGGGGCTCATTCACAGGCTTCACTGCCGTCTCTTCCGGCCCATCTGCAGTCGGATACGCACTTGACCGCACACTTGGCCAGTCGCTTTCACCTGTCTTTACCTACGGCTCAGCTTTCGTCCCAAGCCTTGGTTGCGCTGAACACCTACACGTCGTCGACTCAGGGACCGGATGGCGGCCCCGAAGGTAGTGCTATGGGAGCCGCCGATGACTTGGCCCAGAGAATGTTTGCTCGCCTCGGTGCGAGGGGAGAAAACCAGGCTGCAGTCTTCCTGTAAGTGACTAAACAAACTTTATTCTGCTCCCAAGCATCGTGTTGATAATTGCTATAGCGGCGAGTCCGGGTCCGGAAAGACGACCATTCGTTCCCACCTGCTCACCTCACTCTTGGGCCTCTCTTCCACTCCACTTTCCACGAAGCTCTCCTTTGCCGCATTCCTCTTCGACACGCTCACTACAACCAAATCGGTCACGGCACCGACCGCGTCAAAGGCTGGTCTTTTCTTTGAATTGCAGTATGACACGGCCTCCTCCGTGCACCCAACCTTGATTGGAGGAAAACTCTTGGACCACCGATTGGAGCGCACCAGAATATCCAAAGTTCCTACGGGCGAACGCAGCTTTCATGTGCTTTACTACCTTCTTGCCGGCACGAGTCCGGCGGAAAAGACTCATTTGGGATTGGACAGCGGCTCAACGGGAGGCCCTGGCCACCGAGCGTCGCTCTCGAATCAGAAACGATGGCGGTACCTGGGCCACCCCACTCAGCTCCGCGTTGGCATCAACGATGAGGAGGGCTTTCAGCAGTTCAAGACGGCCTTGCGGAAATTGGAGTTTCCTCGCACCGAGATTGCCGAGATCTGTCAGGTTCTAGCCACCATCCTCCATATCGGACAGCTCGAGTTCACTGCTAGCCAGGCCACTACCCCGGCGCCCGATCAGAGTGGAGGTTATTCGCATGAAGGAGGAGAGACTGTGACGACCGTCAAGAACAAGGACGTTCTTGCAATCGTGGCGGCGTTCTTGGGGATTAGCACGTCCGACATGGAACAATGTTTCAGTTACAAGACCAAGACGCTGCACCGAGAGCGAGTCACGGTCATGCTGGATCCTCAGGGCGCACGAGAGAATGCGGATGAGCTGGCACGAACCCTTTACTCGCTTCTGGTCGCATACGTCATGGAGAGTATCAATCGTCGGCTTTGTGCGGAAGAAGAAACGGTTGCCAACACCATTTCTGTAGTCGATTTCCCAGGCTTTGCCCAAGCAACCTCAACTGGCTCCGTCCTCGACCAGTTGCTGAATAATGCTGCGGCGGAGTCACTTTACAACTTTTGCTTGCAAAGCTTCTTCGACCGCAAGGCAGAGCTCCTCGACAGTGAAGAGGTTGGCGTTGCGGCGACCAGCTACTTTGACAATTCCGATGCCGTAAAGGGTCTGCTCAAAGCCAATAATGGCTTGCTCTCTATCCTTGATGACCAAACTCGCCGCGGCAGGACTGATTACCAGTTTCTCGAAAGTATCCGCCGGAGATTCCACGACAGAAATCCCGCGATTTCTGTTGCTGCCGGTACGACCACATTGCCGGGAAGCAATTTTGCCTCTCGGAACGCGGCCGCGTCTTTCACCGTCAGGCATTTTGCCGGCGAGGTTGAGTACCCTGTCAATGGACTGTTGGAGCAGAATGGCGAAGTGATCTCGGGCGACTTGATGAACCTGATCGGCTCGACGAGGAGCGATTTTGTTCGCGCCCTTTTTGGCCAGGACGCGCTGAATGCCGTTCGTCACCCGCAGGAGAATGCCGCGATCATGCAAGCCTCTGTCAGCTCGAAACCAACGCGAATGCCCAGCATGGCGAGACGAAAGGCTGGGGCACCGGGCAGGACGGGTACCCAGCGCTCCGTAAGGGAGGATATATACGAGGAGAGCGTCGAGTTGAACGCTGCGAGCAGCATGACCTCAAAGTCGAAAAAGAGCCGGGACGCTCTCGCTTTTGGTGAACAATGTGCCGCAGCTCAATTCCTCTCGTCCATTCAGAATATTCAGCGATCTCTCACTTCCTTGAATACGAACCCATATTTCGTGTTTTGTCTAAAGCCAAACGATCGACGTATTGCCAATCAATTTGATAGCAAATGTGTGCGGACACAGATGCAGACCTTTGGCATCGCTGAGATTAGCCAACGCCTTCGAAGCGCAGACTTTTCCGTCTTTTTGCCTTATGGCGAATTTTTGGGACTTGCAGAGGCAGAGGCAGTCGTTGTTGGCAGCGAGAGAGAAAAGGTTGAAATGGTTCTCGACGATAAAAAATGGCCCGAGAATGAAGCACGTGTCGGAAGCACTGGGGTCTTTCTCAGTGAGCGCTGCTGGGCTGAGCTGGCACGAGTCGATCTCAAAGGCCTTGAAGCGAGCCGCTATCCTGGTCCTCAAATTGGTGAAGATGGTGGCGATGGTCTTTTGACCCCCCATGATGCCTATCGGGACAATTTTGGTGAATCCAAGGTTCACCTCATCTCTCCCCAAGGCACAAATTCGCCGTCTGGAGGAAGCCCCTTTGCCGATCATCCCGCTGGTGGTTACTTTGGAAGTCGAGATATTGATGCTCGATCTGATGCTGGCGCTTCAGCCTTCAACTCTGGCGACATGTTCCGTAACTTTGAGACCCGCGATCAAATGGCGGAGAAAGGCAACGAAAGAAATATGGAAGAGGTAGATGATGTTCCCACCTCTGGTAGTCGGAAGCGGTGGCTCTTCCTCGTCTACTGCGTGACGTTCTTTATTCCCAACTTTCTCATTCGGTGGGTGGGCCGAATGAAGCGGAAGGATGTGCAGCTCGCTTGGCGTGAAAAGTTTGCCATTAATCTCTTGATTTGGCTTTCTTGTGGCGGTGTTATCTTCTTCATCGGTAAGCTGTCGCGTTACCCCTGAGCACCCCTCATATCTTGCTTCCCCGAGGCGCTAGCTGCGTGCATAAGATGAATAATTGACGAGATATTAGTATTTTTCCCGGGTCTTCTTTGCCCAACCCAGCATGTGTATTCTGCCGCTGAGCTGACTTCTCACGATGGCAAACATGGTCACAATTCTTTTGCCGCTATTCGTGGGCAGGTGTTTGACCTTGGCGCTTTTATTCCTCAGCATTATCCCACAATCGTGCCCGGTTCGGCGTTGCAAAAATATGCCGGCCTTGATGCGACGAGTCTTTTCCCCGTGCAGGTGTCCGCGCTGTGCAAGGGTAAATATGGATCGATTGATCCTAGCGTTCAGTTGGATTATACGCCTACAAACGCGTCTGGTGTGGCAAACACCATCAGCACAACGGACACGAACTGGCGCTACCACGACTTCCGGTCATTTACTGACGACCCTCGTCCAGACTGGTTTTACGAACAGATGCTTTATCTCAAGGCCAACTACAAAAAGGGAGAGATCGGTTACACCCCTGAATACTTGAAGACTATGGCAAAGAAGCAAAAGTCCATTGCGATATTGAATGGCAACATCTACGATTTTACAACCTACCTTCAAGGGGGTCGACCCAACAAAGTCGCTCCTGGACAGACCGTTCCGAACACCCCCAACGCAGATCCCAACTTCATGAATCAGCTTGTCGTCAATCTTTTTCAGCAAAAGGCTGGTACTGATGTTACTGAATATTGGAACAAGCTGGACCTTGATGCCGAGACCCGGTTTAACATGCAACGGTGTCTAGACAATCTATTCTATGTTGGCAAGAAGGACACCAGAAACTCTGCCCGCTGTCAATTTGCGCAGTATTTTATTCTCGCTGTCTCAATTTTCATGGCTTCTGTTGTCGGATTCAAATTCTTTGCTGCTTTGCAGTTTACGAGAAAAAACTTTCCGGAAAACTTGGATAAATTTGTCATTTGTCAGGTTCCAGTTTATACGGAAGATGAAGACTCCCTTCGAAGAGCAATTGATTCGTGCGCTCGCATGCGATATGATGACAAGCGCAAATTGCTCGTCGTCATTTGCGACGGAATGATTATTGGTCAAGGCAACGACAGGCCGACTCCACGGATTGTCCTGGACATTTTGGGCGTCTCGGAATCAGTTGATCCTGAACCGCTCAGCTTTGAGAGTTTGGGCGAGGGTCAGAAGCAACACAACATGGGCAAGATTTATTCTGGACTCTACGAAGTGCAAGGTCACATTGTTCCATTCCTGGTCATTGTCAAGGTTGGAAAGCCTTCTGAGGTATCAAGACCTGGTAATCGTGGCAAGCGTGACTCTCAGATGGTTATGATGCGCTTCTTGAACCGAGTACACTATAATTTGCCCATGGCTCCAATGGAACTAGAAATGTACCATCAGGTTCGGAACATCATTGGAGTCAACCCGACATTCTACGAGTATATGCTTCAAATTGATGCCGATACCGTCGTGGCGCAGGACTCGGCAACTCGCATGGTCTCGGCCTTCCTCAACGACACTCGTTTGATTGGTGTTTGCGGTGAGACTGCCTTGAGCAACGCCAAATCTTCTTTTGTCACCATGTTGCAGGTCTACGAGTACTATATTTCTCACAACCTCATCAAGGCATTTGAGAGCTTATTCGGCTCGGTGACATGCTTGCCCGGTTGCTTCACCATGTATCGTATTCGAGCTGCAGAGAGTGGCAAGCCATTGTTTGTCAGCAAGGATATTGTCCAAGATTATTCCGAGATTCGCGTGGATACGCTTCACATGAAAAACCTTCTTCACCTCGGTGAGGATCGGTACCTTACTACCTTACTGCTCAAGTACCATCCGACATTTAAGACCAAGTTCATATTCAAAGCCAATGCATGGACTATTGCGCCAGACACCTGGGCCGTCTTTTTGTCGCAAAGACGTCGTTGGATCAATTCGACGGTGCATAACCTGGTCGAGCTCATCCCGTTACAACAACTGTGTGGTTTCTGCTGTTTCAGTATGCGATTTGTCGTGTTCCTCGATCTTCTCAGTACCCTTGTTCAGCCTGTCACTTGCGCCTACCTGATTTATCTCATTGCTCGCATCATCCAAAAACCGACCGGTGTCCCTATTACGTCCTTTGTCCTTTTAGGTGCCATTTACGGTATGCAGGGAGTCATTTTCTTGCTTCGACGCAAGTGGGAAATGATTGGTTGGATGATTCTCTACATTCTCGGCATGCCAGTCTTTTCTTTCCTTCTTCCGCTGTACGCCTTCTGGCACATGGACGACTTCTCATGGGGTAACACGCGTCTTGTCACTGGAGAAAAGGGCCGCCAGGTAGTCATTTCCGATGAAGGGAAGTTTGATCCTGCTTCCATCCCGAAGCGCCGCTGGGAAGACTATCAGGCAGAGCTATGGGATGCCCAGACTGCCCGCGATGACTTGCAATCTGAAGTCTCTGGATACTCGTACGCAACGAATTCAAAGAGCTTCGTGGGTCTGCCAGCAGCTTCTCCCTCTGAAAATGGTGGCTGGTATCCTCCTTCTCGACCCATGTCGCAGTTGGAAGTCCCCCGCGTGGCGTCAAGGATGTCGTTTGCCCCGTCCGAGGTCATGTCTCGCAGCCCTGGTCTAGAAGGATACCAGGATGTTGAAATGGCCGATTTGACCAACCTCCCGAGTGACGACATGCTACTTGCGGAAATTCGAGAGGTTCTTCGAACCGCTGATCTCATGACGGTGACAAAGAAGAGTATCAAGAATGAATTGGAAAGACGATTTGGAGTCAATCTGGATCCAAAGAGGGCATATATTGGGTCTGGTAAGTGGTGCTTCCTTGACTGTTGTGCTTTGCCTCCTCCCATTAGACATTTGACTGACTTTTTGTCCTTTTTAGCCACGGAAGCCATTCTATCTGGCCAGCTCTGATTTACGCTCCCTTTTATCCGCCCTGATTCATTTCCACACCCGTACCGATCGTTTCCACATTCATCGTCATTCGTAGCATATCTTTTTTTTTTTTTTGACTCTTTCTTGAGTGGGTTGCCTTTTAGGAAGTTCTCAGCGGGTACAGTGTGTCCAATCATCCGGCGAAAGTCGAAATTTCCCATTACCGTTGAATCCTTGTCGCATGGCTGTATCTGCATTGACTTGTATCGAGTCGAATGGAATCACCATAAAACCAAATCGCATTTGCATAGGACATGGCGTTTCATCATTTTGTTTGCTGTTTTGTATTGTCATTTGCTTATTTTATTCATCTTTTTCTGTTCGTGATAGGGAGCGTTAAGTATGTGTATCGAGAGGCTGGATATGTTTAATTATTTGTTTCTACACTATTCATTAATTACTACAAACATTCTCATCATCGTTGTCCTTCACTACTCCCTGTTCACACTTGGTTTTGCCCTTGATGCTCGGTATCCTCGTCTTCTTCTTGTCCTTCGCTCTCACCTTCCTCATCTTCATCTTTATCGTCATCCTCCTCCTCCCCACCCTCGTGACTATTTGCACCTGCGTCTTCGTCTGCATCTTGGCTTGTGTCCCGATGTGCTTCCACTCCTAGATCCATATCCGTATCTGTGTCCTGGTCCTGGTCCTCCTCCCACGTGACTGTAGCAAATCCTTTCCTCGTACCGGAAGAGGGACGACGACCACGGCCCACTGAGGAAGTCGCACGCGCAGACGCAGACCTCGAAACACCCAAAGTCTTTGATCTTGCACGAAACGCCTCAGAGGGTACAGGCTTAGAGAAAACCTCCCAGGGACTAACATACTCGACGCGGTCTCGCCAGTCGAGTAGATCTTCGGGATTCTTCATGTTGCGCATAGGCGGATCGGGTAGTTCCATTTCTTCCGACTTGATTACAGTTGATGGACGGCATCCGATAACCTCCCAGAGCCGCTCTTCTTCAAGTAGTCCCGCTTTGCGATCGAATGCCTCGGCGTACTCGTCTTGCTGTTGCTCGAGGCGGAGGCGAGCGATCTCGCGCTGTCGACGGCGCGAATAAGGCAGTGGAGCGTCGGTGTCTTCTTCTTCTGCATCAGAGAAAATGAAGGTACTGGGAAGTGGAAGAGATTTTGGATTGGTAGTGGGCGTGTGGTGTTTTGTTTCAATTTCGGCTCCAGCACCTGATATGTCCGATATATCAGCCTCGTCGGGTTCGTCGGATTCTGATTCTGCGTCTGCTGCCTCGCCGTCGAAATTGTCTTTTTCCGCTTTAGAATAATGACATTCCTCGGCGTCTTCTACCTCCTCGCCCAGTTGTGCTTCTACTTCTGCGTAGGTCATGTACTTTGCACTCGGAGACCTGTCATGATCGTAGACGAGGATATTGTTCCTTCTAGCCGCGGTTGCCCAGAAGCGTTTGGAGTCCGGCTTCATCCCGAGCACTTTCAGTGCTGATTTGACGTCGCTGCGCTTGACCATGGGTTGGCGATTGGCCTTTCCTCTCCCTCTGGCTCGAAGCCGGGACATGGCTTGGAAAATAACCGTCTGGACGAGTCGCTGCGTGAGGCTGACTGCCAGAGTATAGAAGTCTGCAAAGGCAGTGGTTTGGATAGATGGGGTTTCGCTGTTGGTGTCGTTGCCGGGTGTAAGATTACGCCAGTTGTCCTCCTCTCGGGGCGCAGCAGGGTTCATGAATATCTCCTTGGATAGCTTCAGCCACGTGCTTGGACGGAATAGTGTCGCTGCAGGCAGAATACTGTGCACTTCTTGTCGTCCTTCGTCTCCTTCTGCCCAGCGCGTGTCTAGCCATTGCGCCACGTCTTGAGTCAGCAGGGGCACAGATGGCCACCGTTGCTTTTCGAGACGGGCTTCTGCTCGTTCCTGGTACTTGGAAACAGATGCGCTGAGATCGTCAAGGTGTGAACAGCATTCTTCGCCAATCTCATAGGCTGCAGGGAAATCTGTCATTGCTAGCCATTTTCTCTGATTGCTGTAGGTGTGGATTTCGAGAAACCCGGCATGGAGCAGTTGCAAGTAGGCCCGCACTTCGACTTCAGATTTTGTCTTGATGGCGGTTACGATGCCTCTGATGTTGTCCCGGCCTAGCCGTGCTAATGCATTGAAGAATGATTCTTTCTCTTCTGAGGTCCAAGATGTTGCTCCAATCTGGCCGGCGGGAAGATCTGAGCGTGGTTGATCATGATCAAGCAGAGAATATGAAGTGGCGTCTTCAATGACTGTGTTCAGAAGTTCTCTGTACTTGTCATTGTATGATAGTTTTCGCCTTTTGAGCCGCTGGTCTAGTGGAAAGACATCTGCTGGGTCATGTTCACCAGCGTCTTCAGCACCAGCATGTGGCTTTCGTTTGCTAGGCCTCTCCTCATTGGGAGGTGGCACTGGCTGTTCTTGCACTCTCTTCCGCTTAGACGGGGAAGCAGAGGCTATTGACGGGGCGTAGGAGGATGAAGAGTCTTCCGCATATGTATCAATGAAGCCATCCACGTCCACATCATTCATGTCAGCATCTTCCTCTTCCCTGGGAAGAGACTTTTTATCTTGCGCAAGGTCCATGCTCGCCGACATGGATGTAAGCTGCTAGATACAGCAACCATGTTAGAAACAACGCGAATATGTAATTGAAATGCAGAGAATTAAACTTTTCAACGTGAACAAAGAAAAAAACTAGCAGAGAAAATGTGCATAGGGGTATTTATGATGCAGATGGAAAAGGCATGATTGCTAAGACCCCATCTGCAGAAGGGTGTTTGAAGACAATGTAGGTTTCCGTAAATTTTTGGTCGAGATGCTACGGCAGACGGGGATACCACTTTACGCACATCCTCCGAAATCCGGGGAAGAGCAGTTCTCATGACGCATCTCTTGTAATCTACAGTATGGACATGGAGCATGCGGAAGTTGGTATCGTTGTTTGCATTGCCAATACGGCTATATCACCAGCCTCGATCGCCATGGTTGGTTAGAAGGCTCGCGACAGCTCCGCCAGCCAGCGGTGTCGAGACGCAACAGCTTCCTTCAAAGCCTTCAAGTATTCAGCTGCGCCAGTATCAGGAAGAATGCATTCAGTCGGTGCTTTCAGCTCTACAAAAAGGGCACAAACGGCTAGGCATCTCGCTGGCTACCGGTGGGGGCAAGACGGTAAGAATATGTCATTGGTTATTTTACAAAAGCTATTCATACATAGCTAATCGAAGTCCAGGTGATCTTCACTAGACTTATCGACAGGATACCACCGCCTCGTCCTCATGCTACCCAAACACTCATTCTTGTTCATCGGCGGGAGCTTGTCGAGCAAGCGGCCCGACATTGTATTGAGGCGTATCCTTCCAAAAGTGTGGAGATTGAAATGGCAAACTCCCATGCATCAGGGAGAGCAGATATCACCATTGCGTCGGTCCGGAGCATAATATCGAGCAATCGAATGGCGAAATTTGACCCGTCGCGGTTTAAATTGGTCCTCGTCGACGAAGCTCATCATATTGTGGCCCAGGGGTATATGAATACTCTAAACCATTTTGGACTGTTGAGTCCAACAAAAGATTCGCCAGCTCTCGTGGGCGTCTCAGCCACTCTATCGCGATTCGATGGACTACGGCTTGGTGCTGCGCTCGATCACATTGTTTATCACAAGTAAGAAGCTCTAGACCCTATTTAAATAGCTGCTTCAGCAGAGCCCTGACATTTTCTTTGGTAATTAGGAGCTATGTTGATATGATAGGGGAAAAGTGGTTGACAGACGTAATCTTTACAACTGTTGAGTCTAAAGCAGACATTTCCAAGGTGCGAAGTGGAGCCAATGGAGATTTCAGGTCTGGTGAGCTCTCCAAAGCTATCAACACTGAAAGGACCAATGAAATCACCGTTCGTGCATGGCTTGCGCGAGCTCGCGAGAGAAAATCTACCATTGTTTTCTGCGTCGACGTTAAGCACATTACCAGTTTGACTGCTACTTTTCGCCGACATGGAATAGATGCGCGCTTCATCACAGGCAGTACGCATAAGGCGGTTCGCGGACAAAGATTAGATGAGTTTCGAAATGGGGAGTTTCCTGTCCTCTTGAATTGCGGCGTCTTTACAGAGGGGACGGATATCCCTAATATAGACTGTGTGCTGCTCGCAAGGCCGACTAAATCGCGAAACTTGCTGGTACAGATGATTGGACGCGGTATGCGGCTTCATTCTGGGAAAACCAATTGCCACATCATTGATATGGTCTCGTCACTGTCTTCTGGCGTCGTGACGACTCCGACACTCTTCGGGTTGGATCCCTCTGAGATTGTCGATAGTGCAAGCCCTGCCGATATGAAGGAGCTTCAGAAAATGAGAGATGAACAATTAGAGGCAAATGGAAGTGTTGCTCTTGGAGACGCCGCTGCCGAACAGCCCTTTTATGGCAATGAGAAGATCTCATTTACAGACTACGATTCGGTTTATGACCTCGTTGATGACACGTCGGGCGAGCAGCACATTCGTGCCATTAGCCGTCTTGCGTGGGTTGAGGTTGGCCCCAATCGCTATGTTTTGTCGACTAAGAGCGGCGACTTTCTCATGATTGAGAAAACGGCTGCCGAACAGTTCCATGTGCGACATACTGCCAAAATCCCTTTGATATCTGGTCAAGGACGCAAGAGTCCATTTATGCGTCCGCGCGAGATCGCACAGGCCGAGACATTTTCAGACGCTGTACATGCAGCAGATACTTATGCTTCGGAGACGTTTCAGTGGCTGTTCATCTCCAAGGACCAAGCCTGGCGTAAGAAGCCTGCGTCAGAAGGACAAGTTGCATTTTTGAACAACTTTCGCGCCATGGATGACCAGCTCGGGCCTGAAGACATTACAAAAGGCAAGGCAGGGGATATGATTACCAAAATCAAGTTTGGTGCTCGTGGACGATATGGACGACTAGAAGCAGCTCGCCGACGTCAAGGCAGGGCCCAGGTAAAGCTTGCGCAAGAGGAAGAACTCAAACAGCGGGAGGATGTGAAGGTTGGGCCGGTCTCAGGCTAACACTGGAGAGAATTATTTCATCTTGGGAGCAGATGTTCCTCAGTCCAGGTCGCACGTGCTGCAAAGGTATCTTTAAACAATGGGGCACACAATATGTTCCCTTACCAAGGATTTTTCGTAGCGGGGATTGATTGCACATGCTTGGAACTCTTTCAAGTTTGGCGATGTAGCTTCATCTACCTTTTTCTCAACCCAAGCGATGTATAGTCCTCTTGCCCACTACTGGACAATGTCCACATCTTTTTACGTAGAAGTGCAGAATCGATCAATACACTAATGATTAGTGGAATTTATGGCTGCGACGCCACGAGAGAATTTCACAAGAACGAAGCCATGAGCCATTGGCCGCCAACTATAACCCACCCATGCAGGCCAAGCTTTTGGGGTGATAGCGCCAGAGGGTTGTTGGCGATGACGCCGATGCAGCATGGACACTTTTCACTGTCCCCAGCACTTTGTACCTGTCAATGCTCATCTCAATCTGTTGTACTATACCTCATTATTGCCAACCAGCAATAGGCAGAAACTGGAAATATCCCTTCTTACTTTACAAGGATCGAGGAATTGCTTTTCTTCCCCAGATGGCGCCATGACGAATTGAGGTGGTTAGTTACTACGCCGTGCAAGCGCAGGCTGGTTGACTGGGACCAAAGCGGGGTTCTCTCCTACGTTTCCCTCTTCTCTCTCCCAGCTTACCGGCTTCATCATCGATGCCCCAGGCCACAAAGCCATCACGGATCTTGCATGGGATAGTGCTTGAAACCAATCACTCAAGGACTGATAAGGCAGGTAGACTGAGACGTTCTCAGGTATCTTGACGCCACCCAGCCCTTATCGGCACTCAGTGACTACCTGAAAATTGAGCAGGAAACTTACGGAATACTATGCCTCTAACTCTGCTCGACAACTTCTGCCAAGTTTCCAACGCGGACTCCCCGCGTCTGGGCTACTCACCAAGCATACGCCGTCTTGCGAGCGATGCTACTTCTGCCCGGCGCTATCCAGGACCCGTCGAATATTGGTTCATGTGCACTAATCGATGCAAATGCAACGAGTGACTTTTGATTCTTGATTGAACGATGAAGAGATTGATGATAAGAGGTGAAATTTGCTCCAGCGTGCATTGAACAGTCGAATAAAAAGGCATTTACATTTATGTGAGAGAGACAGAGCGAACGAAAGAGAAAGCTTTCTTCGACTGTCCGCTCTAAAGGGGTCAATAGTTATACCTAGTTTTCCCGCCCCAAGCGCCTGGTTCGGAAAGTTGCGGTCATTTACCTGCTTGGATGCGACTTTCCGCCTGCACTCTAGGCTGTGCAGGGGATCAGAGGGAAAGGGAAACAGAAAGTACAAGTTCGACCGGTCTCCCACGGGCAGTCTGTACAGCCTCAATCGACCTGCCCCCGAGACTTTCCCGTGCATAGCCCTCTATACGCCCTATTATAACAGCGAAAACATTCTGTGATTTTCCTTTTCTTAGTCAGTCCCCCTTTTCTATGAGCACGGCCCCCCACTGAATTGTTTCAGGGACGAAAGTGATTGCGTTTTCTTTGCGTCGATCTCTGTTGGTTCATTTGAATTGGACTGGGCGAGGATAGACCCAGTGAGGTTGGGCTCGTCCGAAACGAGGGAATTGGTTCCATCGTTTTCAAACTGGTGTCTGGGGGCTTCCGGCGAAGAGACGGCAGGTATCAAACGGTACTCGGGCTGTCCCAGGCAGCAACTCTCTAGACGCAGATTTACCCCGGCATACCTGAAAGTACTGTACTGCTGCTGTCATCGACGCGACAACGAGTGACGACGACTGAATACTCGGTACCGTACCGGTACCTGCATCGGCCGTCGTCCGCCTTGGGACTGACCCTATTGCGAAAAACAGTCAATCCCTTCCGTCTGCAGTGCTCGCGACTCGTGCTTGAACCGCTAAAAATCCCCCCGTCACCGTTCTCCCTATTTTCCTCACAAACCCCCCATCGCTGCCAACTGTGAGGCTGCGTCGCTCCTGCCTGCCAGCGGTCGCGAGCTTAACGGGTGTTAAATGCGGAGACGCCCTTCAGCCTCGGCCGTTGAAGAGGAAGACGACAACAATAATAGCACGGACGTCACTGCCGACAACGACAATTCTGATTTGCGAGAGACGAGACCCTATCGAGATGTATCCCCGGCGCACCCGGACGTGAAGACTTTGATGATAGAACCCGCCGGCCCCCGACTCTCCGGGAGCCACGATCATAGTCACGAGGAGCAGCCTCGCGCTGACGCTCTCTCCAAATCAACGAATGCTTGGCCAACCAAACCTGCCGCTGAGTCGTCGCGAGAAAAAAGCGCTGGCGCGATGAGACGTCTCGGCCAAGATATCACCGCCGAAAGTAGCATGCCCGAGTCGCGAACTTGGCGGCGGCGCGCACGCTCAAGAAGTCCGTGGACCTGCTCGCCGTTGATTCTCAGCACCACGGTGCTTGCCGTCTTGCTCGTCTTTGCAATTGCGCAGTCTTTTGTGAAACGCCAACTCGACCCGAAAGGATGTCGCATGTCAATGATGAGGCCGGCGTTTGCCAAATTGGTAGACTTTGATACTGAACACACTCGTTTTGCCAGTAAATATTCATTGTACCTGTACAGAGAAGGCGGTATAGATGAGGATACCATGGTAGGTTGTTTCCACTCAATAGAGGGAAGGTTGGGATTCTGTGGCATGGCATCGCTAATATGACTTTTCAATCTGTTGTAGGTCAAGGGAGTCCCGGTCTTGTTCATTCCTGGAAATGCAGGCAGTTACAAACAAGTGCGGCCGCTGGGTGCAGAGGCTGCGCAGTATTTTCACGATGTGGTACAGCATGATACAGAAGCTGCTGGTCGCGGCACACGAAGTCTAGATTTCTTCACGGTTGATTTTAATGAGGACTTTACGGCCTTTCATGGGCAGACCCTGCTGGATCAGGCGGAATACCTGAATGAGGCCGTTGCATATATTCTCTCATTGTACCATGATCCTCGGCATTCTGCTCGCGATTCAAGCCTTCCAGATCCAAGCTCCGTCATTCTTGTGGGCCATTCAATGGGTGGCATTGTTGCTCGAACGATGCTCATCATGCCTAATTATCAGGCCAATTCCATCAACACCATTATAACCATGTCGACGCCGCACGCGCGACCGCCAGTGTCCTTCGACGCCGAATTGGTGCAAACCTACACTAAGATCAACAAATACTGGCGCCAGGCGTACTCTCAGAAGTGGGCCAACAACAATCCTTTGTGGCACGTCACTCTCATCTCCATTGCTGGAGGCGGGCTCGACACTGT
Source organism: Xylona heveae TC161 (assembly GCF_001619985.1). Taxonomy (NCBI): domain Eukaryota; kingdom Fungi; phylum Ascomycota; class Xylonomycetes; order Xylonales; family Xylonaceae; genus Xylona; species Xylona heveae. Next base: position 1,166,168 of record NW_017264196.1, on the reverse strand, counting down.
TGTCCCTTCGGATTATACTAGCCTTTCATCTTTGGTTCCCGACACCCACGGATTTACAGTCTTCACCTCCTCGGTGCCCGATGTCTGGACGGGTATGGATCATTTGGCCATCCTTTGGTGCGACCAATTCCGCAAGATTATTGTGCGCGCCCTCATCGAGGTGGTTGATGCTCGGCGTGCAAGTCAGACGAAGCCACGGGCGGAGAGGATGCGTGTTTTCAAAAAATGGTTTCTCACGGGCATGGAGAGTGTGGCAGAAAGAACTCTTCCGCAGAAAGGTATGCAAAATTTTGGCAATCCGCGCCGAGTCTGATATCAAAGGCGGGACCTAACTGTTACAATATAGAACCAACGACACTGTTAACTCTCGAGGACAATTCCAATTCCATAATATCACAGGGCCAGCGACTGAGTCTTCGGCAACTTGGAAGTGCCGGTCGACCACGCGCATACCTGATGCCCGTGCCGCCCCAGGAGACACCTGGAGGCAAGAGATTTACACTTCTCTCGGACCAGAAACTGGATGCTCCCGGTGAGAATGGCAAACTAGAAGTGCTTTTTTGCAGTGTGTTTCCGCTCCATCCAGGCCAGTCCGCCACGCTTTTTTCGATGAACATGGACCTTTCAGGTGACAGCTCCGGATCGACTCGACTAGCCTGCAAGAATGCCGCTGCGGATACCATCCATCTTCCAGCATCTACACGCCTTTCTCAATTTGCATTCGAACCCACGGCACCATTTTCCTACCTTCAATATGAGCTTGAAGATTTGGCCGAGCACCAGTTCGTTGCAATCGTGGACAAGGCAGCCAATCCCACCCCTGGTTGGGTCATTGCAGAGTTCAGCGACAATGTAGACTCCATTCATTGGATGAATCAGCTAACGCTTCGTCAATTTCTTACCAATGGTTTACAGCTCAGCCTTGCTACAATTCGACCGATGGTAACAGAGATTAAGATCCCAGTTTTGCAATCAAGCTTGCTGGCTTATAAGTTACGCATTGGGACGCAGTCTTGCGGGAAAGGGTCAGAGCTGTTTACGCCGTTGTTACGGCAGTACATTACCGATCCGTTTGAATCCAAATTTTTTGTCAATGTTCAGGAGGCTAATATCAACCTGCACGGTGTGGCCCCCTATATTCCGCCACCGTTGAAGCCGAGGACCTCTGTGGACGGCTTGTCGCTGCAGCTATGGTCGGATCCGACATGCGATTCTGCTCTAGACGTTTCTCTCCAAGTTGATGTGCTTGGAAGTCTTGGGAAGCTTGTCATGCGTTATTCCACTGTTTTTGCTGCTTTCCCCTTGTTTGTTGTTGCTCTAGTTCTTCGCAAGCAATTTAAAGTGTATGATGAAAGAGGTAAGTTTTTTATATACCTATCCGTCCAAGTATGCATACTCGTAATCAGTCGAACAATTTGACTAACATTTGTTCCTAGGCATATTTATCAGCTTTTCCGAGAGTTTAGACCAGTGTTTGCGGGGCTCATTGCCCGTGCTATTCTTTGGACTATACTTTATCGCGCTGTCTGTTTCCCGGTCGAGCCCAGCGCAGACAAACCCGGCATCATATGGAATAATGGATTGGCAGAAGAACGGAACCGAGTCGGCATTGGACATGACGAAGAACGATCTCCTCATGGGATCTCAGGACCCGTTCTTTTGGTTTTTGGTGCCGTTGACTGGATTGATAACTGTCGGTGCTTGCGTGCTCGTCAATTACGCAGCTCTAGCTTTGATTCATGTCTTTTCCACGGCATACAGTCTCTTTGTCTCTGCATCTGTCCGAATAAAAAATGATGACAGAAGGTGAGCTTTTTCGAAGCCTTTCTCCTTTTACCGGACTCTCATTTGAACCGTAAAATGCTAATTGACGAAGACGCAGTTCCTCGCCCGCATTTGCTGCGATATCTCCTCGGCGAAGAGTCATCACCACTGCAATTCTCTTTCTTCTCGTTGCCACCTTTATTCCCTACCAGTTTGCGTACATGGTGGCCTGTCTTGTACAGATTGCCACATGTACGCGAGCGTTCCGGGTAGCCCGTGAAACTGTATGTTCACTTTTTATTGAGCTGTATATCGCCTTCCTCTTTCTTTTGCTTATAATCTTCCTATTGTTCCCCTTGCCCACATTGATCTCTTGCAAAAAGCAAAATCAACTAAACGCAAGCTGACACGTAATCCAACAGCGTTCCGGAAGCCATCTCAACTTTTACAACTACGCGCACTCTGTTCTTATTCTCATGCTTTGGGTACTTCCGATTAACCTTCCGATTCTTGTGGTCTGGCTACACAATCTCGCCGTCCATTGGCTTACACCCTTTTCCTCCCATCACAATGTCCTCTCAATTATGCCCTTGATCTTGCTCGTGGAAACACTCACCACGGGTACTATGATACCACGAGTCACGACGCGGTAAGTCCCTTTTATCCCTTCTGTCCCCCCCTTTTTTTTTGCTTTCTTGATTTTACAGTACATCAATCAACCTATCCGCGCCTCCCCCCTTTTTGCGTTTATATACCAGGTTTTACTGACAAATGTTTTGTTCCAAGATTTCGCTACGTCACCGACGGCCTACTCTTCCTCCTCGCCATCTACGCCGACGTATACGGCGTCTCGTATGCCTATTTCCTGCATCAGCTCGTCAACTTTGTCGCCGCCTGGTTAGTGGCGATCCATTTCTCGACGAGCAGCTTCTCTCTCTCCGCCCTCCTCCACTCGCTGCTCGAAGGCAGCAACATTAATGCTCCTCTTTCTTCGTCTTCTGGTGCCAATGGTAGTGGTAGCGGTAGTGGCAGCGCTGTTGGATCATCACGATCATCGGCATCCGGATTGTTTTCTGCAGCTTTTTTTTCTTCCTCCTCTAACAACCCTGCTCAACCCGGCAGCAGCAGCGGCAGCAGCAGCGGCGGCGGCGGCGGCGCTGGAAGTAATAGAATAAGTAATTCTAGTAGCAGTAGCAGCACGAGTAATGTTAAAAAGAGACCGTAAGGAATCGGGGTCTCTCTTTTTTCTTGTTTTATTTCTATCAGTTTTTTTTTTTTAAACCCAAGCCCCCTGGCGGCCACACATACTCTAAAGCGCTCCTTTTACCTGTTTAACACTTTCTCTCTCGTTCCCTTCTCTCTCCCCCTCCCTCCCCAGTAAAGTGGGGGGTGGGGGCTGTACTGTACATTAGACAGTAATTATTAATGTCTTATTCTCTGTACCTCTCTCTCTCTCTCTCTCTCTGTGTGTGTGTGTGTGTGCCCCCGTGTGCGCATGTTACATCTGTAAGGCAACATGTAAACCAGTAAGGCATGCCGAATAATACAACCTTTTCATCATAATGCCTGGAATTACTTATACTGCTACTGATATGGAAAGAGAAAGAAGTTCATTGTAATGACCACAGACCATTGTAGAAATCTTGCAAGGTAACATTGTAAGCTAAGTAAGCTAAGTAAGCTAGGCAGGTAATAGTAGTTAAGTAGGTAGGTAAAGTGGCTATCTGCTAGAGTGTTTGCAAAGGAATAATAAATCAAAGCACACAAAGCACAAACGGGCACCGGACAGTCGAACGTTGAAGAAAGTGGGTAAGAAAAGAGAAGAGAAATGAAGAAAAGAGTCTCGTTGAATTAGTATGAGACAGAACATTTCAGCCCACGTACAAAAAGAAACAATGAAAAGCACGAGATAACACGTAGCATGATACAAGCTCCGACGAAGGGAAAACAAAAAAAGCGGGCGGAAAGTAATATATGAAAAAAAAAAAAGAAAAAGAAAAAAGGGAGGGAAAAGACTCCATTTGAAATCTTTGTTTGCGCCGAATACGCCCACTTTAAGTTTTCTCACTGAATTATTCTGGATAGAAAGATGCTCCGCTGTTGTGAAGACCCTTACAGCTCAAAAGTCTTGCCTTGTCCGTCGGCGCTCAGTGGCTTGATCTCTTCGCCATTCGGGGCGTTATCTGAGCGAAATCCCAATTTCTCGCTCTGGGTGAATCCGCCGAGGGCCTCCTGGGCCATACGTGATCCTTCCTCGCCACCGCTCAAGCTAGCAGCGCGCAGGGTTTCCTGAACTTCGCGCACACGCTTCTTAAACGAGAGGCGGTCGAGGAAGAGCTGTTGGCGGCCGCGCTCGAGTTCGCGGCGCTCTGCCTGCAAGATGGCCTCCATTTCATTGAATTGTTGGAGTTTGAGCTCGAACTTTGACAGCGTCGCATTGACGGCGGCGGAGACGAGGCGCGTCATTTCGCGCTCCTCGTGGGACGCGAGTGCTGCAGCGCGCGCGGCTGATGCGGCAAGCGCGGTAGTGGCGAGGGGGTTGAGAGGTGCGGATGATGAGGATGCAGGGGCGGCGACGGGCTGTGGTGAGGAGGACGAAGCGCCAGGCTTTTCGGCGGTCGTGGGCGCAGGCGTGGATGATGTAGTAGGTTCGGTAGACTGGGCAGCCGATGTGCTGGCCGCCGCAGGAGCGGTGGGTTCGCGCGAGGTGTCCACGTCCATGGAGTCCTCGTCCTTGACGTGCTCTTTCTCCTGGCCAGGGCCCTTTTCGGTGCTGCCCGCAGCAGGCGTGGAAGGCTTTTCTTGCGTGCTGGCGGGCGCCGGAGCCTCGCCATCAGCGGCAGATTTCTCGTCCTTGCTCTTGCCGACTTGTGCCCGCAGGCCATCACGCAGTTCGCCAATGCTCTTGCCTGCCGCAGCGGCGGATACGCTAGGCGGGCTGAGACCCGCAAGGAAGGCAACGACAGACATGACGGGATTATCGCCCTGGCTGAAGGGAGCTCGGCCACCTCCGAGAAGGGCAGACATGCCGGCAGCGTTGCTGGTAGATTCCGTCTCCAGGTACTTGTCTTCGATCTCGAGCTGCAGGAATTTGAGCACACACTCTTCGCGCGTCCGAGTGCCCACATGATCGGCAATGGAGTTCCAGTTGTCATCAAACAGTTCCAGACCCTCAAGCAGCAGCAGAAGCTCCGCATCGGTCCAGGGAGAGTCACGGTCGGGGATCGTAGAGTACGAAGTGTCTTCGAGTTTGACAAAGTCGATTGCGTTGCTCGAGCTCGGGAACCGGCCTTCGAGATAACAGTTCGGGCAAAGGTCGTACTTCGCCTTGGGGGTGGCTGCGGCGCCAGGGGCTGCGCCAGCAGGGGGTTGAGTCGACTTGGCCGAGTGGTAGCGGACGCGGGTGCAGTCGACTCCGCAAGAAGAACAGTTGAACTGTCGCTTGGGTTCCTTGGCCAATTCCTCTAGGGATTTGGACGCACCTTCACCAGAAGCCGTGCCGTTAGTAGCTGCCTCACCATTGGCTTGAGTGTCCTTGGCCTCGGGCGTCGAGAGATCTTTACCATGCTGATCGTAAATGTTTCGACGAATTTCGAGGTTCAGGTCGGCCTTGGAGGCTGGAGTTGACGTAGCGGCACGCTCTGTGCCGGCAAAAGGCTTGCCAGGGACAACCGTGGGGTTGGGTCCGGGTTGAAAGCTCTGCAGGCCGCGGGGAGTGTCGGCCGTGATTCGGAAATGGCCGGTAAATGGGGGAGCAATGGCGGATGGTCTCGTATCAGGGTCAATCTAAGAAAGAGTTAAACATACTGAGCATATATTATAATGCTGTTGAAATTGAAAGAATAATGTACCTGATAGTTGATCAAGCCCCACTGCTCCAAAAAAGCGTGCACTCTCATGATGGCGCAGACATCTCCAGCGAGGTTTCGTCGGCACGCGGTCACCGTCAGGTATTCAGAAGGATTGAGGCGATAGGTGTTGATCATAAAATCTCGGTAGTCTTTATAAACGGCAGGGGTTTTGCTTCGATTCCGGTTGTTGAAGAATTCTGGAAGGGCCTTCTTCTCCAAAGTGTGAATCTTATGCATATCAAACCAGGTGCTGTAGCTTGGTAAAATGATGGCATGCGTCTGAGCAACGAGATGAGTGCGCGCCGATGCTTCGGAATTCAATCTTTGCGCCGCAGGCTGGCCATTGATAGTAGCTTCATCTGCACCTTCGGCAGGCTTCTGAGGGGTTGCGGCTGCATCTTTCTTGGCTTCGTCGCCTGTGCCAGTCATTTCTGCATCCTGCTGAGGCTCAGGCGCGGCTTCAGGTCGAGGTCCCTCAGGCGCATCAAGAGGGTTATCTGAAATTGGAGCCGGAGTCACACTTGATTCCGTTTGGGCGGGCTTCTCACCGCCGTTAGTGGGCGTTTCATCAGTCATTGAAACATCAGTCCCTGCCAAGCAATCGCCATCCCTTAGCATACAAACATTCAACAACAACGATGACACATTGTTCAAGACAAATCCCTTGATTTTGGGGTCTTTTACTTACCCTGCGCAGCTTCAACCGGAGGAGCAGTTTCTCCCGTAGAGGGTTGCTGCTGTGGCTGTTCCTGCTGTTCCGTGGTAGAAACGGGGTTCTCCTTTGGCTCTGCCGGTCTATCCTCCATGGTGCTGTGAAGTACTGAGTGCTGTACTGGGATTCAAATGATTTCGTGTCAATCTTCGCTGGTCAAGGGCGAATCGATTGACGCGCAATGACCACGAACTAGGAATCTCACAAACGGGCAAGTCAACGAGCCAAATCGTTGATGCTGCCGGTCAAAGGAAGTGTAATTGTATTGAACGAATGTGGAAGGCAGACCAAAGAGGTCAAGGAAGGTCGCGATATATTTCGCGTTTCTTTGGTGATGGCCCCAGCTTCTGTCTCTCTCGTCTTGTGTCTCTCGTCGCAAACCAAAACGTGAAGGTTCCGACGACACGGCTTAGTCATCAATGAATCAGTCACGTGCATCTGAAATGCTAGGAGGTAAGTTTACCCGAGGACCCTCGGCCCGGCAATCGGCGGGAGAAGTGAATGTGCAGGTAAGAAGAGGTGGGATAGAAGAGCAGTCCTGTACGGATATCCTTGGGCTCATTTTGCCGTCATTGGCCTCAGCTAGCTTCACCTCCTTTCAAATCCTGGTCTTGAAGTGAGCTTCTCGAGATTATTCGCCATGTTCTCCGTCGCAAGACAAGGCGCGCTGCGCCAGGCGCGGACATTTCTGCGCCCCAGCAAGCCTACCGTGACCTCCCCGGCTTCGGCCCTGGCCCGGTTACTGTCTACATTGGCATTGCTTGAACAGAGAGAAGGAAAGCTGAATCCTTCGTCTCTTAGCGCGGTCACTGCAGCTCAGAAGCTTGGAGGATCCATTACTGGTTTTGTCGCTGGCAGCGGCGTCAAAGCAGTTGCCGAGCAAGCGGCCAAGGTGGAAGGCCTGGAGAAGGTCATTGTGGTGGAGAATGGAGCATATGACAAGGTACTGAACTTGCATTTTAATGGATCATTATTAGAGTCTTTCAGGTTCAGAGGGCTAATAATCGAACAACAGGGTCTTCCCGAAAACTATGCTCCGTTGTTGGTCGAAAACATTAAAAAAGGCGGTTTCACACACGTTATTGCTGGTCACTCTGCCTTTGGCAAGAACTTGTTGCCTCGGGTAGCTGCTCTGCTAGATGTGCAGCAAATATCGGACATTACTAGCATTGAGAGTGAAGACAGTACGTTGTGGTTCTCTATCAAATAATTCAAGCGACAAGATTATGCTGATCCGTGGCATCGAAGCTTTTATCCGACCCATCTATGCCGGAAATGCAGTTCTGACGGTACAATCCACCGACCCCATCAAGCTCATCACAGCTCGAGGCACTGCTTTCCCTGCTGCCCCCGTGTCAGAGGGCAAAACCGCCGAGATTACTGAGGGCACAGACCCCAACGCACCCTCCCCAACCGAATGGGTTTCGGAGGATTTGGTTCAGAGCGCAAGACCGGATCTCAGCACTGCCAGCCGTGTAGTCTCTGGTGGCCGTGGTCTCAAGTCCAAGGAAGAGTTTGACCGCATCATCACCCCGCTCGCGGATGCTCTCGGCGCGGCCATTGGTGCGTCTCGGGCCGCCATCGACAGTGGCTTCGCCGACAACAGCCTGCAGGTCGGGCAAACCGGAAAGAACGTAGCTCCTGAGCTCTACTTGTGTGCAGGTATCTCGGGTGCTATCCAGCACTTGGCTGGTATGAAGGACAGCAAGGTCATTGCGGCTATCAACAAGGATCCTGATGCGCCCATCTTCCAGGTTGCCGACGTAGGATTGGTCGGTGACCTATTTGAGAAGGTGCCTGAATTGACGGAGAAGCTGAAGCAGGGATGAATCATACAAGATCGAAAATAAGTGAAGAAATTTCAACGTTTTGCCTTGCGGCAGACGGATGAGGGGGGATTGGGTTTCCCAGGAAGGCTATGTGCCGACACCCATGAAGATTCCTTTTGCGCATATGCTGTCCTCATCTACCATACTTGCGCTTTCTGAAAGCCTCAACGCATTGCTGGTATATAAATGAGAGCGTTTTTTGAAACTGGCCGCGCCGCCTGTGGCCATGGTGTTGGGATCAAGTATTTGTTTATTTTAATTTATTTTGCATGACTATGGTCATGTGTGTATAGTATTTAACTTGTGATGCATCTATTAAACACAAAAGAAATGCACAATTTACCCACCAATCAATTGATTTTTTATGCATTTTACGTATCCATATCTCTTCATTATTGTGCTGGGGGTCACTGATACGGGCCGGACGAATATGCTCGGACATGGGCAGGGCATCTTCCACACCTGAATATTCTAGCCATATCTGTCATGCCGGTGTGACAGTTTCGCACCCCTCGCATTGTACGTAACTGCTCTGTAAAATGATAGTAGAAAATTGATCAGAGTGATTGGTAACGCCCATGGTGATGCTGACAGAGCATCAATTTCCTCAGTCCCCACTCGGAACTTGAAACCTCCGTGTGCCGCGATTGACTCCATACTCCGGCAACCAGGTGCATGAACGAAAACAATCCCACGATTCGGAAAACAAATCCGCACAGTCTTTCCTTGACCAAAATTAATTAATTTCGGGAGCTAACGCGATTAACCTTAAGTGATGCTGAGCTGGCCTTCCCCCTTCCCGGTGCAAATTGATATCAACGCCAAGATCTCCGCCGAGGACGAAGGGAAAAGTGGCGCGACAACGTACAAACTCGATGCACAATCATTAGTTTCATTGGATGGGCTCCACATGACAAATGCTGAATGATACGATCTACAGGAGAGGAGGTGATAAACATTGGTCTATGCATTCGTGGGTGGTCGCGGCAGAGCATGAGATGGCATACGTCAACACGGGTCAGCATTGATCAGTACTAGGCATTGCCATGGCAAATATAAAATAGAGACACATTCCCCTCCTATTCGTTTCTTATTATCATCTTATCTTGATTTATTCTTCTATAAGAGCAAACAGTCCTTGCTTTAGACAAAGAAAAGCAGTTCAATCTCATCCTTCGCTCCTTGAAGACTTATTGAACCAGAATGACTCTCCAGACTATCACGCTCTATAGCCACAGTAAGTTTTTACGGATCGTCAAATCCTCGTAATTATTGCTTTTCATACGGCATGCGCAAGTGCATTTCTGTTACCTCTTTCTTTCCTCTGCTCGCTCAATTGCTTTGCCTGGTTGAGCAAGCGTCATCGCTAACAAACACTGTCTCTACAGGAACCGGCCCCAATCCATGGAAGGTCGTCATGATTCTCGAGGAGCTGTCGCTCTCATACAAGAATCACTTTTTCGAAGATTTGGCCGACTTGAAAAAGCCTGCCTACGAGAAGATCAATCCCAACGGACGCGTACGTATGCTCTTGATCTGCGAAATCGTTATCAGCGGATTTTGCACAAGATGCATCCCAGATGGCGTGCTTGGGAAATCCCCAATATTGACGTGCATACTTTAGGTTCCTGCTATCGAGGATCCCAATACGGGAATCACCCTCTGGGAGTCCGGTGCAATTATTGAATACCTCATTGACACGTACGACAAAGACAACAAGCTCAGCTTCACTTCTTTCCCGGAGAAGTACCTTACCAAGCAATGGCTATATTTCCAAGTTTCCGGTATGTGTCCATAACCAGCGCGGCACCTGTTTCTCGATAACACTTGATTTGATCTATTTCAATTTGGAAAAAAATACATATCTAACCGTTTGGCGTGTCTGCGATTCAGGCCAAGGTCCCTACTACGGGCAAGGCGGGTGGTTTTCCAACTTCCACCCAGAAAAATTGCCCTCGGCCATTGAGCGATACCAAAATGAAATCCAGCGAGTTCTGGGCGTGCTCGATCATGCTCTGGAAGGGAAGCAGTATCTTGTTGGCGAAAAATGCACATATGCAGATATTTCTTTTGTGAGCTGGAACTCGCTCTTGCCCTGGCTCTTGACTGGCGTCGAGGTGGATATTGCCAAGAAGTTCCCCAACTATCATGCATGGAACGAGCGCGTCACTAACCGACCGGCCGTGCAAAAGACCATTGAGGTGAAGAAGGTGGCCATGGCAGAGGGAAAGAAATGAATCAAAGCGCAACGAGTGACGATCTTGTGAGGATCAGACACAGCTGAGTCGACATCATCATTGAATACAGTAGCTAAGGGAGCTTTGTCGATGGAGTGCAACACTAGTTACTTTCTGCAATGCTGTTGAAATACAATCATGGTAGCGACAGAATGACCCAAGCTCTGTGAACGGACAATGAAAGTGGTACTTATCCTATATGTGTGAATAAAACCGCAGTGACTGAAAGCATTGACCTACCTCTATATACCTTGGAATCCGATCATCCCGTTCTAGAGCGTCTCCCCCAGAAAGCTTGTTTGGCTGACAACCCCACTCGATCCGCCCATACTGTATGCGGCCATCTGTTGCTGTCATCCTCTTCGGCAACCACGTTCCCCGACTCCGACTGACGATTTGTTGCCTCCTGCAGGTTGCTATGGAATTCTTGCGACAAAGCTTTCAGCGCTTTTGCGGACACGAATTTATCTACATATGAGACAACAGCCGGCCTTTGACACCTAATACCAGAGTACGCAGCTATACTTTTTCTTGGTTCACCGAACAAGAATCGCCGGGACGCCGCAGAAGCCGCCCTAACCGGCATTGTTGCCGATCGGGCTCCATACCAAAGAACCACAAAGGCGACAAACCCCCCCGAAAAGATACCGTAACGAAAACACTGTCGACAAGTATGATTGAAAGGTGACGGTACAATGGATGCGCGTGTTAAGCTAGGAGAGTCGTCGGAGGGCGTCGTGGCAACCGATCGTAAAGATTTTAGTGATGGCACTGAAACACAACCGGAGAGCTCAGGCGACCGTGACGCTCAGCAGCAAAGCTTCCAACATGATAACCCTAGTTCTCGCACCGGGCTGGAGGGGGCGAACATTCCAGCGGACTCATCCAAAGGAACCAGGCAGCTTGAAATCCACAATCCGAGTTCGACAGAAACGAGCGAGTCCCCGCCAACAACAGACTTGACGGACGGGCAGAGTCCTGACAAGTTAATTCCGTTGCGCAATTCCAGCAATCATTCTCGACGGATCCAATGGCCGCATTGGAAACTGCGGCCAGCAGATGATGACGAAGAACAGTGAGTTTTGGCCCTGCGCCCTTGGACTTGAATGACAAGCGGCATAGAGCAAGCGCAGCTGATATTCCTTCCTGCAGGAACTGGTGGTTTGCATCAACAGCTATTCCTTTGATCGCCGCTACAACCGGGCCATTGGCCAATGTTCTTTCCATTGCTGCGCTGGTCACAAAATGGAGAAATCATGTACCTATTGATGGTGGCCCAGAAATTCCCGATCCGCATTGGTAAATTTGTTCTCGCCCGATGGGCACCTGATAAGTTACATGCTCCAAATGCTAAGCCATCGTCATAGGTGTATTGCCCTCAATGGATGTTCTCTTGCATGTGGGTTTACGGGTAACTTGTTTCTTCTTTTCAACTTTGTATGTGCTTTCTCTCATACTTGTCGAATGTCAAACGCTAATCGTTTATTTACAGACTCGAAAAATTCGATATATTGTCGCCCTGCCAATGTCTATAATCTTCTGGTATTTTGCAACAGGGATCGTACGTCTTTCCTCCATCCACACTAGCCAATTCAGTTAAGCTAATGACCATCTTGTAGCTCATTGCAATTGAAGCATGCATGAACAAATATATCCCTCCGGCGGGGCCAGACCAAGTCTATTCGCAAGGCTTTTGGCATGCCGTTCTCGCCGCCATTTTTTATATGATTAGCTCAATGATCCTAATGATCAACATGCTAGGCTACTTCTTAGGCCACTACCCACAACATTTCACATTGACGGACCACCAACGCACCTTGATTCTGCAGACGATGATGTTCTTCATTTGGCTCGCGGGTGGAGCCGGTGTCTTTGCTCAAGTGTGTGACTGGTCATTTGTCGATGCTCTATACTTCTGCGACGTGACCATTCTCACTGTAGGCTTTGGAGACTATATTCCCGTGGACGATGCAGCAAGAGGTCTAGTCCTTCCATACTCTGTCGGGGGCATCATCATCCTCGGTCTCATGGTGAACAGCATCCGAAACTTCTCACTTGAGCTGAGCCGCGAAAAAATCATCAAGAGACACGTTGAGCGAAAACGAGCACGTACGATTGAAAAAGTGGTCACCACTTCGACCGAAATCCAACAACGTATGGCCACGCTCGAGCGCCGACCATCATTCATTTCCTCCCCGATGAGCCCGCGCGAAATTTTCGTCAAGATACCTGCGCCCCAAGCTGGACAGAAACCACTACATGTGGCTGCGCAGCGCTTCACCGACCGGCTTAACCAACACGAAGCCGAGAAAGAGAAGGAAGAGGAGGAGAAGGAGGAGGCCGCCAAGAAGGAGACCGAGGCTGAAATGGAAAAGGCTCGTCAAGCCCGTACACATCATCCTCATAACAACCATTCGCCGCATATTCCTGGCCAAAACTCAATACCTCTTCTCCGGCCCAAAGCCAAGCTCATCTTGCTACGCGCCGAAAAGGACCGATTCCTCGCGATGCGTAATATTCAGCGCTCCATGGCGCGCTTCAAGCGATGGTACGCACTCAGTCTCAGCGTCACTGCATTTGCGCTCCTTTGGTGTCTGGGAGCCGTTGTTTTCTGGCGCGCAGAAAGGGAGGTACAAGGCATGACATACTTTAAAGCATTGTACTTTTGCTACGTGTCTCTCTTGACGATTGGATACGGAGACCTCGCGCCAAAATCAAATGTCGGCAAACCCTTCTTCATCGTATGGAGTCTTATTGCTGTGCCCACCATGACCATCCTCGTCAGCGACATGGGCGACACAGTGATACACGGGTTCAACCGCGCTACCTTTGTTCTTGGCGACTGGACCATTTTGCCCAAGGCCGGGCTATGGAATTCCTTTCTCGAGAAGAATAAATGGGCCGTAGGGTGGTGGGGGAAATTTGTCGAATGGAGGGAACAGAAACAACTACGCCGCGAGCAGGAGAAACGCATTGCCGAAGGCTTTCCCATCGGCCCAGCCCCCGGTGAAGGTAGCGATGACTATGTTGCAGCGGACGACCCCGAAGCTGGGAGTGCGAGTCCGGATGTGCTCATGAGCTCCCGCGGCACAAGTAGGAACAACGCGCGGTCGCGGTCGAATGCAACCACCCGCGAGCAGTCTCGACCAACCCTCGAGACCCTTGCCACTGAGGAATTAGACGAACGTGCGCTCGCACGCAGACTCACCGCGGCCATTCGACGCGTCGCGGACGATCTGAAACTGGGCAGTACACGCAAATACGAATATGAAGAATGGGTCGAGTTTACCCGGCTGATTCGCTTTTCGGCATTGGTTGGAAGAAAGGGAAATCGCAGGGCCTCTCGAAGTGGTGGCCGCAGTGGTGTTGGTGGTGGTAGCGGTGGTGGCAGAAACAACAATGGCCAGGGTGCAGAAGGCGATGACAATGATGATGATAATGAGATGGAAGACGATATCGAACAAGAAGAGCAATCCCTTGGCTTGGTCGACTGGGACTGGATCGGCGAAGACAGTCCGATGCTCGCAGACCAGACGGAACCGGAATGGGTTCTGGATCGATTATGCGAGAGCCTGGACCGGTATTTCCGTCGCACTATCCCGCCGCCATCATCGTCGTCAAGACGTTCTCGGAGCAAACGGAAACGGACAAGGCAAGGCAGGACTCAACTGCGGTTTCATGACGAGCACGACAATGATGACGATGGAGATGGAGTTGGATCGTGATTGAGTTTGTTTTTGTGTCGGCTTAGTTGTTCCATTATATGTGTTCGCTTTGGTTGTTCCATTATACGTATTGGCCTTTTTGTTTTGATTATCAGTATATCTGTTTGATTATACGTGTATGTCAAAGGGCGTTCTTTTCCTGCTTATTGCGGGCGCAACGGTGCGCATCTTATAGTTGGAAGATTTCCAAGTACAAGGAGTTGGATACTGGTACCAGAGGGGTTACGGGATATACAGATACCCTTTTTTTGTCCAACGTTTTTGTTTTGTCTCACTTGTATGATACAGTACGTTTTTTTAGTATGTCTTTAGGGAAACAAAGAGTTCGGCTGCGCTTCAGTGGTTCCATACTAGATCGATATGCAGCCCGATATACAACAGAAATACCATATACTATATGATCTTTAGGGCGTTAAGCGGTAAACGGAAAGAGGTAGATAGAGCGAAGTATTATAAAGGGCGGGTATATTTGTATGAGATGGTATTGAGAAAGTAAGATCCGCATACTGTGAACCTCAATGACAATCCTCAAGTCCTTTCCTTGCATGCTATGATGGGTTTTCCCAAACTGAGCCCACCCACCTTTGACAGTTGGTGAATGACTCCGTCATCCACAATATTGTCAGAGAGCTCTTTGAATACCTTTTCTAGATTTTCTTCCGTCACATCCTGAGTCCTGTCTATATCGACGGTCGCCCAGACTTTGTACGAGTTCTCATCCGCAAGAACCCTCACGGACCATTATGGGCATGGACCAGGAACACAGGGATAAATGGTAAGCTGGCCACAAATCTGGGGTAGCGGACCCTGGCAGGTAAATATTTAGCAGCGGGTAGTCAGCCCAAGCGCCCTGGCGCGTCAGCTAAATAGCTGACTGGCTAGCGCCCGGGCTCTAGCGACGACAGAAGGGCGGTACCGCTATGGTAAGAGCTCCGCAGCATTAAGCTCTTGAACACCACATCTTAGCACAAATTCCACCAAGTGTCTCCAAAGAATACGATGACAGGGTGAATTGTAATGGTGTACACTGCTGCAGAGTCATGCAGTCCACCTTATCTCATATTTCCTTTTCCTTTCCACGTCCTTCCACAATTGGTAGCGTGAAAATAACATCACGTGCACTCTTAACTGTACCACCTCAGGTACGAGCATTGTCCGTGGCATCAATTGCAGCTTCAAGCTTCAGAGGTCAGGATCACTGCATCTGAAAATTCAGGCCTCTTACAACTGTGTTCTAGCTGTTCATTGGGATAACGACAATGGGTTTTACCATTATACCGGTGGCCGATGGCTGTTCAACGAGGCAGAGCAGTTCGCTGACAGACGCATTAACTTCAACATGGCAGAGTTGGTCAGAGTTGCAACTGCAAGTCTAGGTTGTGGCCCAGATTCATGCATTAGTGTCGAAAAGCTTCCGGAAGGTAACTATAATAAAGTATTTCTCATCAAGCTACATGATGGGCGACAAGTCGTTGCCAAAGTTCCTAATCCCAATGCTGGCCTGCCATTTTATACCACGGCCAGTGAGGCTGCGACGATGGAATTTGTAAGTTTAAGTCTCTTTCTGCTGTTCTGTATATGAAAAATGCGTTAGACTGAACTTCCGAGAGGTAAGGACTGTTGCTGGAATCCCATCGCCTAAGATTTATGCTTGGAATGCTCGTGCCGCAGAGAGTCCTGTCGGCGCCGAGTATATCATTATGGAGAAAGCTGATGGAGTTTTGCTTAGCTCCAAATGGCCTTTGATGAGCACAAAAGAGAAGCACCAGTTGACACAGAGTATCATTGCATTCGAGCGGAGCCTGCTTGCACATAAATTTGAAAATATTGGAAGCATTTATTATGAAAGAGACCTCGTCGACTCACAGGATAAGTTCCCCGCAACTGCTTACTCTGGATTCGTGGTCGGTCCCACTACCGACAGAAAATTTCTCGAAGACGGACGAAGGAAAGTCAAAACAGACAAAGGACCATGTATGTTTACCTTTTAATCGTCACCACTACTCTGACAATGAACATCTCAAATTCCTCTTTGCGCCTTTCTTCTGACACCTATGTCTATAGGGAATACTGCGAAAGAGTACATCCTCTCATCGGCCAGGCGCGAGAGAGCATGCATTCAGCAATCTATCAAATTCCCAAAGCCAGAAGGAATATTCGGTGGACCGAGATCCTACACGCCAACGGCCGCTGCAAAGCTTGCGGTGTTGGACGATTTTGAAAAGGTCGCTTCATATCTCCTTCCCAAGGACTCCGCTGTCCACATTCCTGTCCTATGGCATCCCGACCTGCACTACGACAATATATTTGTCGACTCTGCGAATCCGGCAAAAGTCCTTTCCATCATCGACTGGCAGTCTGTACATGTAGCACCACTCTTCCAGCAAGCCAGTACCCCGGCATTCTTGGAGTATCATGGTCCAAAGCCGCCAGAGGGCATATCGGCACCAACCTTACCAGACAATTTCAACGACCTGAGCCCCGTCGGAAAAGAACAAGCCGAAATCTTACTTGCGCAACAGTCTCTATACAAATTATACGAAATCCAATCTGCCCGACAAAATCCGCTTGTTTTCAAGGCACTACGCTACGCCAACACGCTTGGAAGCCAAATCATTTCTCTCGTTTCTCAGGTTTTCAATGATGGCGAACCGATTATCAAAGGCCAGCTGATCCAACTAGCGCATGAATGGGACCAGGTCGTCGGCAAGGACGGACCGCCTTGCCCGCTTAGGTTCACGCCGGCAGATATTGCTGCGCAAGATGCAGACCAGCAAAAGTGGGAAGAAGGCGTACAGCTCATGGAGGATGTCATTGACGCCCTTGGCGGTGCAGAAAACGGTTGGCAGGGCTGGGTGAGCCATGAGGAGTATGATCAGTTGAAGAAAAAGTTGGAAATTGTGAGAAAACAATTCGTGGAGCACATGGCGCAGAATGAGGAAGAGCGTGAGGTTTGGGATAGAGTATGGCCTTTTCAGGATACATAGTTTAGAACGGGGCCCCGAAGTATTGAGAGAGCGACGGGCATCATAGACGTATAAGACACGGCTTGCAAATCGATTCCGTCCCCGCCTTGCAAAGGACAATGTGAGCTAAAGAGCAGGACAGAAACAAGATTACTACCAAAAAACAAAGGGAAGCGCTCCATTAACGACAAGTGACACAAGTCCGTAAACATGACAACCTCTTCTCTCTCAAAACATTAGAATCTAGTAATTTCCTTCCGCCAGACTTTTCTGTTACTATATTTCAAAAGTTCTTCATTTCGCCAGCATCATTTATCCTTGTATCAATTCCCTATTATACAGTACAGTAACTCGTCCCCTTTGATGTGACGTTTCCGCTAAGTCCAGCAGCACGTTAAGGTAGTCCTCGTTACAATACAGTTGAGAAGCCCGCTGTAAGTCTTACCCAGCCGGCACTAACTACATTGTCCCATGGCTATAATAAACTTACTGTATGGGATAACCACAATTCAGTTCTACGGACAGCGGTAGATTGTACGTAGTATCCGTACCGGCCAGCCAATATCGTAGCTAAAAGCCAGGAGGCATGACGTAGCGCCAACGCCTGCACTAACAACCCACGCTAACTAAACGCTTGTTAACCCGCACTAAAAGCAACCCAAAAAAAAGTTGCCGAGAAGCGGAACCTCGGAAGTGGAAAAAAATGAGAATTGGACGGCCGCGAGCCGTCCGAGGACCGTTGGAGGACAAAAAAGATGACCTAACCAGGGGTCGAACCTGGAATCTCTTGATTCGTAGTCAAGCGCCTTGCCATTGGGCCATTAGGCCAATTGTTGAAATATGGGAATTTATAGTGATTTATGAACCATGAAAGTCCGCAGCAGCACAAAATGTTGCCTTTTAGCTGTGCTATAGGGCACGGAACATGATGCGTGACGGGTGCTAGAATGGAGTAAAGCAAGTATAAAGCAGAAAGTAAAGCAGAGGAGAAGAAATCATTTCAAGTGTGCCGCGAGTGAAGCTGTACGTGGAGTATTATCGGAAGTGATAGAAATTTTTTGCATTTGCACATCTCTATGCAGTCACGAATTTTAGGAATTTTGCAAGGGTTTATGGATCATGGTGGAGAATCGAGGTGGAATGGAGAAGAACCGAAAATAATTTATTTTGTGGAGGTTGGGGTTTCGAATAGAACTTGGACGAATTAGAGAGAGAGAGAGCGTGCGAAAGAAAAATACCTTCTGGGCTAAAAAATAAAAATAAAAATAAAGGATAAAGGAAAAGGATAAAGGAAAATCCAGAGAAAAGCTGCAAAATCTTGACATGATTCATAGCATCGTACATCGTGATGAATTAATATCGGGGATTTATACGTTCTGAAATGTTGCCTGTGCCACACATGGCGGTTTCGCGCCAGACCTTCTCGACGTGGCGATCCAGCTGGAATTTCCAAAACTCCAGATCCAGTTCCATGGGCGGTACTGTTTTTCTTCTGAAGACCACTTCAAAATCGGATGGTTCAAAACCACCATACCGCCGGTAAGTGGATGCCTCCAGCCTCAAAAATTGCAGCGATGGCATGCATGATGGCGACGAAGCTTTAGCAAGCGCGATTAAAAGTGGGTTTATGCGCTCTGGGATGGGCCGAAATCGAGATACGAAAACAGGTCTGTTCCCTATAATCTCTTCTTCAAGTTGTTCGTCATAATAGCCGGCTGTTTCCATGACCTGCATGCCATTCATTTCATGCATATTTTGCGGGTCGTTGTCCGCAACGTTGTTCTCAGCACCTCCAGCATTTCCAATAGGTTGGAGATTTTCAATACCTTGCACAAAATCGTCCGCATCATTCAGCATGTGAAACTCGGCAGGATCAACAAACACTCCCTCTTCAATTCCCTCCTCATCAATACCAAACTCCTGAGCAGTATATACCCGGTCAAGGTCGTGTTCAAAGTACCATTCACCATTCGGAGCAACTAAGCTAAACGTAATGTCCAATAGTTGAAGATTAGGCCAGAAGGGGACAGGCCCGGAGACCTCATTCTCGGGGTTTCTTGTTTCACTTGTTTTCTCAATCTGCGGCCAAAAGAGTGCTGGAGAAATGGCGATTAGACCCCCTAACTCAACTCTGACAAGGTTTGTAAGGCGATGAAAAGACCCGCGAAGAGATATGCTCAGATCATCTATGTTTGGGGTTTCTGGAAGCAAAGCACTTGGCGGAGAGAATTCGTGGTCCAGGGGATCCATGTAGCAGAAATTCATGCGCAAATGCTCCAAAGATGGCTGATTCAAGACTGCAAGTGACTCAGCCAGCCCTGAGTAGGTAACGGCCGCAGATTAGCGTTTGGATCTTTTAGGATCAATATCCCGGACAGGCTTGGAATACCAGCGCAAAACAACAGTCATTTGATGCTGAATGCAGAATATTGGCGCATATGAGTGGGAACATGAAATTTGTCAAAGGCGAAAGGGAAGGCAATGAAAGAGTCATACCGTATCGATTTCCAGCTCTTAAAACTGCAAACTTTTTCTCATTGTCATCGAGCCCAAAGGTGCATGATCACAGGTTTGGAAATATTGATGCGATTGCAACCATAGAGGCAGGCTCTATTTTACGGCTCGGAGAGTCGGTATAATTTCCAAAATGACGAACGCGATATATGCGTGGTAGCCGAGCAGGGTCCAATAATCGCAAAAAGGAGTGATCATAGCGGTGTTCGAAAAGGTCCGGCCGAAGGCCACGACTGTGTAGATGTCGATCGTCGCCTCGTTTCTCAACGTTTCGGTAAAACTCATCCATTGGAGAGTAGATTGTTCGAAGCGTCAAACTTAGAGATGGCAGTAGTGATCTATTCCCCTTTTCTAATTGTATAATCCTGGAAGATGCATCTTTTGCCTTGTTGCTCCAACGCTCATCGTTGGCTCCAATTCCGAATTTAGGCAGCTCCCATGACTCCAATATTTTGAGGGAGTCAGCATTGCATTTGAGAAAGCCTTGATATTTCGTGTCTTGTCCTCGTCAGTTTCATATTGGCCACAGGCCTCGTCGCTGTAGGTTGGCAGGACAATAATTAAAGATATTGTCTGCAAGGCATTTCTTCGATGCGCATGCCTCGGACCAAAAATCTTCTCAAAATCGGATAGAGAATCGGAGGATATTGTGACATTTGAAAAGGTGTGGCGCTCAATGGCGAATTGCCAGGAGCGAGAAATGGATGCATAGGATGCGAGCTGTAAACGCGACCCTTTTTTCCGACGATGTGAGAAAATACCCGTCGGGTAAAGAAAGAAAACAATGCGGGAGAGAAGTTCTGGCGGGAGATCGCTCAGAGAAGGGGGCATATCGTTTGTGACGCTGTCAATTGGATTCACTGATGCAGAAAGGTGACCATAGAAGAAGATGGAGGAAGGTGTTGAGAGATCGGTCAAATACATCACACGTTTACGTCGAATAGTTGGGAGTTGTTGCATACAGAGTACGTACCCCTCAATTACCCCCGTCTGATCTGCATTTGTGACGTACTGCTTCGTTGCATGCGTGTCTGATGGCGACTCAAATGCGTTTTCCTACAAGGCCATATCAGAGCTCTTCATTTGGAACCATGAAGTATTGATAACTCATCACAGAGAAGGTAGCATTATGTAGGGAAATTTGAACAAAATTATACAAGATCAAGGTTCACAGTAACCACTTATATCAGCCCGACTGAGGTGGCATAGATCCCCTCACAAACAATCGTCACCATTATGAAACAGTCAAGGAAAAAGACAACCACAACTCCTCATTGCTCGGGAAATATTCCGAGAGCTTTCCTGCATTTATCCGCCATTACAGAATCCGTTGACCGCAAATTAAAATGACCAAAAAGTAGACGAAGCCCAATGGGTATATCGAAGAAACGACAGACATGAAAGGTAATATATAATACGAAAGGGGACAATGTTCAAAGAATGTCTGGGTGAATAGAGGTTTTCTATTCCGTCGCGTCGCTCAATATGTTTGCATCGCTGGCCCTATGAGTGGTACAGCGATTAGCCCCGGACGTCATGAACAAATCAGAGAACCGTTCACAGACCCATCATCTATGTCGCTAACTTGAATAGAGCTAGAAAATCTAACTGACCTTTGCTTTCCCTTGTCCTTGCCTTTGGGACCTCTGCCTCTCACAATGCCGTTCACCTGCGTCTCCTTACTCTCACATGACGCGCCATTCTCATGCTCATGGTACTCGCAATCGCCGTCCTCAGTCGGATCTGCGAATAATTTACCGCCCGCCCCTTCTCGAATCGCATTTACCAAATCGACGGCAAAATCTGGATTCCCTTCGAAACAGCTCCGGTACGACTGAGCGTCTTTGTCCTGGTCAGGGTCCATAATCTGTCTCGCAGCAATGCGAATGACTAGTTTTCGGAATGGTGAGCCAGGAGCGGCTTTATCATAGATTGGCTTGATCTCCTCAGGATCTGGAACCAAGCCGGCTTGATGAATACCTTTCCGATATTGATCCATGGCAACATTCTTGAGCTGCGAAATATTGAACCTCTCACACAGCACATACAGCTTCTGACATGCTGTCGCGTAATCCCATTTGCGCTCAACCGGCATGTCTGATACATCGTCAATGCGGCCTTGGTAGAGCCACTTCACAAGTAACTCGAACCCGCCAGGATCGTCTTCAGGTAAATCGAGTTGGTGGCCAGACTTTTTCTTCGCATCTTCGGGAAAAACTTCGGCAAAGTAGTCACTGTGATGGCAAAGGAGGTTGCGATGCAGCGACCAGGACCGTTTGTTTTCGTCGGAACCGACGTGGATGTCGACGATCGGACCGGAGAGAAGTCTGGAGGGGAACATGACGAATGTCGTGGTTAGCTGGGAGAGTTAACTGAGTTTACACAACTTGAAATCGAGGGAAAACCGAGCGGCCAATAGCGTAGCAATGGGGACAAGTGGGTGAGACAAGACTCACTCAGCAAAGGTCTTGGCCGTGGCTTCGCTAATGTTAGGATTGGCCATGCGAAGACGTCGACTGTTTTGATAGGCAAAATCGCGATAGTGGATGCGCAGGTCGTACGCAGGGATGTGCATGCGATGAGATCGATCCAACGTCAGTCGCTAGCTAAGTTCGCAAATGTGGCGCAGGCGAGAGAGTTGAACGTATATTATCAGTTCACACGGCTCAATGATAATAGAAGCGCTGTCACAGGATGTTTGCACTGTTGCGCAGGGTAGACTAATTCAGTCATGAATGGTGGCGAGAATGATTCGATATTTCGCCTGCCAGGCATTGATTGCCATGATCTGGAGATGATCGACGCAGAAGGAGGTTGCAGGATTCAGGAACAGAAGAGGGTGGTCGCAGCATTACAAGGTGGCTGGTCACTCGAGCGGAGGCGAAGGCGGGGTGGAGGAAGCGGAGAATAAGCGATAAGGCTTGGCCCTCGCGTGGCTCGCTTGACGTCGCTTACGGTAACTGTCGTCAGAGTGGCATTAGTGGAGGAAACACGCAGTAAAATCATCAAAACAATCCAGCTTACTATATAAAGAAGAGGAAGAGGGAGCCGAGAAAGATCTGTATTTTGATGTAGTAAGTGACTATTACTCATGATTGCTATGCAACGCGAGTTTGCCGGTCTGAATCTGTATAGGGGTCCATCTCAGGTTGCGGTGCCAAAGTCCACGGACTCAAATACAAGCTAACCGGATATGGAACGCGTTTCATTCGAGACGCTATACCAGAAGTGGATAATGGCTAACGCGACAGGAGTCCCAGCGCGTCACGCGTCGTATATTGAACAGAAACCCTTATCGACGATCTCAATGAAGCATCGGACAGATTGGCGATACCCTGATATACGGATTATGGAGACTGCTTGGGCAACAATAGAGCCAATCACCATGGATTGACAGTCTTCGCCATGGATTTCTCTTCACCGCCGTCCTTTCCCTCCTCATTCGATCCCGCCGTTCATCTCCATTCAGAAGCAAACGACCCTCTACCAGCAATTGTACATCCATCCAGCGAAGCCGACCGTCTCGAGGCCATCCAACTTCAACGTGAGGAGGCGGCAGCACAGAAATCTCGCCAAGGAATCGTCATTCAGCACCGGGCCTGGAAATTAAAAGACGTGTTTAGGAGCGAGGACGACTACCTGCCAGGTCTACAATACCAACCCTAATTGGCCGCGAAAATATCATTTACTGATATTGGAGTTATTGCAGATACACCCATAAAGAAAAGACTTCGGCTTGATAACCCACTGCCATTTCTTTCATCTTCGTTGGATACGCCTCCGCCTTCCTCTCCGCGACAAGCCAACATGGCATTAATATCTTCTCCAGTTGCTTTCCCTCCAAGCTCTTCGCCCCCTCCGCAGCATCACAGACATGTGACCCAAGACAAGAGGCCATCAACGCAGACCACAACTGCACCGAAAACAATGGCCGGGTTCATTATTGACGATGAAGACGATGAGGATGGCTTTGAGGCTCTAAAAGAAATGGAAACGACAGATGTTTCTCGACCCAAAGACCAGGAACTGCAGCATAAATTGCACGACCATCCTACCCAAATAACCCCACCAAGTGAACCTGCCCGACCTGCCCCATTTGGCAGGTTCGAACAACGTCGGGACGCCCATAAACCTCAAACTACGCCATCATTCTTACCCAAACTTCCATCGTTGTCGTCCAGAACTACCATACCAATACGAACATGCTCTGGAAAGACGTACACGACGTTCCGCAAAGCTGCCACAAACCCAACGTCTTTCCAAGACATGGCTGCAGCAAGATCAACTACAGCGCCAGGTCGCGCAAAGAAGAGTTACTATGGCATCGACGTACATCGGTTGATTGATGAAAATACAGAAGAAGATAAGAGGTCTGCACAAGAGTCAGCAGCGGCGGAAAATAGCTCAGCGCGACCCTCGGTAGAGACGTCTCTTCCGCAACCTTCAACCGACAAAAGAGGCAGGACGATGATGTGGACCGAAAAATACCGCGCAAAGAAATTCACAGAACTTGTGGGAGACGAGAGAACACACCGGTCAGTGCTGTGGTGGTTAAAAAAATGGGACCCGATTGTCTTTCCGGGCTCAGCACGGCATAAGCCTATGTCAGCGAAAATGCAAGCTGCCGCGGAGGAACGTTCTCATCGGAAAATTCTGATGTTGACAGGCCCTCCAGGGCTGGGTAAAACTACCTTGGCCCATGTCTGCGCGAGACAAGCTGGGTATGAGGTTCTGGAAATCAATGCCAGCGACGACCGCAGTCGAGATGTGGTCCGGGGAAGAATTCGGGACAGCGTTGGCACGGAGAACGTGAAAGGGGTTGACGTGAAGACCGCATCAGGAAAGGAGCGGCGAGCAGGCCGCCCAGTCTGCGTAGTGGTGGATGAGGTGGACGGAGTTGTTGGCGGAAGCAGCGGCAGTGGAGGTGAGGGTGGTTTTGTCAAAGCTTTAATTGACCTGGTTCTTCTTGACCAGAAAAATAGCAACTCACTGGACCAATCGAGCTCCTCCGCGAATGGAAAAAAGAAAAAAGGAGACAGCTTCCGTCTGATGAGACCCCTTATACTCATCTGCAATGATGTGTATCATCCATCTCTACGCCCATTACGACAGTCAAGCCTAGCTGAGATTATCCATGTGCGCAAACCTCCTATCAATATGGTCATTCCTCGAGTGAAAACTATATTTGAGAAGGAAGGATTCCCATGTGACAGCGATGCAGTTCGCCGACTGTGCGAAGCTACGTGGGGACTCAGGAGTAGAAGAGAAGGCGGAGGACCTAATGACAGTGGCAGTGGTGAAGGCGATTTACGTGGTGTTCTGGTGGTTGCAGAATGGATCGCTCGAAAGCTCAAGTCTACAGCCGATCCTACACTGGTAGAGCCAATGCGCCTGACAAAGAAGTGGGTAGAGCGACATGTCATCAACGATCTTTCACATGGCGGTGGCAGCGCTCGGGGTCTCGGTCGGGGCGGGGCTAGAGAAGTTGTCGAACGAGTATTCCTCGAAGGTGCAGGGTTTCCAAAGCCTATTGATCCAGGCCACCCGAAGGAAGCCAAATCAGCACCTGGTGGGAAAGTAGGAGTGGCAGAAGTGGGCAAACGATACGCCATGGAGCGATTGCGCGATATGATTGATGCAAGCGGCGAATACGACCGCGTCATGACTGGTGGGTTCATCATTGCATTCATGTCAGATTGGCTGCCCGTTTGTGCTAATTGTCATCAGAGTGTTTCTCTGGTTACCCAACTCACCGCTTCCAGGACGACACCTTCCTTTCTAAGCCAAATTCAGCTTATGATTGGCTACAATTTCACGATATCATGTCTTCCAAAGTATATACTAGCCAAGAATGGGAGTTGAATCCGTACTTGAGCCAGTCGGCGCTTGCATTTCACTATCTTTTTGCCTCTCCCTTGCGAGACCAGTCCTGGGCAGACTCAAGCTACGAGCGTGGGGCACGTGGAGGTGACGATGAATTGGTCGAACCTACTCCGTTCACCGGCCTTCGCGCGGACTTTGAAGCGTACGAAGCAGAGAAGCACAACCGCTCCGTCTTGCTATCACTCCAATCGGCACTCTCCCTGCCTCTTTTACGTTCATTCCGGTCTCCGGAGTCAATATCTTCCGAGTTGCTTCCTTACTTAATGCAGCTACTAACTCCGGACGTCAAGCCAGTAGTGGTCGGCGGCAGCGGCGACCAAAAGAGCGTAGCCTCCGTTCGCAAACAGAGTGAAAAGGATATGGTTGACCGGGCAGTCGAAGTAATGGGCGGAGTAGGTGTTACATTTCACCGAAGTAGAGTTGAGACTGAACAGGGCGGTCATGGAGGGTTCATTTATCGAATGGAGCCGTAAGTAGTCTACTTGATCTTGTTTTACACCTGCCGCCCCGAGACTAACGGAATCTTTCAAGGCCAATCGATGCCCTTTGCTCTTTTGAGACAGCCTCTAGTTCGCTGCTTACTTCTGTCCCAACACGCTATGCTGTCCGGCAAGTCCTTGAGCAAGAATATCAGAAATACTTGGTCCGTCAAAACGCCGCGGCTCGACAAGCGCGATACAAACGCGGTGGCCATGACGACGACGAAGAACTTCCTTCAGAGTCGAAATCCAAATCCACCAAACATGCAAAAGACAAGTCCGCGGCTTTACTCAGCGAAGCTATCCAGAATACAAAAGAACTCAAACGGGACTTTTTCGGCCGGATCATCAACGAAGCGAGGAAGCACACAGGCGCTCTTGCTCCTGGTCTGAAAGGAATTGCTACCGATGGGGAAGATGAAGAGAATGCTTCAGGCACAGGTGCAGAGAATAGAAAGAAACGACGCAAGTCTAAGCATTCCGGAGAAGACGGTTCGCCTGCAGTTGCGGAAACACAGGAGAATAAAGTGTGGGTTAGTTTTCATGAAGGGTTCTCAAATGCGGTCAGAAAGCCAGTTACCCTGGCGGATTTGCTCAGTGAGTTATAGATGGTAGTTCAGTGCGGGCTATATCGCATATATAAAATTTAATAGATTTGCGGAGACCTATTCATTTTAAATATTCGCCTACTGGCATTACATTTGTTCCTGCGTTGTATGACCAGTCGCAGATACGGCGGTGAACATAGACATAGCAGTTGCAAAATATGGGATCGGAAAATAAATTGACCCTTCAACATTTGACTCCGTTGAATGCATGTTTGCTTAAGAGCAGGATTACCTTTGCGCCTCTGATAAATTTCAACATTCACAAGTCTTTGGCCCCTTCCCTTACTGATAAGTAAAACTTACACTTCACATGGCCATAGCATTCACATAGGATGGTCTATACAACTATGAAAAGACTTCCAGCGGTACATCTCCGCCCTATTTGTTCTGAACTTCTGATATATAATCCCTATACCCCCTTACTTGAACTACCCACGTGTGTTAAATATTAGGACTCAGGCACTGAAAAATTCATATGAAGATATGGTACTCCAATTGCGCAAATAGGGGTATATAGTTAAATAAAAGACAACAACATATCATATTGTCTAGACTCTCTACACTAAATTTGGGCGGCAGCAAGAGAGGAATCCAGTGGCACCATAGGTCTATTTATATGCCCTTGGGCTACTAACAGAGGCAATTATTCGGGTGGTACCCTCTTCTCAAATTGTTTTGATGAATTATAACAGCTGGAAGAATGAGTGTGTCTTTCATCAAACACTGCTCAATGTGGCCGGTTGTGAGTCACAATGTGATTGAAAAAGGAAATAAAGGTCGACTTAGGGAAAATAACTTTTGATGAACTATGTTCGACAACTGCATATAACCTACCTAAGATAAATTGCAGTCTTCGGTACCTTGACATACAGGTATTACACAACCACGGGGGAGAACGTCTTCGTATATAAAGCTAATGATGAATTCTCATACCGGAAGACCAAGCCAAAAATGCGATGCAGCAGCACCTTTTTTTAGAAAGCAAACAGATTCAAAGTTCTAAGAGATGCAGAAACTGCAGCTTACAGCGCTAGGGTTTAATTGTTGCTCATATGATAAAGTATAGGGTCGGCCGGTCATGGCCGCCTCGCTCCTTCCTCTTTGAATGATACATTAAATCGGCTCAAAAACAAACTCGTCTGATCAACTGACGTGAGGTGAGCACACGCTTCGGTCGTCACTCCAGAGATCATCGTTACTGATCCAACTATACCCCCCCGAAGTCAATCAGTTTATAAATGATGATCAGTCGGCTAATGACGATATCGGCAAGCTCTCTGATGAGCTCGATGAATACGACTATCAAATATCCAGATGATAAGAAGCATCCCACAGGACCGGTCATTTTACTATCAAAGAGGATGATATACAAAGCTGCCTAACAGTAGTATTGCATGGAACATCAAGCTCATGTGTCAGCTTATTGAAACGAATTACGCTAAACGGCGACGTCCACAACTTCAAAACAAGATGCTCATTGGGCCCTTGGTTTGGAACAGATGCCGGAGATTGTATGGAAGAAGAGACAAAGAAAAGAAGAAGTAAATTCTTGGTTTCCTGGAGACAGCGAACGGTCTAACAGTATCTAGAAGCTTGTCAGCCTGAAGAACCGTTCAAGATGGGATAATCCAGATGGGATACAAGCACAGTTTGCATTCAATAATCAACAATACCATGTACCAATCATCAAGCCTAAAAGGCTACCATCAGAATGACAGCGATTCAGATTCTACCGACTCGACAACTAAAACACACAGTACAAAGATCTGTAAGCTTGATGCAACAGGATATTGACTATATAAGTCCAATCACATAAACTTGCCCTTTGGCAGTTTAAAATTGGACATTATCAGTCCACGAATCCCCAAGCAAAGCACACCTGGAAGAAACCGGAGTCATTCATTGCGCGTTGCAATTGAGGATCTCTTACGGCAATTAATTCACACTTGATCTTGTGGTGTCTGCCACTGCAGACGCTCACCATCTTCGCTGAAGAAAATTCATGGCTCACCCATATGTCTGTCTAGAGCACTTCAGAGTTGCAATCAGATCTCCATGTTATAAGTATTTCAGCAGAACATCGAAGCCCCACATACCGTCTGCCAACTGCAGTGCAAGTCAAAACAGGATTTGAATGGATTTCACTTTTCCAAGAGCATGATGAAAGAAATCGGAGACAAGCACCGACAGACCGTGGCTAGTTCGGAATTTTAAAGGAGTTAACTAGTAAGTACATCTTCTTCATATAGTAAAGTTTTAGCTAATAGTTTTACTATAGCCAATGTATTTTACAATGGCATAGGTACTTCTCACGGGAATGATATTCTACACATAGCCAAGATTCATCCAGCACATACAGCCAGCCTTGTCCTTGGAGATAAACAGCTCAGAACCCGACTCATTAATGCCATAGATCAGTACTTTCAACCTGCTAGAGATCCACACTCTATCTACAGAAAGAGGGTTCTAGCAAGCACCAGTGGAGGCAGTGCATTTTACCATCCTCTTACTGTCACTCGATATATCAGAGGGTCTTTCATCAAAGTGTACAGAAAGACAGCCCAAGGAGTGTTTGTGGGAACAGAAGAAGTAGATCAGATGGTGCAGATGGGATTGATAGAGCCACCTCCTCCATCTACTCGGCCTGTCCAGAAGAGAAACATACCAGTCCATGCATTTGCCTTGGAGAGTCGCTCAGCTTCTAAGAAGCATGATGGGTATTGTTATTCTGTCATTCAATTTGCCACCGTTCATTCCATACCTCTTTTGCCTGTTTTCGTTTTACCCGCTTTTCTGGCGTCGTGGACAAGATTCCGGTCTTGGACAGCTTCGACTATTGACTTCTCTGAGCTTTTGGGCTTTAATGATAATATTTGGGCACACTGTGGTTAGTTGACGGAGAGGAAATCTCCATTTAGCACCGATTGGGGACGTCGACGTCATCCTCTTGGGTCCAATTTGTCTATTTTGTCCGTTTCCTCCGGCTTTTTCATTAAGGTATCATTTACTACTATGGGTCTTGCTTTCCCCGAACCTCGTCGTCTTGTTACAGTCCAACTCAACCCCATCTTTCAAAACATGGAATTGAAGGCCTTGCCGGTGGTAGCGTCTACGGGTCACACCCTCACACCCACGGAAGTCAGGACTGCCGAATACCCTGATGTCATCTTCGATGGGAACTCAACATCCACTCGCCAGAGGACGTTCTTCGAACGGCTCTCAGGAAGAAGGAAACCTACTGGCCAGACGTCGAGCTGTATCAAGAGTCACCTGATTACAGTTTCCATTAACAGAAGACATTACCCTTGTCTCTTGCAATCTTAATGCCCTAAGAATCGCCAAAAAAGAAAAGGAAAATTGGGAGAGCAAGATGCTTGTGGTAATTTGGTTCGTCCCGTTTCAGGTCGACCCCACTGCTTCTATTTATAGTAGATTGGTTGTCCAAGGAAAAGCTTCTCGCTCTCTGACGATGAGTACGAAGATATTGCGTCAGAGAGCATAACGACTCACAAAAAAGCTTAGATGACGTCCCCTAAGCTGAAGGCTGATGAATACCTCTTTAAGCTTTGAATGAGTAATAGACTGTTTCAGCGTTTCAGCATTAGGAGCATTCAACAAATACAAAAGATGGAACTGCTTGCCTCAGCAAGCAAATCGACAATGAATGCTGCTTTTGGAAATGCCATCTAAAGGCATTTTGTGGCCATTAAAAGCACGGGGAACGTTTCTACTTGGCACACTGTCTCACCCTGGCTTGAAATGAGTTGCTGAAAGGATTATATCCGAATATAAAGACATCCGTGTCCTCGGGAGAGTATTCTTTATCAAAAGCCTCGGCTGAGAATAAAATTTCCGAAACGATTAAAATAATGTCTACACCGGTGTCGACACATCAATTCTCTCCTCAAAAGAAATTTGCAATACTGGCTGGCGAAATTGTATGCTGCTAAAGGCTGATAAAGTATGTATATATCCGTTGACTATTCCATGGCTTATTCTTTGGCTCAAACAAAGAAGTGCTGACCAAGATACTCTACTCCAGGCATGCCGAACGGGAAAGCAGAAGAGATGTATTGCTTTTGAGCAGTTCAGAGAGAAGGACGTATGCTGAAGAAGACCAATGGGAAAAGCGCATGGTCTAGCGATGTAGGCGATAGAAACGAATGAAAAATTGCCTTTCGAGCCCACCAACTTGGATAAGTAATATCTAGAAATGCTAGATAGATTAAAGCATTCTTATAGTGAACTACATTAGAATATATAGAGTTGATCTATGAATTATACATCTTTACTTCTTCCAGTATACAGTATACTTAAAATAAGTGAATATCAACGTAAAAAAGAGCATTACAAACGTTCCAAGAAATCTCAGTATACTCATTCTATTCCCGCCGTTATACATGTACTATCCTGAATGCTCATTTTTGAAACTCCACCTATCCGTCCTCCTATCCGAAACTGTGCTCCATCTTCGTTTTCTACTTATCTGAGAATTACCACGGTCCACGCGACAATGTTTCTTGACATAATTCCCCTGTCTTCTTCCGATATGGAGTAGAGTACAAACCAGTCATCCAGTCATGTCCAGTCGCGTCCAAAGTCAGACCGTCAGACCGTCAGACCATCAGACGTCACGCACTTGCGAACTGTCTTGGCTCTTGAGAACTTTCTCTTTCCCCCCTCCCCCATAGGCTATACCTGTTCACAACCGCATCTTTAAGATTGGCTGCTGAAGTATTGACCTGCATACGCGTCTGGTGGGTCACTGCGTAAATTCATCTGGACTCCGTAGGCTTGAGTCCTCCGAATCTTTGATATGATTTGTTTTGAGTTTGCGTTGTATCTCCACCACCACCACCACCACCACCACCACGGGTCCACGCGACATCCGTTGTTGCAGCAACTTCATTTTGAGAGATGAGTATCGTCGTATCGACTTCATCTGGTTTCAAAAAGGTATTTACAGACCCAAGTTCCCAACATTTCCTTATAGATCTCATTACATTTCAATCACCAAGCACAACACCACCTGTCTTCAAAGATTTTTCATTCACCAATGCAATTGACTCGCTGTAAACCACCTTTCACTGCAAAATCGGATATGAGGTAAGACTATAAGGCAAAAAATTCTCTCCAATCCTCATGTCGCCTGCTCGATGAATCCAATAATATCACTTGTGGTCCTCGTCTTGCTCCTTACCTGCAACATATACTTCTTGTATGCTTGACCAAGATCCGCCTTGGATTGGCATATTGCTCGTTCTTTTCGTTGGCTGGAGATTGCGCGCTTGAGCGCAGTTCTGGGTCTCCATAATACAATAGGCTGTAGCTTTTGATACTTTGATACCGCCTGCCACACGGGATTGGGAGGGCGATATGGATAGAGAAGTTCGAATAGATTTTTCCAAGTGAGCCAGTCAACGGAGTCTGGAATTCGGCTCTTTTGCTCTCATGACTAGTCTTGCGGAGTCTTTCTGGCCATCTCGTGAGATTCCCTTTTGTGCTGTGCAATAAATTGAGGTCGGACGTGCTGTTAGTACTATACCACCCCAGAAAAGACCAAACAGGATGGGAGCAGGAGAGGAAGTCAAAGAAAAAGAAACTAAAGAAAAACCAATGTATCATTAGATAAGAAAGTTCGTATGATGGATAGGAGTATTGTGTTTTTCCCAAATGAAGAATTGGTAGGTTCTTCGCCAGTGTTTCCACTTTGAATCTGCGCTATTCAAGATTTTTGGCAAAATGTTGGTGCCTTGACGAGACATTCCTCTTGTCAGGAGGGGTTCCAGATCCGCACTTCTGTGTTGGCAAGAGTTGCATGATCTTGTCGAGGACTGAGAAGACAAATTTCCCTCTTTCGACTGTAATTTTCTCATCGTTCCATTCTACGTCTTTTGCATATTTCTTTTTTTCTGGTTTGTATGTGATCCCTCGCTGGAGATCATGAGCTCGTCAGATCACTCTTGTCTTTCATTTGCTGCCATCTCCTGGAGCTCTTGGAAGTAACCGACTTCTTGCGAATTCATCTTTCAGGTCTTTGGTTTTTTGATCATTTAAATTTCTTCAAATTCCTCGGATTTTGCATCCATTGGCTTTTTGTGTTGAATAAAGAGAAATCTTCCGCTTGAGAGCCTTTCAGTCGATTCTGACGGCTTGTGAGTATTCATTCAGTCTCTCAAGTCTGTCGTCTGTCTCAATCGAAACCAATTTCTTCAGGGATCAGGATATCTGGACAGGCGGAGACGCTGATGCATCTTATTTGACAGCCAAAATGGAAAGTGAAATCTATCAAAGTCTCGCGCAATGCAGTGCTTTCCTTCTTCACTTTAGTATCCACAGGATAATCATGGTCCCAATGGCCACCTCCGCACGTGTGACGAGGTCGAAAGCTATATCCAGCCTCCTCAGGGTCCTTCCAAGAGACGTTCGAACTCATCATCACATACTTTCCTGTCTTATTGTTGATAGACCAGGGGGCTGGACACGAGGTACTATCAACACTATCGGCCTGAGGTACTGATTGCTGGATTTCGTATTTAGAGCGATTTAGGGTTGTTCACTCCATCAACTCATTGTCGGTTTATGACGGACCTCATGCCTGTGCCTCAGAAGTCTAGATGCTCCGCTTTCAATGCTGTCTGAAGCTTGTCTAGACGATCAGAAGAATTGGTAAGTGGATTCTCGTCGTCTTCAAGCACCGATTCCATGACGATTGTATTTCTGGTTCTCGAAAGAACCCGTCGTGGATTCTTTCCATTAGATAGTTCTCATTAGTTTAATTAGCAATCCGCGGCGAGAAATAAAAGAGGTCTGAATCCCATGGCCAGAGGCCGTAGCAGCAAGCTATTTCTCTTCGTTGTGTTACTAAAGCAGCCAGATCGATGCGATACTAGACACTGAATCCTCAATAGCTGACCTTCCTAGAGGACAACATCTTGAAATCGATCTTGCGGAGTTGTTCGCCAACCTTCTCAATAGCATAAATACCCGTTCTCCATCCGGGTATTTGATGTGATAGCATCGCTGAGCTAAGCTCCCACAAGACAATGTTAGTTGGTTCGGATTTTAGGGACGTCTTAATGTCCGTGACTGCACGAGGCTTTAAGAATATAAAGTCAGGACAGTTGCGGCAGACCCCAAAACACGCCCCACACAAGGAAGGGAGCGGATTGTCCTCGAGACTATACACATGTTAGCTGTGTACACACAATTTAGGAGCGTATGACTCACCTGAACCCAAAAAAAAAAAACGCCTGGATACAGCTGGGCCGGCCACACTTAATTTGTTTTGGCCGTGCGGACTAGCATCATCATCTGGAAGAATTTACCACAGTCCTTTCAGACGCCAACAAATTTCCGAATAGCCGTGCGTTCGATCTCGGTGTAGCCTCGATTGGAAATTTCATTGACTGGAAACTAAAGATTGGAACTTTCTTGACAAATGGATCCACGACGGATCTTTCGGGTCCCATAATGACTATGCCAAAGAGCATGTTGGCCAGTAAGTTGGAGAGGTCTATAAGGGAACGAGCCGCACCACAGGGCCAAGGCGAGCCAGCAGCTCACGATGACCAGGCCGAGGGACATAGCGGTTGAGCTACACGTCAGGTCAGCAGAGCCAGTAGCAGCGTACGAGGCAGAAAACTCACCTCAGCGTTGGCTATGTCCAACACCAAGCCATTGGACCCCGGAAGATACGAAATCAGGGCATCCGGCCGCCCAACCACCGTGACATGCCTGTGATGGTACGACGGAGGGATGACCATCACCATGGTGGCAGCACTGAGAGCGGAAGTACCATCAGGGCCAGCAGTGGACGGAGCAGCAGGGGCAGCGGGAGAAGTTGGGGTCATATCCATCTCAACGAAAGGGCCAGAGAGTGCCAGGGGAGCAGGAGACGTGGTTTGGGTGGCCACAAGAGGTGACCACTCCAGCTTCGGGCGTACCGGAGCAGAGGAATCGCGGGCCGTGCGAAAAGGGTCCACTTTGCTCTGTCCCAAAGGAGCTCAGAATCCAGTCGTTTTAACTTGGCGTCTAGTTGAGCGAGAAAGAAGCATAAGGCTTCTTGCTGATGCCGATTCGGACTCTGTAAATTTTAGAATGGGGAAAAAATCTAAGACACCCTCCAAGGATGAGCGATGATGAAAATCAGCTTTTCGCAGAATTCTGCGCACCGAAGCCATAATAGATGACTTTTGGAATGTTCTAACTTCTTTCTTATAGAGAGAAGACTCGGAGCCGGATGTCATACGTGACACCTAAGCCACTGGAGAACCCTAGCCGGCAAGATGAGCCGAGCTGGCCCCACCCCCGAGATTGAGCCAAAAGGCAAAGCAGCATCTTCCTCGAAAAAGCATCAATTTCCAGAAGACGTTGTATGGCACAACTGAACCAAAAAAAACCCTCTCCAAACGACATGGAACGTCAAAAATAACGAGGACTAAACGGCAACTACAAAATAGTGCCCGATACCACTAGAGGTTTTGTGTTCGCATCAACCGGTTGGATTCGTGCTTTGACCTGAGCATTGTGTCTGCCCTCTGGAAATATTGTTGTAATACTGGAGACAATACCATATCAGTATCCTCTTGTCACGGAAATAAATCTCTCCTGGCTTTTCGAGTCCGTAACACTCCGACGGTAAGTGACGGAGTTTTAATGGCATGTTTCAATGAAGTTTTAATTTTATTGAATATTCGAGCCCAGGCTCTTTCTGGTTTAGCATCTTGTATCTTTGGCGGCGCTTGATATTAGGTTGGGCTGGATTTGGTAAAAGAATTTTGATAAGCCGACTGAAGAGTATCGTCATTTGCGATACTTCCAGTATTGGTCTGGAATGATTGCCATCAAGACTAGTAATATTGAGATATGTTGAGGTATTTCCATCAGCTGGACCTGCAGCGCGTTCGATAATAAATATTCTATGGAGCGGAGACCGTGGAGCAGATTGAGATGACCCGAGAGAATGGTCCAACTTCAGAGGAGCGACTACATATCCCCAAAATAAACAATGAATGGCTTGGATATTAACTGCGTAGGTGACTCTAGCAGACAAATGAATATTCTGGTGCATGAAGCTGATGCATGAAGCTGATGCATGAAGCTGATGCATGAAGCTGATCCATGAATGGTCGAAGGTTAATGAGCAAAGTGGATATAGGAAGAAGGTGAAGTAAACAAAGGGTCTGGCGCACAGGTCGTTTCCTGATCCGTGCAGTAAGCTTGGGCCCCTTGGGCTCTCGAGATCGAACATGGAAGGAACAGATCCGGTGTTCGAATCCCTGACCCAAACAGTTTCTCTCTGCGCACAGTTTTGTATATCACGGAAATCCTGACAATGAATACATCTTTCTGAAAGATCCAGAATTGTATATACAGATATCTATACAAATATATATAATGTCCTTGGGATCATACCCTGATCATAAATTACGCTGCATCGCCAAATGCAAAGCGCATCCAATTCTCCTTTAAGCACTTGACCCCGTCCTCCAATTCCCAACCTTTAATATCACATATCAACCGCGTCATCTCTTCTAGGTATCCATCCATTCTATCACCCGCTTCATGCAGGTCACTTTCCACCAGTAACCGGTCATCAGGCACCGCGCGAATAACATCCTGCGCTTTCTTTGCTGCGGAAGTAGACATGTTGATAACGGAGGAGAATGAGAAGAAGATTTCTGTCGGGATAGATGGGTGATAGTATTGCTTTAATGCCTCAGGAGGACCAGAATATGAATGTAGACAGACACGAGGCGGATATGGCTTTGGCGTTTTCGATTCCCCGCCATGTTTTCCGTTCTTGCCATTCTCGCTATCAGATGTATAAGCGGCTTCGCCGCCGATGTCCTTTCCTTGTCTTTTCCGCTGCGACTTGCTAATTACTTCCTTTTCGTGCCCTTTCCACGTTTCTTGCAAGACCTCGAATAACACTCCATGTGCCTGAACACCGTGAATTGATACGGCGCGCTGCATTTCGCCCGCGAGATGTAGCTGCGCTTTGAGTATTTTCCGCTGATGCTCGACGCTGACGCGGTATGGAGACAACCGGCGCCCTTCCCGTCCGCCAGGGGTTAATGATGAATCACGTTCTTCCGATTGACTGGGAAGCCAGGCCTCGGGTATACGAAAGGATTTGTCAATGCCGACTTCACCAACAAGTGCGAGAGGGTATTCTCGAAGAAGATCTCGCGTTTGGTCGAGGAATTGAGAGAGCGGGAGAGGGTCGGGAAGTGAGTGCAGAAAGTCGTGGTCTTCGGAACGGGGAGAAAGGACATTTTGGTAATGTGCCGTTTTGGCTTCGATAGACAAGGTTTTGTTGTTGTCTGAAGCGGACAGGTTGGGATCAGAGTCGTCGTAGAGCTGGTGAGAGAACCACGGGTGCCATCCGAAGCTGGGAACGATGCAATGTTGCTGTTGAGCACCGCTGCTTATTCGGTCTGAAGCTCTTGCATGTGCTTCCTTTATGCTGACAAAGCCATACGTGTCTGCGGCTTCAGCGACCAAATGCTGGTCCTGCCCTCGGGTGGCCATGACAGTTAGGCCGGCGGCTTTCATGCGCGGCATGGATTCGAGATTAGCCACGGTGTCTGTCGGGTGACAGTGGGCATCGTAGACACCGATATGCCATGGAAATGATGTTTTATCGCCATTGCTGCTGTTTTCTGTCATAGTGACAAGTTCCTTGTGCGTCTAATAATTTTATTGTTGATTCCATAGCTTGGGGTTCAGTTATATTTCACATGTGACGTCAAAGGGTCCCTGACACATTCCACCGGGTAATAACACGGTATCCGACCACATGGTCTCCAACCTATTGAACTTTCTCCGCATCTCCGCATTATTGTTAACCGACAAGGGAGTCATATCAGCATGTTGATATGATATTATCTCCATCTTATTTAATCCGGGGTAATTGACCTAGCAGTCCCGCACCAACATACCGTTACACCTGTCCGCCTCATTCCGTTCATACCCCTCAGTTATAACACTTCTCCGCATCTCTTCTCCAATGCATTCATGATCCTCTATGTGTACACTGGACCTTGAGTCCTGTGCTGTCTCAAACACCAATATATTCGATTAATCTATCCCCCCGAGATTTATCACGAGAGGACCTCTCTCCCCCACACAATGGCGGTGCTTAACCCCTTGTATGCTGTTTTCCCAGGACTGCTCTTTATCCTGGCACTCCCACTCATGGGCTTCGCCGTGGTGACCAGCGTTCTCGCATTTTCTACGCTTTCTATTCGAGCAATTATCGTCTACATTGAAATGGGCATGGCGTTTATACACAATTTTCTATTCTCAAGCAATCACAAATCAACACCATATCATCCTATAACCCGTGCTCATCCACATTCTCCGTTGACTGCAGTTCGACTGAGCAGCGGAGGAACGGGAGGTCACGGACCCGCATTTGCTCACCACGCTCAAGTCGTTCCTGTCCTGCAGCATCAGCATCAACATCAGCATCCGCACCAACACCAACAAGCATATGCACAGCCCCATGCTGCGGGACAAGCTCGTCAACCTCGCAGGAAGAAACGCAGAAGCAGCACTTCCGTGTCCGATCAAGGACCTTCAATGACGATCCCGCTCGGCGCGACAACACCCGGCGCGGTAGGAGGAGGAGGAGGACCAGGAGGAGGCACCAACGCTCTCAACCTTGACCGAGACTTTGAAGGCATGGGCGGCTGGCGATACCCAGACGCGCCCGAAGACGACAGGACATGGTCGTCTTTCAATTCCCGACTCGAGCTTCCTGCGCTGGCGCTTGGCGAGCGGACACGCACGAAGCGGAACCATAATCGATCGTTGACGTCCGGCAGTTTGCCAACGCCGTATTTGCGCAGAAGCGGAAGTAGAAGTGGCCAAGGGTCTTTTGTCTTTGGCTCGACGGCCTCCGGCGCCATGTCTCCTGGGAATAACATGCCGTTGCGCACACCTCCTATTGTAGCGACGTCATCATCGACCCTGGCTACGCCGCGACGCAGTCATAGTCCTGAAGAGTATTTTAGTTTGCAGCACCATCATCATCACCAACATCATCCGGATTCAAGCAGTGCGGGCATATCTCGCTCTTTTCCTTACGGGTTTACGTATCCCCCCACGGGCGCAGACTCGGGCGGTAAAGCCCGGAGTGAGGGCGGTGGGGTAAGCATCTATCAGCCTTCTGGTCATCATAGGAAGAATTCACTGTCGTCTTCGTCAACGTCTTCTGGCTCTGCAGGCGGAGGAGACGCCCATGGAGGGAAAGGATCGAAGTTGTATTTAAAGGTATCTGGGGCTGGCTCATGATATGTGGAACTGACGGCGGATTTCATTACGCACCAATGGCTTGATGATTTGCGCACCCTCTGTAATGAACACCGGTGATGAATTTCTATAGTAATGTTGCTAATTATCAACACTCAAGAAACACGACATATGAAAGTGACGATATATAAACAGATTTAATAATAATGGAAATGTTCAAGTATGTTTGAAAGAAAAACGGTGGAAAAATAAAAAGAAGTCTGCAGTCTAAAGCAAGACCTGAAAAGGAAAAAGAGCGAATTAAATATGATGCTACCCAGAGCCAATAAAATTTATTAAAGATGTGAATTGAAGAAATAATGGGCTGGTAGAAGGAAAGGAAATGGAAACAAGCAAAGGTATCTATATCATAATGCCAGAACATGCTCTCCGCCCTCTATCAACCAAAAAATAAACGCGAATATCATCGCTGTGCTTCACGCTTCGAGACATCCTTCATTTCCTCCAACATGACTTGATTAAAATGCTCCCATCCATCAAGATACACATGGTGGCCTGCGCGACGAATGACGACGACTTTGGCGGAGCCATTATCTTTGCGGCGGGTTTCGGCATCGGCATCGCGGAGAAGGCGGGCTTTTTCATCGTTAATCTTTTGCTCGGCGGCATAGCCGCCAGCAATGTCCATCCAGTCATTCTCGCCATACATCATGACAACGGGAATGCCGTTTTCGCGAACTCGATTTTGAGCGTCTGATCCGTTGGGGTATGCAGTGGTGGATTGAGCAGGCGGAGATGGTGACGACGTTGGCGAACATGAGGACGGAGATTCAGAGGAAGAATCAGTGTCAATCCATTGTCTCCCGACGCCCTGAATACGCCTGATCAGGGGACTGCGAGCGAAAGCTCCTGGTGCAAGAATATATGCGAGGGCGTACTCGCCGCTTCCCTGTTGGCGGAAGAGCGAGTACGAGTAGTCGTGGAGGGCTTGGGATTCGTTCGAAGGCAGGTGGGAGAAGCGACGGCTGGTCCAGCCGGAAACGAAACGCGGGCCGAGCGGACCGGCCCAGCGCACAATGCTGAAGGGCGAAATGTTGGAATCCCAGAGGTACACCAGCCATTTGGGCAGTGGACGCCGTGGGGCAGATGGAGTGGTCTTGGAGCCAGAATTTGCGTCTCGGCCAGAAGACGATCGAGCGTTGAGAAAATTGTTATGGTCGCCTGCCGCTGTACCTGCGCCGACCTTTGCGGAGTCAGGAATCTCGGGGTTTGAGCCATGGATGATGTCGCTTTCAGACTGGGTAAATTCATTGTTCATCGTCGAAGCGTTCGGCTCGGGCATATCTGCTTTTACGGCATAAGGATCCTCGGGAATGCCGACGGGCGATGCGAGAATCAACTTATTGACGTGTCCAGGATACTTTAACGCATAGGCAACGGCCATGTAACCACCCATGCTGTGACCGAGCAGCGTGAATCGGTCAATCTTCTTTTGAATGCGCCATTCTTCGAGTGCGTCAATGAACCAGTTCTCTGCCTCGGTAATTTTGCCCTGGCTGTCTTTGCTGTGCACCTTGAACGGTGGCCGACTACTCCGCCCCATTCCGAGCATGTCCAGGGCGTAGACTTTCCATCCCTGGACGCGGCTAAGGGCTTCAAAGTTTTTGTAGAAGAATCCAAGACCCGCGCCGTATCCATGGAGCATGACGAGGTTTTGCTCAACGTCCTCCCCAATGCGCTCTACTGAAAACTCGTTCAAAGCGCGATTCTTGCCGCTCAAAGTGACAAGATTCGAGGCCCATCTTCGTGGGCCATATGGGTCGGTGTTAGATGCAGTTGTTACAGGCTCGGCGTTCTGGGACTGGTCATCGTCAACCACCATTGGTGGTCTGTCGGGAGAAGCCGGTTGGGATCCAGTTTTGGTATGGGTTGGAGGCGCCTGGAGATGGGGAATAAACGAGAGCACTCTATGCTCTGCGACAGCTGCGGGAATATTTGCCCACTGTGAGAAATCGTTTGTTAATTGCCATGTAAATTTGTAGCATCATTGCTTTCAAAGAAACGTACCCATTGGCTGAAGCCAGCCTTGTAGCCCAAGGGGAAGTATGTCCTAGACTGCTGCTGAGCTCTCTGTGATGCCAGAGGGCTCTGCTGCGTCCTGGAACCCAAATCCTCATCGCCCGAAGAGAGCGATGCAGCGTCGGCGGAAGACATTATGACGTGTTCACCAGAAGGAAGGCGAACAATTACGTATTGAGAATCCCAGTTTCTTGATCTGCGAAGCCTTGCTGCTGACGAAGTAGATGATGAGAGGAGTCTTGGAGATGCCGCAGAGCGAAGGAAGAGGAGAGGAGGAGAGGAGGAGGAGGAGGAAGAGGAACGAGGGGCAGCTGCAAAGCTCTGAGGAAGAGACCGCCAGAGCAGCTGCGGAGAGATAAACCGGATGGTTGGAAGAGATTAGGCAGAGTGACAGACGCACGGATGTCTGCCACTCGTATGGATCAATTCAAAACAAAGCGAGATCTGAGACAATTTATGAAATGGTGGCTTTGAGGGAAAAGTGAAAAGGAGAGTCGGGAATATAAGATAATAGTAGTAATTTGTATGTAGCGGTCATGACAAGGCCGGTGGCGGCTGCCTGGTGACAGGGACGAATGAATGATGACGACGATTAGACGGAAAGGATAAACTATAACTGAATACAGTTAAGACTCTGTCACTATTTGGTGCATGTTCCTGTACAAAAGATTGCGGATATAAAACTCACCGCAATCATCTTTCTCCGACATCCGACCGGAGCTAAGACGAGCCGACGGAGTAACAGAGAGACAACGACGAAACGAGGGAACAGCAACAACACAGAGGGGAAGAGACAGAGAGACAGAGAGACAACAGCAGCAGGATCATCATCATCATCATCGTTGTGGTTGTTATTGTTGAGCTTCGCTATTATTCCCCCCTCCCATTAATTCCACCCCTCATATCGTGACCTTCACCCGCCC
This sequence comes from Xylona heveae TC161, assembly GCF_001619985.1. Taxonomy (NCBI): domain Eukaryota; kingdom Fungi; phylum Ascomycota; class Xylonomycetes; order Xylonales; family Xylonaceae; genus Xylona; species Xylona heveae. The sequence goes on along the minus strand of NW_017264196.1, from coordinate 1,124,337 downwards.
CTCCTCAAACCCACCGCATTCCTTTCTTACTCTTTGTCACGCGTCACTGAGTTACTTTCTTGTCGTCACCCTCCCATAAGTAATTTAAGCTTTGTTATAAACCCTTTTTACGTTACAAGTACCTCTGTTTTCCCTTTCGGTCCAAATCATCCAAGTCACTGGGAGGGAGAGTCTGATCCTGAAGAATTTCGCATCAGTCATTTGGGTTCCTGCATTTGGCTTGGCCGAGATGAGATTTGCTCCCGTCACCTGCTGCTAGCTGATCAGTGCGTCGACATCTGCCATGACCGAGTCCAGACTGGATGAGCTTGTCAAAGGTGCCCCTGCGCCCAACGTTTCAGTCCCGAAACCTGCCCCGTCCATTGGCAAGTCACCCGACGCCGACGTTGAAGCTGGGGCAGCAACTTCTCCATTCGTCTCTTCGACCGATCCGGTGATATCCACCCTACCTTCGTCGCCACCGCAGATATACTTGAATCTATTAATTCTCGAAGCGTCGCTGCGATCGCAATACCTGACCCTCCGTGCTCGAAGGCGCCAGTATACCTTCTTCCTGCTCCTGCTCACGCTTTGGATCTCATACTTTGGCTACGCGCTCTTTCTGCGACCACGTGAAGATGGCAGTGGTGTGGGTGGCTCCGTATACTGGGTGGTCGAGATGGGCGAGAAGCTTGCTCTCATGGGCGGTGTCGTGACGGGCATTCTGATCTGGGGCACTGGACAGTGGGAGCGTGGTATTCGTTGGCCGCGGCGCTGGGTGGCAATTACGAACCGCGGACTGCGCACCATGAATACCAAAATCGTTGTCGTAAAGGGGCCATGGTGGAAAGAGATGATTTCACATCTTTCTTTTTTGTTTCCATTTGCTCCATTTTCGGCATCAAACGGTTCATCATATCATTTCGTACCGGGCGCACCCCGCGATAAACGCCGCGACATTGATGAGGAAGACGAAGAGGAACAAAACGGGGTGGAGGAAGACCTCGCGTCAGGCGGCGACTATATAAAGCTTTTACTACTTCCAAAGCCGTTTTCGCCGGCGTTTCGGGAAAATTGGGACACATACCGCAGCGAATACTGGGAGAAAGAGAACGAGCGACGAGCAGGTTTAGGACGCAAATTGCGGCAGAGGCAGAGACATCTCGCGAAGGAGCAGGGCGGATGGCTTTGGTGGACAGGTTGGAGGGGCTGGAAGAAGAGAGCCAACGGGTCTGGCGGTCGTGGTGGAACTGCTGATAAGCCTCATCGACGACAGCATTATCATCATCATCACCACCATCATTCCCAGCACCATCAGCCGCTTGAAAAGGAACTCCCACGATATCGAACTCGGGGGCTGAGCACCACATCTGGTACAGGTCGCTCTGGGTCCAACTCTCGAGGCTCGTCGCGTAGCTCCACGAACACGCCTGAAATGGATGATAGACCTCTCTCAGAGCAGCCACGGAGAGGCAGCAGCCATGCAAGCGGGGCAGGTGAGAGGCGCAAAAAGTTGAAAGCCACGGGAGGTGGGTCAGGTACTATACGGAGTCTATCCAAGATAACCCCTACGGGCTCTCGTCCAACTACTCCTCCTATTGCAGATCCACCACGAACAAGCAGCTGAACCCTACGTATGCCTAGACTATTATTCATGATACTGTGGACTAGCCCTTTGCAAATTTTATTCGCGAAAGTACAAATATGAATGACTTTTTTTAGACAAATATATAAATTAAATTAAACTCTCCTCCCAAGGGCACAGATATGGATTGATTGCCCGATGTGATTGTCTTGAGCTTCAGCAGTAAATGATCCAATATAGACGCCCAAAGAGGAACTTCTACGGCAGCCGACAGACACCACCCAGGCAGTAGACTCTGATGACATTCGCAGTCAAGTTCCTTCTCAATCGACACCTGGAAAACTGCCATTTACCATTTGATGTGCCAGTCTTTCCTTTCTCTTTCGGACGTTGAGCAACTAGGAAAGAAGGGATTATTCCGTCGTATTGATGTTCTGTGAAGACGTGGTCGCTGTTTCCCGACCTACACTTTCATTTCTTCCAATGACATAAGCCTTTCTCCTACAGTATCACGTTCGTTGGAATCTTACAATTTCTCTCAAAGGGTGGCCTCTTTGAATATTTTAATCACTCTTTGACCTTTCTCTGCTTTTTTTTTTTCCTTTGGTCGCTAGAAAAGCGTTCAACTGTGGTTGCTGGCGTTGTTGTCATTTTGGGTGTGAACACCCCACCATCATATTCACCCTTCTGTTATTGTTCGCGTGGCCTACACGTCGTCCTAATTGTCGTGACTACAATCGTAGTCTTCTGCTTTCTCTCTTCTCTGTTCATATCAGGCTGGCCAGCTGTTCTCTTTCATCTGCCTTATTTGTCGTTCAGAACAACCCATTTTAAATCCTTTTCTCATTCTCCTTCCACACATCCATCGCTCAACTCGAGCTCAGACAGCTGATTCCATCCTGGCACACCCTAACGATTAACGGGGCCTATTTTTAAACCTGCACTCTGGCATTACTACGAGTTCTTTACAGATTCTCTGATCATCTCACTCTCATGCTCACAACCTGAGACATTCTCCTTGCCTTCCATAATAGCTCACCATGGAAGACATCCAAGCCACAACCCCTCAACAATCAGCACCTGCGACTCCAACCGCACATGCACCTGTCCATGAATGGACGAACAGGATGCCATCGCCGCCTCACCTTGTGGTACCTCCCTTTCCACTAGAACAAGACGCGGAATGGAACCTTATTCCCTCACGCTATTCGGAATTCCAAGCCGGGGACTATGCTCGAGTATCCATCGAGGACCTACAAATCTTCTACAGCGCCCTCGACTGGCGCTACGAGCTACGACGCAAAGCCCAAGCCGTTCTTCCATTTCTTTACCTCGGGCCTTTCAACGCCGCCCGCGACCGCGACTGGCTTCGCACTGTTGGCGTCACCATGCTCCTTCATATTCGCGAGACGTCATCCTCGCATACCAGATTCTTCGACTGCTCTGCCGTTGCGCGCGACTTGGGCATCACATCGCTCACTCTAGATGTCACGGGTCATTCGGGTCTCATGGCATGTTTCCCTACCGCAATCCACGCTATCAACCGCCACATGTCTGCCTCGCAACGGCCTGTGCTCGATGTTTCCGCCTTTTCAGCATTTGGCGATGCCGAAGCTACCGGCAAGGTCCTTGTGTTTTGCGAGTCCGGAAACGAAAAGTCTGCTGCCGTTGTCGCCGCGTATCTCATGGCCGTTTACGACTTGTCTATTGTACAGGCTCTGCAGCTTATCCAGATTCAGCGCTTCTCTGTCTCCATCGACGAGCCTATGAAACAAATGCTCCTATCATTTTCATCCATTCTCGAAGCCAAACGGGACGTGCTCCGTACAAAGATTGAAGAAAAATCGTCGGCGTCCTTTGGTGGTGCAGCAATCACGACTCCTGATACACGACCGCAGTTGCCTCCGCTGTCGACACTTCCCAATGGAATCGGTCCAGCGAACAAAGTCAATAAACGAACCGTAGACGACTTTTACGACGGTGAGGACGTGTCCATGGACAGTGTAGCGTCCCATGATGACGTTACTGGACAAAGACCCGGTTTTGCGCCCTTTCGGGGATGATGCCAGCCTCATTTTTCGAGCATACATACTTTGTATACACTCGGATTTTCACAACTCCCTATTGCGTACGACTACAGTTTAAAACACAACCCAATGGATTCAATAACAAGCAATGTTAGAGAGGTCAACCCCTGCGGAGGTCAGACCATGCCTTGCGCTATTATTGAGTCCCTGAGTTAGTTGTTGTTCTTGTACCTTCGTACGAATTGTATGAATAGATTAACCACGACAATTACGTCGACGCGATAATGTCTTTACGTCTCGTCTGCTAGTAAATAAAAGTATTTTCATTTTCCATGTTCTCACCCTCTCTATTTCCCTTTCCTCTTCTCCTCGTATCCTTGGTCCATATAAATAATGTCGTAAGCGTAGACGAATCGTGTAAAATACTGACGAGGGAAGAAGTATTGTCATCCAAAAAAAACCGTTTGGAGGGGGGCGGGGGTGGGGGGGTTGCGAAGCGTAGGGGGCGAGGGTAAATAGCGGAGGGACAAAAAAAACATGCAACAGCGGGGATTCGCTGGTCGTCACCGACCCAACTACTAGTCCGCCGATCTGAGGCTTATGTATGGCAGAGCGGACGGGATGCCCAGTTCTCCTCAGTCTATGGTCGCATGTACTTGATTAGTGTCACAATATGGTATATAAGATACCTTAGGTATCTTATGTTACAGCTTTGAGTTTGTTGGTTTCGGCGGCTTGGTGTTGTTGTGGTTCGCGGTTTCAGGGGCGGCACTACGCACCATGCACCATGCACCGTGCACTACGGACTACGGACTAAACTTCTATTGTTCGCGACAGCTAACGCATGCGGTGAGGGTAGTAGTGTAGTTATGATGAATTGATAGGATTGATAGAATTGGTATATTTGATAAGTCATATTAGGGGGAAGAGTAAATGAGATTTACTGGGAGAAATGGGAGAAAGTATGAAGGATCGGCCGACGATATTGATATATTTAATACGGAGGCATAATGCTACTGAGGGAGTAAAATGAAAAGGGAATGTTCTGTACATACTTCATATCGTAGGTAAATATTGATGATAGTCGCGGTATCAGGAATAATATGGCTCGAGTAAGGACTCTGATGGGTATCAATAGACTTGAGGAAAATATATATGCGCGCTGTGTGTATTACAGCTTAATTCATTCCCTTCAGGATACCAAGTGTTTGTCACAGGAGCGTATGAATAACATGATTGAACAGAAAAACACGTCAATCACCCATCGCCACTCACCCTATGCGGGCAAAATCATATAGTGAAGTGTCCCCACGTTACGCCAGTCGCCCCTGACGATGTAAGCAAAAAGAAAAAAAAAACGTAGATGTGAACGTAAATGTGAATGAGGTCTTTGTTACTTGTGTCAGCAGCGTGATCTCCTCTTCAACACACAAAACCTGCAAATCTTGACACAAAGGAACCAACGCAACGCAAAACTTGGCTTCAGCGTCTTTTCGAATCAAGCTATCCTGTTCGACTCCAGCTTTATCTCCCTCGGCCGCCTGGCTAGGTAAGGAATGTAGTCTGCTAAGGGTATTTGCTATCTCTGACAAAGGATTAGTCAATTCATCCTGCGCTGCTCTTGCTGGGTTGTTGTTGACACAGCGAGGATTCAGCGCTGCGCGTCGCGTCAACATCGTGCTGCATCAAGGAAGTGGTCCAAACGTTTCGATATCTGCGACGTGGATTGCTTTTGATGGTCCACTATAACGCGCTGGAAGCTTTACCATTTCGTTGATCTGGTTGTTGACGGCTTGCTTCCAACTGAAGGCGCGTGAGCGGTTCAGGTAGTTGAGGTTGATCGTCGATGAGGAATTGTGGTCGTCTGTCCACGATATTTTGAGAGCGTTGGCATAGAAAATTCTCTGGTTACTTATCCTTCTCGCCTGGATTGAGTTTGACGCTTGGCTGAACGACGCGCCGGCGAGTCGCAAGGCCTTTAAGCTTGGAGCTTTGTTCTGCGTTTACTATTAACGAGTAGAGCAGGCCTGGGTCGTTGAAGATTGGCTCTCTGGCTTTGCTTCTGCCTTGCTCTTAGCTCAGCTTCCTCATATGACAGCTTCGCTCTTCGCTCTGTGCATAAGTTTTGTGCCGCCCGCCTGGACTTGGTCATTGTTTTGCCTTCTTGGCATCTAAGAGTCAATTTTAAATTCAGAAGCTAGCCAGCGAAGGATAGTGAGGAAGAAGCAGTTAATACTGAGAGGATTGATAACGCAAAGCAATAAGGCAAAGACAAAACAGAATAGAAACAAGAATGGAGCTGCGGAAAACAAGAAGACTCCCAGCAAGGTATCGGGATGATATTGAGCCTCCAACGCCGACGCGAACTCCAACGCCACGTGCCCAAGGTGCTGTGAATAAACGTGGACGTGGAGGGGGCCGTCAATCTGGTGGACAGGAGGAACTAAGCCAAACTCTGGGGCATGATCAAGCTGCGGCTCAAAACAAAGATGATTCACTCCTAATGTTCTCTCCTGGAGCATCATCTACCTCAGCATCTTTCACGACCTCATTCAGCGCTGAGGACGAAACAGAAGGAATGACGGGTTCTAGTAATACAAGCCTTAAAGACAAGATGCAGAAATCAGATCCAGAAGCGGCTGGAGAGCAGAATCTCGGATTGTTTAGCCATGGCGATGGTCAAGGCCAAGTTCAAGTTGTAGGAGCAGTAAATGCCCTTGAAAATAAAAACGATAGACAACTGCGGGAACAAGGACGAGCAAGCAAGCAAAACGTAGACGACGAAGATACAGCTGGGGAGAGTGCTGCGCTGGCGGGAAATGGATCCGCGGGCAGCGTTTCTGCGGCCCACACTGCTGGATCTGCAGTAAACACATCAACCACGATTTTCAGTACCAGACACGGGCAATCCGGGCAACCTGAATCTACATCCAGCCATAACTTTGTCCAAAATAACTTGAGCTCGACGCACCGTGCAAATCCTTCTGCCTCTTCTTTAAACACTGTTCTTGATAATCTGTCGACTACGACTCGGCGTCTCACAAAAGGTGCCCCGGGTTCAGCTCAATTCTCAGAAGAAGCATTGGAGCCCGATTCTCTTTCGACGTCTTCTCTCAGAGCGAGGAAGGATCTTAATCATTGTAGTACGAACGACTCGAGCTTTTCTGGGCGTAGCGAAAGCTTTATTAGAAACGAAGCCGAGGCTGAGCTCCGCACCATTCGCGCCCATAGGTTGAGCTTGTCCACGTCAAGTTCGGCATCAGATACAATTACCGTGGATAAGGGAGCGCCATTGAGATTTAGAGCAGAGGTAAGGCCCTTTTTCTTGATCATCTGAATGCTGCATCTACGGATGAGCAGTCCTTTTCTATTCCGTCCCGAGCGGTGATATCAGAATGAGATCTCTCAAGGCCACCTCCAAGAAGATCAATTCCCCTTGACCAATGGATTAAATAGAAGGACTAACAGATGCAAAATAGTATGCCCGAGACTCGAGAGAGAATCTATATCTGCCCTACCAAGGATATCGGACTCAACGAGAGTTTGTGAACGAGCCGAGCTACTACTATCGTCGCCGTAAACGTGGGCCTCGCAATATCCTAAAAGAAATCAAGTACGACCAAACCAATCCTGACCCAGAGAGCGAGAGTGACGGGGAAGTCATGACTCGAGATGACTATATCATCAAAAAGCTCTGGCGGGACAAAGATCGCGAGGAAGAAGCCGCACTCAGTATTGATTGGAAAGCGAGTAACTGTGCGAAAAACCCGACTTATGTCAAGAATTTGAAAATTATGGAGGACTTGGGAGCAAAAGAGGAGGATATTGATTGGAAGTTCCTCCAAGAGTGTGAGACTTCGAGCGAAGAAGAAGAAAGCGAGGACGACGAAGAAGAAGAAGTCGATGAGGATGAGCTGGCTGCAGGCACAAAATCCAGGAATGATACCCAGGTATGTAAAATGTAGATTTCTCCCTCGCAAGATGCATTACAATTTCCTTCGTCGAAAAGCTGAACAGCTACTAACTGCTCTGACGTTCTCATGCCATCGGCATAAATGAGCCTCGAAGGCTTCGCCTTGAGCTCAAGTATTGAGTAACTGACGTCTTTGCCAGGCTGATCTTGGTGTTCAAGCCCGCGAGCCTCCGCCTGCATGGGAGGACTTGACGTCGGAACATCAACTGCGGATTATCGATGAATTTCGGGGAAACAGTCCTGTCGACGTTGCCTATGATATGTTGGGACTGACAAACGCTCAGCGCATGGATGTAGAAGAGATCCGTGCCGCTCGAATCCAGCAGGAAGTGAACGAGAATGAAAGAATCCGAAAGCTTCAGGAAGAACAGCTCAAGCTTCTCATGAGCTCTGCGAACGTGGAAAACCGCCGCCCTTCGTCGTCTGATTGGGATGCCTTGCTTAATACATATTTGTATAACGACCTTGATGCACCAAACCCGGACGTTACAACGCCAGGAGACATTGAACGAGCTCGCATTTTCATGCAGAACTTGGGATACGATGCAAAGTTCGTGGATGAATGGGTAGATGATTTCGCCTCGCAGAAACAGCCGGTGCCTGAGCCTGCAGCTGAGCCCGTTCATTATACTAAACCAGCAACCGCCAAACCCAAAAAGCACAAGCGGACGGCATACCAAGAAGGACCGTTTGCTGGCCCGCGCTCAAGTCTATTGAAGCAAGTGCTAAGTAAAGAAAGCAAACGGAACCAGAAAGATCCTTTTGTGAAAAATGCAAACAGTTCTGGAACAGACGTTGGTGGTACAAGCCCCAAAAAAGGTCGACCGAAGAAGACAGTCACTTTCAAGGACAGTACGAACCATGACGGATCCTCGGATGCAGGATTTGATGATGCAGAATACCGCCTTCCTCCCCTCCCAAAAGAAGGTGAAGATATTCAGGCTTCTCGTGCAATGCACCCACAGCCTACCAAAAGACAACGCTCCCCTGAACACGCAAGACCAGTGAAGCGAAGTCTAGGGTTCGGCCACCCAGCTACCATTTCTCGCCCTCGCTTGTCTGTCATGGGCAATTGGCCGGTTTCGTCGATTGTGCATGGAGACCATCAAGCAGAGCACCTGACGCAGTCTACCGAGTCGACTCTGCGGAGTATGCGATGCATCCAGAGCCCTCTCTTGCAAGATTCGCCAAACATTCCTGAGTTAGACCCCGCTTTCCAGCAACCGGCGATCCCGTTCAAGCTTTATCTTCCAGCCAATAATAGATTTGCCAGGGGAGAACCTAAGAGCCAATTTGAACTTGAAGGAGGAGGTTTGAATCCAATCATGTCCCAGTCTCCATTTGGAAGCATGCCACAGATGCAAGAACAAAATGAATTGGCCATGTTTGCCGAAGATCAGGGCAGTGAGTTCGTTTCCGCATTTGCAGGCGCTCCAGACATGAACGCAGCAGCGCGAGATGAAAAGATGTTGGAAGCTGGACTTGGACTAGTGGCGGAAATGAAGGTTCCATTGATCATGAATAGTACCTCCGGGCGCAGATCTCCCAGCTCGGGAGAAGCGGCCGATATGGCACCACCAGTTTCTACTACGGACTCCAGAACAGGCACAATGGCAACCTCGACGGCTTCTTCATCCATTGATCAAAGGGTTGCTGCCAGTGGGTTGAGTCAGAAGAAGCAAAGTGATGGGCTAGTTGTCGCCATTCCAACTCGCAACCCAGCACGGTCGAACGTGCCATCAGACAGATTCAAGCTTACGCCTAGAGCTCGGGAGCGTGAACGAAGAGGTTGAAGATCAAAAGGGGACGAGACGTCCCTCTGCAAAAGAGACGGGGCTAGAAAGGAACCAAAATGACAGTTTATGTGATTAATAAGCTGAGCCGAAGTTGAGTATGCAGAGAACCTTCAATCCAAAATGGACGAACGCAAATCAAAGTCAAGTCGGCGTTCTTAAATCTGAACACATGAAGATATTGAATGGGAAGCGCGAAAGGTAT